>NC_083574.1:65761349-66406349 GCF_027579695.1 Neoarius graeffei | reverse complement strand
AGAAATCATGGACACCACCATCCTCCAGGTTAAATAGGAGAAGGACCATCTGGCTTGTCATCAATGTACAGTTCAAATGCCAGCATCTGTGATGCTATGAGGGTGCATTAGTGCACATGACATGGGAAGCTTGTACATCTGGGAAGGCATCATTAATGCTGAATGATGTATACACGTTTCACAGCAATATGCTGCCATCCAGACAAAATCTTTTTCAGGGAAGGCCTTCCTTCTTTCAACAAGACCGCTTTCTGCACATATTAAAACTGCACGGTTCTGCAGTGTGTCCAGGTACTAAACTGGCCTACCTGCAGTCCAGACCTGTCTCCCATTTAAAACATTTGGTGCATTATGAAGCACAAAATATGACCAAGGAGACCCCGAACTGTTGAGCAACTGAAATTATATATCATGCAAGAATGGGACAACATTTCTCTTTCAAAACTACAGCAACTGGTCTCCTCAGTTCCCAAATGTTTACAGAGTGTTTTTAAAAGTAGAGGTGATGCAACACAGTGGTAAACATGCCCCTGTCCCAACTTTTCTGAAATGTGTTGCTGACATCAAATTCAAAATGAGCATATATTTTTCAAAAAACAAAATTTCTCAGTTTCAACATTTGATATGTGGTCTTTGTACTATTTCCAATGAAATATAAGGTTTCCCTGATTTACAGTTTACACAGCATCCCAACTTTTTTGGAATTGGGGTTGTAAACCAATGTTCGGAAACCAGGTGAGGAAAAAATAAGTACACCCTGTCATTCAGTAATTTCTAGAACAAAGAGCAACAATAACTTGAGGTAAACATTTTCTGCAGGAGTTTAATCAGTCTTTCATATCATTCTGGAGAAATTCTGGCTCACTCTTCTTTATAACATTGCTTCATTTCCTTGATACTTGAGGGCATTTGTTTATGCACAGCTATTTTATGACCCCACCACAGTATGTCAGAGGGGCTGAGGTCCAGACTGACTGTCATTCCAACACCATTATTTTTTTGCTTCTTTAACCATTCACATGTCGATTTGCTGGTGTGCCTGGGATCATTGTCCTGTTCTATGACCCAATTTCAGCCCAGCCTAAGCTGCTTGACAGATGGCCTTACATTTCTCTCAAGAATATTCTGGTATAAAGTGGACTTTATTGTATCAACGACTGCAAATTTCCCACCTTGGATATTGTTCCTTTTAACAGAAACTTTTAGACTTAGACAACCTTTATTGTCATTCAGTATGCAACAAGTGTACATAGAACGAAATTTCGTTGCAATTTGTCTCAGCACAGAATTAAATATGAAAGTGTATTAAATTATGCAGCAGCAAAAATATTATAAAGTGCAATAGTATAAAGTGACCTGTGGAATTAGGAATTGTTCAAGTATAAACAGAAATTTTAAGTTTGGATTTGGAGTTCAGGAGTCTAGTGACCTGGGGGAAAAAGCTGTTACAGAACCTGGTGGTCCTGCACCGAATGCTGCAGAACCTCTTTCCAGAGGCCAGGAGGGAGAACAGTCCAAAATGAGGGTGTGAGGGGCCACTGGTGATGTTTCAGGCGCTGCATGTCCTGAGCCAAGGTGCGATGTCCTGAATGGAGGGAAGAGAAGTCCCAATGATTTTCTCCTCTGTCCTCACATTTTTCCAGTCAGAGGCACTGCAGCCTCCACATCACACAGAGATGCAGCTGGTCAGAACGTGCTCTATGGTGTTTCTGTAGAATGTAGTGAGGATGGGCGGCGGCAGGTGGGTTCTCCTCATCCTACGCAGGAAGTGCAGATGCTGCTGTGCCTTCTTGACCAGTGACACGGTGTTCACAGACCAAGTGAAGTTGTCTGTGATGTGCACCCCCAGGAACTTGGTGCTATTAACCACCTCCACAGTCGTGTTGTTGATGAGAAGTGGAGCGTGGCTGGGCTGGTTCTTCCTAAAGTCAACAATGATCTATTTGGTTTTGTCCACGTTCAAGATCAGGTTGTTTTCCTTGCACCAGCCCACCAGCTGCGCCACCTCCTCTCTGTAGGCCAGGTCGTTGTCGTCCCTGATGAGGCCCATCACTGTTGTGTCATCTGCAAACTTCAAAATGCGGTTGCTAGTAGCCCTGGGGACGCAGTCATGTGTCATCAGTGAACAGCAGAGGGCTCAGGACACAGCCCTGAGGGGAGCCTGTGCTGAGGGTGAGGACACTGGAGGTGTTCTTTCCGACCCACACTGGCTGTGGTCTTTCAGTGAGGAAGTCTAGCAGCCAGTTGCACAGGGGGGTGCTGAAGCCCAGAGGACCCAGTTTGTTCACCAGATGCTGTGGAATGATGGTATTAAACACTGAACTGAAGTCCAGGAACAGCATCTGCACGAGTGTTCTTCTCCTCCAGGTGTGCAAGGCTCAGGTGAAGAGCGGAGGAGATGGCATCTTCAGTGGAGCCGTTTGGCCGGTAGGCAAACTGGAAGGGGTCAAACGTGGGAGGGAGCCTGGAGGTGATGTACTCCTTTACCAGCCTCTCAAAGCACTTCATCATAATGGGAGTGAGTGCGATGGGCTAGTAGTCATTGAGTGATGTGATTAGAAGGTTTTTTTTGGCATTGGGATGATGGTGGCAGTCTTGAAACATGATGGGACTATGGCTTGATCCAGTGAGGTGTTGAAAATGTCTGTTAGAACATGAGCCAGCTGGTCTGCACATTCCCTGAGCACCCGACCAGGAATATTATCAGGGCCCGGGGCCTTCTGTGTGTTGACTCTCCTCAGAATCTTCTGCACCTCAGCTGTATCAAGACAGAGTGCCTATTCATCCTGATGGGGAATAGCTTTCACCGCAGGAGTGCTACTTAGTGCCTCAAACCTCCCAAAGAAGTTATTGAGTTCATTGAGGAAGTCCGCGTCATCACCACACTCGGGAGGGGCTATCCTGTAGTTTGTGATAGCCTGTATGTCTTGCCACATATCCCTGGGTGTTGGTGGCATCGTGGACAAAGTCCTGGATTTTTTTTTTTACTGTGAGCGCGCTTTGCTAGCCTGATGGCATGGTTCAAATTGGCTCTCACTGTTCTCTGTGCCTTCTCGTCGCCAGACTTGAAGGCTGAGTTCCACGCCTTTAGCATTTTGCATACTTCATAAGTCATCCAAGGCTTTTGGTTGGCCCAGGTGGTGATGTTCTTTATGACGCTGACGTCATCCATGCATTTGTTGATGTAGGCTGACGCAGACATGGCATACTCATCTATGTTGGTATGATCATTATAAGTGGCAGCTGCCTTGAACATGTCCCAGTCAGTGCACTCAAAACAGTCCTGTCGTGCCTCCATAGCCCCCTGAGACCACACCTTCACCTGCCTCATTGTAGGTTTTCCTCTGATCAGCAGGGGCTTATATGCAGGGATTAGCATAATGGATAAATGGTCGGAAGAGCCAAGGTGGGGGCAGGGGGCTGCTCTCAATGCATCCTTCATGTTGGTGTAGACCATGTCTAATGTGTTCACTCCCCTGGTTTCACAATCCACATGCTGGTGAAAATAAGGGAGAACTGCCTTCACGTTGGCCTAGTTAAAATCTCCAGCCACAACGAAAAAGTCCTCAGTGTGAGCGGATTGCAACTCACTGATAGTCCGGTAGAGAATACTCATAGCCTCCTTTGTGTTAGCACTGGGGGGCATGTACACAGCAGTGATAGAAACTAAAGTAACCTCCCTGGGCAGATAGAATGGTCTACAGTCAAAAGCTCAATGTCCAGTGAGCAATGGCTTGAGACAAACTTAGCATTTTTACACCAATTGTTACTGATCTAAATACACAACCCCCCCCCCCCCCCCCCCCCCCGGATTTACCACTTAGTGCGCAGCTCCTGTCAGCACGAAACGTAGCTAGCCCCTGGATGCTAACAACATTGTCCAGGATTGAGGAGTTAAGCCATGTCTCTGTCAGAATTATTGCACAGCAGTTCCTCATCTCTTGTTTTGTTGTTAATTCCAGCTGCAGATGATCCATTTTGTTCTCCAGGGAGGAAACATTAGCGAGGAAGATGGATGGAAATGGCGGTTTATAGGGGTTAGCTTTTAGCCTAGCTGTTAGCCCCTCCCGACAACCGCGCTTCCGCCTTTGGTCACACCGCCTCCGCTTGCTCCTCCTTGATCCATTTTGTTCTCCTCCTTGCTCGGCTTATGCTGCTAGGGAAGTCCGCTGCACCGTAGGCCCCTGGGTCTTGCCGGTGTAGCACTCTAAGACTATGCAAACACTCCTGAGTAGTCGTGTCTACGAAGCTGAAGTCACTGGATGATCGTAATTCCAGCAAGTGCTGGCAACTATATACTAACTTACTGAGTGTGTTGACTATGGATATTGTTCCTTTTCACTTTTATGGTTTACTCGGATATAATTTTGCAAACCCATGTTATGCTGCCATATTCTTTTTCATATCACTTTGCTCCTGCAAGTATGGATGCACATGTACAGCCCCTGATCCATTCTAATGCCCTACTTCTGGCTGAGGTTCTCGTCGCTTCACTCCTGTGGAGGAGCACCCCATATGGACAGTCTAAAGATACACTTAGAAAATTTGCAATGATGGCTTAGGACTACAATACCCATGATAACTTTAGGACTGCAGAGCTCATGAACAGTTTTGCATTCAAGTATCCATCAATGAGCAATTGATAACCTCAACAAAATAGACCTCAGGTCAAAACTCTAATGAATTTCGTGGTTACACAATTGCACTTTTTGACCATATAGGACATTTATAGAAGAGGGTTATTTATAATCACGCTGTTATTACCCAAATGAGGATGGGTTCCCTTTTGAGTCTGGTTCCTTTCGAGGTTTCTTCCTCATGTCAGAGTATTTCCTTGTCACCATTGCCTCAGGCTTGTTCAGGCTAGAGATACATTTATTAATTCATATGTTTAAAATCTATATTTTTCTGTAAAGCTGCTTTGTGACAATGTCTGTTATGTCTATGTATGTTCATTTTAAGATATCCAGGAGGTAAAATACTTAAAAATGCTTATTTAGAAATCACTGTAATGGAATGAATATAATGCTATGTTAAAAACTGTACTTTGGCACTTTATGGACAAACCAGATTGCTCCACCTCACAAGTGGGAAGAGAGGCAACACCGTAAGTGGCTTGGAACACCATTTTCTCTGGCAGCACAATTCGGCGACATCATAGTCATGTGACTAACATCTCACATCTTGTGCTGATAATGTGCTGATTCCTTGTCTGATTTTTTGCCAGAGTTTTTCCTGTCACACTTTTCCAACTGATGGCAGTGTTTGGATGAACACCGAAATGTCTTGTTTGGTTTTGAATACTCCAGTGATTCTAAATAAATATTTCTAGACAAGGTCACCTAATGTAGCTCTTGGGTTTTTCATTATATCTCAAAACATTAATTGGTCTGATCTTGGACTGAAACTGTTGGGACACCCACTCCTGGAAAGTTTGGCAACTGTCTTGAAAGCTCTGCATTTGCAAATAATCCTTCTCACTCTAGAATGGTGAATTTAAAACGGGTTGGAGATGGCCTTATAACCCTTTCCAAACTGATGAACAGTGACAATTGCTTCTCTGTGCTCATGGCTGATCTTTCTTTTAGGCATGATATAGACACACACCTGAGTGCCCCAGAACACCAAACTCTAAAAGGTTAAGCTTTTAGAGAGTCCCCCCCCAATCTTTAATCACCAGCGCAGTCTTTCAATTTGAGAGCGCCATTTTTTGATTTCACATTCAGATTTTGCAGTGTTTTCCCTCAAAACCTGCTCTCTCTCTCCCTCACACACACAAATAGCCCCTGCTCACAGTCAATGCTTTTGTCTGCTCGCAAGTCTTCTGCTCACAGATTTCTGCACACACTCTCGGATTTTGGTTAAACGACCATATCAAAATTCACCAACCAATAAAATGCAAGGTATGATGGTGACCAATGAGAAATGGTCACTGCCTCCTTGGGTGCATTTGCTTTACTTATGGGTGGGTTATTGTTTAAATGGGTTCAGCATGATGGGGAGCATGCTATGGGGATACTATATGTACCTATTACATTAAAAAATATGGACATTGCAATAGTATTAACTCCAAAAATCCAACAAGAAAACAAGTCAAGTAACCATACTGGTAATAAGGCCCTGGATGGCAGGAGTGGATGAATCTGGTTAAACTGTAAACAGGTGGAAGGCCCTATTAGTTTTACAAAAATTTCTTCCCTTCTTCTTCAAGACTTGGCCATTTTTGAGATGGTTCCCATGAGTGAAAGCTCATGAAATTTGGCACACACATCAGTGCTTTTGACAGTTACTCAGGGACGAAGGTCTGGCCACAGGTGCAGACCAGGTATTCTCTAGTGCCACCACATGTCACCGAGTCTGGGGCCTGGCATATACACTGCCCGGCCAAAAAGAGTCACCATTTGTATTTAAATAAGCAAATACTTAGTAGCCTTTGATTAGAAAATTACTGCAATGATTAATATGCTTCAGCTAGCAAAAATTCCTTTAGCCCTAACTGATGCAGTGAGTAACTTCTCTTTTCTTTAAAAGGCATGACGGAAGATGTATCTGGTGGCTGTGGAAAAGATGTTACTGTGTTTCAGAAGAGTCAAATTATTGGCCTACATCAAGCAAAGAAAACTAGGGAGATTACTGGAATTAGGTTAAGAATTGTTTAATGCATTACTAAAACCAGGAAGGATAGTGGTGAACCAAACTTCACGGAACTTGACCGTGATCAGAAATCACTTAAAGGTTTGGTGAAGTTGAATTACAAAAAAATGACGAGAACTCATGATTATGTTTAATATTGAATATAACAGCATTTATCACACACCCAATGGGAAGAGAACTCCCATTGGATTGGGACGAAACAGTTGCATGGCTATAAGAAAACCACTTATTAGTGAGGCTAATCGGGAAAAAATGCTTCAAATTGCCAGGGAGCACAAAGACTGGACTCTGGAGCAATGGAGAAAGGTCATGTGGTGTGATGAGTCCAGATTTACCCTATTCCAAAGTGATGGATACGTCAGGGTAAGAACAGAAGTGCATGAAGAGATGCACCGATCATGTATAGGTGGCCACTGTACAAATCTCTGGATGCATGTTATGATCTAAGGTTGCTTCTGTTTGTCAGGTCTTGCCTCACTAACATTATATGGCAATAAAATGAAGTCCACTGACTACCTGAATGTACAGAATGACCAGGTTATCCCCTCAATCCTTTTTTTTTCTTCCCTGATAGCAAAATTAGGGCTGAAATTGTGAGCGGTTCAGGGAGCATAAGGAATCATTTTCACACACCAATTAGTCATTAGAGAGTCCTGACCTTAACCCCATTGATAGTCTTGAGGATGTGCTGAAGAAGACTTAACAGAATGGTTTAACTCTCCCATCATCAAGACAACTTCTCGGCACAAAATTAATGCAACATTGAATGGAAATAAATGTGACGTTGCACAAGTTTGTTTCAAGGCGCATACCATAAGCAAGGCTCAAGGTTGTCAAATGAAATATTGGTGTGTGCAAATTTTTTTTTTTTGGCTGGGCAGTGTATTTTCATATACAGGCACTGAATATGGTACATGTGGATCTCCTCACGATGAACAAATTGGTAAAATACATTGCATTAGCTACGCCCAATGGGAAGTTTTTTTTTTTTTTTTTGGGGGGGGGGGGGGGGGGGGGCATTTTGACAATTACATTTTGAAATACTCCTCCCTGATGTTTCATTGGATCCATGTCAGATTTGGTATACTTGATGTCAAGATGTTCACGTTAAACTCCAAAGGCATTTTTGATATCTTGCAAGGTGCTGAAATGGTGACAAATTTGTATCAAGTCAGTTAATTTGTATAGCGCTTTTAACAACAGACATTGTTGCAAAGGAGCTTTACAAAAAATTAAAGACTTTAAACATATGAGCCAATTTTATCCATAATAAATTTATCCCTAATGACCAAGCCTGTGGCTACAGCGAGGAGGAAAAACTCCCTCAGATGACCTGAGGAAGAAATCTTGAAAAGAACCAAACTAAAAAGGGAATCCATCCTCATCTAGGTGAGAACAGATAGTGTGATAAATAACTTGCTTCTATAACTGTGTCTGATATAGTCACAAAGTACAACTGTGTAACCAGGAAATCCATGATAGTTTTAGCATGAAGTCTATTTTGTTGAACTTAGGAATTGTTCATTGATGGAGATGTGAGTGGAAGTCTGCACAAGACAACTGCAGTCCGAAAGTTATCATGGCAATTGTAGTCCTCAGCCATCACAGCAAAATAAAGTGTTCAAAGCCATCTTCCAAGTGCATCTTTCAACTGTCCATATGGGGTCATCCTCCACAGGACCGAAGTAATGAGACTCCAGCCAGACATAAGGCATCAGGATGGATCAGGCAGATCCAATGAGCAGAAGAGGTTAGCATCACTGGTGTCTCAGGCTCGACATGTAACTCGACAGGGAGGGGGAGAGAAAGAGAAAACAGGTTGTTAAGTATACCTGGTGTCACCTTATGGTTAAGAACCGTATACGTTTTGCACTGAGCACAAGCCGGGGGGGGATCCATATGTCCCAGCATCCATATGTCCCAGTTTACAAAAACATTCTATGCCTGAGGACCCTCCAGATCTATTTACCTAATAAAAAGCTATTAACAAAAGGCTTGACTAAAAAGATATATTTTCAGCCTAGTCTTAAACACAGAGTCCCAAACACTACCTGGAAGGCTATTCCATAGCTGTGGGGCTTTGTAAGAAAAGACTCTGCCCCCTGATGTAGCCTTCACTATATAAGGTACCAACAGATAGCCTGCACCTTTTCATCTAAGTAGGCATGGCAGGTCATAAAGGACCAGAAGTTCACTCAGGTACTATGGTGCAAGACCATTCAGTGCTTTATAGATCAATAGTAGTATTTTATAATCAGTGCAAAATTTGATTGTGAGCCAGTGTAATGTGGATAAGATAAGGGTGATGTGGTCATATCTTCTAGTTGTAGGAAGGACTCTTGGGGCTGCATTTTGAACTAAATGGAGCTTGTTTATGGACATACTGGAATAGCCACACAATAAGGCATTACAATAGTCCAACCTAGAGATAACAAAAGCATGAACTAGTTTTTCTGCATCATGTAGTGACATTTCTTTTCTTAGCAATATTTCTGAAATGAAACCAAGCTATCCTTGTAATGTTATTGATATGAGTTTCAAATTTAAGACTGGAGTCAATGATCACCCGAAGGTGTTTTACTGCTGCATGTGAAGAAACAGAAAGGCCATCCAGAGTTACTATATAATCAGAAAACTTGCTTCTAGCTGCATGTGGTCCTAGTACAAGTACTGTTGTCAGAGTTAAGTAGAAGGAAGTTAATAATGTCCTTTACACATTCCTCAATTTTATTAAGCTGGTGTCTCAGCTGGCTTTCCAGAAACATACAACTCCGTCATCAGCAGAACAGTGGAAGCTAATACCATGCTTATGAATAATATTACCCAGAGGTAACGTATATAAACAAAAAAAGCAGTGGGCCGAAGACAGAACCTTGTGAATATCAAACTTTACCTTAGTATGTCTAGAAAAATCATCATTTAGATCAAAACTGACAGCGATCAGTTAAATAAGACCTGAGCCAGGGGAGGGCCATTCCCTTAACTCCCACAACATTTTCTAGTCTATCCAGGAGAATGGTATGATCAATGGTGTCAAACGCTGCACTAAGGGTAAGCAATACAAGGAGGGAGACACAGCCCTGATCAGATGCCAATAGTAGGTTGTTTACTACTTGAACAAGTGCTGTTTGGTTTGCTATGATGAGATCTAAATCCTGACTGATACATTTCATGGAGGTTATTCCTATGTAAATATGAGCATAACTGCTGTCACAAATTTTTCAAGGATCTTGGAGATAAAGGGGAGGTTTGATATTGGCCTATAATTGGACAGCTGACAGGTTCAAGGTCAGGTTTTTTTAATCAGGGGTTTGATAACTGCTTATTTAAAGGATCTGGGTACATAACCAATTCTAAGTGAAGAATTTTATTATTTTTAGAAAAGGTTCAATTGCTTCTGGTATTCTTTGTTTGAAGATTTGTGTCAGTAAGGGATCTAGTACACAAGTTTGAGATTTTGATGTGGAAATTAATGAAAGTTAGATTTCTCTAAGGGGAGTAAAATATTCTTATTGCTGATCCGATAGTTACATTGTTAACTACAGGATTACTTAAATTATCTGGCCTTAAATTCATAGCTTGAATTTTTTTGTTGCATATTTTCAATGTTGTAATTGAAAAAAATTCATGAAGTTGTTGCTACTACTGTACATGTGTCAATGGTAGTCCCTGCCCCCCTCCAAAGTTAAATTTTACGACAGTATTAAATAGGAATCTAGGATCGTTTTTGTTATCCTCTATTAAGGTGGAGAAGTATGTTGATGTAGCAGCACAAAGAGCTTTTCTATACTTCAAGATGCTCTCCTTCCATGCTCATTGGAATACTACCAATTTTGTTTGACACCATTTAAGTTATAATTTTCAGGTGGTCTGTTTAAAAGTGCGTGTGTAATCATTATACAAGGCTGATACTTTTTTCTTCCTAATCATTTAAGTCACGGGCGATTGCTCCAAGACAACGAGGGAGGCTCAGCCTCCTCTAAAAATGACGAACATCGTGTAGGATGAATTGCGCTAGGCTTATGTTATAGCCGACCTTATAACATTGCTATTTCAGATCCAGAATCATAGAAATATATGTGCTCAACCCAACTACAGTGCGAAATCATTCCGTTATAACTTTCCCCAGTTCGCCTAATGTGTGTGTGAGTTTTTCCCCCTCGTAACAACGCGATGCAGCCCAGCCTCAGTGGACTTCAATGGCATTTGGGAGCTATGCACTTTCAATATCAAAATGCAAGACGATTATTGGACAAATACTGCGAAAATGCCCGCCCACCGGACTCCCAGCCTCAGAGGACTTCAATGGCATTTGGGAGCTATGCGCTTTTCAATATCAAAATGCAAGACGGTTATTGGACAAATACTGCGAAAACGCCCGCCCACCGGACTCCCAGCCTCACAGTGGGAGGGACATGGCAAAGCTTTCCGCGAGGAGACTGGTGATTGGTGAAAGCGGCCGGATATTTTCTTTGATTGACAGCTCATTTCAAATATAGACAGGCAGCGGTGAATTTCAGTTCAGTCCCATGCGGATTCGCAAGTGCTGTGGTGTATTGTAAGAGATCAGCTTACATTTCGATTTCATTCATTACATACGGTTTCTACCAGCTTTTTTAGTTTGTATATATTTTCATTGTAAATAAAGTGTAAATATAGTGTTGTTAAGTTTGCTATCTTAGTTCCAGAAATTTCGTTTATTTGAGTGACTGAACTTGAACTTGAGGGGGCTAGTCAGCTAGCTGCGCACGGATGCCAAGCATTGTTGATTTAATTTTGGCGAAGCCATTTGCCAGTCTTCCTTTCGAGGAAAAAATTAAAATGAAAGAGCAGGGTAGACCAACGCCTCAAATTGACTTGGTGAAAAAGGTAGGGAATAATACTCGTTCCTTTCAGCTCTCCTGGTACGAGAAAGTGAATTGGCTAACAGCAAGTGACCCACATCAACAGTAAATAGGCTACTTTAGTAATATGTCATGGATGGACCAAAAATATAGAATCTATTTAAAATGTTTATGCTGAGTATATTGTATTGGAATATATATTTCTCTGGATATGAATTAAACACAGCTACAATTTGGAAAACATTTTTAAACAAAAACACAGCCGAGAACATTTCACACTACAGACCTGGATTAAAAGTGAAGGGTTATCAAAATTGTCAATAAAACATTTCTCAGTCAAAATAAGTAAAATATAGGGAAAGTGCCATTGAATGAAATGTGTGGCACCCAGCTCTATGTTTGGCTCCCCAAGGTCAGTGCTTGTGCCTATTCCAGAACACTGCTGTTACTGCTGAGGTTCCTGACAAAGAGCTGCGTTCAATAATGATCAATTTTTAAACAACATGCCACAATTTTAAAATATAAAATGTTAAAATATACCCCCCCAAACACCACCATCATGTATATTGGACAGTAGGCTAATGGGCCAAAAGAACCTGTTATTTCACAGTTTGTGACCCTGCCAACAATCAGCCAGATCAGAGGCAAGAGTATGGGCAAAATTTATGTGTTTTTTCTTTTTTCTTTTAAAATTTGGAAATATCGTAACCGACCAGCCTCCCCTGTTTGAAAGATTACCAGCCGCCACTGATTTAAGTTGAGCTACATTATCTAAAGTACAGTGCCTTACAAAAGTATTCATCCCCCTTGGTGTTTGTCCCATTTTGTTGCATTACAAGCTGGAATTAAAATGGATTTTTTGGGGGGTTAGCACCATTTGATGTACTGGGAAACACACAAATAGTGAAGGTGAGGTGTGTAAATGGGGATGTTCACAAATATCCGCTAATGCCAGCCAATATTAATTTCCATGGAGAAAAGCATAGTGTGGAGACAGCAGTTAGTCCAAGCCTCACCCATCCACTTGTTTTGGGAACAGATTGGCTGTGGTTTAAAACGTTAATAAAACAGGTAGTAATGGGTGGGTCCTGCAGTAGCACATCATGGGGGAATCCTACCACAGTGTTATCTGGGGAGGTGGTCGCAGGGCCGTCTCTCTCTGGGGATTTCCCACTGGAGCAAATGTGTGACAAGTCTCTGAGGCACATTTCTGAGCAAGTGAAAGTGATTTATGGCCAGAAACTCCAGCCTAATGTTGCACTTTCTTTTCCTTATTTTCCCATGATTAAGGATCGGCTATATTGAATAATGCAAGGCACTCAGACTAAGAAAGAGATGACACAGTTGTTGGTCCTGAAGAGTCGTAGGGAACTTTTATTCTATGCGGCTCATCATAATCCCATGGCTGGGAATCTAGGTCAGAACAAAACACTAAATTGTCTCATGGCTCATTTCTATTGGCCAGGGATTCATGCCGATGTCTGCAGGTGGCGTGCTGCATTTCGCAAATGCCAGTTGGTAAATCCAGCAGCCATGCCAAAAGCATCATTGCACCCATTACCATGAATTGAGATCCCCTTCGAAATAATTGGTCTCTCATCAGGCCATTAGATCTATCTGCACGTGGGTAATGCTTTATGTTAGAGTGGATTATGCAACGCGATACCTGGAAGCAGTGCCTCTTCACAATATCTCTACACATAGTGTTACAGAAGCACTCCTCTGCATTATTTCCAGAGTCAGGATTGCAAAAGAAATCCTGACTAACCAAGGCCCCACTTTTATGTCACGCACATTGCACGAATTGTATGAATAGGGATTAAATCAATTCGTACTCATGTTTATCATCTGCAAACAGATGGGCTGGTCAAATGATTTAACCAAACACTTAAAAGCATGATTCGTAAGTTGGTTCACGGGAACGTTAGAAACTGGGATAGGTGGCGAGACCCTCTGTTGTTTGCACTGTGTGAGGTCCTGCAAGCCTCCACCTGGTTTTCCCCATTTGAATTGCTGTACGGGTGCAAGCACCGTGGCGTCAAACATTATTAAAGAAAATTGGGAGGAGGGACCTTCTCAAAACAAAAATGAAATTCAGTACATTCTTGACCCGAGAATAAAACTCCACGCACAGAGTCACATAACCAAGGGAATTTGCTACAGGCGCAAGAATGTAAATCCCGCCTGTACAACAGAGGGACATGGCTAAGGGAATTTGCACTGGGCCATTTTACTGCCCACATCAAGCTCAAAATTACTTGCCAAGTGGCAAGGGCCATTTGATGTCATACAGCGAATTGAGGAAGTCCATTATGAGGTCAGGTGCACCAATAGAGGCAATGCATGTCAAATTTACCACCTCAAGCTCCTGAAACCATAGAAAGAGGAGGTTCCTGTGGCACTGGCAACAGTAGGTCTGGAAAGGGTGGAGCTGAGACCAGAGGCAAGTCCAAAAAGTCCAGCCCAATTCAACCCAGTCCCCTGTGGAGACCACCTCTCACCGTCCTAGAGAGCACAGGCCATCAGGTTGCAGAAGGAATTCCGTGATGGTATTCTCACCCCCCTCTGGTCGCACGGACCTCATAGAGAACCACATCGAGACTCCCCCCGGGGCGGTGGTGCACAGCCAACCGTACTGGCTCCCCAAGCACAAGAAAAATGTGGTTCGAGATGAACTCAAGGCTGTGCTTGATTTGGGAGTAATTGAGGAGTTGCACAACAATTAGAGCAGTTGCAACAATTGGCAGCAATTGAGGACTCGCACAGCAATTAGAGCAGCCTGGTGGTCTTAATTCCCAAGACTGACAGGTCAGTCCAGTTCTGTGTGGACTATAGAAAAGTCAACGCAATGTCTAAATCTGATGCATATCCGATGCCTTGCATTGATGAACTGCTCGATCAGTTAGGCGCGGCTCGCTTTTACTTGACACTGAACAAAGGGATATTGGCAGATCCCCTTGACTCCATTATTCTGTGAAAAAATGGCTTTTTCCATTCCATTTAGTTTACACCAATTTGTCACCCTTCCTTTTGGGTTGTTTGGGGCCCCAGCGACTTTTCAGCGTCTCATGGACTGAATCCTCCATCCCCACAATGCGTATGCCACTGCCTATTTAGATGACGTTATTTATAGTAATGATTGGCAGCAGCATTGACAACATCTCAGGGCTGTCCTGAAGTTGCTGAGGCATGTGGGGCTCACAGTAAACCCGAAAAAGTGTGCAACTGGATGGGTGGAAGTCTGGTATCTGGGCTTCTACTTGGGTCATGGGCAGGTGCGTGCCTAAATTGATATAACTGCAGCACCTGCAGCCTGCCCAAGACCAAAGATCAAAAAGGGGGTTAGGTAGTTCCTGGGGCTGGCCTGCTGGCTGGCTATTTTTGGCAGTTCATGCCTAACTTTTCAGACATCACTAGCCTGCTGACCTCACTAAAAAGGGGGCACCAGATCCAGTCCAGTGGATGGAGCCATGCAAACAGGCTATTGCTCAAGTTAAAGGAGTTTTGTGTGAGAGCTCGCTGTTGCATTCTCCTGACCTTTCTCTTCCTTTTGTTTTACAGACCAACATGTCAGACAGAAGGCTGTTTTGTCCCCGGTGGTGGAGGGGGAGGGGGGCCTGGTGCTGTACATCAGCCACAAGCTCTCCATGCGCGAGTCAAAATACAGCACCATAGGAGGGTTTGGCTATCAAGTGGGCAGTCCTCACTCTGTTACTACCTGCTCGGATGCCCGTTCATCCTCTGTTCCAACCATGCTCCGCTCCAGCGGCTCCATCACATGAAGGATGCCAATGCATGGATCATTCCTTGGTATCTGGCCCTTCAGCCCTTTAAATTCGAGGTAGTCCACAGGCAGGGGGTGCAGATGGTGGTGGTGGATTACCTCTCTTGGTCGCCGGGGGGGGGGGGGGGGTTTGGGAGAGAGTCAGCTACAGGCTTGATGGCTCTTCCCGACCTGAGTCAGGTGGTGGGTGTACGTGGTAGCGAGGGTGTGGTCAGGCATTGGCTGTAAATGGCGAGTAGTCAGGTTGAACCAGCAGGTAACATGTGATGAGTTACACTTGAGTCTAATTACTATTAACACATCTATGTGTATCTTTCAGATGGTCAGTAACAAGAGAGAGAGCTGTGCTCCCCCCAAAGCATGTGGTGTCTGTGTGTAGTATTCACTGAAAAATGCAAAAATAAAGCATGCCTTGAACTGTTGTGCCAATCTCCGTGTTGTTCTTTGCCCAATTCAGAGAGAACCTTTACAGCACTCTCGCTGATTTTAAATTGAGAAGAGTTTTTATATCTCTTACAGGATGCTGAAATGGCAAAAATGATTATTTTTTTTGTTTCGCCACGGAAACAGGAATGTGTCAAATTCTCCATGCTTTGCCTGATCCAGCTCAAATTTCACAGGTTGTTGATTATGGTGATATCCACATGTGCAGTGACACTCTGGTATAGCGCCACCATTTGACAACAAAAACGACTGATTTTTCACCCATCTCGGCTATATCGTTCAACGGCATTGATTATGATGGTATCTACATGCTCAGAGTGACACATTCTGGCAACAGAAAGAGTGGCTTTTTCACAAACCTTAGCTTAGTAAAAAACAAACAAAAAAACAAAAAAAACCAAACCAAAAAACAGTCTTTTCATTGTCTTAATTATCTACAACTGCCATGATAACTTTAGGACTGCAGTTGTCAAACAGTACATCACTCAAGTCTCCATCAATGAACAGTTGGCAACTTCAACAAAACAGACTTCATATTAAACTATAATGATTTTCCTGGTTGCACAGTTGTACTTTGTGATTATACAGGACACAGTTATAAAAGCAAGTAATTTATAATAATGCTATCACCCAAATGAAGATGGGTTCCCTTTCGAGTCTGGTTCCTCTCAAGGTTTCTTCCTCTTGTCGTTCTTGCATGCAGTGAATGAATGAAAATTTTTTCAACATGAGAAGCTAAACTTCATATCTTCGTACAACCGTGTAACATGATTATATGGACACATCCACAAAAACAAACAAACCAAAAAAAAATGCAAATGTACAATTCCCTGATTACTATGGATGCTGAATAACAGGTTCACTTTTTGGGCTTTTTTAAAAACCACAACTCAAAACAAAAACACACTTTTCAGCTGACTTAAATGATTGAATCAATGCATCAGCATGACTTCAGCCCAGGGAAGACCAAGGACTCTCTGCTCCTCTCCCCCTTTTATCTGCTCTCTCTCACTGCACACAAACACAGCACATTAATTCACAACAGGTGCTTCCACTTTGCCACACACCTTCCCTGGCTTCGCTCTCCATTTACAAACTGGCCCTTGACCACGCCCCACCCACCCACCCACCAGGAGAGATAGTCTGCTACCACTATCTGTGCCCCTGGTCTGTGGACCACCTCGAACTTAAAAGGCTGCAGAGCCAGATACCAACAAGTGATCCGGACACTGGTATCCCAGAGGCTCCAACTTGGGAAATTCTCCCTCTTTGCGAGTAGCTCGGAGGGAGACAAGTTTGAGCGCCATATACAGTGGGGCAAAAATGTATTTAGTCAGCCACCAATTATGCAAGTTCTCCCACTTAAAAAGATGAGAGAGGCCTGTAATTTTCATCATAGGTACACTTCAACTATGAAAGACAGAATGGGGGGAAAGAATCCAGGAAATCACATTGTAGGATTTTTAATGAATTAATTGGTAAATTCCTCGGTAAAATAAGTATTTGGTCACCTACAAACAAGCAAGATTTCTGGCTCTCACAGACCTGTAACTACTTCTTTAAGAGGCTCCTCTGTCCTCCACTCATTACCTGTATTAATGGCACCTGTTTGAACTCGTTATCAGTATAAAAGACACCTGTCCACAACCTCAAACAGTCACACTCCAAACTCCACTATGGCCAAGACCAAAGAGCTGTCAAAGGACACCAGAAACAAAATTGTAGACCTGTACCAGGCTGGGAAGACTGAATCTGCAATAGGTAAGCAGCTTGGTGTGAAGAAATCAACTGTGGGAGCAATTATTAGAAAATGGAAGACATACAAGACCACAGATAATCTCCCTCAATCTGGGGCTCCACGTAAGATCTCACCCCGTGGGGTCAAAATGATCACAAGAACGGTGAGCAAAAATCCCAGAACCACACGGGGGGGACTTAGTGAATGACCTGCAGAGAGCTGGGACCAAAGTAACAAAGGCTACCATCAGTAATACACTACGCCGCCAGGGACTCAAATCCTGCAGTGCCAGACGTGTCCCCGTGCTTAAGCCAGTACATGTCCAGGCCCGTCTGAAGTTTGCTAGAGAGCATTTGGACGATCCAGAAGAGGATTGGGAGAATGTCATACGGTCAGATGAAACCAAAATAGAACTTTTTGGTAAAAACTCAACTTGTCGTGTTTGGAGGAGAAAGAATGCTGAGTTGCATCCAAAGAACACCATACCTACTGTGAAGCATGGGGGTGGAAACATCATGCTTTGGGGCTGTTTTTCTGCAAAGGGACCAGGACGACTGATCCGTGTAAAGGAAAGAATGAATGGGGCCATGTATTGTGAGATTTTGAGTGAAAACCTCCTTCCATCAGCAAGGGCATTGAAGATGAAACGTGGCTGGGTCTTTCAGCATGACAATGATCCCAAACACACCACCCGGGCAATGAAGGAGTGGCTTCGTAAGAAGCAGTTCAAGGTCCTGGAGTGGCCTAGCCAGTCTCCAGATCTCAACCCCATAGAAAATCTTTGGAGGGAGTTGAAAGTCCGTGTTGCCCAGCGACAGCCCCAAAACATCACTGCTCTAGAGGAGATCTGCATGGAGGAATGGGCCAAAATACCAGCAACAGTGTGTGAAAACCTTGTGAAGACTTACAGAAAACATTTGACCTCTGTCATTGCCAACAAAGGGTATATAACAAAGTACTGAGATGAACTTTTGTTATTGACCAAATACTTATTTTCCACCATAATTTGCAAATAAATTCTTTAAAAATCAGACAATGTGATTTTCTGGATTTTTTTTTCTCATTTTGTCTCTCATAGTTGAGGTATACCTATGATGAAAATTACAGGCTTCTCTCATCTTTTTAAGTGGGAGAACTTGCACAATTGGTGACTGACTAAATACTTGTTTGCCCCACTGTATGTATGTATGTATGTATGTGTGTGAATGATTCACCACATTTCGTGTCAATTAAATCTTATTAATAGTAACAGATCTAGATAAATCCAGTGACTATAGACCAAACTTTAATATGCCTAAAGTCAATGTCAATAATGTCTATTATAAATTGCCAATGGTAAACCCTCTGATGATAATGATGTTCTAATAATATTCCATTTCTAAGTCTAAGATAGTAAAAGTCAGACAAAAAAAGTCAGACAAGTTCGTTAGAATCTAACGTCTGGTCTGGTGATCTAACCTTGTCAGATATAGGGTCGTCTTGCTGCCGTCCAAAATAGTCCGCCATTCGTCCCTGGCGACCATAGCGACGGGCGATCCGAACTTTATCTTGGTGATTTTCTGATATTTTTTCTTCGCCATTTCCAACAACGGAACTTCGTTTCATTATCTCATTCAAGAGAACATAAAGTTAAAGACGAGCAGGCGAGAAATGCAGACGCAAAAAAAAAAAAAAAAAAAAAAAATGGTTGAGTGTTGCGGGTTTTCTCTCACACATCATTAATAGCGCCATCTGTATGCTTTATCGGTAACTGCTAAGACATTGGGTGGGCTTAAGTGTGTACCCTGCGGCGTACCGAATTCCGCTCGATTCATATGCGCGCTTGATCTGCGCGCGCATGCCTCCAGCATTCACTCCAATCCCCCCCGTTACGCTGATTGGTGTACCGACCAGGGAATCGGCATATACCGCGGGGTGCACACTTGAATCCACCCATACAATGACAGACATACGAAAAGCGGAAAGTCAACTATTAATTTTCGTCAAACATATCAAGTTATATATTTTTTTAACTAAATCATGTGTAGTAAGGGCGGGTGGGAGATTTTTATGTTGTCAGCGGGAGGATTTTCTAAATGTTCCCTAAAGCGGGAGAGTTGGAGCCTCTGGTATCCTTCATGCAGTGGAGCCACTGGAGCAGGGCGTGAGCTGAGTAGAGGGTGAAAGGGCGTCCCAGCAGGTAATAATGGAGGGTGAGGATCACCCATTTGATAGCCAAGCACTCCTTCTCAGCGGTGCCTGACTTCATCTCCCACATGGAGAGCTTGCAGCTGATGTACAGCATGGGGCACTCCTCTCCCTCCACTGTTTGGGGAAAAAACAGCCCCAACCCTCTGTCCAATGCATCAGTCTGCAACACAAAAGGGAGGGAGAAGTCAGGGGAGTATAAAAGTGGCCCTCAACAAAGTGCAGCTTGTACCTGGTTAAAGACCTGTTGGCACAGCTCCATCCACTGGACCAGATTTGGCACTCCCTTTTTAGTGAGGTCAGTAAGTGGGTTGGTGACATCCAAAAAAGTAGGGACGAGCCGCCTGTAATAGCCAGCCAGCCCCAGGAACTGCCTCACCCCCTCTTTGGTCTTAGGTCTTGGGCAGGCTGCAATCACTGCAGTCTTATCAATTTGGGGACGCACCTGCCCATGACCCAAGTAGAAGCCCAGATACCTTACTTCCACCTGCCCAATTGCACACTTCTTTGGGTTCGCTGTGAGCCCTGCATGCCTCAGTGATCTCAGGACCGCCCTGAGATGTTGCAGACACCGCTCCCAATCATTGCTATAAATGATTATATCATCCAAGTAGGCTGCCACATACGCATTGTGGGGATGGATAATTCTGTCCCTGAGATGCTGAAACATCGCTGGGGCCCCAAGCAACCTGAAAAGAAGGGTGACGAATTGGTGTAAACCACACGGAGTGGAAAAGGCCATTTTTACACAGGATAATGGAGTCAAGGTGATCTGTCAATACCCCTTTGTTAAATCCAGTGTTGAGTAAAAGCAAGCCGAGCCTAACCAATCAAGCAGCTCATCGATGTGAGGCATCGGCTATGTGTCAAATTTCGACACCACATTCACTTTGATAGCCTACACTGAACTAGACCGAACCATTGGTCTTGGGAACAAAGACCACCAGGCTGCTCCAGTTGCTGTGCGACTCCTCAATTACCCCCACCATCAGCATAGCCTGGAATTCATCCCAAACCACATTTTTCTTGTGTTCGGGGAGCCAATACGGGCGGCTGCGCACCACCACTCCTGCAGAAGTCTCGATGTGGTGTTCTATGAGGTCAGTGTGACCAGGGAGGGGCAAGAACACATTGCAGAAATCCTCCTGCAACCAAATAACCTGTGCTCTCTGGGACGGAGAAGTGGTCTCCACAGGGGACCGCGGTGAATTGGGTTGGACTTTGACTTACGTCTGGGTCCCAGCGTTGCCCTCTCTGGAACTATCGTGGCCAGAGCCACAGGAACCTCCTCTCTCCACGGTTTCAAGAGATTCGGGTGGTAAATTTGACGTGTCGCCTCTATCTGGACATTTGATGTCATAGCTGTAATGGAAAATTTTAAGTGTTTAACCCTTTGGGGTCGAGAGCTTTGCCGGTGAAGCTCGCCAAGTTTAGAATAAGTAGGTCATGTATTTAGATCAATATCTTTGTGAGTTTTTTAAATCATACAAGCATGATAAACATATTGATAGAAACTTTATACTTTCCTATGTGCCCACTGCCAAATAATATTATAGTTTTTAAATTACCTAAATTAGATGAAACATAAAACTTGTCACTTTACTCCGTCACACCGGAGTCGGAGCACTGAGCACCCACTTATGCATTCATAAAAGACGATTCGCATAGTAACAGCATGATAATCACTTGAACTTTTGATCAGTTTCTCTTTCGCAGTGGGAATGCCCACCGTAAACAGGATAAAATATGTTAGACATAGCTTAGGCTATTTGGAGGTAAAACTTGTTGTGAGATGGCACACGGATTTTATGCGCTTTGGATGATTCAGGACAGCGATTGAATTCATTTCATGATTTAGGACAGTGATTCAATTCATGATTCAGGACAGTGATTCAATTCAATCTTGAGAACTGCGACACTGATGAGTGGGTGCCTTTTTTTTCTTTTACTTCAACTCAATCTAGCCAAAGATCCACTCAAGTAAATGTAAATATTTCTTCCAATTTCTTATAAGCATATCGGTTGATATACGTGCACTGTAGTGCATGCACAGGAAAAATGACTGAGCAATTTTTCCAAAGTTAAAAGTATTTTCCTCGAAAATAGCTAATTTTGCTCTATTTTGAGTTTAGAGAGTAAAAACTGGAGTCAGAGTGGGAGCAAAATTACAGAGTAATTGTGTAACAGAGTTGGTTGTGGCTCTGAACAGAGTAAAATAGTATAAGAGTTAATTTCAAGACACACTGAATAGAGTCAAATACTAAAATAAAGTCAAATACCAGATAAATTAAGCTACTGTAAAAAGCAGTTTTAGAACTGTATTGGAATGTGTGAAAAAACATTGCCTTACCCATTGAGACGACCTGCTGGGATTAAGAGTTGGCAGTGGGAGGGGTTTTCACTCTTTTCATGGAATGGAAATTTTTACCCTTCTCACTGAATACTCCCCCACTGCCAACACTTTATCCCAAAACAATATGACAATTTTTTGATGGCCAGTTAATTGTTCAAATCAATGGAGCAGATTTAAGTTTTTGTGCTTGATACATTCCTAAGACTGAACAGAATCACCTCAAGTGACCAAAACAGTTCATCACAATAGGTAAGGTAATGTTTTTCACACATTCCAATACAATTCTAAAACTGCTTTTTACAACATTTCATTTAGGTTTTGTTTTGTTTTTTTTCAAGTAAATTCATGACATGCAGACTACATGGATATTACTGCAGCTGAACTTGTGCTGAATACCAAAAAGTGTCCTATGACTTTGAAAATACTGCTCAGATTTGTTGAAATTGACAACAAAATCAGAGCATGCCAAAATCATTAGAGTGCCAGAAAATACCCTCAGACCCCAGAGGGTTAAAAACAAGCTCAGTCAGGTGTACTGAAAAGAGGTAAAATTGTCAAGTCTGACAGGCCCACAGGCTTCCAGGACTGGAGTTAAACACTCCATGAACTACTGCTACATCTAGTTCTTGGAGATCATCCTTTTACACTTTAGTTGGAAGTCATATAGTCTACGAGTATTCCCTTGTTATTTCTCTAACCTGCAGGGCAGGGACCCGTACACAATTTGAAACATAGGGCTTGTTAGTTTCAAGCAGAGTTACAAAAGCCAGCAACTGATGCCCATCACTCTGCTCCTTCTCAGCACCTAGAGACCAGGGGAGGGGGTTGGGGTGGAGAGACGACCACAGAGAATGTGAGCATGACAATATATTATGTTGAGAAATTTCATCTGAATACCAATTGCTTAAGAGAGATGCACCAAACTTACTGGATTCATACTGAGTGATATGCAGCAAATCTGGATTACTGGCAAAAACACTGGTGGGGTGAATCATAACACCTTTCTTGTTATGAGTGTGAAACACCTAAACAAAAACATGTATTTAATATGATAAAGTTACCTCATATCAAAGCAGAAATATATGAATGTGAAGAGAAATAGAGTATTTTAAGGTCTCCTGAACAAAGGCAGACCAGATCCAATGTATTCTCTCTCTCTCTCCCCGTGTGTGCACGCGCGCACCTGCTCTGAATCCTTGCGGGCAGAGTTATGTTCATCAGGCAGGGCCAGCTGTGGGTACAGGCTACGGCACAGCACCAGTCTGAAAAGAGCTTGTTGCCGAGATGACAGTGTTGCACTGGTGTATGCATCTCCCTGAAGTTTGCCAACATCATGCCGCAATTTGAACTTCACTTCCTGTAACAAGAATTAGAAAATGACTTTGTGAAGTTAGCCTTTTGTTTAAAAAAAAAAACAAAGAAAAAAAAACAAAAAATGAAATCAGGGGATACAAAATTACGCTACAATATTATGATCCCGAGCCATTAGTATCATTTTGCCTGAACAATCCAATAAGAGCCTTTCACACTGAGCACTGTGTCGAGGGAGTCTGGTCAGAATTGGCAGGAAATTTGCACACCATACTTTGTGTACCCATGTCTCAAACAGTGAATATTAACAGTCTACACATGCCTCTTAAAATTGGAGGTTTTGTGATGATGATAAAAATATAAAACAAAGATGGAACCCCATTTCCAAAAAAGTTGGGAAATTGTAAAATATAAAGAACGCAATGATTTGCAAATCACGGAATCTCTATAATTTCACTGAAAATAGTACAAAGACAACATGTCAAATGGTGAAACCAAAATTTTATTGTTGCTTGAAAAATTTATGCTCATTTTGAAATTGATGCCAGCATCATGTTTCGCATCATGTTTCCAAAAAGTTGGGACGGGGCATGTTTACGACTGTGATGCAACAATTAGTAATTCAACAATACTCTGTCAGTGTTTGGGAACTGAAAAGAACAACTGCTGTAGTTTTGAAAGTGAAATTTTGTCCCATTCTTGCCTGACATGGTCAAGTTTATTTGTATCGTGCTTTTAACAACAGACATTGTTGCAAAACAGCTTTACAGAAAGTTAAAGACTTTAAACATGAGCTAATTTTATCCCTAACATATCCCTGATGAGCAAGCCTGTGGCAACGGCAGCAAGAAAAAAAAAGAAAGAAAAAAAACTCCCTCAGATGACAAGAGGATGAAACCTTGAGAGGAACCAGACTCAAAAGGGAACTCATCCTCATTTGGGCGATAACCAAATGTGGTTATCACCATGATTATAAATAACTTGCTTCGATAACTGTGTCCTATATAGTCACAAAGTACAACTGCATAACCAGGAAATTCAACATAGTTTTAGCATGAAGTCTGAAGTCTATTTTGTTGAAATTATCATCTGGTAACTGATGGACACGTAAGTGTAAAACTTCATGAGAGTTCATCTTCCAAGCACGACTTTCAACTGTCCATATGAGGCCATCCTCCACAGGAGCAATGTGATGAGACTTAAGTACTATGGAGCAAGACCAATCAGTGCTTTGAAGGTGAATGGTAGCATTTAATAATCAATATTAAATTTGATTGGGAGCCAGTGCAATGTGGATAAGATCAGGGTAGTCATATCTTCTATTTCTTGCTGCTGCATTTTGAACTAAATGGAAGTTGTTTATGCACTTATTGGAATATCCAGACAATAAGATATTACAGTAATCCAACCTAGAGTTAACAAAAGCAAGAAAATTTTTCTGCATCATGAAGCGACATATTTCTTATCTTGGCAATATTTCTGAGATGAAAGAAAGCTATCCTCAATGTTATTGATACGAGTTTCAAACAAAAGACTGGAGTCAACGATCACACTGAGGTCTTACTGCTGCACATGAAGAAACAGAAAGGCCATCCAGAGTTACTTTGTAAATCAGAAAACCTACTTCTAGCTGCATGTGGTCCTAGTACAAGTACTTCTGTCTCGTCAGAGTCAAGTAGAAGGAAGTTAACCCTCTAGGGTGGAGAGCTTTGCCGGTGAAGCTCAGCAGGTTTAGAATGAGTAGGTCATGTATTTAGCTAAATATCTTCACAAATCATCATCATACAAGCATGATAAGCATATTGACAAATTTTATACTTTCCTAGGAGCCCACTGCAAAATAATATTTTTTATATTACCTAAATTAGATGAAACATAAAACTTGTCACCTTACTCAGTCACACCTGAGTCGGCACACTGAGCGCTCACTTGAATTCATAAAAGACTATTCACATGGTAATGGTATGATAATCACTTTCACTCTTTCAGTTTCGAATGGTTTCTCTTTCGCAGTGGAACGCCCACTGTAAACAGGATAAAATGTGTCAGCCACAGTTTAGGCTACCTGTTTGGAGGTAAAACTTGTTGCAAGATGGCAAGCAGATTTGATGCTCAGGAGGCACTTCAGATGATTCAGGATAGCAATTCAATTTCAGGACAGCGATTCAATTCATGATTCAGGATACAATTCAATTCAGTCTTGAGAACTGACACTGATGTAGGTACAGCACATCTCTGCAACTACATTTCCCATAATTCCCCTCAGTTCCTGCCCCAGATGATATCCACTTCATCTCATCTTTCACTGCACCACGATTGGCTCATCTTATCTTTCACTGCACCACAATTGGGTAATGCACTACTGTAGCTCATGATGCAAGCTCACCCATAAATTGGGCAGACTGAGCAAGTTCCACTCTCTCTCGGACCAGCACACAAAGAAGCATCTCTCTCTGCCCGACATAAGTCTCCCACGTCCTGCCGTGCAAACGCCTCGCCAAGGCCATGGACACATGCAGCTGCCGGTGCCCTGCAACTGCATCCTCCCAAAACCAGACAGGCCTTGCTCTCTGCCTCGCTCTCTCGCTGATTGACATGCTCTGACTGTCAGTATTAAGAAGAGACACTATGGCCTGCAGGTGGAAACGAAGAAACAAAGGAACTAACACGTGTTGTACGGACCACTGGCCACTGTTAAAAAGTACTCCAGTCGCGTTGTTTTGCTTTCATTGTGTTTGAAACTGGCTACTGTTATTACTACACCATAGTAACGCAAATCAGGAAGATGAGAGGCAAGCGGTTCCCTCCACATCTTAAGCCAACGAGTGTTTGACCAAGGACCTTCTGGATCATGAGATCCCGCCTGGGAAAAACTTTTGCAACATAGCAGAGCTGCATTAAACTAAATTGAAGCTGTGCGCCGCTCTTTTCAGAAGTAGTCCACTGACACAGAGGATCACTGACGAACTCCATATGCCACACAAGAGTGGTCCCAAGTAAGGCTGGCATTTGGGCAAGGTTAATCTTAGCTTGATTAGTTTATGTGACAAGTGCTATTTAATTCCAAGCTTGTTTCAAGTGTGTGCACAATAATCACATAGCTTTAGTTTGATCATATGTTATTGTATTTCTCAATTTTACTCTGGTAGATAGGGTATGCAAAATCTCTCTCTCTCTCCAACACTTTCCTACCGTGCACCATTATACACACCTCAGCATTTCAGACTTTAATAAACTAAGGGCTGATTAGCTCAGCTGGTTAGAGCGTGGTGCTGATAATGCTAAGATTATGGGTTTGATCCCCGTATGGGCCAATGATTACTTATGTGCCTTTTGTTAAAATCCTTTGTCTAATCACACAGAGTGCCTACGGTCCCCTCCCCACCTTTCTCGCACACAAAACACAACCCTTTGTTAAGCTTGCAAACACACACACACACACATACATACTACACACATTATATCGTGTGTGTGTGTACACACACACACAGACACACACACGTGCCTGATCAGTATTATTCTCACTTGATTGTCATTTTAATAAATTAAATATTTGGAAGAAACTGTCTTGTCTGTTTTACTGCAGTATTACTTGAATCCATCCTCTGAAATCAAAAAATTCACATTGCCTTCACTGATCTAGTGTATCACAAGAGTAATTCTTTCATTAATTTAATAATTAATATAAATATCGATTAGTAAAATTAATGAACTGATATTTTATGAGACTGATTTAATAACATAATTGCACCCACATAATTTTGGTACCTTGTGTGAGAACTGGTATTGTACCTACATAATTTTGGTTACTTGTGTGAGGAGTGCAACTGCACCTACGGTATACTGATGAGCGGTGTCATTTTGAACTTCGATTAAATCCAGCTCAACTCAAGTAAAGTGTAAATATTTCTATTTCTTATGAGCATATCAGTTGATATGTGTGTGCACTGTAGTGCATAGACGGAAAAAAAAGAAAAAAAACAGCAATTTTTCCAGAGTTAAAGGTATTTTCCTCAAAAATAGTTATTTTTGCTCTATTTTGAGTTTAAAGAGTAAAATTTGGAGTGGGAGCAAAATTGGAGTAATTGTTTAACAGAGTTGGGTTGTGGCTCTGCAGTGAGTAAAACAGTACAAGAGTTAATTTCAAAAACACACTGAATAGAGTCAAATACCATAACACAGAGTAAAATATTAAAGTGCATATCGCAGGTAAATTCAGGAGCAAGATCAATGTAATTCTCCTATTTTATATTAAACTTTGGTCAAATGTGTCACATTTTGCATTTTGTGCAATTTTTTTTACCTGCTCTCGCAGCCTGCTGGCGCTTCCGCAGGTGACGTCACGAATCTGGCTCCAGACTCCCTTGGGATTTTTCCAGACGCGTTTTATTTTATTTTTTTCTGCTGTAGACAGATGGCTTTGTGCAAAATTATCCTTCTGGATGAGTGTGTAAAGGGACATTCATTTAAAAAAAAAACCCAAAAAAACCCAAATTGGGTACAGGATATGCACTTTAACACTGAATTGAGGAGAATTGGCTCTGGAAAAAACAGCTCCATCAAAAGAGTAACTTTTACTCATTTTAAAGAGGGACCAAATGTTATCTGGCATACAGTAACATTTTCTTCAATTTGAGTAAATTTTATTCAGGTAAAATTCCTGTGGAATCTGTGTGCTTCTTGAGTAAACAAAATGTGCACTGGCGCTTGTTTGCTCTCTTTTAGTCTTTTTCTGGCACTCTAATGATTTTGGCCTGTTCTGGTGTGGTTAATTTCAACAAATCTAAGTAGTATTTTGAAAGTCATATGACTTTTTTGTATTCAGCACAAGTTCAGTTACAATATCATCTATGTAGTATGTATGCCATGATTGCACTTTTTTAACAAGAGTGCTCTGAGAGCACAATATCCCTCACTGGCAACTATGCCATAACTGATAAAATGTGACTGAATTTAATGAAATTGCAATGTGCGTATTACTGACATATAACAAAGAATTCTGCCAAGTTTCATAAAATTCATCCAAAAATTGTGAGAGGAGTTGATTTCAGAAGCTTCCTGGGACGGATGGACATCACCACGACATAATCCCCCTTCGGGTCTTTCGGCCAGCGGGGATTAAAAAAAAAACAACAACAGATAAATGAAGATGTTGTAAAAAGCAGTTTTAGCACTGTGTTGGAATGTGTGAAGAGAAAAAAAACCCAACAAAAACCAACAACATTACCTTATCCATTGTGACAAATGATTTGTCACTTGACCTGATGGGATTAAGAGTTGGCAGTGGGAGGGGTAAATCACTCCTCGTTGAATGGAGTTTTTTAATCTTCTCATTGAATACCCCATCCACTGCCAGTTCTTTATCCCAAAACAATAGGGCACATTTTTTGATGGCCAGTTAACTGTCCAAAACAGTGGAGCAGATTTAAATTTTTGTGCTTGATACATTCCTAAGACTGAACAGAAATCACCACAAGCGACCAAAATGGTTCATCACAATGGGTAAGGTAATGTTTTTTTCCCCACACAGTCCAAAAACATATTTTAAAACTACTTTTTACAACATATTCATTTATCTGTTTTTTTTTAAGTACAAATCATGACATACATACTACATAGATATTATTGCAGCTGAACTTCTGCTGAGTACAAAAAAAAGCCATATGACTGAAAATACTGCTTAGATTTGTTGAAATTGACAAAATCAGAGTATGCCAGAATCATTTGTGCCAGAAAATACTCTCAGACCCTAGCGGGTTAACTACCACAACATTTTCTAGTCTATCCAGGAGAAGGGAATGATCAGTGGTGTCAAAGCCTGCACTAAGGTCAAGCAATATAAGCAGGGAGACAAAGCCCTGATCACATATCAACAGTAGGTCGTTTACTACTTTAACCAGTGCTTTCTCTGTGATATGATGTGGTCTAAATCCTGATGGAATAAATCATGGATGTTATTCCTATGTAGATATGACCTTTTTCTAGGATCTTGGAGATAAAGGGCAGGTTTAATACTGGCCTATAATTGGACAGCTGACAGGGGTCAAGGTCAGGTTTTTTAATCAGGGGTTTGATAACTGCTAGTTTAAAGGATTTGGCTATATAGCCAAGTCTAATGGAAGAACTGATTATTATTATTTTTTTTTTTTTTAGAAGAGATTCAATTGCTTCTGGTATTATCTATTTGAAGAGTCATGTAGGTAAGTGATCTAGTCCACAAGTTGAAGATTTTGATGTGGAAATTAATGAAGTTAGTTAAATTTCTCTAAGGGTATTAAAACATTCTAATTGCTGATCTGATGCAGTTTTCTTGTTAACTACCTGGTTACTTAAATGGTCTGGCCTTGAATTAGTAGTTTGAATCTTTTGTAGGATATTTTCAGTTTTGTCATTGAAAAATGCATGAAGGTGTTGCTATAACATGTTGCAGGTGTGCATGTGTCTATGGTGGTCTTTTTCCAAGTTAATTTTGCTAGAGTATTCAATAAGAATCTAAGATTATTTTTGTTATCCTCGACTATGTTGGAGAGATACGTTGATCTAACAGCGCTAAGCACTTTTCTATACTTCAGGAGGCTCTCCTTCCATGTTAACTGTAATACTACCAATTTTGTTTGGCCCCATTTATGTTCTAATTTTCAGGTGGTATGTTTTAAGGTGCATGTGTAATCATCATACCAGGGTGCTAATTTTTTTTCTCTCTAATCATTTTAAGTGGAGCTACATTATCTAAATTATAGTTGAATGTTGACTCGAAGCATTCTGTTGTCTTATCAAGTACTGTGGGGTCTGACGATGAGCCAGTCAAAGCTGATAACTCAGACTATTTATAAAGCTTTGTGAATTAGTTGATGTGAATGTACTTTTGACACAGCACCATGGTGAGGTGCATGTATTATTGTTCAGACATATTTTGAATAAGATGTAGCTTCAGACTGGAAGTGTGACTATGTTCTATATTTAACTGGAACGTTAGTATTAGATCAAGAGTGTGTGACCACCATTATGAGTAGGTCCTATGATATTCTGATTAACCCCTACTGAATCTAATGGACATGAATGCTGTTTTCAGAGGGTCTTCTGGGTTATCAAAGTGAATATTCAAGTCTCCAACAACTATTGCTTTGTTTCAGGAAATAATCAGGTCTGAGATGAAATCTGCAAAATCAGAAAGAAACTCAGAATATGGTTCTGGGGGCCTGTAAATAATAAGTAACAGAATTGACTGGGCAGACTTATTTTTGTGGCTCCATATGTTGTGTTAGTATGAAGAACCTGAAACATATTGAATTTATGTCCAGGTTTTTGTGTCACGCCTAGAAGATTATAAATAAACGTGATACCTCCAACTTTGCCTGTTAGACAAGGCTTGTGTATAATTGTATCCAGGAAGACTAGCTTCATTTAATGCTTCATACTCATTTGGTTTCATCCACGTTTCTGTTAAACACAGTCCATTAAACTCCTGATCAGTGATAAGTTCATTAACAATTGATAACTATTGATAACATCACCCGGATAGCTTTCTTTCATCTCAGAAATATTGCAAAGATAAGAAATTTAATGTCATTGCATGATGCAGAAAAACTAGTCCATGCTTTCGTTACCTCCAGGTTGGATTATTGTAATGCCTTACTGTCTGGATGTTCCAATAAGTGCATAAACAAGCTCCAGTTAGTTCAAAATGCAGCAGCAAGAGTCCTTACTAGAACTAGAAAATATGACCACATCACGCCTGTCTTATCCACACTGCATTGGCTCCCAATCAAATTTCGTATTGATTATAAAATACTACTATTGGCCTTTAAAGCACTAAATGGTCTCGCACCACAGTACCTGAGTGAACTTCTGCTCCTCTATGACCCGCCACGCCTACTTAGATCAAAAGGTGCAGGCTATCTGCTGGTACCTCGTATAGTGAAGGCTACATCAGGGGGCAGAACCTTTTCTTACAAAGCCCCACAGTTATGGAACAGCCTTCCAAGTAATGTTCGGGAATCAGACACAGTCTCAGCATTTAAGTCTAGGCTGAAAACATATCTGTTTAGTCAAGCCTTTTGTTAATGGTGTTTATGAGGTAAAGGAGTAGATCTGGAGGGTCCTCAGACATAGAGTGTTTTGGTAAACTGGGATGTATGGATGCTGTCAGTCCCCACTCGCTTGCTCACTCGAGTTTGTTGACGGTGTAGTGGCTGGCTGCTTTATGTCCCGGGGCTCCCTCATGCCTGTGTTACCTTCTGGCTCTCTCCTTTTAGTTATGCTGTCATAGTTAGTTGCCGGAGTCCCTGCTTGTACTCGGTGCAATATGTATACTGCTCCTACTTATTCAGGTGACATTGGGCATACCTAACAACCTGTGTTTTCTTTCCCTCCCCCCCACCCCAAATCTGTCCCTCTGAGTTACATGGAGTCAACAGGAAATCTTTTGGTGGAGAGGGTGGAGACCTCGACTGGCTATCGTAGCCTGCAGGGAATCGGCCGTCAGACATTCTGTCGCATGTCCCAGACCCGGTGAAATGTAACTGAATTGTCTTAGCCAGCCCTAAGTGTCCCATCTGCATCTCATCATTGCTGAGGAGTGTGCTCCCATCACCCAATCAAGCATCCAGCCAGAGCAGGTCATGATATTTTTTACCATATTAACATGCCATTGTTGTGTGTTATGCCTGATGTAAAGACTCTCGTCTCTGCGAGCCTACCACACAGATTTAATACTTGTCATTTTTAGGGCATACCTAACAACCTGCGTTTTCTTTCTCTCTCTCCCCCCCCCCCCCAATCTGTCCCTCTGAGTTACATGTTGATCCTGGGATTGAGATGCTGGCCTCTTCTGCCCCTCAGACCTGCTTGATCCATCCTGGTGCCCTGTGTCTGGTCGGAGTTTTATCGCACCGCTCCTGTGAAGGACGGCCCCATGAGGACAGTTGAGGGTTATACCTGTTAAAACTGTTAATATTATAGTCAGGCTGTCTGTTGTTGCCCAAATGAGGATGGGTTCCCTTTTGAGTCTGGTTCCTCTCGAGGTTTCTTCCTCATGTCGTCTGAGGGAGTTTTTCCTTGCCACCGTTGCCACAGGCTTGCTCATTGGGGATAGATTAGGGATAAAATTAGCTCATGTTTTAAGTCGTTCAAATTCTGTAAAGCTGCTTTGCGACAATGCTTATTGTTAAAAGCGCTATACCGATAAACTTGATTTGATTTGAACAATTAGCCCTTGAGATGTAAGAGGTCTAATACTTAATAGTCCTACCTTCAGATCAAAAGGTACTGGCAGTGACTATACAGTCAGTATGATTTAATTTTATATTAATTAGATTACTAGAACAAATTGAGTATTGCTACTTTTTTGTATAGCTTGGGGAACTAAACACAGTCTCGACTCTGTACAGAGTGACGACCCTGTGCAACTAGCAGACAGTTGGTTTAGCCTGTTCATCTGCTCCCTGGCCTTGGCCCTAGATTGTCACAAATTAACAAGGCATGTTCTGAGACAATGAGCTATGCTGCAAGAAATCAGAGTAGCACCTTCCAAGTGGGATTGATACCGTCTCACTAACAGGCCAGGCTTGCCCTCAAAACTACTCCAATTATTTATAAAGCCCACATTGATTTCAGAGCACCACCTGGACAACCAGCAGTTCAGCGACCATAACCTGCTGTAAAGCTACATCGCCACACCACATTGGCATGGGGCCAGAGCATACTGCAGCATCAGACATCGCCTTCGCTAATTTAAACACCTCTACAAATTTACTCTCAGTAACCTCAGACTGACAAAGACGTATATTGTTAGCTCCCACATGGATAACCATCTTTGAAAACTTGTGCTTGCCTAAGACCCGAAGATTAACTGTGATGTCTGGCTCCCTGGCTCCCAGTATACACCTGACGAAAGCTGCTGGTGCCCCGAAAAGCCTAGCCTTTCACAACCATGAGATAGAGTCTCCTATAACCAGAGCTCTTTCAGGTTTCTCAGCGGGTGCATCACTGAGGAGATCAAACCTGTTAGACACACGGAGCAGAGAGAAGTGGTGCTCCCATGAGTGAGCCTCAGCGGTAGCTATGGCTAAGATTATGCCACCGAGTTGTCACCCATTCGCCTTGCTGTGAGGACTCTAATGCTGGAGTGGGGGGGATTGCCAACTACACCTTGGGCATGCAGACTTTCCCCAACAGAAACTACGCTGCTCTCATTCTCACTAACCCTCTCCAAAGTCTGGATGCACACCTATAATGCTGCAATCTTCTCCGTCAGAGAGCTAACTAATATACACTTACCACAAATAAAGCTATTACTGACAACGGAGGAAGAATGACTAAACATCCTGCACTCAGCACACTGAACAAGCTGAACATGTGCCATGATAAATGGTTTCCAAACCTTAAATTGAAGATCTGTTGATATTAAGGCACATCTGATATGGATGGTCTCCAATTGCTGTCTTTGCACACGAAGGAAAAAACTGATGACTGGTCTTTGGCATTCTCCGAAAAAATAAAACAAAATGTGGAAAAAGGCCAAATGCAAGCAAAAACGAAAATGATACTGGAAATTTATTTGTAGAAAAGATGAAAAAGATTGCAGATTAAATGCCAACACCGAAAGGAAAAACATGATGCGTGGCAAACAACCGAAAACAGGAATTATGTCACAGAAAGCTGTGTCACAGCAATTTGATTTAGGATTATAATTACTCCAATTTTACATCTAGAATTATAGGATTTCAGCTGCTGAACATTTCAGGCCGTCATGTATCATCTTTTTTCCTTTCATAATGCACCAAATATTTTCAGTGGGTGACAGTTCTGGACTGCAGGCAGGCCAGTTTAGCACCAGGACTACACTATACTATATCGCCCTGCAGTAGTAATATGTGCAGAATGAGGTTTGGCATCGTCTTGCTGAAATAAGCAAGACATCTTCCCTGAAAAAGACATCATCTGGATAGCAGCATATATTGCTCCAAAACCTGACTACATTGTTCAACATTAACAGTGCCTTCCCAGATATGCAAGCTACCTATGCCATGTGCACTAATGTACCCCCATAACATCACAGATGCTCCTGGATGGTCCCTCTCCTCTTTAGCCTGGAGGACACAGCATCTATGATTTCCAAAAATAATTTCAAATTTTGATCAATCAGATCACAGGACAGTTTTCCACTTCACCTCAGTCCATCATAAATGAGCTTGGACCCAGAAAGCAGTTGTTTTTGGAAACATTCCTGAGCCCATGCAGAAATTTCCACTAAAGAATCATGTCCATTTTTAATGCAGTGCTGCTTGAGAACCAAAAGGTCACGGGCATCCAGTACCGGTTTTCAGTCTTGTCCTTTGCATACAATGATTTCTAAATTCTTTGTATCCTTTAATAATGATATTATATACCATAGATTGTGATCCCCAAATTCTTTGTAATTTTACACTGAGGAATGTTATTCTTAAATTGTTGCAGTTTGCCCACACAGTCTTTCACAGACTGGTGAATCCCTCCCCATCTTTACTTGTGAGAGACTCAGCCTCTTTGGGAGGAAGAGAAAAAAAAAAGAGCATCCCAATCATATTATTGACCCTTTGCCAATTAACCTAATTAGTTATGAGATGTTCCACCAGTTGTTGCTTCTATCTATCTGTCTATCTATCTATCTATCTATCTATCTATCTATCTATCTATCTATCTATCTATCTATCTATCTATCTATCTATCCCAGTCTTTTGTTGCCCCGTCCCAACTTTTTTGGAACGTGTTGCTGGGAGTAAATTCAAAATGGGCATATTTTTAAAAAAAATCATTAACATTTATCAGTTTCAACATTTGACATGTTGTCTTTGTACTATTTTCAATGAAATCTAGGGTTTCCATGATTGCAAATCTTCACATTCTGTTTCTATTTATGTTTTACACAGCATCCCAACTTTTTTTTGGACTTGGGGTTGTAAATCACGTCGGATCATTTTCCAGCTTTAATGCCTGCAACCAACACCCTCTGATGAATCTCAATTTCTGCTAAGGCACATAGGTGGTAGGGTCAGAATTTGGTGCTAGCAGCACAAATCCATGGATCCAACTTGCCTTGTATCAGCAGTTCAGGCTGGTGAAAGTGGTGTAATGGTGCATTTTCTTGGCACACTTTGGACCCATTAATACCAATCATTGCTTGAATGCCACAGGCTATTTGGGTTTTGTTGCTGACCATGGTCATGTCCCTTCATGGCCACAATTTACTCATCTTCTAATGGCTAATTCCAGAATGATAATGCACCATGTCACAAAGCAAAAGTCATCTCAAACTGGTTTCATGAACATGACAACGCATTTAATGTTCTTCAGTGGCCTTCCCAGTCATTGGGTCTGAATCCCATAGAACACCTTTGGGATGTGGTGGAATGGAAGATATGCAGCACGAAAGTGCAGCTGAAAAATTTGCAGGAATTGTCTGATGCATTCATGTCAACAAGGAATAGACTGTTGTAGGAATGTTTCCAATATCTTATGGAAGCCATACTATGAAGAATTGAGTTTTGAGAGCAAAGGAGGTCCTACTCAATATTAGTTTTGTGGTCCTAATAAAATGCTCTGTGAGTGACAACTAAAAGCTTATTCTCCCACTATGGGGTAGGATGGTCAAATGGAAGTCCTTTCTCATTTAAAAAAACAAAAACAAACAAACAAAAAAACCCCCAGCATCCAAACCATCTAAAAATCAACCCTAGCCATGTGTCAGAATGGGTCATGGTTTGATGAGGCCAAAGACCTTGAAGAGACCTTTTGGGCATAATTCTAAAAAGTATGTTTGATGCAACAACAAGACAGCTTCACTGAAACCAAGGGGCCTAAATCAATGGCCCAAATATGTTCCAGCATGACATGTTCCCTGTGCACAACGCATGGTCCAAAAAGACATGATTTGCGAAGGTTGGTGTGAAAGAACACAAATGGCCTGCACAGAGCCCTGACCTCAATCTCACAGACTACCTTTGGGATGAACTGCAACGCAGACTGTGCCCCAGGCTTCTTTGCCCAACATGAATGCCTAACCTCACTACTGGTCTTGTAGTTGAATGGACAAATCCCCACAGCAATGTTCCAAAATCTAGTGGAATGCCTTCCCAGAAGCATTGAGGCTATTATAAAAACAGATGGGGCACTACATCTGGAATGAGATGTTCAAAAAGCACATCTGGTATGATGGTCTGGTATCCAAAACCATACAAGTCAACTGGGGCATCTGCTTGTCCTCATTGCGTAACCTATCTTGAGAGCTTTGTTTGTTTAGCATGCCAACACTATCAGGACTGTGTCTGACATGTCTGAAGAACAAAAAACAGATGAAATTATAAAATACAAAGTACAGATTGTCATTAAAAAAAAACATACATCTGTAGTGTATGTCACCAGAAGTGTTAGTTTTGTTCTTTTAGCTAACTAGTTAAGTGGACTAGTTTGTGTCTATCAGACTTGGAAAAACACAGATCAGGTAATACACCTTGCATAGCAATGTGCGGAGACCATCAAAGAGCAACCAAAAGGACCCAAATTGCACACTGCCATACTAAATAGTTTGCCAGTATGCCAGTGGTGTAATTATTATTGAGTCATACTACTACTTGGTATGTAATTTGGTATGCAGTACTGAATTCTCTGAACATGTGCTAACTTGCCACTTGCAGTTGCGAGTTTACTCTGCACTGTGGAGAAGGGTGCAAGCACAGCCACACAACTTCCTATACAAGGAGCTTACAAAAGAATTTTTGTGAAAGAAAGGGCAAAATTCTTAAGTCTTCACACAGCATTTTAAAAATCCTGTTATTTGCTTACTGTAATCCTCCTTGCTACTAATATGTTGAACAATAAAATATTACATTACACTATTACAGGGAAAGAAAAAAATGTAATTATGCCAAGCATTTTAGGATTTGTGCTGCATTCTCACAAGTTAAGCACCTGTATGTCTACGTCCTGTGCTACAGAGTCTTTGTCCTTGCTTGACCCTGCTTCCTCCTCATCAGAGTCACATGATGACCCTTGCTCCAGGCCTTCCTCCAGATGCAAGATTTTCCTGCAGCTGCTCTCCTTTAAGTCATGCTCCCTCTTCAGCTGGTACAGTCTCTGACGTTCAGTTCGCCTCTTCCTGCGCTGGGCCCGGTCCTCGGTTATGTGACAGGACTCCGGCTCCACCAGCCCATGACTCCTCAACAGCTCCTGCAGCCATGGTACATAACACAAAAAGCATATTCACCATCCACAGATAATATATTGGCAGACATTTCTGACAGTGCAAATAAGCCAAGATTCAACTTATACATAAAGCTAAGTACAACATAAAAGGGTAGCCACAGCAAAAAATAAAAACTTTGGCTAGAAAAACAGGTGCATCTCAAAAAATTAGAATATCGCGAAAAAGTTCAAGAATTTCCATCATTTATTTAAGAAAGCGAAAATGTTATATATTCTAGACTCATTACATGTAAACTAAAATGTTTCAAGACTTTTTCCTACTTTAATTTTGATAATTATGGCTACAGTGCAAAAAAGACAAAATATTAGAATAATTTAGAGTTTGAGTAAAACTGTATACAGTGCATCTCTCAGTCTAGTTCAATACACACAAACACAATCACGGGGAAGACTGCTGACTTGACAGTCATCCAGAAGATGATCAGTGACACCCTCTACAAGGAGGGAAAGCCACAGAAGGTCATTGCTGAAAAGGGTGGCTGGAAAAGGTGCACAAGCAACAGGGATGACCACAGCCTTGAAAGGATTATCAAGAAAAGTTGATTCAAGAACTTGGGAGAGCTTCACAAGAGAAGAAGCCTTTGTCACATGCACACCTAAGCACAGTGAAATTCATCCTCTGCATTTAACCCATCTGAAGCAGTGAACACATGCATGCACACAAACAAGTGAGCAATGATCATACATACATACTCAGAGCAGTGGGCAGCTATGCTACAGCACCTGGGTAGCAGTTGGGGGTTAGGTGCCTTGCTCAAGGGCACCTTGCTCAAGGGCACCTTGCTCAAGGGCACCTTGCTCAAGGGCACCTTGCTCAAGGGCATGTCAACCCAAGGCTGCCCCATGTTAACCTAACCACATGTCTTTGGACAGTGGTGGAAGCCTACGCAGACATGGGGAGAACATGCAAACTCCACACAGAAGACCCCCGTCGGCCACTGGGCTTGAACCCAGAACCTTCTTGCTGTGAGGAGACAGTGCTAACTACTCCTTGGGGCGGCACAGTGGTGGTGTAGACTGAGGCTGTTGTCAGTGCTTCAAGAGCCACCATGCACAGATGTCTTCAGGAAAGGGGCTACAATTATCAGTGTCCTAATATCAAGCCACTCCTAAACCAGACATAATGTCAGAAATGTCTTACCTGGGCGAAGGAGAAAAAGAACTGCACTGTTGCTCAGTGATCCAGAGTTCTCTTTTCAGATAAAAGTAAATTTTGCATTTCATTTGGAAATCAAGGTCCTAGAGTCTGAAGGAAAAGTGGAGAGACACAGAATCCAAGGTGCTGAAGTCCAGTGTGAAGCTTCCACAGTCTGTGATGATTTGGGGTGCCATGTCACCTGCTGGTGCTAGGCCACTGCATTTTATCAAGTCCAAAAAGTCAATGCAGCAGTCTACCAAAGAGATTTTAGAGCACTTCATGATTCCACCTGCTTTATATGCATTACAATAATCCAACCTAGAGGTAACAAAAGCATGAACAAGTTTTTCTGCATCATGTCGTGACATATTTCTTATCTTAGCAATGTTTCTGAGATGAAAAAAAGCTATCCAGGTAATGTTATGAGTTTCAAATGAACGACTGGAGTCAATGATCACACGGAGGTCTTTTACTGCTGCACGTGAAGAAACAGAAAGGCCATCCAGAGTTACAATGTAATCAGAAAACGAGGGTTATGTATATAACCGCGGTTCTATGAGTTTCGGATGACCGCCAGAGGCGGTGCTTTCAGCACATGGATATCCATCACACGAACGTGCAGGTCGAGTAATAGTAACAACAAAGTCACGTGTGACCTGGGTGACGTCACCCCGTGACCCCGGCATAAAAGACCGGTAAACCCAGGAAGTGACCTCTTGGCAAATCTTCTCGTGTACACTCCGAGTGACTGCCAAGCTCTGGCGGTCATCCGAAACTCATAGAACCGCGGTTATATACATAACCCTCGTTCTATTTCGTTTCTACTGACCGCCAGAGGCGGTGCTTTCAGCACATGGATGACTAATACCAACCAGGTCATGAGGAGTGCCTACCCGTACCCAGTGATGCTGCGACGGGCCTGGAATGACAGCCGTCGCCACAGGATTATGTGGGACGACATTAAGACGGTAAAACCTGGTGAAGGTGCAGCTGGAAGCCCAGGAGGCTGCGCTGCATATGTCTGAAAGGGACACGCCCTTCAGTGATGCCCATGAGGCCACCACGCCTCGTGCAGAGTGCGCCCTGACAGCCGGAGGAATCGGGAAGCCACTGTGCCTGTAGGCATGTAATATGGCCTCGACTATCCACTTGGATAGCCTCTGCTTAGAGAGTGCCAGACCCCTCGTTGGTCCTGTGTGGCACAGAAACAGGGCGTCACTCCTACGGAAGCCCTCTGTACGCGACACGTACACCCTGAGGGCGCGAACGGGGCACAAAAGTTCCGACCTCTCACCATGGCCCGCCTCGAACGCCGCAAGGCTAAGGGGCTGGTTGACGAAGGTAGCAGAGAGGGTCTTCGGGAGGAAAGAGGGGTTAGGCCACAGGGTGACCCCACTGTCGCCGGAGTGCCACTGCAGGCACTCCCCACTGACTGACAGCGCGTGTAGTTCCCCGACGCGCCTCGTCGATGTAATGGCCAGAAGAAAAGCAGTCTTCAGGGAGAGCCATGAAATGTCTGCCGTGAGCAGGGGCTCAGAACGGTGCGTCGCAGAGAGCCTGCAGCACCAATGAAGGTCCCATGTGGGTACCCGGCTCCGTCGGGGGGGTCTCAACCGGAGAGCACCCTTCAAGAAACGTGCCACCAAGGCGTGGGACCCCACGGTCCTTCCCCCAACTCTGGCATGCTGAGCAGAGATGGCAGCTGCATAGACCTTGATGGTGGCAGGGGTAAGACCCTTATCAAAGCAGAGGCTGGCGGAACAGTCGAATGGTCGGCAGGGGGCAGCATGTAGGCTCCTCCCCCCGAGTTAAGCACCAGTTGGAGAAAAGCCTCCATCTGTTGGCATAGAGGGCATTGGTGGGGGGTGCCCGAGAGCTTGCAATGGTGTTGACCACTGCCGGCTCACAAGGACCTCGCAGGGGGTCCGGCCCTTCAGCGGCCATACCCAGAGCTGCAGATGGGCTGGATCCGGGTGCCAGATCTGCCCTCCCAGCTGTGATAGGTCAGTCCTCACTGGCAGGCACCAGGGGTCGCCGTTCAGAAGTTGCAGCAACTTGGGAACCACACTCGGCCCAGCCACCGGGGGGGCGACAAGCAGCAGCCCGTGGTGGTCCATCGCAACCCTGTGTAGGGTTGGCACGATCAGCAGCAGAGGGGGGGGGGGGGGGGGGAGGCATACAGCAGTTGCCTCGGCCAAGCATGCGCCAGCGCATCCTGGCCCAGGGGACTGGGGCCGTGGAGGCTGAACCACAGAGGGCAGTGTGTCAACTCCTGGCAGGCAAAGAGGTCCACCTCTGCCCTGCCAAAACGTTTCCAGATGGCGAGAACCACCGCTGGGTTGAGTCTCCATTCCCCGGGATCGGGGTCCTGGCGGGACAGCAGATCTGCTGCCCTGTTGGCAGTGCCTGGCAAGTACATGGCACGCAGGCTCAAGAGATGTCGATGGGCCCACCGCAGAAGTTGGCCAGCCACTTTCAAGCACTGGAGGGACTTTGTGCCTCCCTGGTGGTTGATGTAGTACACTACCGTAGCGTTGTCCGTCCGCACCAGAACGTGTCTGCCGGTCAGGCCTGGGAGGAAGTGCTGTAGGCCGAGGAACACAGCCCGTAGCTCCAGCATGTTGATGTGCTGCGCCCGTGCAGCACCGGGTGGAGGTGGAGACCGTTGAACCACCTCTGAAGCGGCGTAAGTCCAGAAGTCCCAGCGGGACCAGAGAGGAGGCTGCCGTAAGCATGCCCAGCAGGCGCTGAAAGGTCTTCAGGGCGAGTGACCTACCCCGTCCGAAGCGGCCAAGCAGTAGGCGGATGTTGTGGATCCTGGTCTGGGAGGGAGTTACCATCAACGACCTTGAATCCAGGTGCATGCCCAAGAAAGTCGTCTCCTGGCTGGGCACCAGCGAGCTCTTCTTGTAATTCACCCTGAGCCCCAGCTCTACGACATGCGAGAGCACAGTCGCGATGTTGGTGCGGGCCTGAGCTGCTGACCGTGGACAGACGAGCCAGTCGTCCAGGTAAGGCAGGACACGCAAACCCCTTGCCTGAAGTAGTGCCGCTGCCGCACACCCGGTGAGCACACGGAGTGCCAGCGATATCCCAAAGGGCAGAACATTGAACTCGAAAGCCTGGCCCTCGAAGGCAAACCGCAGGAACTGCCTGTGGTGTGGCACAATGGGAGCATGGAAGTAGGCGTCTTTCAGGTCGAAGGTGACAAACCAGTCGCCCGCCTGGATGTGGTGTAAGACATCCACTGTACGCAGCATGCGGAATCTCATGGTCCTCAAGTGGGAATTGAGGGACCTCAGGTCGAGGATCGGGCGGATACCGCCGTCCTTCGGAACCAGAAAATACCTGGAGTAGAACCCACCTTGCTGTCTCTGCCTGTCGACGGGAGAGACTGCTCCTTTCTCCAGGAGGGTGGCGATTTCCTGCCGGGGGACGAGGGACTTCCCCGGATGGCTCACGGTGGTGTGTTTGACCCCATGAAACGTGGTGGACGGCGGCAGAACTGGATGCGGTAACCCTCGGTGAGGGTCACCAGCACCCAGGGGTCAACGCTCTCCAGCTTTGGAGCTGTTCGCTGGAAAAGCGGCCGACCGCCGGCGCGCTGATGTCAGCGCCGTCCAGAGCGCCCCCGTCGGTCACCATGGGGGCGACGAGGAGCAGACTGGGTGTAGGGGGCGGCACCGCGGGTCCGGGAGGTGGTGGGGCGGCGAAAGTCATCAACCCGTCTGGTCTCCTGGCGGGTGCGTGGCCGAGACAGAGTCGGTGTGGGCCCCCTGAAGGACTGGGCAGCATTGCCATGGTGGTGGGCCTGGCGGGGCCAGCGAACTGCTGTTACGCCTAGATGACCTGGGCACTCCGATCCAGGGCTTGCTGAGTGGCTTCGCCAAACAGCTCCCCGGGGACAACAGGGAGAGAGTGCAGCACACGCCGGTCGGGCTCGGCCAGAGGGGACTGTGCCCGCCATATCTGCTGGCGGCCGAGGGTGAGATACGACATCAGCCGGCCCAGTTCCCGCGACGAGTAGGCAAAGGCCTGGAGCCGCGTCACACAGCTCCCGTGATGCCGCGCTCGTCCCCTCCAGCGTCTGGGGGTCCATGACACCTGGCTGGCAGAAGGGAACTTAAATAGGGCGAGAACGCTCCAAGTAAGTAGCCCAAAATAAACTATCAGGTGGAAATAAAAAATAAACGACCGGGCGAACACACCCGTGGTCGGGAATATTAACAAGGATGGCGCCGTGCGCTACAGAACTGATAAACAGCGGCGAGAAACACCGCTTTAATTTAAATGAATGAAAACCGCTTACCTGAGCGACAACAAACCGGCCTCCAGCAGCGAGGACACGCCTCGGAGGGCTAGTCAGCTAACTCCACCGAGCGAGAGCGCTCAGCTTAACGGAGTAACAAACAATACGAATATAACACACAAGACAGCCGGCCCGTGAGCAGGCCGGAGACAAGGCTACACAAAACAAGCGGTTGATAATATTAACAAGGATAGGCACTGTGCGCCACAGAACTGATAAACAGCGGTGAGAAACACCGCTTCAATTTAAATGAATGAAAGCCGCTTCTCCATGTTGGGCATCTGCAGGAGGCCATAGGTAGGGGTGTCCTGCATTGCCGCCAGGGCCCTGCAGTCACTAGGGAGGTGGGAAGGCATCTAGGGTCCGCCCAACACCTCTGTAACTCCTCGATGTATGAGGCCGAGGGCGGAACAGACAACGAGGAAGGCTATGTGGGACCTCTGAAGAAAGCGCTCTGATGCTGGGCCACCGGGGCGTGTCCAACCCCAGACGGGCCAATGCAGCCCTCAGCGTTGGCTGGATGGATGAGCATCCGCCTTCCGACGCTGCCACGGCTGGTGGCCTGGGAACCGGCCGGAGAGGTGGAGCCGTGACCATCGGACCCACCGCAGTCAAAGCTCTCCGAAGCCCGGATCGACAGTTCATCCAGGCCGCGTGCATCAACGGCCGGTGACAGAAGCGGTGGTGATGGTGAACAGTCGGGCTGCCAGGCAGAAGGGGTGGCTGCGGGAACACTGCCCCCTGTGGCGGAGGCTGAAGATTCGCCAGCAGGGCCTTCATCTCCTCCAGCTCGGTGGACATCACCTCCACCTTCTGAGCCAAATCGCCCGAGCGCTTCTTTTTCGCCTTAGAAGCGAAGACGTGTGGGGGAGCCCACGGCGCTTGCTGGGCCCCGCTGCTGCAGCCGACACCGTGTCCTGTCCCCCCGAGGCCCGGGGGATGTCAGACGGAGAATCCAGCCGAGCCAGCCTGGCGGTCCGCGCAGCCACGCTCAGGCACATGCAGTCTGCGCAGGCCATGTCCGTCAGCCCCTGCCGCAGGTGATCAATACCCAGGCATGAGGGGCACTCGCGGTGGCCGTCCTCCGGTTCGAGGGGGACCAGCAGTTGGCGCAGCGAGAGAAGAGGTCCATGACGCCTGGCTGGCAGAAGGGAACTTAAAAAATAGGGCGAGAACACCCCAAGTAAGCAGCCCAAAATAAACAATCAGGCGGTAATGAAAAACGACCGGGCGAACACACCCGTGGTCGGGAATATTAACAAGGATAGGCACCGTGCGCCACAGCACTGATAAACAGCGGCGAGAAGCACCGCTTTAATTTAAATGAATGAAAACCGCTTACCTGAACGAAAGCAAGCCGGCCTTCAGCGGCGAGGATACGCCTCGGAGGGCTAGTCAGCTAGCTCCACCGAGCGAGAGCGCTCAGCTTAACGGAGTAACAGCAATACAAATACAACACACAAGACAGCCGGCCCGTGAGCAGGCCGGAGACAAGACTACACAAAGCAAAGCGGTTGATAATGTTAACAAGGATAGGCGCCGTGCGCCACAGAACTGATAACAGCGGCGAGAAACGCCGCTTTAGTTTAAATGAATGAAAACCGCTTACCTGGGCGACAACAAGCCAGCCTCCAGCGGCGAGGACACCGCCCCGGAGGGCTAGTCAGCTAACTCCACCGAGCGAGAGCGCTCAGCTTAACGGAGTAACAATACGAATACAACACACAAGACCGCCGGCCTGTGAGCAGGCCGGAGACAAGGCTACATGAAATAAGGCGGTTAATAATATTAACAAAGATAGGCGCAGTGCGCCACAGAACTGATAAACAGCGGCGAGAAACACTGCTTTAAATTAAATAAATGAAAACCGCTTACCTGAATGAGGACAAGCCGGCCTCCAGCGGTGAGGACGCCGCCCCGGAGGACTAATCAGCTAACTCCACCGAGCGAGAGCGCTCAGCTTAACGGAGTAACAAACAATACAACACACAAGACCGCCGGCCTGTGAGCAGGCCGGAGACAAGGCTACATAAAATAAGGCGGTTAATAATATTAACAAAGATAGGCGCAGTGCGCCACAGAACTGATAAACAGCGGCGAGAAACACCGCTTTAAATTAAATGAATGAAAACCGCTTACCTGAATGAAGACAAGCCGGCCTCCAGTGGTGAGGACACCGCCCCGGAGGACTAATCAGCTAACTCCACCGAGCGAGAGCTCTCAGCTTAACGGAGTAATAAATCAATACGAATACAACACACAAGACAGCCGGCCTGTGAACAGGCCGGCGGCGAGGCTACAGAAAACAAGGTGGTTAATAATATTAACAAGGATAGGCGCCGAGCGCCGCAGAACTGATAAACAGCGGCGAGAGGAACGCCGCTTTAATTTAAATAAATGAAACCCGCTTACCTGAAGCGAAAAACAAGCCGGCCTCCAGCGGTGAGGACACCGCCCCGGAGGGCTAATCAGCTAACTCCACCGAGCGAGAGCGCTCAGCTTACGGAGTAATAAATCAATACGAATATAACGACAAGAAGAAAAGAGTTGGTGGACTTAGCGCAGTTTCTTGGAGGATGCGTAAGCACAGCCCCAACCCTACGGGTAACGAAACTACCACAGCGCTTTGTCCAAATTTCAATCCAACTCGCAACCTGCAAACGCGAGATGATGTAAGAGGTCACTTCCTGGGTTTACCGGTCTTTTATGCCGGGGTCACGGGGTGACGTCACCCAGGTCACACGTGACTTTGTTGTTACTATTACTCGACCTGCACGTTCGTGTGATGGATATCCATGTGCTGAAAGCACCGCCTCTGGCGGTCAGTAGAAACGAAATAGAACCTACTTCTAGCTGCATGTGCTCCAAGTACAAGTACTTCTGTTTTGTCAGAGTCAAGTAGTAAGACGTTAATAAACATCCAGTGTCTAATATCCTTTACAGATTCCTCAGTTTTATTAAGCTGGTGTCCCTCATTTGGCTTTGCAGAAACATACAACTGTGTGTCATCAGCATAACAGTGGAAACTAATACCATGCTTACAAGTAATATTACGCAGAGGTAACATACCATATATAAAGAAAAAAGCAGTGGGCCAGAACAGAACCTTGTGGAACACCAAACTTTACCTCAGTAGGTCTACAAAAATAAATAAATAAAAACAAGCAAACCAACCAACCACCAATAACACATCAACAAACTATGTACTGGGTACACAGCCAATTCTCAGGGCAGAATTTTTATTTTTTTTTTTAGAAGAGGTTCAATTGCTTCTGGTATTATTTGTTTGAAGTGTTGTGTAGGTAAAAGATATCGTAAAGAAGAAAATGATTTTGATGTGGAAATTAATGAAGTTAGTTTGATTTCTCTAAGGGGAATAAAATATTCTAATTGCTGATCTGATAGTTATATTAACTACAGGATTATTTAAATTATCTGACCTTAAATTAGTAGCTTGAATTTTTCATCAGATATTTTCAATTTTGTCAATCAAAAATTCATGAAGTTGTTGCTACTACGGCATGTTGCAAGTGTGTGTGTGTGTGTGTGTGTGTGTGTGTGTGTCTGTGTCTCTATGGTGAAGTTTTTCCTCATTAATTTTGCTACGGTATTAAATAAACACCTATAATTATTGTTGTTATTCTCTATTAAGGTGGCGAGATATGTTAATCTAGCAGCACTAAGAGATTTCTATTCTTTTGGAGGCTCTTCTTCCATGCTCATTGGAATACTACCAATTTTGTTTGATGCCATTTACGTTCTAATTTTTGGGTGGTATGTTTTAAGGTGTGCATGGAATGGTTATAAAAGGGTGCCATTTTTTTCTCTCTAAACATTTTTCTTTTATATGGAGCTACATTATTTAAATTAATGTAGTTCTGTAACCATAACCTGCTGCAAGTTACAGCGCCACGCCTCACTGGTATGGGGCCAGAGCATACTCCAGCATTGGACATCATCTTCACTAATTTAAACACCTCTACAAAGTTACTCTCAGTAACTTCAGACTGACAAAGGTGTACATCATTAGCGCCTCCATAGATAACTATGTTTGAGAACCTGTGCTTGCCTTGGACCCTAAGATTACCTGCTATGTCCAGCACTCTGGCTGCTGGTACACACCTGACTAAGACTGCTCATGCCTCTAAAGGCCTACCTAATTTCATGGCCGTAAGATAGTCTCCCCTATAACCAGAGCGCTTTCATGTTTCTCAGCAAAGGTGCATCACTGAGGAGAGCAAACTGTTCGACACGTGAAGCAGAAAGGAGGAGTCGCACTCCCATAGGCAAGCCTCAGCAGTAGCTTTGGCTCTGTGATTATGCAGCCGAGTTGTCACCCATTTGCCCCGCTGTGAGGGCTCTAATGCCCAAGTTGGGGTATTGCTAACTCTACCTAGGGCACCCAGACTTTCCCTAACAGAAACTACACTGCGCTCATTCTCACTAACCCTCTCTAGTGTCTAGACACGCACCTCTAAAGCTGAAATCTTCTCTGTCGGAGAGATAACTAAACTACACATCACAAATCAAGCTATCGCTACTGATGGAGGAAGAATTACAAAACATCCTGCACTCAACACACTGAACAAGCTGAATGTGTGCCATGTTAAATGGATATACGTACCTTAATCGAAGACCTGTTGATATTAAGGTAGATCTGATGTGGAAGGCCTCGGATTGCGGTCTTTGAACGGGGGGGGGGGGGGGACTTCTGGTCTTTGGTGGTCTCCGAAAAAAAAATTTAAACGTGGAAAAAGGGAATGTGAACGTACACTAAAAAATGAAAAAGACAGTGGAAAATTATTTGTAGAAAAGATGAGAGTGGTGATTAAACGCGAACACTCATGGAAAAAAAAGACTCGCAGCAAACAACTCAAAAACAGGAATTGCACCACACAGAATGCACATAATGAATACAGAATATATAAAACTTACCTTTTTGAATTACATTACAAAACCCAAACTTTCATGATATTCTAGTTGAGATGCACCTGTATTATACATTTTGCACAAATGCATTTTGACTACCATGTATTGGTCACACTGTGTCACATAAAGCAATGCTTTAAAATTGTTTTGTATTCACGCTCATGAAAGTCCCACTTAAGGGCACAGCCATTTTGTGGGTGATGTCAAAAGGTCAGCATGAAGTAGAATCATTGCTAGGTTTCCAGCATAATTGACTTGCTGCTCCTGATACCGCAATATACAAAACATTGTTTAAAAAATAAACAAACAAAACAAACAAACAATAATGGTGGTGTGCAAAGCCGATGGTTGCAAAATTAATAAAATATGATAAAGGGTGTGGCAGTGGGGGCATGGTCAAGCGTCAGCTGTAAATGGCAAGGAGTCAGGTTGAACCAGGAAGTAACATGTGATGAGGTGCACCTGTATGTAATTACTGGCTGTTTATTAACCTGTCTTTTTATGTGTCTTTCAGACAGCCAGGAATGAAAGAGAGCTGTGACACCCCATTGCATGAGTGTAGTGTGTCTACTAAATAGTAAAAACCACTGAAAAAAGTGTGAATAAAATTGAAGCTTACCTTGAACAGCAGCGCCAGCTTCCAGTTCCTCATTAACCACCCCCACAAAAGTGTTACACTGGTGCCAAAACCCAAGACTGAAGAACAAATGCTGCCATGGAGCCTGAACCAGTCAGAGAGCTCCTCCAGATGCTTGCCAATGACCTCCAGCACCAGCAGCACACCCTCGTCGCACTGTCAGTGGATCAGGGGTGGAGCTTCCAGGTTCTGCTTGAAGCCCAGGCAGAAAACCAGCAGGTGATCTAGAGCTGGGTCCAGTCAACAGGTGCTCCAGCGGTCATCCCTGTGGCCAGCGTGCCCATCCAGCTGATCAAGATAGGGCCACATGATGACAATCACCCCCCCCCCCCCCCCCCAAAAAAAAAGTCTTGCTTCAGATGTTCGAGTATGTCATGGAAGCACGTCTCGGGAGCTCCCTGCCATCAACATGCTGGAGCACCCCAACCTGAAGCGGGCCATCCTACAGCAGGACGGCCACGGCCCAGAAAAGCAGTAACAGTGCTTCCGCTTGCTGGCATACGGCGAAGTGGGCCAGCTGTTTGTATTCATGCAACAGTTCCAGGACACTTGCCAACAGTGGCTGCTAGCAGGCAAGTGCGACATTGAGACCAACCTCAACCGAGTGACACCGGAGCAGTTTGTCGCCCAACTGTCGAGTGAGACATCAGCGTGGATCCGGTGTCACTGAGTGGCATCACTGGAGGAGGCAGTCTGGTTGGCTGAGGACTATCTGACAGCGTTTCCTGGAGCAGGCATCCCCACAACTTCTCTGCTCGCTCTCTCACTTTCTCCCCCTCCCTCTCCCCTCCTCCAGCCCCACAGAAACTGGGGCCAACTCCCCCAAAACCTGCTTCCTACATTCATGTCTGTCCTCCTGTTTCTTCTCTCCCTTCTCCTCCTGTGTCTGTGCTGCAGTTAACTCCCTCTCTCTGTCCACAGGTGAACTCATCCACGCCCACCAGAACTGGGAGCAAGCCCGGGCAGGTCTGTCAGCATGGGGGGAGGGGGGGGATTCAGCATTTCTGCATGGAGGCAAGGCTACGGATTCACATCCCTGATGCACCAAAGGCTTCCTCTGATCGAGTGGGAGTGTACAGGATAGTTGTGAGTATTCAAGGGGGTACATATCAGGCTGTGGTGGATTCTGGTTGTAATCAGACCTCCATGCATGAAAGCCTGATTCAATGCAGGGCACTGGAAAATGCACAATTGGTGAAGGTCAAATGTGTGCACAGGGACATTCACAAAAATCCACTAATGCCAGTCATCATTCACTTCTGGGGAGAAAAGCATAGTGTGTAGGTGGCAGTTAGTCTGAGCCTCACCCACCCACTGATCTTAGGAATCGATTGGCTGGGGTTTAAAATATTATTGAAACCATTAGTAGTGGATGGGTCCTGCAGTAGCACATCATGGGGGAATCCCCCTGCAACGCTAGCTGGGCAGGCAGTCCCAGGGCCATCCACGTCAGCTCTATGTCATGATGACACAGAGTAGGGAGAGCTCTCCTGCCTCTCTGTGGAATCCCTTAGGGGATTTCCAATTAGGGGCAGGCGCATGATGAGTTTCTAAGACACACTTTTGACCAAGTGAAAGTAATTAATGGCCAAATCATCCCACCTAACGTTGCACTCTCCTTCCCGTATTTTTGTATTATTAAGGATAGGCTACATCAAGTGACACAGAACACTCAAACGAAAGAAGAGATGACGGTTCTTGGTCCTAAAGAGACGAAGGAAACTTTTACTCCATGTGGCTGATCATAATTCTATGGCTGGGCATTTGGGGCAGGATAACACTAAATCGTCTCATGGCCCATTTCAATGGGCCAGGGATTTGCGCTGATGTCCACAGGTGGTGTAAGGCTTGTCGCGAATGCCAGCTGGTAAATCCAGAGGCCACACCAAAAGTGCCGCTGCACCCATTACCATTAATTGAGATCCCCTTTGAAAGAATTGGCATGGATCTCATTGGGCCATTAGATTGATCTGCACATGGGTATTGCTTTGTATTAGTCACAGTGGGTTATGCAATGTGATCTCCGGAAGCAGTGCCTCTCTGCAATATTTCAGAGAGATTGTACTGACTGCAGTTGTCTCGATTTTCATTATGAACTGTCACAGCTGTTTCTTTGTTTGCCTGGTGTAGAGGACATTTGCAAAGCAGTGATTTTTAAAGAAGCAAGCTTTAGGAAAACACCATCTAAATAAGGTAAGGAATGTTATTACAAAGTATGTGTGTCGAGATAGTGTTGTTATTAAATGGTACACACCCAGAGAAGCAACAACAACTGCAGTGAAAAGTGCTTTTTGTACAACCACCAAGTGATTATGAACCGGCGTTGAGTTCATGGATGGCTCCGCACGTGTCATTGTCAAAACAAAAGGGGGATAGATGGAATGATTTGGGCCCATGGGTGTTGAAGTGTGCAAATGCAAGTGATTGGCAAAATACCACCGATCCAAATGTACTGTAGAGTAAAACCATGCATGTGTTTCAAACTAATTTGGATTTTGTTGTCTCTGTGAAGAGACGTGTAGTGTTGATTGGTGAAAAGCCTGAGTCAGAGACGTGGTCGGGATGGTAATTCACTCAACTCACAGCTGACTCCCTGTGTTTAGTGGAGGTTCCTAAACAGCTTTGGGCACAGGATAAACACAGCGTAGGAGTGATAAGGGGGATTGAGCCAGTGGTGATCACAAAATCTGATTTTAGACCCTGCAAGTCCCAGTATCCCCTGAAATCTGAAGCCATAGAGAGCATTAGGCCTTTGTTCAAATTCACTAAAGGCAGCAGGGGTAATTGTAGATTGTCCTAACTCCCATTTTCCCAGTTAAGAAACACACTGAGCCAGGCCAACCCACTGAACAGAGATTTGTACAAGACCTACAGGCAGTAAAAGCAGCTTTAAGAGCCTGAGCTCCTAATGTTCCTAATTCTCATACTATTCTTTCACAAATACCACCAAATAGCACACGTTTTTCTGTAGTAGACCTTGTGAATGCATTCTTTAGTGTGCCTGTTCATCCAGTCAGTCAGTTCTGGTTCACTTTTCAGTTCAATGGTCGACCATATACTTTCACATACCTATGTCAGGGCTATTGTGAGCCTCCCACTACTTACAATGAAGCACAGAGACAAAATCTCAGTTCTCTTGTGCTAACAGAAGGTTCGGCTTTGCTGCAATATGCTGATGATCTACTTTTGGCTGCGCCTTCTGAGGAGCAGTGCAGAGCTGATACAATCTCCTTGTTGAAACATTTGGTTGCAGAAGGTCATAAGGCTAGTCTAGCTAAGCTCCAGTTTGTCCAAACAGAGGTGAAATTTCTTGGACACACTGTCAGGCCTAGGTAAGTCTCTGGGACCAGAAAGAATCACAGCCATTCAAAATGTACCAAAACCTCTAACGAAGAAGCAAATGATGTTATTTCTGGGTATGTGCTCATATTGTCATACATTTATTCTTAACTTTGCTATTCTTGAGGCTCCTCTTAGTTCATTGATCCATGGGAAAGGCCTACAACCTCATGATAAGGTGACACGGACCACTGAAGCGGAGGATGAATTTGTTGAGCTTAAGTTAGCTCTTCAAAGCACACCCACAATGGGGATTCCAGACTCTACTCATCCTTTCATCCAGATGGTTGATGAGAAATTAAGATGTATGACGACAGTGTTACGACAATAACACTGAGGTAAGTTACGACCAGTTGCATATTATTCTGCTAAACTTGATCCTGTCGCAGTGGGGCTGCCACTAGGTCTCAGAGCCATTGCTGCTGCTGAAAAGGCCGTGGGAGCCTCACAAAAGACAGTGGGATATTCAGAGCTGATGTTATTAGTCCCACATGTTGTTTCTGCTCTTCTCCCAGAACAGAAAACATCTCATCTATCAGCTGCACACCAGCTCAGATACAATGCTGTTATACTTGAGATGCCTAACAGAACAGCGTTTCACTGTGATATCTTAAACCCTGCGATGCCGTTACCCACGGAGGATGACGGTGAGCCTCACTGTTGCGTATCCACTATTTTCCACATTTGTTCGCCTTGCCCTGATCTTAGCGAGGTACCTTTGCAAAACCCAGACTTAGTGCTTTTTGTGGATGGCTCTGCTTAAAAAAAAAGATTCAGGTAAGAACCTTGTTGGTTCTGCAGTCATCTCTGCCCATGAAACCCTTGTTGCAGGATAGCTTCCAAGTCACTTTTCGGCACAGGTTGCTGAACTAGTGGCACTTACAGAGGCCTGCAAGTTCACTGAAGGTAAGACAGTGACTATACACAGACAGTAGGTATGCTTTTGGAGTAGCACATGATTTTGACACGTTGTGGAAACATCATGGGTTTCTAACATCTACAGGTAAACCTATAGCACATTACACATCAAAAGAACTGTTAGATGTCATTTTGCTTCTCAAGCAGGTTGCTATTTGTAAGTGTGATGCCCATACTAATTTTACTGATCCGGTCTCCACAGGTAATGCTGCTGCTGACTCAGCTATCAAAGCAGCTGCTTCCAAGGGTTCTCCATTTGCACTTGCATTAAACCTAACTGTTTCAAAATCCTCTTTCCAGGTTTGCTACGCTGGAGCAGGTTCAATCACCAGCCACACCACAGGAGACAGCACACTGGAAAAAAGCCGGTTGTATCAAATGTGACAGGGTGTGGTATGGTCCTCACACCAAGCCAGGTCATATGGGAATGCCCTGCCTTCCTAGTTACTTTCCCATGTTTGTTAAGTTGATATATGGGCAAGACCATGTATCAAAAGGGGGAATGGTGAGCGATATGGCCAAGTATTGATTCACAAAAGGGTTTGGAATTTTTCCCCAAAAGTTTTGTGAAAAATGTCCTATTTGCATAGCACACAATATAGGGAAAGGTCAGAGTATACCTACAGCTGTGCACCCAACACCAGACATGCCGTTTGATCGTTTGCAGATGGACTTCATTGAGCTCTCGCCCACTGAGGGGGAAAAAGTACTGCCTAGTGATTGTTGACATGTTCTCTACAGTAAATGGGTAGAGGCATTTCCAACCTCCAAACAAGATGCAGGTGCAGTAGCAAAGGCCCTGTTGACTTTAATTATTCCACGTTGGGGGATTCCAAAGAAAAATCAGCAGTGATAATGGTACTTCGTTTGTTAATCAGGCACTGAAACAAGTAAGGGAGAGGTGATAGGTTTTGACCTAAGACACCATTGTGCCCATCGCCCAACAAGTGCTGGTGCAGTAGAGAGAGAGAGAGAGAGAGAAAAAAAAGGTACACTGAAGAACAAATTGGCTAAATGTTGTGATGATGCGGGCTTGAATTGGGTAAAGGCTCTCCCTACCGTGCTGTTTCACATGAGAATGTGCATAAGAGCAAAAAAAAAAAAAAACAGAAAAAAAAAACCAAACAAACAAAAAAAACCCCCGTGAAATTCTATTTGGCAGGCCACCCAATACTGGCATAGGTTCTGGGCCTAGTCCACAAGCCCTAACTGTGTTGTGTGAGGATGTAATGTTGCATTATTGTATGGATCTTTTCTCTGCTCTCTCTATCACTCACAAGCAGGTGAAGAAGGCACTTCCAGTTCCATCATCCAGATCTCTACATGATTTGAAGCCTGGCAACTGGATTGTTGTGAAAGACCTGAGAAAAAAAGAGCTGGAGATGTCCATGGTGGTTGAGGACATATCAGGTGCTGCTGATGATGCAGACAGCCGTTAAGGTTGGGGAGAGAGCCATGTGGATACACACTTCACACTGTAAGCGCACACCACTGCCAGCAGGAACAGAGGAGGATGAAGACGACCCACTGAAGGAGGAGAAAGAACAGTGAGGCTAGTGGGGTGTCACAGAGTTTTGGTGAGGTGGGAAGAGTGCGAAAGGGTGTGCCTGCACTCGGCGCACCAAAATACGTCAAGAATAGCGAAGTGTCACCCAAACAGCACCCATCAGTGTTTCTCCATCTGATGCCACGATATCAACTACCGGTCACTTGGTTTTGTAAGTTGCTGGGGCATACACCTACCTGCAGAAAGTGTTTTCCTGAAAACAAAGCACAACCATTAGTAGCTAATACAGCAGACACAACACAGTCAAGGACCCAGAGAGCTGAGAATGAACCGTGATAATTACAGCCATTTCTCATCGTAGTAAATAGGGCGACAGCTGTGATTGAGTCATTGACTAAGTGCTATGGGAACACAGCGTGTGCACTGGCTATAGAGACTGCAAAGAATCCATCAATTAGTGACTCGTGCTGGATAAGCCACTCATTGCATTCAAACTGGGCCAACGTGCCACTGGACAGCGAGATGGCTACAGAGCGCAACAAGGACAAAACCAAATGCTGGGTAGGTGAGAGTATGCAGTTAGTTCTCTCCATAGAACAACAACTTTGCAATACACAAGCTTCTAGGATAGCAGCAGAAGGCCTAATCGCAAGTTGTTCTAAACCCCCAGAGCCAGTGCAGCACATGGTCTCATATCTAGTTCCATGTGCCCATGGAGACACGTGTATGTTCTGGTGGATCAACACCTCTTGGAATGTCTGAATGTAAAACTTATACTCCACACAATGCTCCCAGAATGAAACAAGATATCACATTGGCTTTGCTGATTCCATCATCAGTATGAAGAAGGCAAAACTGAGTATGGCTTCTTATCCGTTGATCATGTGGGTCTGTGGTTCACACGCATATTCAACTATTCCAACAGACTGGAGCTGGAATGGGTGCTGTTACCCTTCCATGGTGTTTCCTGGTCTAATGATTGCTCAAGATAATCCATTTCAGAAGAAAGCTCACCATATCATGAAAAGATCAACTCCCACTAGATATAATGGGTATGTCCTCGCTGACCCGTGGACATTGCCAGGAGCGAATGTGGGGTGGTCTCTGTTCTTGGGTGGAGGAACAACAGCAGCCTTAAACAAGATCAATGGGCTGGCATGGCAGCTGCTAAGGTTAGCCAATGACACAGAGTCAGCCCTCACCCTCATAAATTCAACTGGATACCCTGAGAAAAGCTGTGATTCAGAACAGATATGCACTGGACACTTTATTGGCAGAGAAAGGTGGTGTGTGTACAACCCCGATTCCAAAAAAGTTGGGACAAAGTACAAATTGTAAATAAAAACAGAATGCAATAATTTATAAATTTCAAAAACTGATATTGTATTCACAATAGAACATAGACAACATATCAAATATCGAAAGTGAGACATTTTGAAATTTCATGCCAAATATTGGCTCATTTGAAATTTCATGACAGCAACACATCTCAAAAAAGTTGGGACAGGGGCAATAAGAGGCTGGAAAAGTTAAAGGTACAAAAAAGAAACAGCTGGAGGACCAAATTGCAACTCATTAGGTCAACTGGCAATAGGTCATTAACATGACTGGGTATAAAACGAGCATCTTGGAGTGGCAGAGGCTCTCAGAAGTAAAGATGGGAAGAGGATCACCAATCCCGCTAATTCTGCGCCGACAAATAGTGGAGCAATATCAGAAAGGAGGTTTGACAGTGTAAAATTGCAAAGAGTTTGAACATATCATCATCATCTACAGTGCATATCATCATCAAAAGATTCAGAGAATTTGGAAGAATCTCTGTGCGTAAGGGTCAAGGCCGGAAAACCATACTGGGCGTCCGTGATCTTCGGGCCCTTAGACGGCACTGCATCATATACAGGCATGCTTCTGTATTGGAAATCACAAAATGGGCTCAGGAATATTTCCAGAGAATATTATCTGTGAACACAATTCACCGTGCCATCCGCCGTTACCAGCTAAAACTCTATAGTTCAAAGAAGACGCCGTATCTAAACATGATCCAGAAGCGCAGACGTCTTCTCTGGGCCAAGGCTCATTTAAAATGGACTGTGGCAAAGTGGAAAACTGTTCTGTGGTCAGACGAATCAAAATTTGAAGTTCTTTATGGAAATCAGGGACGCTGTGTCATTCGGACTAAAGAGGAGAAGGACAACCCAAGTTGTTGTCAGCGCTCAGTTCAGAAGCCTGCATTTCTGATGGTATGGGGTTGCATTAGTGCGTGTGGCATGGGCAGCTTACACATCTGGAAAGACACCATCAATGCTGAAAGGTATATCCAGGTTCTAGAGCAACATATGCTCCCATCCAGACGATGTCTCTTTCAGGGAAGACCTTGCATTTTCCAACATGACAATGCCAAACCACATACTGCATCAATTACAGCATCATGGCTGCGTAGAAGAAGGGTCCGGGTACTGAACTGGCCAGCCTGCAGTCCAGATCTTTCACCCATAGAAAACATTTGGCGCATCATAAAACGGAAGATACAACAAAAAAAAAGACCTAAGACAGTTGAGCAACTAGAATCCCACATTAGACAAAATGGGTTAACATTCCTATCCCTAAACTTGAGCAACTTGTCTCCTCAGTCCCCAGACGTTTACAGACTGTTGTAAAGAGAAAAGGGGATGTCTCACAGTGGTAAACTTGGCCTTGTCCCAACTTTTTTGAGATGTGGTGTTGTCATGAAATTTAAAAATCACCTAATTTTTCCTCTTTAAATGATACATTTTCTCAGTTTAAACATTTGATATGTCATCTATGTTGATGTTCTTTTTATTCTGAATAAAATATGGAATTTTGAAACTTCCACATCATTGCATTCCGTTTTTATTTACAATTTGTACTTTGTCCCAACTTTTTTGGAATCGGGGATGTAAGATATTAAACACCTCCTGTTGTTTCTATATACCAGACAACTACCAAAACATCTCCATCATTGCTCATATGTGAGAAGCAGTGATTGCTCCACTGCCCATCAGTGACTGGTTCTCCTGACTTCTCCAATGGGGTAATGTATGGGTACATTGGTTAATAACTATACTCACAACAGTGATGTGTGTTGCTCCCGATGTGTGTGGTTGGACCATGTGTCCTACAATGCTTGAGAGGTATGATGATGAAGATAGCGCGTACGATCATGGAAAGTCACCAGACGGTGAGAATGGATTCAGATGAATTTTCAAACTGACCTCAGAGCCCATATGAGAATTATAATCCCCCTTTCTCAACTGTGAACAAGCATGAACTATAGATAAAATGAGAAACTGTTTATTCTTGCTTATACTTGTTGCTGGCTAAACAATAGTATAACAGTCATGTTGGATTTGTATAATGTAATCTGCATCTTTTTCTAACTGTTAATCTGCCATTAGTGTAGAGATGTCTGTCTCGCAAAAACAGCAGTATAATCGTTTCCATTTTCCCTGTTAATAAAATGCCTGTTTGAAAGCCTGCATAGGAAAGACAGGGACAGAGAAAAATGTATTAGGGAAAGACTTTTGCTTTATTATAATTTATCAAAGAATTGATAAAAAGGGGGAACATATAGAGGAAATTTGCAAAGTAGTGATTTTTAGAGAAGTGAGTTTTAGGAAAACACCGTCTATATAAGGTATGGAATGTTATTACAAGTGTGTGTGTGTGTGTGTGTGTGTGTGTGTGTGTGTAGAGATAGTATTGTTATTAAATGGCAGACACCCAGAGAAGCAGCTCCAGGACAACAACCGCAGAGCAAAATGCTCTGACCACCATCCATGAAGGGAAGAAGGAAAACACTTAGCATGCTGAGACTATATTAAAAGTGTGCGCAAGTAAACAGGAAGCGCTTCTTTCCTGGGTGAAACGCTGGTATTCACTACTTAGAAGCCTGCTTTCGCAAAGGTGTAATAAAGTCAGATTTCTTTCTGCTTTCTTCTAGTCTCAAAGTGTCGATTTATTACTTTTCCTCCACACTGGTAATATGGCAGACCACTGTGTGAAAAACAAAAATCTGTGACATCAGTGAAAGTCCTCTATAGGCCACTTCCAATGTAGGCTTGTGTGCAACATACATTTCCAAACCGGGTTTATCCGTTAAACAGTTCAATGACTGTGCCTGTATTATAAAATCATAAAAGTTTGCGTTCTTTACAACACACACACGTCATTTTTGTTCCACTTGGCACACTTTCCACATCAGCACCAGGTAGCTGCTTAACCCTTTGACCTGCCTTCCTCATTTTGCGCTTGCAAAGCAGCACCTATTTCATCATTGAAATTAGCTGAGGATTTGCTGCCGAAATCATTTTCCCTTATGCAGACAGGTCTTTTTTCCAAGGTTTATACAGATGTCTGGTTTCTCCAGTATCCATACTGACTTGAAGATAACTCTCTTTCATCTGACTAAATCCAGGCTAGCAAGTACGTTTACATTGGCTACACTTAACTTCCGGTACCTGGCTATCAACAACGACTGGTATGAGGAAAATTCAGGAAAACTCGAACCCTTCATTGTAGCAAAACGTAATGCCCTGAAATCTTATAAAGATCATCCAAGTCAAGCAACACTAGCATCTTTAAGATCAGCTAGGAACACCGTTAAACACACAGTGAGAAAATGCGCGAACGAGTTCTGGATCAACCTTAGTAGCACAGTTCAACAAGCGTCAGACACAGGAAATATAAAAGCGATGTACGATGGAATTTAAAAAAAGCAATCGGTCCCACCATAGCCAAAACAGCTCCCCTTAAAACTAAATCAGGTGAAGCGATTTCCGACAAAACAAAGCAACTCGAAAGATGGGTCGAACACTACTCAGAACTTTATTCAGCAGAAAACACAGTTAGTCAAACCACCCTTGACGCCATAGAACGCTTACCTACATTGACCGAACTAGACGAACCTCCATCGTTAGAAGATGTCTCCAAAGCAATAGATAAACTCCCATCGGGCAAGGCTCCTGGCAAAGACTGCATACCTGGAGAAGTCATCAAAAGCGGTAAAGCTTGCCTCCTAGAACCGCTACACAAACTACTACTTAAATGCTGGGAGGAAGGTGCTGTTCCCCAAGATATGAGGGACACCAACATCATCACACTCTACAAAAACAAAGGTGACCGCAGTGACTGCAACAACTATAGAGGCATCTCACTTCTGAGCATTGTTGGTAAATTGTTCGCACGCATCATTCTGGTGAGACTTCAAGTCTTAGCAGAGAGAATATATCCCGAGTCACAGTGCGGATTTCGCTCAAATAGATCCACTGTTGATATGATCTTTTCCCTATGTCAACTCCAAGAAAAATGTAGAGAGCAGAATCAACCCCTCTATCTGGCCTTCATTGATCTGACCAAGGCCTTTGACCTAGTGAGTAGAGACGGCCTGTTCAAGATGCTGCCTCTTATTGGATGTTCGCCTAGACTTCTCAGTCTTATTCGATCCTTCCATGATGGCATGATGAGTACCATGCAGTTCGACGGCAGCATCTCCAAAGAGTTTGGGGTAAGAAACGAGGTGAAACAAGGATGCGTACTAGCACCAACCCTCTTTGGCATTTTCTTTGCTCTTCTGTTGAAACATGCTTTTGGTACATCAAACGACGGCGTTTTTCTCCACACAAGATCAGACAGCCAACTCTACAACATTGCTCGTTTGTGCGCCAAGTCGAAGGTGCGAAAAGTCACTATTAGAGACATGTTGTTTGCCGATGATGCTGCCATCGTCTCTCATTCTCAAGAAGGTCTTCAGAGGCTAATGGATGATTTCTCTAGTGCATGTGACCTGTTCAGTCTACGAATCAGCCAGAAGAAAATGCAGATCATGGGCCAAGCAACACCAGAGCCACCAAATATCACAGTTCATGGGGAAAACTTACAAGTCGTCCACCAATTCCAATATCTTGGGTCTACTACAACCAACACACTCTCGTTGGACGTTGAAATCAACAAACGTATCGGAAAAGCTTCAACAATGATGGCTAAATTATCAAAGCGTGTCTGGGAAAACAAACACCTCACTGTCTCCACCAAAAGCAAAGTCTATCAAGCTTGCGTCATAAGCACTCTGCTCTACGGCAGCGAGTCCTGGACCACTTATGCACGGCACGAAAAGAAACTTCATGTTCTTCACATGAGATGTCTGCGTAGGCTTCTCGGCATCACTTGGAAAGACAAAGTAACCAACAACGAAGTGCTAGCTAAAGCAGACATACCGAGCATGTACACCTTGCTTCGCAAGCAACGTCTTCGCTGGTTGGGCCACGTTCACAGGATGGATGACGGGCGAATCCTCAAAGACCTGTTATATGGGGAATTGTCAAGCGGTAAGCGCAAGGCAGGCCGGCCCTTCCTTCGCTTCTCAGACGTCTGCAAACGTGACATGAAGGCGTGTGGCATCGACACCAACAACTGGGAGACCCGTGCGACAGACAGGTCAGTCTGGAGGTCTCTGGTGCACTACGGATTGACCGAAAGTGAGGGGAACGTGAGAGCCAAGGCAGCGGAACAACGCCAAAGAGGAAAGGACAGGCAATTCCAACAGCAGCCCATCAATAATGCAACATTCATGTGTCCTCGCTGCAATCGTCAGTGCCGATCAAGGATCGGCCTCTACAGCCACAGTAGAGGTTGTACCTCCTAAAGCGCAACCCCATAGTCATCACTGACTGACGGATGCCAACACACACACACACACACACACACACACACACCACATCCCAGGTGCCATACTGGTTGCTCATGTGCAAAAAGCTTGATGTGCTTAGGGACTTTTAAGCACTTAAAACTACTTATGATAGCTGATTAGGTGGCCACACTTGTGGGCATTATTATAATTAGGGCTTGTACTATTGATATCGAGCATATTTAAAATGTTGTACTGGTACCCTTTAAGTCCACCATCATGATTCTCATCTCCTTAACTTGCAGAATTAATGCATGCATATTTCAGATTGAACTACGATTAACAACCTTGAATTGTTGTCTCAGGTTGGCCATCTCATACAGTCTCTGTTCCTCTAGTCCTCTTCTTTTGCACCACTTCCTGGAGCCTCCTCCCCTATCCCCCTTCACCTACAGAGGGCAAAAACATGGGGGGTAAGCAAGCTCATGAATAGCAGTACACTTGTATATATCCAGCTGCTGTTCTATTTGGACTTTGGTGCAACACCTGTAACCTGATGCAAGTTCCACAAAAATTACATGACCTAAACACATAGCTGACTGACCTGTACCCATGCATTGAAGGTGTTGAGCAGGGTGAAAGGGTCTCCCAGGTCACTTTGCAAAGGTTGGCGTGCAGTGATGCAATCTGGGTTGTGCTGAGTACTGCGCAGAAATGGTGACTGAACACTCAGTGCTGCAGCTACAGTCAACACTGGCTCCACCAGATTGAACAGTGAACCTAGAACTAGCATTTTACCTAAAAATGTACATTAAAACTGGTTTAATATGGGTTCATGCCATTTCAGGAAAAACAAAAACACTCAGAACCAATATCATCAAAATGACATTTTGATATCTCATACCAATAACTACATCCACAGGCAGCTTGGCTAGCAGACTGCCAATGGGGGTGAGTGCTCCCTGAGTGTCTAGTGCCCCTTGATCCTTTAGATACTTCACAGATGCCTGAATGCTCAAGGTTGCAGGAGGGTCTATGAAGTTAAAAGAACAAGGATCTCCCAGACCCATACTCGTCATCTGCACAAAAAAGACACTTCTCTAGTACGGTCCACCATCATCACACAAACAGTAACCCAAGCTCAGGATCAAATCCAGGACCCTGGAGACGTGAGGCAACAATATTACCCCCTGCACGACCTTGCCACCCAACAGTAAAATTATATAAATTAGGAAGGAGCTTCCTTACAAACTTATTTTTTTATCATCGATCACATTAAATATCATAACACCGTAGCAATAGTGCAAGGCTTGAATCAAAGGGAGTTTAACTGGAATAGTTTCCAGAGATATTAAACATGAGAACATTCTTTAAAAACACAGCTAACAGAACTGCTTTTCATTTTCAACAATGTACTTAAAAAAAAAAAACTTCAGAAAAACAAACTTTTCAGAGAAATTAAGGTCACCCTGGTATAAAAATTGAGTCTAGATTTACAGCAATGCACAACTTGAAAGAATATCTAACAAACAGTATAGCACTGGAGTAATAGCATACCACAATTTTAAATGTTATGCTCAGGGCAAGACTTGTGCTGCATTCGCAGTGCCTTTGATAACATCAATTCCCAACTCTGGATGCTCAACATGCAAAATGGAAATAAATGTGTCTTATTTGCTCTGCCAAAGCACAAAGTTCATAAGCTACAGGCCTGAGTGGCTCTGGGTACTGTTTTACCATAGTGAGCTTGACACATTCATGCAACATTCTGAACTGAAATTGCAGCACAGCAACAGACAATAGCCTGTAATGTCAACAAGCTAGCCAGCAGTAAATAGCAAGTAGAATTAGCAACAAGCTAGCCAGGTAACATTAGTGATAATTCTAATATTGATAATTACCTTCTCAAAACAGTGATTATTATGGTCATTTTTATAGATTCAACCAAAGTACTATGTAGTGGCATAACACAATTATGACTGGACGTATACACAGACTGTCACAGCTATACACTGTGTGCACAATTATTAGGCAAGTTGTATTCCTGAGGATTAATTTTATTGTTGAACAAATACAGTGCTCTCAGTCAATCCAAATTGTTAATAAACCTAAAACCCAAATGTTTGACAGAGGAAAAGGGAGTTTAGGCTTTCTCAGGGAAATAAGTGTGCATAATTATTAGGCAACATTTAGTGTGCAGAATTATTATGCAACTCAATGAAAAGCTAAAATTTTCCCACCTCACTCTAAAAATTAAAATAAGCAAGTAGGTGTAACAAAAACAACTCAGAATTAACAAAATCACTTTTGGCATTTCAAAAATATTCAGTGACCAATATAGCCACTCTTCTTTTCAATAACTGCCATGAGCCTTCTATCCATGGAGTCTGATAGTTTTTTTTTTTTAATTTGCTGATGATCAACTTTTTGTGCAGCAGCAACCACGGCCTCCCAAATGCTGTTCAGAGTGGTGTATTGTCTTCCCTCACTGTAAATCTCACGTTTAAGAAGGGCCCACAAGTTCTCAATAGGGTTTAAGTCAGGTGGTGGTGGTGGGGCACGCCATTACTCTCATCTTTAAGGCTTCTGCTGGCTAGCCAAACAGTAGAGTACTTGGATGCATGTGATGGTACATCGTCCTGCATAAAAATCATGGCCACCTTGAATGATGCAGATTTCTTCCTGTATCACTGCTTGAAGAATGCATCTTCTAGAAACTGGCAGTAGGTTTGGGAGTTGATTTTAAGTCCATCTTCAACCCCAAATGGTCCCATTAGCTTATCCTGAAAACAGCAGCTCATACCAGTACCCCTCCTCCACCTTGCTGGTGTCTGAGTCGAAGTGGTGCTGCGTGTCCATTAGTTATCTAGCCACGGTCCCATCCATCTGGTCCATCAAGAGTCACTCATTTTATCAGTCCATAAAACCTTTGAAAAAGCTGTCTTCAGATATTTCTTGGCCCAATCTTGATGTTTTAACTCATGAGTCTTGTTTAGTGGTTGTCGTGTTTCAGCCTTCTTTACTTTGGCCATGTTTCTGAGCACCGAACACCTTGTACTTCTGGACACTACGTAGGTTGTAGTTCTGGAATATGGTGGCACTGGAGGATAATGGGTTCCTGGTAGCTTCACGTTTAATCCTTCTCAAGTCTTGCAGTTAATTTGCATCTTTTCTTCTCCACACATTTTTTGCGACCCCGTTTACTATTTGCAACAAAATGTTTGTTCTATGGTCATGTTTCAATAGCTTAGCTATTTCTAGAATGCTGCATCCCTCTGATAAGCATCTTACAATTTTTGTCTTTTCAGTTTCTGTTAAATCTCTTTTTTGCCCCATTTTGCCTGAGATAAAGCAGCTGCCTAATAATTATGCACACCTTAAAAGAAAAGAAAACCCACTTTTAAAATACAGTTATGAAGATAGATGATATAAACCAGTGGTTCTCAAACTGGGGGGCACGGACACTCAGCGAGTGGGGCATGTGGTCACAGACCGCTCAGTGGCAAATGCAAGGGGCTGGTTTACAGATGCACCAACAAATAACAAACATCTTCAGTCCAGCCAATGAAAACAGAGAGTTATTTGAAATCTCAGCAAGGAAATTTTATACAGCCCCGATTCCAAAAAAGTTGGGACAAAGTACAAATTGTAAATAAAAACAGAATGCAATGATGTGGAAGTTTCAAAATTCCATATTTTATTCAGAATAGAACATGGATGACATATCAAATGTTTAAACTGAGAAAATGTATCATTTAAAGAGAAAAATTAGGTGATTTTAAATTTCATGACAACACATCTCAAAAAAGTTGGGACAAGGCCATGTTTACCACTGTGAGACATCCCCTTTTCTCTTTACAACAGTCTGTAAACGTCTGGGGACTGAGGAGACAAGTTGCTCAAGTTTAGGGATAGGAATGTTAACCCATTCTTGTCTAACGTAGGATTCTAGTTGCTCAACTGTCTTAGGTCTTTTTTTGTCGTATCTTCCGTTTTATGATGCGCCAAATGTTTTCTATGGATGAAAGATCTGGACTGCAGGCTGGCCAGTTCAGTACCCGGACCCTTCTTCTATGCAGCCATGATGCTGTAATTGATGCAGTATGTGGTTTGGCATGGTCATGTTGGAAAATGCAAGGTCTTCCCTGAAAGAGACGTCGTCTGGATGGGAGCATAGGTTGCTCTAGAACCTGGATATACCTTTCAGCATTGATGGTGTCTTTCCAGATGTGTAAGCTGCCCATGCCACACGCACTAATGCAACCCCATACCATCAGAGATGCAGGCTTCTGAACTGAGCACCGATAACAACTTGGGTCGTCCTTCTCCTTTTTAGTCCGAATGACACGGCATCCCTGATTTCCATAAAGAACTTCAAATTTTGATTCGTCTGACCACAGAAAAGTTTTCCACTTTGCCACAGTCCATTTTAAATGAGCCTTGGCCCAGAGAAGACGTCTGCGCTTATGGATCATGCTTAGATACGGCTTCTTTGAACTATAGTTTTAGCTGGCAACGGCGGATGGTACAGTGAATTGTGTTCACAGATAATGTTCTCTGGAAATATTCCTGAGCCCATTTTGTGATTTCCAATACAGAAGCATGCCTGTATGTGATGCAGTGCCGTCTAAGGGCCCGAAGATCATGGGGACCCAGTATGGTTTTCCGGCCTTGACCCTTACGCACAGAGATTCTTCCAGATTCTCTGAATCTTTTGATGATATTATGCACTGTAGATGATGATATGTTCAAACTATTTACAATTTCACACTGTCGAACTCCTTTCTGATATTGCTCCACTATTTGTTGGCGCAGAATTAGGGGGATTGGTGATCCTCTTCCCATCTTTACTTCTGAGAGCCGCTGCCACTCCAAGATGCTCTTTTTATACCCAGTCATGTTAATGACCTATTGCCAATTGACCTAATGAGTTGCAATTTGGTCCTCCAGCTGTTCCTTTTTTGTACCTTTAACTTTTCCAGCCTCTTATTGCCCCTGTCCCAACTTTTTTGAGATGTGTTGCTGTCATGAAATTTCAAATGAGCCAATATTTGACATGAAATTTCAAAATGTCTCACTTTTGACATTTGATATGTTGTCTATGTTCTATTGTGAATACAATATCAGTTTTTGAGATTTGTAAATTATTGCATTCCGTTTTTATTTACAATTTGTACTTTGTCCCAACTTTTTTGGAATCGGGGTTGTAGACACACCTCAAGTACATAAGAGATCACAGACATCGGAAACACACCACTGTGCAATCGAGTCAAGCTCGTATCATTGCAGCTTTCATATAGCCTACTATTAGCTTTTCAATTACCTTTTACCAACAGTCTTTTTAAAGGCTATATCCTTGCATATATAGATAGCCTTCCAGCACTGCTATTGCAGTAATAATTTAAACACAGTCTTTTTTAAAGACTATTTCAGCCCTCTTTTCTCACTTTAAAACTCCATTTAAATCTGATCTTACCATCTCTCTTTCCTACTTGTCAACTTACTTTCTCCCTTGTCTCCTTTGCCTACTTGTCAACCTACTCTCTCTCCTTTCTTTAATCTTTCTCCTACTTTTTTCTCTCTTTCCTTTACCTTTTTTCTTCGATTAAAAATTGTAAGGTCCAACACCATATCATAGTTAATTATATTTTAACTTAATTACATTAAGCATGGTTTGTAAATTGCTCATTTTAGCAGAGCTAAGTCTGGTGCGTGGTGGTAAGGTGCTAGCATTCTTAGCAGAGCAAGTCCCTTTACTATGTTCACACTTACAGCATCACGATCTTTTATTGGGTTAATAAATAAATGAACACATTTCTAATTCGTGAAAAAAGAGCTGGTACCACTGATACATCAGTTCCCAAAAAACCGGAACTCCGCAAATATGACTAAAGTTATTTACAATACGGTTTTTCTGTTACTGGCACACTGGAACCACGTCCGCAATATGTCGTTTGTGCAGAGGTGCTTGCCAATGACAGCATGAAACCATGCAAATTAAAGAGCCATTTGGACACCAAGCACCCTGACATGCAAAACCAACCAGTGGATTATTTCAAAAGAAAGTGTGATGCCCTTCATCTACAAAAGTCCACCATAACCAAACATACCACCGTGTCTACTCAGTGTCTCGAAGCTTCGTACGTGGTCTCCCAAAGAATAGCTAAACTTGGGAAGCCACATACTATAGCCGAGACACTGATTTTACCTGCAGCACAGGATATTTGCAGAATAATGCTGGGGGAAGTGCCACCACTAAACTTAGTGACATTCCACTATCTAATGACACTGTAGCTTGCAGGATCTCCGATTTGGCCAGTAATGTTAAGGAGCAATTGCTACAACTAGTTGGAGTCCTTACTATGCATTGCAGTTAGATGAATCGACTGATATTGCTGGGCAGGCTCAGGTGCTTACCTATGTAAGGTTTGTGAAAGACCAAGGGATTGAAGAGGACATTCTATTTTGTCTTCCTCTTCAAACCCGTACAACTGGGGAAGGAAGCTTTCATCTTATTGACTCGTTTGTCAAAAATGCAGACTTGGTCTGGGAAGAGTGTGCTGGTATTTGTACCGATGGGGCACGATCAATGACGGGACGTGAGAGTGGCCTAGTGACACGCCTTCAACAGGCAGCTCCATTAGCAAGATGGACTCATTGCATGATCCATCGCAAGGCACTTGCAGCTAAAAAAAAATGCCGACGCTCTTCCAGTCTGTGCTTCAACAGGCAGTTCAAATGATAAACTACAGTAAGTCGCATCCATTGAATTCACGGTTATTCGGGGTCCTGTGTCAGGAAATGGGTTCTGGGCATGAACAGTTGCTCTTGCACACAAAAGGTTTGCTGGCTTTCCAGAGGGATTGTGTTACAGCGCTTGTATGAGCTGCGAGAAGAGGTGAAATTGTTTTTGACTGAAAGCAATTCGGAACTGGCCAAGCATCTCCATTATTCCCTGTGGCTAGCTTCCTTGTCATATTTGGTCGACATATTTGACAGACTGAATAGTTTGAATCTGTCTTTGCAAGGTTGAGATTCCAATGTGTTGGTCCTTGCTGACAGAGTGGATGCTTTCATCCAAAAACTTGTCCTCTGGCATGACCACATAATTGTCAGAAATTGTGACGTTCCCTAGCCTCGCAGACTTCATCACTGAGGCACGTGGCAGTGATTTCTCCTCTATTTTTCATATCAGCTGCAGATCACCTGTCTGGGCTTAAGCAGCAGTTAGTTTCTTATTTCAAGGAGAACTACCAGTTAGTCATTTTCATGGGTTCGGGACCCATTTGTTTGTACCGCAAATGCAAAAGCAGCTTATTGAGCTGAAGAGTGACAGCAGGCTGAAACACCTTTTTAGCACCTATTCTCTTACATCCTTCTGGGTAACACTGACTACGTTTACATGCACGTCCAAATCGAGCTGCTGTTGGTAATCGAGCAAAGGGTCCCAGCAGGGGTGCCAGAGAAATCCAATCCTACATGCACAAGTGAAATCGGGCTATTGTGCAAGGTGCATTGTGCACCCGAGCCACACGTGGCGCTACACGCCCCATCGTGTTGGTACACTTCCGGTTGTCGTCATGAAGAAGAGCTATAGTGTTGCCAGATACTGCTGACGTTTTCCAGCCCAAAACATGTTCAAATCCGCTAAAATACACTTAAAACCCCCAATCTGGCAACACTAGCAGTTCCGTGTTCAAGCTGTTAGGCTTGCTCTAACAGACTATGGCTACAAACTGTCCGGCGCAGACCACTGTTTTGTAAGACAACTTATTTTGCACAATAATATTTTTCTAAAGTCCATTTTTTGCTTACAAAAAAATTTTTTTTTTTTGCTTACAATTTAACTTATGTCTTAATAAACACACAAAAAGTTCAATTGTTTTGTTTTTATTGACATTCTTCAGATGTTGGACATATATATATATATATATATATATATATATATATATATATATATATACACACACACACACATATATACACATATATATATATATATATATATATATATATATATATATATGTGTGTATATATATGTGTATATATGTATGTGTATATATATATATATATATATATATATATGTCCAACATCTGAAGAATGTCAATAAAAACAAAACAATTGAACTTTGTGTTTATTGTATTTAAACACACAAAAAGTTGTATTGTGTTTATTGTATTTGTGTGTGTATATATATATATATATATATATATATATATATATATATATATACACATACACATACATACACACACACAAATACAATGACTTGTTTATGTACACAATTCACAGCTATGCAACAGCTGTACAGATGTATTTGGTGATACAGTAAGTGAGCTAAATTTTAACAGTGCAAACAATGCCACAAAAAGAAAAGATTCATGATTCGTTGTCATGCCGACCGAGGCTGTTGTGTTTCCCGCTTGTGGTCTCGTCACTCGTCACTTCCGGAAGTAGTTCGACAACTAGCTCGATAGGGTTTACATGCACAAAGTAGCTCGGCAGAAATCGCATAAACTAGGTCGTGTAGCTCGATTCCGAGAAATCAAGTTCAGTTCAATTTCAGCTGAATTAAGGTGTATACATGGCATTTTGAACTTCGATTTCAGTCGAGCAACGGCAGAAATTTGATTCTCTCTATGTGCATGTAAACGTAGTGACTGATTGCAGGAGTACCCCCAGCTCTGTGACGTTGCCTTAAAAATTCTCCTACCTTTCGCGTCAACATACTTGTGTGAGGCAGGCTTTTCAAAACCGACTGCGCTCAAAACAAAGTACCGCAATCGTGCACAGATTGGGGATGACCTGAGGCTGTGTTTAACTAAAATTGAGCCAACAATTCGAGAACTCTGCCAAACAAAGCAGGCTCATGTGTCACACTGAGACATTTGTTAACACTACCTCCGGTAGAGTTTGTTTGTTAGCAACTTTGCAGAAAAAAAAACCCCAGATGGATTTATATGAAAATTTTACTGTGTGTGTGTCTTGGCCCAGTGAAAAACTTAAATTTTGGAGGTGATCCAGAACCACGTCTGGATCCAGAAATTTTTTAAAAGGATATAGGGCAAAACTGGACATTTTCAGTTTCAGACTGTGTTGTAAGTGATAATGTAATAATACACAATAAAAAACAGCCTAATAATAATAATAATAATAATAATAATAATAATAATAGGCTAATAATAATAATAATAATAATAATGGCTTAGCTATCTTTTTTCGGGGGGGGGGGGGGCATATTTGGCATATATATATGCCAAATATTATGTAAACCATAGTTAGTACAAAGTAAAAGTGTTTAATAGAAGCGACGATGCAACCAAAATGTGCACACCCTTAGAACAAAATTAAAAGGAATTTTCCACATTATAACCATTTAAGTTTATTTATTCAGTAACTACAGTGAAACTAATAGGAAAGGTGTGTTGTAGTAGGGGTTCACGAATGTGAACCTAGACATTTAATGGATTAATAGGGGTTTTCTTGAGTTACAGTCTTTCTGCTTCTCTTATTTGGTGTTGCATTCACCTCATTCCTTCTCACTTATTTTGTCTGAGCTGAAGACTGGAGTCCATTGTTTGCATTGTTATTTGATCAACATGTTCAAACATCAAATATGCATGTTCGGAATAAACAGGATATAAATGTTATGGCTGCTTTCACAATCTCGCATTCTCTTCTTTACCTTGTTATGAAGATAGTCCAAATGTGCAGAGACTATCGGGAAACATGGCCTGGAACAACTGGGCTGTATCCTCACACGACTTGAAGGAGTAGTGAGCTTTGATTACCTTTAGCGCCCAGAATATCTCCGCAGTAAGCGAGTCATTTCTAGTCACAGCACTTGAAAGCATTCCTTGTCTCAAAGACAAAGTGGCAGTAATGCAGGTAGATGTTGGCGTGGATGTGGGTGTCGTCGTGTGAAGTTGAAAAAAAAAATGACGATTGAGTTTGCTTGGCGGGCAGTGACTACAGCTTGGTGCTTAGCGCCTTTGGCATGGCTAGTAAGAGCTGCTTCTCCCATGTTAGCTATGTCGAATATTTTACTGCACAAGACACATTTGGCTCTTCCAGGGTCCTCTACCCTCTCCAACCACGATTTGTATTTTTCAGCATGAAGCCAGACATTATTAAATGTACATTTCCCTGGCATTGTGTACTTTGTCTCTTGGCATAGTACAAGCCACGCGATCTGATCTAAAGACTGAGGGAAGTTTACATTGCATCTAGGCAATGCACGTCACACATGATATGAACAGTGGCCGGAGAGGGGAAAAAAGCGGATCAGTAATGATCTCCGTACTGGCCGGTTAATCAAATCAACACGCACGATTTTCTTATTATAAGTTGTTTACAATATACAATAACCAATTTTAAATTACATTGTCTGTTCACAAAGGAAGGCAGATAAATTCCATAACTTTTCCAGGGTGCTCGTGTTTCCAGGAGTATTCCAGTCCTGGAAAACGACATAAATCACATTCCATAACTTTTCCAGGTTTTCCATGACCGTACGAACCCTGTATATTTTATTCTTTCCTGCTGTCATCAAGAGGACCACATTGGAAATAAGTGTACTGTTTTATACTTTGTGTTGTCCTCAGTGCTATTTATACTGCATCTTTTACATGTACGAATTTTACCAAATAAATCCAGACCAGACCAGCAGCTCTGATGTTTCAGGCAATATTTCCGCCTTTTTCCGTACAAGTGCATCCTGCTGTAATGAATCCTGTATAGTAAAGCAATGCTTGTTTACCTTCTTTCTCCGTTGCCGTGGGGGTTGGACTGTCTACTACGGTAATTACGGTAGGCTAACCTGGTGATGTCTTGATGAAGTTTTTCATGAATGAGTCAAGAGCATGCCAAGCATGTTAACGAGTAGTATAACACAGTTTCAGCCTCGTCTTACAGGTAGAGTTCAGGTTTGTCCATAAGTCAGGGTTGCAGCTCATTAATATACTATTTCAGATGTATAGTGAAAAAAATTTATTTTTTTTTAAAAACCTGACATTGTCACCTTAGTAGACCTTTGGCTTTGCCCCTTCAGTACTGAAGAGCTACACTAAACCTTGCACCCAAATGACGTCACGCATAGCCCTTCCAACAGGCAACATGGCAGCCTCCTGGTGGCATTAGAGCAGCGATATAAAAAACACTCACAACTTTCTTATAAATGGTCAAACATGCCTGAAACTTACAGGCTCTCAATATTACAAGCTACCAAGCCATGCATGTATTTACTTGACATTTTCTATTCCTTTAATATAGGGTGTTAATGACTTTAGGCCACACCCTCCCTCATTACACAAATACCACTGAGAATGCTTAAATTCAATTAACATTCAAGTGTATATAGCTTGGGGTTGGAAAACATGCACAGCAATAATGGTAGGGTCAGAGTACTCACTTGCCTAATAATTGTGCAAACATTAAGACAGTATCTATAACTGATACCACTAAATATAAATCGACACCACTTTAGGACTAAGCCTATTTAGGATTAAAGCATGGTTTTACGACACAATACTGTCCATTTATTTGGTTTTACTGACCATTGAGCTGGTTTGTGGTGGTGGTTGTTTTTGTAAATATATTTTACGTGGCAACTGGCAATCCTGTTTTGCAAGATCATGCTGAGGCCATCTCTGTGCTAGTGGACCTGTGACATGATGACATGATGGAGCGGGGTTTTTCCCCTATCTGAACTATTAGAAATGCTCAAAGTTGAATGTTAGCCAGAAAGCACTTAAAATTTACAAAATTTAGTCTCAGAAAATTGCTTGTAGTTCAGTTGACAGATTCAAAATTTTTTCATTCATGATTCAACTTGAAATACTTCAAAGAGAGTCATTCCAACCATTTCAGGTTTTTTGTTTGTTTGTTTTGTAAGCCTCAGGACAAGCAGTAACACCAAGGCTGTCACATTCACTTTGCGCTCCATATAAAAAAAAAGAAAAATTTATACAGTGGGGCAAAAATGTATTTAGTCAGCCACCAATTGTGCAAGTTCTCCCACTTAAAAAGATGAGAGAGGCCTGTAATTTTCATCATAGGTACACTTCAACTATGAGAGACAGAATGGGGGGAAAGAATCCAGGAAATCACATTGTAGGATTTTTAATTAATTAATTGGTAAATTCCTCGGTAAAATAAGTATTTGGTCACCTACAAACAAGCAAGATTTCTGGCTCTCACAGACCTGTAACAACTTCTTTAAGAGGCTCCTCTGTCCTCCACTCGTTACCTGTATTAATGACACCTGTTTGAACTCGTTATCAGTATAAAAGACACCTGTCCACAACCTCAAAGAGTCACACTCCAAACTCCACTATGGCCAAGACCAAAGAGCTGTCAAAGGACACCAGAAACAAAATTGTAGACCTGCACCAGGCTGGGAAGACTGAATCTGCAATAGGTAAGCAGCTTGGTGTGAAGAAATCAACTGTGGGAGCAATTATTAGAAAATGGAAGACATACAAGACCACTGATAATCTCCCTCAATCTGGGGCTCCACACAAGATCTCACCCCGTGGGGTCAAAATGATCACAAGAACGGTGAGCAAAAATCCCAGAACCACACGGGGGAACCTAGTGAATGACCTGCAGAGAGCTGGGACCAAAGTAACAAAGGCTACCATCAGTAACACACTACGCCGCCAGGGACTCAAATCCTGCAGTGCCAGACATGTCCCCCTGCTTAAGCCAGTACATGTCCAGGCCCGTCTGAAGTTTGCTAGAGAGCATTTGGATGATCCAGAAGAGGATTGTGAGAATGTCATATGGTCAGATGAAACCAAAATAGAACTTTTTGGTAAAAACTCAACTTGTTGTGTTTGTAGGAGAAAGAATGCGGAGTTGCATCCAAAGAACACCATACCTACTGCGAAGCATGGGGGTGGAAACATCATGCTTTGGGGCTGTTTTTCTGTAAAGGGACCAGGACGACTGATCCGTGTAAAGGAAAGAATGAATGGGGCCATGTATCATGAGATTTTGAGTGAAAACCTCCTTCCATCAGCAAGGGCATTGAAGATGAAACGTGGCTGGGTCTTTCAGCATGACAATGATCCCAAACACACCGCCCGGGCAACGAAGGAGTGGCTTCATAAGAAGCATTTCAAGGTCCTGGAGTGGCCTAGCCAGTCTCCAGATCTCAACCCCATAGAAAATCTTTGGAGGGAGTTGAAAGTCCGTGTTGCCCAGCGACAGCCCCAAAACATCACTGCTCTAGAGGAGATCTGCATAGAGGAATGGGCCAAAATACCAGCAACAGTGTGTGAAAACCTTGTGAAGACTTACAGAAAACGTTTGACCTCTGTCATTGCCAACAAAGGGTATATAACAAACAGGCATGAAAACGGGTCAGGGGTGAAAAAGGTGAGAAGGGTGCGCGAGTAGTGACGTGGCCTCTGGTGTTGTTTTATTTTGTTTGGGGGGTCCTCCCCCAGAATAAATATTATAGCCTCCTTACTAAGTATACTGTACTGACATTTGCACAAGGACATACAGTACAAATACATGTAGTTATAGTGAAATTATGCCCTGGAAAAAAATGCGAATAATAGAACGAAGAAAGTGGAACACACAAGGAATAGTGATAATTTTTTCCTTTTATTTGCCTGGACCACCAGTGTCTCCAGGGCCCGCTTTCGCCGAGTTGCCACATGTTTCAGCCTTGCCCGCTTCTCTCCTTCAGCAGTTGGTTTCTTGGCCTGCTGAGCACTGCAAGTTGCTTGAGAGCCATACTTGCTCTGCTGCTTTTCCTCCTTGTTCACCCTCTGCTGGTGTTTGTATGTGGCTGCTGCAGAGTTAATGTTCTTGCACAATGTTCTGTCCACTTCCCCAAACTTCACGTCCTCCCTTCTAAAGAGCTGCATAGCTGTCTTCCCCCTGGACATCAGCGTGTACTTGACCGTCTGTATTGCATTAAATGTTTCCACATTCATGTTGCCACTCCTTTGATCAATTACATCATTCATCAGACTAAATGAGGACTCAACTCTAGGTCCATGAAAGATGGAGAGGCAACACTTAACCAGTGCACCCAGGGAGGGGCACTTGTCTGGTTTGTCGAAGACATGACCCCACCACTCCACGATGCTCTCTCCCTCCTTGAAGCTGGGGATGGTCAGGTCAACACTGAACCACACAAGTTCCCTCTGGATATCCTGGTCTGCTGGCAAGAGGTGCCCCAGCATACCACTCAGCCTGCCAAGATACGGAAATACCTGCAGCTTTCAGTTCTTTTTAAATCAAGGCTGAATACTTTCTTCTTTGCTGCTGTCTTTTATTAAATCAAATTTGAGACTTTTAATTTGATTTCTTTCAGCACGGACAGCACTACAAAATGGCGTCTCCACTATACAGTGCCCTATAGAGGGCTACCGCATGACGTCACCGCGCCGCGAGATTTTGTTAGGTGCCATATTGGAAGACCAAGTACATGCACTCACAATATAAAACAAAGTACGAGCGAGAGTAAAGTGACACGATGGATGATAATTCTGGTTATGTGAGTACATTACCAGCTGCAGAAAGGGCACGGTATGTGGAGAAACTGGCTGTGATTGATGGGTTTGACCCATATGATAAGACTCGCGGCAAGGGAGAATGGAAACATAAGGAGGACCTGACACCAATTCTGCCATCTGTTTGCTACCCAGACATTGTAAACTATTTGTTGTTTACACCCAGTGCTTACACTGCTGATGACTTGAAGGCCTACAAAGGGCTACAGGCTTACAATTATGTTGTTAGTGGCTTGGTTCGTGATATTACAGCTGTTATTAAGAATAACCTATACATAGTTATGGCCAAGGTAATCTTGTTGATATTTATCTTTTAATAATATATCTTTTCAGTTGAAAAATTAATACTTTTTGTTACTATTAAGGTATCCATAATTTAGATTAATTTATCCAAATTATACATATGTATTTATGATATATGCCTACACAACAACTATGCTTTATTTATATAATAGGAGGGAGAGCAAGCCCCAAACCATCCTAAATTATTATTATTAAATTGTAGAAGTCTGGGAGGTTTGCTCCTCATACAGTTATCAACTTGGGGCCAATTTAGCATGTTTTAAATCTGAATTTCTTGCGTTTGCTTACCTCAAAGTGTCCGCAGATCATGCACAGACTTATCCATTATATCCACAGTTTTTTGCCAAGTCTCACACAGGTTTCTTTCAAGTCTACTGTTGGGCCAATAAATCATAAATAAAACAGCTCAGATTTGTTTGTTTAAGTCGTTTGCCACTCCACTTTATTCTCGTGGGTTCACATACCGCTGCCGTTATTTCCCCCTAATCACGAGTTTGTTGGTCTTCCAAAATGGCGCAGGGTCTGTTTACTTCCGGTTTAGGGTGACGTCAGTGAAATCCCTCTATAGTGAGTAGCGAGCAATTTCGGACACAGGGATTGTCAAAAGACGCGTGCGCCCTCTTTCGAATGCTGACGTAATCAAGCCGGAAGTTTTGTTTGTTTTGATGGCAAATCAGGAAAGTTTGAAAAAAGTAGGAAATTCAGTCCGATGACTCAATCCAGCTTCCAGCGGTCTGGTCTGCACTCTGACTGATGTGTGCACGCTCTGGCCAGCAGGAGAAGAGGCGCGAAATGATGCTGCTTGCCCTTCGCAGCGAGATGTACTCGTCGCTATGGCATCAATATCAAAGCAGGAGGAGGAGGCGCAAACCGGCACGAACCGTCTATGGGTGCGAAGCGACCTCCTTGCCCTTTGGGTCAATATCAAACACTCCCCCCCCCCCCCCAATTTTTTTTTTCTCATCGGATCTACACGATTCACGTAGGTCACCCATTTTGGTTTCAAAACGGCGAATTTCGCCGAAAGATGAGGGATTTTCATGCATGAACAAAGTATTGAGATGAACTTTTGTTATTGACCAAATACTTATTTTCCACCATAAATTCTTTAAAAATCAGACAATGTGATTTTCTGGATTTTTTTCTCATATTTTGTCTCTCATAGTTGAAGTGTACCTATGATGAAAATTACAGACCTCTCTCATCTTTTTAAGTGGGAGAACTTGCACAATTGGTGACTGACTAAATACTTTTTTGCCCCACTGTATATCATATCATACTAGACAATAGGGTTGGGCGGTATTACGGTAAGAAGGTATCCCGAGGTATCCAAAAGTACCAACGGTATCGGTCTCATTACCGTCATTTTAAAAAAATATATAATATCTAAATAAATATGGAGTACATGAGGTCATATTATAAAATAATAAATTGAAGATCATCCCGAATAACTGTGTGATCGTATTTTCACTAATTCTATCAATTTCCTAAAGAAGTTTTCATCGCGTGCAGGGTTGTTTATGTCGTTACCATGGCAACCCTGCGTGACATTTTGGAGTCTGACAGAAAGCTTCGCAAGAGACTGAGACCGGGGGTGTCATGGCTCAGATGGCTAAGGCACCGTACCATAAATCCGGGGACCCGGGTTCGATTCCGACCCGAGGTTATTTCCCGATCCCGTCTCTCTCTCTCCCCCGCTCATTTCCTGTCTCTCTATACTGTCCTATCTAAAAAAAAAAAAAAAAAAGAGACTGAGACCGCGGTTGAAAGATGGCAAGTCAAGATAACGAGTTAGTGGCAAAAAAAAATACAACATCGGCAGTGTGGCAGTATTTTGGTTTCAAACCAAACGAAAAATCTAATATGTCCCCTAAGGCACACCATAGCCTGGGGTACTCCACTTCCACGAGATCTCTCCAATGAGTTGTGTTTTGAGTAGGTTACATGAGTAACAACAAGGTAAAATAATATAACGTATGACATTTGGGATGTGGGTAATAAACGTTTGAAATGTCATCTACTGAAGAAACGGAAGAAAACATCGTAGCGTAAACTATTCGGTTTCTGGTGGGAATCAGCAATGCGCTTGCTATCTTTGTTGGGTGTGTTAAACCGTATGGATTTAAGTGGAATAATTGTAAGGAGTTATGTGATCAAGACAACGTTTTAAGCAAGGTAAGGCCATTTGATTATTAATTTCCCCGCCATGGCATGACGTGGGCCCATATGATTTTGCCTTGTGCAGCTACCGCGCATTTGAATTAGGTTCGCCTCATTTGCGCTGAAGAATATGGTTTATCGCGCAGTCTAAACGGACTTGGGTGTTGGTTGATTATTTTTCTTTTTTTTATTTCCCATGCTTGAAAGGGTATGATCCTGCTCATCGTGTACTTTTTTTTGATGGAGCAGGTGAAATAGTGCTGCAAATGGCGTTTCAACGCAGACATATGTAAACGACAGTTGAATGCTATTTTCAAGATGAAGGAAGAGTTGCGTGATGCTTTGAAATATCTCTTAATGCTAGTGTTGCCACACGTCCAGGTTTTTCCGGGATTGTCCCGGTTTTTTGTGGAAAATGGAAAATGTCCAGGAAAATGGAATAACCTTCCCGGGACACGTTTTGTCCCGGTTTTTTACTTCCTCACATTATCCCCATTGAAATAAACACAAATCATTAATGTTTCTCGCAGCCACTTAACATATTAATAGTTTTCACGTAAGCGGGCATATTGTAGGCAGCTACTTGTGTGGCCTCACCGAATGTTTGCGCACGCAGCCAGTCGCCATTGCTAGGTGATCGTGGTCAATACAACGGCGGCCGCGCGAAATCAAAGATACTGGAATACCGTAATACCAAACAATAGGTGAGAGTTCCCTTGGTCGGTGCGCGAGTAGGCTGGCTGTCTACTTCCTATGTTCTGATTCTGATAAAGGCTGGTTCTAAAGCCTGGGCCAATTTCATCAATAAATGAATCATTAAATAAATCATTAAATATATCAAAAAAGAATGCCTGAACACTGGCGTGAGAAATGAATAAATCAGTTGTCCCAATAACATAGCACCTCTCTCTTGTGATTAAAACAAAGGATTAGGGCTATTTGGTATGATACGGTAGTCTAACTTTTAAAGTTCAGTTCTCCAGAGAAAAGGCTAAAACAACAACGAAGCAGACTGAGAGAAATTATATTGATTATATTTGTATTATTTTGATTTGGAAACGGAATGGGAGGAGAGACTCTTCAGAGGGCTGTTAGCCTACTATTAAATATTTGTTTTAAAAAAAAATTGGCGTCCAAATAAGATCATTCCTATATGAACTTATTTTTTGTAATAATATTTGTGGTAGTGCCCATTTAAGGGTTAAGAAGACAAAATTAATTTTAACTAAACGCCTAACTGCACCAGTTGAACTGTTTTATTTTTAAACGTGAACATTCACATAAGGCATCGTAGATGTGCGTGTCCGCAGCCCTCAACCCCCGCGCTCGTACGTGCGCGCAGGCGCGACCGCCGACCGATGTGTCCCGGTTTTTACAACTCAGATGTGGCAACCCTACTTAATGCACAAAATTCGCTTTGCTGCTTAATCCATACCACAGTGCACACAATTCGCTATGCTGCTTTTAAATAGTACATTTGAGGCATAGGTGCACGTTACACAGTAGGCCGAAACAAAATATTATTTTTTTCTCGGTAATACCGTATACCCCGGGAAAACACAGAGACGGTTTAAAGGTATCAAAATTTGGATACCGCCCAACCCTACTAGACAAGTTTGTATGTTTGTAAATAATAAGTTGTTTCTGACTTACTACATGGGACCCTGACAGCCTCTGTGCCCCGGTGCATTGCACACCATCGATATTTACACCACAGGTATTGTGTCTCTATATTAACTGCTCTAAAACCAATACTGCTAAAACCTAATTTATAAGTAGAGTTAGGATACTTTTCACTGTTTACAGTGTGTGTGTGGCCATGCTGATTTGAGTTCACTTGGTAAACAGGGAAGGAATGCGTAGTTGAGAAGTTGGGACGTTTATAGTGACTTATCAGTTGTAACCAGGGTATTACAAGTTGCAACTTGGCCTCAAATGCAACATTAAACATGAGCTAACCTGGCTGTAGCCCAGGGCAAAAAGGGCCTCCACATAAATCAAAACCTATAAATAAATACTTGGGGTTTCAGTCTGGCAATCAAAATATTTTCAAAGAAATATTGCCACTGGCTTGATCACATGCAAGGAGAAGCAAGAAGCAAAAGGACAAGAAGCCATATTATTTATTACACGTACACTCAAGCACTGACAATGGCATAGCAACAATGGTATAGCAAGACCAGGTATAGCAAGACTTATGTGGGGGGGCTCCTGGGTGAGCAATAAGCATGCGCGCATGCACACATAGCAGTGGGCAGCTATGCTACAGCACACAGGGAGCAGTTGGGGGTTAGGTGCTTTGCTCAAGAGCACTTCAGCCCAACCTTCAGGCCATGGCTGCCCCATGTTAACCTAACCACGTGTCTTTGGACTGTGGGTGAAACCAGAGCAGCCGGAGGAAGCCCATGCAGACACAGGGAGAACATGCAAACTCCATACAGAAAGGCCCGTCTACCACTGGGCTTGAACCCAGAACCTTCTTGCTGTGAGGTGACCATGCTAACCACTACACCACCGTGCCGCCTGTGCTTAGGTGCTTTGATTTGCTGAATTGTACATCAGTCATATTTGGCGGAGATTTTGACAATGGGATAGTTTCTGTGCTTTAGTTAAATGTATGTTGAGGTTCTATTGTCTCTTTCTCTATGCTATTTCTTGTTATAGCAGCCTTGCTTTTTTTCTGATTGGAGCAGTTATCAATTTGCATCATAGTGTGTATATGGCCCTGACAACAGTTCAAGCCCAGGAGCCCCCACCACATAAGTCCAACCCTGGTCTTGCTATACCACTGTTGCAGTGTAGGGTCATGCTTTTTGTTATGATCAATCTATTACTACTCGTAAAATTTAAATAAATTTGATTGAGTGGATTGAGCTGGGTTGAGTTGAGAGAAGAGACATGAGAGAACTTGTACCTGTAGCACTAACAAGTCTAGAGCCACTCGATGGATCTCCGGGACAGAGTAAGGGGCAAAGCCCTCATAGTCTGACTCAGCATAGAGTCGGTAGCAAACTCCTGGCCCTGTTCGACCTGCACGACCTTTCCTCTGCTCGGAACTGGCTTGACTAATCCAGAACTCCTGAAGTCTCTGCATCTTGGTCTTTGGGTCAAAAGTCATTTCCTTTACTTTGCCTACAGATTACATGGACAAGGTCAAACTCAGACTAGGAAATATATTTAGGATGTCAATGTACAGAAGACAACATTACAGTCTAGCAATGGTAAAACTGAAGCATGTCATTTTCTTTAGCCGAGTTAATGTACCTGAATCGACGACAAAGCGCACCCCATCAATGGTGACTGAGGTTTCAGCTATGTTGGTAGCAATGATGCATTTCCTCAACCCTGGGGGAGCAATGTCAAAGACCTTGGGAACAAAGGTTCAGTAATTCATTAATCTTCAGTAACCGCTTTATCCTGTTCAGTGTCACAGTGAATCCACAGGATATCCCAGAAACACTGGGCATGAGTTGAGAATACATCCTGGATTTGTATGGCAATCCATCAGAGGGAACCATGCATGCGCACGCACACACACACACACACACACACTAGGGTGCATCAGTTGCCCTCACTTTCATAAAATCTGATGCATTTTTGTTTGGGTGTTCCTTTTCACCAATAAAGACATCCTGTAAAATTTTTTGACCATATTCAAAAGTCTAATGGTGGCACCATGAGGTTCATTTTTTGCCAAAACACGCTTATTTTATGTTTTCGCGTAAGGTTTGAATCACAATGTTGGACTCCATTTATTGATTTCTTGTGACCCAGAGATCATGTTAAGAACCTTTGCAAGGGATTGAGAAGCATTAATGTGACTCATAATACATTTGTATTGTTTAAAAGTAGTTGAACAATGATTCAATGAACAGCTAAAACTCAAACTGTGCTTGATAATATATTTAGAATATGTACTAAAAATGTGTATCTAAGATATTTGGTATACTCTATAAGGTGCCATAATGTTTCATGAAAAGTGATCGAAATTTTGTCATAAAAGTCATAAAATAGCAGCTTTTTCCATAACTTTGAGCTCCTGGTGCCACCATTAAACTTTTGAATTTTGTCAAAATATTTCACCCAGTGTGTTTTCTTACCAAAAGGAACATAAAAACAAAAATGCATCATGATCGGAGGAACTTTTCATTTTTAGGGGGCAACTGATGCACCCTAACACACACTCATACCTAGGGGTAATTTAGAGATCCAACTTTAAATGTGGCTGAGTAGTACATAAAATGGACATGGTGAGAGTCAAATCATGGTATATCCTGAATATACCATGAAGTGACGTCACAATTTCAAGCTATATGTCCGACTTGAGTCCCCTCCCCAAGAAAGACAAACAAAAACAGAAGTCATTAATACAATTGAAAAAAAAAATTAACATTTCAGCCAGGGGGATTTTCAACTTAACACATTAAAATAATGAAACAAATCAATAGTTTTAATAGCTTTCTGATTTTGAGAGTCAGTAATTGTTTTTATGTACTTCTTGGTCTCTTTTTCAAATACCAAAAATAATGGTGTAGCAACCGACTCGAATCACAGCTGTGGCTCTGCGGGCATTTCTGTGTGTGTAGATCTATATTATGATCATGCCTGGCGAGGCAGGCAACAGCATAGTAAAAATTAAATCAATCAATTAATTAAACAGTTAAAAAAAAAAGGCAATAGCATGGTACATTGCACATGTGCAGGTCGAAGGTTGCGCTGACGTAAACAATAAACATGGCTGCCTCCAGCGAGGTTATGCCGAGATTCAACCTCAGACAAACGTTAACCCTTTTAGTTTAGAATTTTTTGATGAGGGAAATAAATCAAATATACCATGCACTGAGAGGCTCGGGTTGAAATTATGGATGCTCGTCGATGTTTGGCAAATTACTATTTTCTTCAGTGCTGTGCCACTCGTAAAATAATGCTATGCTGGTCACCTCAGAGAATACATAATTTTAACCGGAGCCTCTCAGTGCATGGTATATTTGATTATGGCATGACATAACCTTAAAGAAATCAGGACTATAAAACGGACACTGCTTAATAGCCTCTACTAAAAATTAAAAGAGAGTCAATGAACCTTCAACTAAAGTAAAACTCAAAACATTTGCTCTCTTTCCTTTATTGAGATATATTATGGTCTTTATCAGAAAACCCTCCAGCACAAAGACAGCTTGAATGACACTACTTCCCTCAACCTTATTCCCTGTGTTTTACCTTATTCTGTTGTTCCAGTGACAAGGTGCTATGCAAAGGCAGTATAATCCAGCGACCGGTGTGTGCAGCATAGGTTTGGCATGCCTCCATGATGGTGGAGATTTCAGCTATACCACTAAGGAAAACCAGCAGATCGCCCCGCTCCTCAGGAGGATAGCGCTGGTCAATGCCCTGGAGCACACGCAGATATGGCCTTGGGTCCAGCTTTTCCAGTTTGGACACCTGTTCCTTTTCAGGAATGGGCTGGTATATCACCTAAACAAAGACACAGGAATATCCTTCTCAGGAACACTAAATAGCAACTACGGATGTCCAGCACTGGGTATCTGTGTTGGGAAAGAAAGCTAGATTTGTATTTGATTGGATACATCCTGTTTTATAATCCCATACATTTAACCTGTTTTACAGCAAGAGAGTGCCATATCAAATGATACACCACCAAATTTGCACATGGACACAGTCTTAATGCAAACTGCTGCCAACCCTCTAATGTTTTACATTACTTGCCAAGAGAAACTTGCAGACTGAAAACTTGGTTATAGTTAGCTGTGACTCTGCATTTTGCTGCTTTTTCTACCATCATGCCATCTCTAAATACCTGTTATGAATTTAGTTGCATCTTGCTTTGTACTTCGTATATGAGCCTAACTGGGAAATAAGTGGTGCTAAAAATTGCTCCGATCAATTAATAAAATGTAGTAAGATAATTGTCACAGTACCATCTCCATGTTCTTGGCTGGATCACATTTCTATTTTCAGTAATGTCACAGTCAATGTCTGGCAATGCATTTCATAGTCTATTTAAAAGTGCTTTAAGCGTTGGACTGAAGTGGTAACAAAACAGTTTACTGTTTGAGATTCATTTTTATTCATTTACACAGTGTTGTATCATCACTGTTCATGCACAGCAGAATGTCATTTGAGATAAAGCCACAGAAAATACCCAATACCTTCTTGTGTTTTTGTTGTATTTTAACAGCAGCTATTGAAGAGTTGCACTCAAACTTATTTATTTTTAGCGAAACTACAAATATCATATTTAGCTGTATTTGGATGCATGTGGTGCCCCATACTCACTAGTTAACCCTGTGAGTGAGACAGACATTTTATCCATGAAGCCCACCTAACATTTGGTTAAATGTCCCTTACACGGCTCGAAATTCGCGGTGGTCCGGTCGCCCAAGGCAACTTAATTTGTCATTTGGCGGGTAATTCCTGTCACTAGCCAGCCCGGCTGGCTAGTTGAAAATAAAAAAATATATATGAAGCGAAGATTCAGACTAGGGCTGTGCGATATATCGAATATACTCAATATAGCTCTGAAAACTGCGAGAGAGATACATAAAATTATTATATCGTAACTATTGAATATTTTATGGTCATCTGCCGACTTGCGTTTGTTTCATGTTTGTTGCGTTTGTTTGAAACATTTTCCGGTGGTTTTCTCCCTGTCCCTCAGGCAGTAACGTGAGAGGCTGCCTAAGGGTTTAAAAATAAAAAAAAAAACAACACCACACACTCGCCAACCAATCCCGGGCGACATCTAGGTGCTGAAAGGAACTTGCGGGAAGATTTTCTAGTTTCAGTTTACAGTGCTGACTCAGTTCGTGTAATCGCTGGTGTTGCATAGGCTACTGTGTAAGCTCTGTCAATTTCAGTGACAAATTAAAAATGGAAGCGGACGAATTGGTTCCTAAAAGAACTAGTAAGGGGTCAGTCATCTGGCATTTTTTTGGATATCGCGAGGAGGACGTGGAACAGCAAATACCAATTTGTAAAGTGTGCAAAAAAAAACCTGTCATCACGAAAGGCAGCAGCACTACAAATATGTTCCATCACCTGAAAACTCACCCGGTAGAGTATGAAGAGTCTCTTAAACTCCGAACTACTTGCCCATGAGCTAACCCCCCCCACACACACACACACAAGCTAAACAAATGACCATAGCGGCCCCGTTCTCCAAAGCCACCCCATATGAGAAAACGAATCAGAGATGGAGAGCTATAACGGATGCAATCACTAACGTCATTGCCGAAGACATGATCCCAATTAGTATAGTGGAAAAACCAGGTTTCCAAAAATTACTAAAAACACACTTGATCCCAAATATGAGTTGCCTGGTCGCAGACATTTTACAGAGAAGGCAATACCGGAATTATACACATCTGAGAGGCAGAGCCAGAAAACATTCAGTTCAAAAGTGTGCAAAGAGAAAAATTATGTTTTGCAGATCTCCCTCTTCTCTCCCTCAATCTCTCTCTCTCTATTGTGAATGTTCCAGTGGTTCTCAGTAGTCAGGTTAATAGCTTGGAGAGCTACCTCTATTTTTTAAAGTAATTTAATGAAAGAGCACTTTTCTTATTTAGGCTAAATGTCTTTCTCAGTGTTGAGCTTGCACTTTATTGATTTGAGCTCTGAGCAGCTCTGTATTGTATTGCCCCTTTGTTGCAATTTTCAAGATTGTTTTTTCAGTTTGTGCTACATCTTTGTTGAATAAAAATAGTCTTATTTAAACTCAATTGTGATTAATCATGAACATGAAAATGTAAAATGTGTTGTTGAAACCCACCTCTAAAGTTAACCAAGAATGTTATTTAATCTGCAGAGATTGTAGTGAAAACAGTACAGAGTAAAAAAAGTTAGATTTCATGGGGTCCTTTAGAGGAGATTTCAATACATCGTATATCGTGAAATGGAGAAAATGTAATCGGGATATTCATTTTTTTCCCCAATACTGCATAGCCCTAATTCAGACACACCGTCAACTAAAGCCGCCACATATTAAGCGTGTGCCGTGTCTGTGTTAATTGATGTGTTTATCGGCAGGATGGAAAATACCGAAGAATTCCGAATCACATCGTGTACAAGTCAGGCTGTCGGTTTTTTCACTACTGCGCATGCATATAACGCATCTCGTTGAATATCGCGGTAATCACGTTATCAAATTCAACAGATGTGGCCACGTTATTGCCCATTTAAACGTGTTTTTGTTGTTGTTTACATCTACATCTGCCAAAGCTACGTTGCGATGTGGAATTTTCTGAAAGGTGTACAGAAACCGCCAGAGACGGGGACAAAGTGACCTCAGTCTGAAGAGGAGAAAAAGGCCGCCGATAAAGCGTACGAGAAGGAGAAATGACAAAGGACTTATAAGCAAACGCGGGAGCAGGGTAGGCCTTGGCTGCGATTTGATTTTTATGGAATAATTAATTTTTTTTCCAAGTTGATTCCTAGTCAATATGAAGCTCCTAATGCTTTCTCCCTCATAAATGGTTAAATACAGAAAGCATGTTGGACATATTTTGGGTGCTATAGTCATGATAGTAAGTATATTTGTTTTCAATACTCATACACCAAGTTGCCAAGTTTTCCAATATATTATTATTTGTTGATATTATATTATGGTGCTCTGTGTTGTTCTCATTTATGTATTTAACAACAGTATCAAAATACTCGGGTCTTGAAATAAATGCACATTAGTCATGAACAATGGTAACTACTCTCTTTTGCGTTATTTTTGACAGAAGTAAAATTCATACATGAACAAATTTTGGCTAGTTGATTCTGTTTGGCTAGTTACTTTGGAAGGTAACTAGTCTGGCTGGCTGGTGAAAAAATATATGAATTTCTAGGCCCGCTTTAGCAGGTTTCACCTTGACTAGACACCTGTTGGTAGGCATCAACAAGCTTCTGGCAGAATTTTGTTTGGATCTCTGTCCACGCTTCTTGGCAGAATTGGTAAAGTTCAATTAAATTTGCGTTTCCTGGCACAGACCCCACTTTTAAGCACAGCCCACATATTTTTGATAAGGTTGATGTCAGGGCTTGTTTTAAGCATAATGTTAGCCTGCTTTATCCATTTCACAACCAGCTTTGAGGTCATTTTCCTGTTGGAACACCCAATTACATCCAAGTGTTTGATGGTTTCAGGTTTGTGCTGAATAAGTCTGAAGTACATAGTTGTCTTTCTGCATTATTCCATCCACTTTGTGCAATGCACCAGTTCTACTGGCATCAAAACTGCCCCAGCACATGATTCTACTACCACCATGCCTAACAATCAGGACAGTGTTCTTCTGTATCTCTGGTCATTGTGCACAAACAATTCAATCTTTGTCTCATTTGACCATAAAACTTTTCCTTCAGAAGGCTTTTTCTGGTGTCAATGTGGTCAGTTGCAAACTTTAGAGGAGCTTGAAGGGGTCAATTTTTGAGCAGGAGCTTCTTTCTTGGACACCAGCCTCTCAGTCCACAGCGATGTAAAACTCATTTAACTGTAGACCGTATTCCAGCAGCTTCCAGTTCTTAGCAGGCCTGTGCTTTGGTGGTTCCTGGGTTGTTACTGACAATCCAAAACGAATTTCCTCTCAGCTGAGGGTAACAGTTTGGGTCTTCTTCCTGCAAAGTGGCTACATCTCTCCATAAATTGGAGGTTACATAAAATTGTTTGATTAGATGAGCTTGGAATCTGCAGATGTTTAGAAATGGCCCAAGAGACATTCCGGTATTGTGTAAATCTAGGATTCTCTTTCGCAGATTTGCATTGAGCTCCTTGGACTTTCCCATTGTAATGTGTGTGTAGATCAATCCAATGAGAGTTGTCAAACAAACCCTTTTTATGTTGGCACATTGAAGCTACCGGCTTTAGTCAACCATGCTCACTAACATGAAGCTAAGAGACTTTGTCAAGTTAAAAAGACATCTTTGAACTTTCATCACCACTGAATGAATAATCTAAGTGGGCATATGTAAATTTTTGACCCTGTGTGCACAACCCCAAATCAGCAAAATTTGGAATGATAGGTTGAACTCTCGTCATTTTTCATTTCAACACTTGCCACACGTTCTCTATTGGGGACAGAGGGGATAGGCACCTTCTCCTTCCACAGCCATGGCTTTATAATGAATGAAGAATGTGGTTTTGCATTGTCTTGTTGAAACATTCCTGGAAAAGACCATCACCTTGAAGGCAGAATACGCTGCTTCAAAATATCAATGTACTTTTCTGCATTAATGCTGCCATCATATAAGTGTAAGTTACTTTTGCAAAGGGCACTGACAATCCCATACCTTGGCTTTTGAACTGTTACGTCAGCCCACTTGTGCCACCAAAACAGCTCTGAGCTGTTGATGCACAGATGCTACAAGACTTCAGAAGGTGCACTGTGGTACCTGGCACAAAGTCATGAGCAACAGATCCTTCGAGTCCTGTAAATTGCGGGGTGGGGCCTCCATGGATCAGACCTGTTTGTCCACCACATCCCACAGATGCTCAATCGGTTTGAGGTCTCAGGAATTTGAAGGCCATGTCAACACCTTGAGCTGTTCCTCAAACCATTGTTGCAGGGTACATTATAGAAAAAGAAAGGAAGCACAACTTTATTCATCACACACTTGTGAAATTTCCTCTCTGCATTTAACCCATCTGAAGCAGTGAACACACATGCACACACGTGAGCAATGAGCACACACACATACCCAAAGCAGTGGGCAGCCATGCTAACAGTGCCCAGGGAGCAGTTGGGAGTTAGGTGCCTCACTCAAGGGCACCTCAGTCCAAGGCCGTCCCATATTAACCTAATTGCATGTCTTTGAACTGCGGGGGAAACCGGAGCACCCGGAGGAAACCCACACAGACACGGGGAGAACATGCAAACTCCACACAGAAAGGCCCTCACCGGCTGCTGGGTTCAAACCCGGAACCTTCTTGCTGTGAGGTGACCATGCCAACTACTTACACCACCGTGCCGCCCAAAGATTATACCGCTGAAAGAGGCCACTGCCATTAGGGAACACTGTTGGCATAAAGGAGTGTACTATGCAACAATGTCTAGTTGGGTGGTACATGTCAAAGTAACATCCACATAAATGCCAGGACCCAAAGTTTCTCAGCAGAGCATTACCCAGAGCATCACACCTTTACCTGGTGCCACCCCTTCCCCAGGTAAGTGACATGCACGGTTAGCAAAACAGTTAGCAATGGATAGGTTAGCGAAGCAACTTTGGGATGAAAAGTTCACCGGTTCAATTCCCTGGACCAGCAGGAATGGCTGAAGTGCCCTTGAGCACCTAAACCCCAACTGCTCAGGGTACGTTGTATGTCACTCTGTACAAGAGTGCTTGCTAAATACCATTAATGTAACAATGTACAGTGTCTTGCAAAAGTATTCATCCCCTTGGTGTTTGTCCTGTTTTGTCGCATTACAAGATGTAACTAAAATGGATTTTTGGAGGGTTAGCACCATTTGATTTACACAACACGTTAAAGGTGCGAATTGTTTTATTGTGACACGAACAATAAGATGAAAAAACAGAAATCCGGAGTGTGCATAAGTATTCACCCCCTTTTGTATGAAACTCCTAAATAAGAGCTGGTCCAACCAATTCACTTCATAAGTCACATTGAAGTTGAATAAGATCCACCTGTATGCAATCAAAGTGTCACATGATCTGTCACATGATGTCTGGACCAAATCAACCTGTTCTGGAAGGACCCCAACACTGCAACACTACTAAGCAAGCAACATGAGAACCAAGGAACACTCCAAACAGGTCAGAGACAAAGTTATGGAGAAATATAGATCAGGGTTGGGTTATAAAAAATATCCCAAACTTTGAATATCCCAGGGAGCACCATTAAATCAATTACAGCAAAATGGAAAGAACATGGCACCACTACAAACCTGACAAGAGAAGGCCGCCCACCAAAACTCTCAGACCAAGCAAGGAGGGCATTAATCAGAGATGCAACAAAGACACCAACAATAACACTGAAGGAGCTGCAAAGATTCACAGCGGAGATGGGAGTATCTGTCCAGAGGACCACTTTAAGTCATACACTCCACAGAGCAGAGTTTTATGGAAGAGTGGCCAGAAAAAAACAAAAAACAATTGCTTAAAGTGCATATCACTGGTAAATTAAGGAGCAAGATCAATGTAATTCTCCTATTTTATATTAAAGTTTGGTCAAATATCTGTCACATTTTGCATTTTGTGCAATTTTTTTTTTACCTTGCGCAATACCAGAAAAATGCAGTTGAAATCAAGCCATTTGAGGTGAATTCGTCTGCCTCTGAACAAACTTGGCATTTGGATTTCCTGGCAAACATTGATTTTCGTGATGTCACGTGCGGGACGCCTCCTTCTGAATCCTACGTCAGCGCTGGTTTGTTTATGAGAAAACAACCGTGTTGCCTCCATTGTCTTCACTACTTGAATCATCATCAAATCCAAACAGATGAAGCCCCAATTCTGACATCTCATTATATTCTTCATCCAAAGGTGAAGTAACATTGCACTCAGGTGACAGTTCCATATTTCAATGCAAAATCGCTAGCAGCTAAACTTGGTCTACATAGACTGTGCACTGAAACCGTGCAAACTCTCGCAGCCTGCTGGCGCTTCCACAGGTGACGTCACGAATCTGGCTCCAGACTCCCTAGGGATTTTTCCAGATGCGTTTTGCTATTTTATATTTTGTTTTCTGCTGTAGACAGATGGCCTTGTGCAAAATTACCCTTCTGGATGAGTGTGTAAAGGGACATACTTTCATATTTAAAAAAAAAAAAAACCCTAGAAAAGCACTCGGAGAGCGCAGACCCCCGCCAAGAATCCTTTTAAAAAATCTGGGATCCAGGAGCTGATCCGGATCACCGCCAAAATTTAATGGATTGTGACTTGTGCCCAGTCACACCTCTGGAAAAAATTTCAGAGCAATCCGTTCATAACTTTTTCCGTAATGTTGCTAACAGACAAACCAACAAACAAACAAACCAAACCAACGCTACCGAAACATAACCTCCTTGGCGGAGATAAAATAAATAAATAAATAAATAAAATAAAATAAATTAAAAAATAAGGAAATTGGTCCAGGATATGCACTTTAAGAAAACACGTTTGGGGTTTGCCCAACAGCATGTGGCAGACTCCCCAAACACATGGAAGAAGATTCTCTGGTCAAATGAGACTAAAATTGATCCTTTTTGACCATCATGGGAAATGCCATATGTGGCGCAAACCCAACACCCTGAGAACACCATCCCAACAGTGAAGTATGGTGATGGCAGTATCATGCTGTGGGGATATTTTTCATCTGCAGGGACAGGAAAGCTGGTCAGGACTGAAGGAAAGATGGATGGCACTAAATCCAGGGCAATTCTGGAGGAAAACCTGTTTGTGTCAGCCAGACGTGTGAGACTGGGACGAAGGTTCATGTTCCAGCAGGACAATGATCCAAAACATATTGCTAAAGCTACACTGGAGTGGTTTAAAGGGAAATGTATAAATGTCCTGGAATGGCCTAGTCAAAGCCCAGACCTCAATCCAATTGAGAATCTGTGGCAGAACTTGAAGATTGCTGTACACCAATGCAATCCATCTAACTTGAAGGAGTTTTGCCTTGAAGAATGGGCAAAAATCCCAGTGGCTAGATATGCTAAGCTAATACAGACATACCCCAAGAGACTTGCAGCTGTAATTGTAGCAAAAGGTGACTCTACAAAGTATTGACTTTGGGGGGTGAATACCTATGCACACTCCAGATTTCTGTTTTTCTCATCTTAATTATTGTTTATATAAAAGAACAATTTGTATTTTTCAAGTGGTAGGCATGTTGTGTAAATTAAATTATGCTAACCCCCCAAAAATCCATTTTAATTCCAGCTTGTAATGTGACAAAACACGACAAACAACAAAGGGGATGAATACTTTTGCAAGACACTGTACGGCTGTCCACATGATGTAAAAGAAACCGTGATTCATCAGACTAGGCTACCTTATTCTATTGCTCCATGGTGCAGTTCTGATGTTCACGTGTCCACTGACCGGTCTGCAGTTAGACAGCTCCATAGACAGCAAGGTGTGATGCACTGTGTTCTGACACCTTTCTATCATAGCCAGCATGAACTTTTTCAGTACTTTGCACGACAGTAGCTCTTCTGTGGAATCAGAGCAGATGGGATACCTTTCACTCCCCAAGTGCAGCAATGAGCCTTGGGCACTCGTGACACCAGTTCACCACTTGTCCTTTCTTTCACCACTTATGGTAAGTGTTAGCGACTGCATTCTGAGAACACCCCACAAGATCTACTGTTTTGGAGGAGATGTTCTCACCCAGTCAACTAGCCATCACAATTTGTCCCATGGCAAAGTCGCTCACATCATTACACTTGCTAATTTTTCCTGCTTCCAACACATGGGCTTCAAGAACTGACTGTTCACTTGCTACCTAACATATCCCACTTGTAATGAGATAAAGGTTATTCATTTCACCCATCAGTGGCTTTAATGTCATGGCTGATCTGTGTGTGTGTGTGTGTGTGTGTGTGTGTGTGTGTGTGTGTGTGTGTGTGTGTGTGCAAACAGTGCCTCAAGTCATGTGTGGCTGGAGGAGGCAATATATATTAATCCGATGAAACATTTAATGCATGTATATCCCAATCTGTACAAAGAATTCCAGGAATGGGAGGTGCACATGATGATCACATAAATAAACTGAAAAGAACATTGTCTAATGCCCCGGTCTCACAACACATAACTATACCTGTAACTACAACTATACCTATACCTGAATTTAGTTTCAATCTGGAGCAGTCACACCACAACTATAATCCTGACTATCGGTTGTTGGTTTTTGCAGAAAAATGTAGTGGTTGTATGCTGTTTGTGTGCGCACCCAGCACACTCAGCAGCACACAGTGGCTGACAGTGACAGCAAGGAAGAACTGCTTTTGATGCTCATTTTACACAGAAGACAAAGCTGAAAGAAGAAGAAAAGGAGAATCTGAGTGCATGAAATCCTGTAGTACACAGATGACAGATAATCTCAGACTCCTGGCATTCCTGCATGTAACAGACCCACTCAGGCTACATCCACACGACAACGGCAACGAGATTTTTTTTTTTTTTTAAATATCGCGTCCACATGATCAGTAAAATATCAGGTACATATTGCAACGCAATGCTTGCTGAAAACGATGCAATACACATGCCACACCTCTACGTGCGCTGTAAGACGGTCCCATCGGAGACACCAGAACAATAGAATAAGTAGACGCATGCGCATAAACCCCTTCTTCTGTAGCATTAGCCACATAAAGTTTTGATTATTAATAAGTAGCGTAAAACGAAAGACGCGGAAAGAGGAATGAATGGGGGTAGATGGAAGCCGGTACGCCAACATTCTGATATCCTCCAGAATTCTTTAATGGTCCAGAATAAATTGAATGCTACACGTTGATGGATTACTTTGTTCTTCTACACCCTTTTTGAGGAATGTATTGTCGGACTTAAACCAACATCTGAAGAGGTGAGATCGCTCCTTTTTTTTTCCTATTTTTGCTGGCGGGATTGTTTTTGTTTTTGGAAAGCGCACGGGCGGTGCGCGGTTTGGTTATACTCAGTACTTCCGAAGTGTTTGGACTAAAGACTCTGCCCTAAGGGCTATTCTCTCACTCACTCTCTCTCTCTCTCTCACTTTGCACCATTACACAATAACTATTCACAGTGAAAATATTTTGTAAGCGCGTTTCATGAACCAAGTTATAGGATTTGTTGACAACTCGCATCGAGTTCGTTACACTTCTACCCGGCGTGAAGCACTGACAGTCATGTGGTTGTGACATCATCGTAAACAAATCCGTTCTACTCATCCAGACGACTTCGCAACAGCGCCGTTGCCAGATTTTTCCACTCTGGAACCTGTTCTCAAAAGATTTCGTTTTGGGGCACCCAAAATGCCGGTGCCGTGTGGACGCCAGGCCGAAACGATAAACAATTTTATCAGATTCACCTGAATCCGTTGCCGTGTGGACAGGGCCTCAGACAGTCAGTGGCATGACACACACAGCTATACACTGTACTTACATAAGACACATGCCTGTGTGGTTTGCTTTGAGAGTGCTAATAAATGAACCTTTAACACAAACAGGTAGCCTAAACTATGGCTGACATACTTTATCCTGTTTACGGTGGGCGTTCCCACCGTGAAGAGAAACCAATCAAAACCGAAAAAGAGTGAAAGTAATCATCATCCCATTACCATGTGAATAGTCTTTTGCAAATGCTTAAGTGGGTGCTCAGCACTTCGACTCCAGTGTGACTGAGTAAGGTGGTGTTTACATTAGACCGTATCTGTCTCGTTTTCTTCGCAGATGCACTGTCCGTGCACATTAAAACGCCGGAAAACGACTCCACAGGCGGAACAACTTGAATCCGCCAGGGCCCACGTATTCAGCCCAGTTCGTATTTGAACCGTTGCTGTGTAAACATTGAGAAACGAGGAAACACAGTGCTGAGCTCTAGCTGACGTCGTCATTGGACAATGTCACTGTGACATCCACCTTCCTGATTCGCTGGCATTGGTCATGCCACGTTGGTCATGTGACGCGACTGCTGAAAAACTGCGCGGATTTCACTTCCTGCTATTGTTTCCGCCTTGTATCACCTTTTTGTTTTTCATTAAAGAGTATAAAAGTATGAATATAATGCTTTGCTTTGTCATTCTTAATGTTGTTCATGGTAAGATGCAAATACTGCCCATTGTGTAGTTATGATTGTCTTTAGGCTTGCCATCCTTCCACTTGCAAGTGGTGAGTGACTTGCGCATGCCCGATATGCACTGGGATCACACACACAGCAGCTCAGTACCGAATCACTGCTCGTGCGCTTCACTCGCGCGCTCTGTGAGCTGCGCAGGGCCGGGGAGTGTGCACCCTCCAGAGGGCACTCGCTGTTCAGGGCGGAGTGATTTGGAGCGCAGCCGCTGAGCCGCACTGAAGTTTATTTACACATTTCAACTTACGTGCCGTCTAATTAGTCATGTGATTAGCGTATCCGTGTACTGGCGTTGCTGTGTGCACGCGAATCGTGTATTGGCGTTGCTGTGTGCACGCTAGTCGTTTTAAAAACGTTAATCTGATGATCCGCTGATTCGAAATAATGTAAACAGGGCCTAAGGTGACAAGTTTTATGATTCATCTAACTTAGGTAATTTAAAAAATACATTATTTGGCAGTGGACACAAAGGAAAGTGGGTCAGACAAGAGACTTCACACTGCAAAATATTTTTACATGATCCACAGATGATGATAAATATTATATATACAGTGCTCAGTGTAAATGAGTACACCCCCTTTGAAAAGTAACATTTTAATCAATATCTCAATGAACACAAACAATTTCCAAAGTGTTGACAAGACGAAGTTTAATATAACATCTGTTTAACTTGTAACGTGAAAGTAAGGGTAATAATTAACTTGGATTACACATTTTTCAGTTTTACTCAAATTAGGTGGTGCAAAAATGAGTACACCCCACAACAAAAACTACTACATTTAGTACTTTGTATAGCCTCCATGATTTTTAATGACAGCACCAAGTCTTCTGGGCATGGAATGAACAAGTCGGCGACATTTTGCAACATCAATCTTTTTCCATTCTTCAACAATGACCTCTTTTATGCTGTGTTCACACTTATACCGGTACGAAAGTGGTATAACTGTATCGATACAAAGTATAACGGTACAGTTTAATGCATCTGTCCACACTAGCGAGAAATGTTTGCGGTTTTCTTTCACGGAAGTTGAAATGCGCGTGCGCGAAATGTTTCCGTGGTTACCGAGTAACTTCCTTCCGAGAATATGGCGGATGAAACAATGTGTGTGCTTTTTGTTGTCAATGTACAGTCTGTATTTCTGGTGGTCATTTATTCAGTCGAATCGTATAAAACGCGCAAGGTAGTTGAGAAAGAAACAAAGAAAACGAATCTCCCTTTCTCCCCCCTCCCTTTCTCCCTCTTTCCTTCTCTTCCCCTCCCTTTTCCCCTCTTCCTCCTTTCTTCCTCCCTCTTTCCCCCTCCCTCCCTCTCTCCCCCCTTTCTTTGCTCCATGTAGCTCCACGGTCATTTTGAGCCATTTTGACGTTTTATCTACCGCTGGAAAGCACGGGCATATTGTATTGTATGAATAACCCGGAAGACGTAGGAATGGTTCATTGCGCTTGCGCATTATATTTGTATCGATACAGAGCCGCTTCATCTGTCCACACTACAGCGAAACGCTACAGTACCAATACTGTACCGGTACGAAACCCATACATTTGTGGGTTTCGTACCGATACAGTTATACCGCTACAGTACTGGTATAGTTGCTAGTGTGGACAGGTGTTGCGGTACGAAAGTAGTTTCGTATCGGTACAAAATCCCTAGTGTGGACAGGGTATTAGTGACTGGATGCTGGATGGAGAGTGATGTTCAACTTGTCTCTTCAGAATTCCCCAAAGAAAATAATCTCTTTACACCACAAAGGTGAAGGCTACAAGAAGATCAGCAAAGCTTTACTTACCAGTCAGAATACTGTAGAAAAAGTGGTACAAAAATTTAAGAAAGATGGAACTGCAACCATCTCACAGAGACATCCAGGTCGTCCACGGAAGTTAACACCTCGACAGGAGCATCTTCTGATGAGAAGGGTTGAAGAAAATTTGCATGCAAGTTCACTGCAGTTATCTAAAGAAGTAGAAAGCCAAACTGGGGTGACTATTTCCCGTGACACAATACGGCGTTCCTCCCTGGGGAGGTGTTCCAGGCATGTCCCCCCGGGAGGAGGCCCCGGGGAAGACCCAGGACACGCTGGAGGGACTATGTCTCTCGGCTGGCCTGGGAACACCTCGGTGTTCTTCCTGAGGAGCTGGCCGAGGTGTCTGGGGAAAGGGAAGTTTGGGCTTCCATGCTTAGACTGCTGCCTCCGCGACCCGGTCCCGGATAAGCAGAAGAAGACGAGACGAGACAATACGGCGTACACTGCAGAGGAATGGCATGCATGGATGCCGTCTACGAAAGAAGCCTCTCCTAAAGCCCAGGCACAAAAAAGCTTGCCTAGAGTTTGCCAGGGCCCATGCTGACAAAGATGAAGACTACTGGGACCCTATAGTCTGGAGTGATGAGACCAAGATAAATGTTTTTGGAACTGATGGCTTCAAAACTGTATGGCATCGCAAAGGTGAAGAATACAAAGAAAAATGCATGGTGCCTACAGTGAAACATGGTGGTGGCAGTGTCCTTATGTGGGGCTGCATGAGTGCTGCTGGTGTCCGGGAGCTGCATTTCATTGATGGCATCATGAATTCACAGATGTATTGCTCTATACTGAAAGAGAACATGCTACCATCACTCCGTGTCCTTGGTCGTCGTACACTTTTCCAACATGACTAAACACACATCTAAGGCCACTGTTGGATTTCTGAAGAACAACAGGGTGAAAGTGATTCAGTGGCCAAGTATGTCTCCTGATCTGAACCCAATCGAACACCTATGGGGAATTCTGAAGGGACAAGTTGAGCATCACTCTCCATCCAGCACTCAGTCATGAAAAGAGGTCATTGTTGAAGAATGGAAAAAAAGATTGATGTTGCAAAATGTCGCCAACTTGTTCATTCCATGCCTAGAAGACTTGGTGCTGTCATTAAAAATCATGGAGGCCATACAAAGTACTAGATGTAGTAGTTTTTGTTGTGGGGTGTATTCATTTTTGCACCACCCTAATTTGAGTAAAACTGAAAAATGTGTAATCTAAGTTTATATTATTAACCTTACTTTCACATTACAAGTTAAACAGATGTTATATTAAACTTTGTCTTGTCAACATTTTAGAAAATTGTTTGTGTTCATTGAGATATTGTTTAAAATGTTACTTTTCAAAGGGAGTGTACTCATCGATTCCAAAAAAGTTGGGACAAAGTACAAATTGTAAATAAAAACAGAATGCAATAATTTACAAATCTCAAAAACTGATATTGTATTCACAATAGAACATAGACAACATATCAAATGTCGAAAGTGAGACATTTTGAAATTTCATGCCAAATATTGGCTCATTTGAAATTTCATGACAGCAACACATGTCAAAAAAGTTGGGACAGGGGCAATAAGAAATAAAACAAACAAAACCACTCACAACAAAAACAATAAATAAAATACAATCTATGGCTCTTAAAAATTGCACTCAAGTAAATATTAACTTGGCAGAGGGTAATAAAAAGACACTTTTCTTCACAGGCAACATTCTGCCAATCCAGTTTCGCAAAGATTAGTACCCAGATAAACAAAAAGTGCAAAGTAACAACGTATTGCCAGCTGTCATTTGGATAAAAGTAACAACAATTAGAATGAGAACATGTAGGCAAGGGCGTAGGTTTGGTATTAACATTGGTGGGGACAAAAACCCAATGCCAATCCCCAGTGGTGCCAACTTCAGGTCAACATTAGAGGGTCACAATATTTTGCTACGTTGTGTTCCACCAAAAGAGTATCCATCATCTCTCCAAAGTCCAGACTTTTAAAATTTGAAGTTCAGAACTGTAGTAATTCATGAATAATAATAATAAAAAATTCATTTGATTAATTGCAAATCTTGCATGTGATGATTAACTCATTCTACCAACTTGCAAATGTGTTTTACAAGCGAATAATGCATTGTCGGGACGGTGCATGTTCCTTTCCCTCATAAATGGAAGTAAAACACATACGGAGCCTTAAACACTGTGTTCCATGAGGCTGGCAGGGGGAGTAGGCTCTCTTCTGTGTGATCTTTAACTAGTTTTAGAATGCTAGTTTAAGCTGATATGTGATTGATCTAACAGTAAAACAGGACGAGGGCTCTAGAACTTTGACACGAAAGGTTGCAATTTTACTTGGCAACAGAATGTATCTGAATTCTGATTAGTTGTTATATTATTGCCCTTTTGTTGTCTTCTTGAGCAGAGAGGAAGTAGTGACAGGGTTCTACAGAGAAGTTTTTAGCCTCCTGCTTTCAAATGAACCCCCTCGAAAACCAATCAGTTCAGCGTATGTATGTACTCGGTATGTGACGATTTCAAAAAGAGAGGAAGGAGTAACCAAAAATTTCTGATCAAGAAGGTGGAGGCTGTTATGCTTATTACGTGAAAATGTTTTATTTGATTAAAAGGTCTCTGGGCCACAAACAATGTTCCACATCATCATCGGGTTGTTGTTTATATGTGTCATGTTACACGAACTTGGTCAGGGCTCTGCAGGTCTTAACTGAAGCACTTCAAATTAAGGGTTAGCGGGCTGCTAAAGTTTGCAGGCACTTCACAAGCAAGGCTAGGTTCAATATTAGCCAACATTAGCACAATTTGATATGATTTAATAATGTCTTTGTGACCTTAATGAACAACGGTTGTTGGTATCAAGTTGGATTGTTATTTACATACCACACAAACTTAGAAAACAGTCATATTCGTATGTCGTCGTTTTTACACACTGAATACGAATTGTTGCTAACTGATTCATTTTACAAGCTAATCTAACGTTACATTCATCAAGGACAGTTTGCTAGCTTACTAGCTAGCAGCCAGTCACTGCACTGCAACTGCACTTGCTAATTGACATGGTAGCCAAACTTGCTTGTTGTTTTTGCGACCACGCCCCAGAGCGAATATTCATGAGCGAAATTTTGTGTGGTTTTGCCCAGTGGAAACCTACAGTAGCCATTTGTGTACTGCACACGGAGCGTGAAATTTTTTCCCCCTTCTTCAATCAGAAATATTGGTAGAGACATGTCCATACCCAATTCTACACCTATGGTCTGCACAACAGAGCAATATGTTGTTGTCGTTTCCCCATTCAGTGGATACCCTGGCTGGATAACTGTTGCATGCTGGGAGGCCCTGCCTCTCACAGAGAGCGAGTTTTATTCAGTCAATGGGTCAAGCTAACACTCTAGTGACTTCCCTATGTACAACCCCGATTCCAAAAAAGTCGGGACAAAGTACAAATTGTAAATAAAAACAGAATGCAATGATGTGGAAGTTTCAAAATTCCATATTTTATTCAGAATATAACTTAGATGACATATCAAATGTTTAAACTGAGAAAATGTATCATTTAAAGAGAAAAATTAGGTGATTTTAAATTTCATGACAACAACACATCTCAAAAAAGTTGGGACAAGGCCATGTTTACCACTGTGAGACATCCCCTTTTCTCTTTACAACAGTCTGTAAACATCTGGGGACTGAGGAGACAAGTTGCTCAAGTTTAGGGATAGGAATGTTAACCCATTCTTGTCTAATGTAGGATTCTAGTTGCTCAACTGTCTTAGGTCTTTTTTGTCGCATCTTCCGTTTTGTGATGTGCCAAATGTTTTCTATGGGTGAAAGATCTGGACTGCAGGCTGGCCAGTTCAGTACCCGGACCCTTCTTCTACGCAGCCATGATGCTGTTGTAGGTACAGTCCCTTTAAGAACTACAACTCCCATCACCAACTTCTGCGTTGACCTACGTCACGCCTGGGCGGGATCATCTACGTCACTTCCTCCACGACTCCATAAGGGACCCGGAAATCCACCATACTTCCTCTTTCGGCGCCTCATGAGTTCATCACATGGACAGAAAGAGATCTGCTCCTCCGAGCACCCAAAATAAAGACGTCTTTTCTCCCGAGAAAAACGTTTCAACACGGTTTTTGTTTACCTTTGGCCACGGTAGACTCTAGAATCGTGCGATTTTAAACTCAGATTGAGTTACAACCGTTTTTTTATTCGTATTATAGTAACATTACGAACTACCGCCCAAGCAGTTTAATTTAAGAGAGTTAGAAGCGACCGGATCCTTCTAATTAAAGCGCTGTGCACATTATTTTGATCAGGGACTTCTTTTCATCACGAGCGACCACGCGTCGGACCAAGAAATCCTCTGCTTTCCACGGAAGCGACTCACGTGCTCCACAATGGTGAAACTCCAAAAGTCTCGGAACATCATCTCATAATCTCGTGTAGAGGCAAGATACTGAAGTAAGAGACTGGCATTTGGGCAGAAAAACTAGTCTTAGGAATTAGCTTTATGAAGCAGTGTGAATTTAAACTCAGGAACGGTTTAATTGTGTACACTGTAGACCCTCAGGGTATTGAATTAATTATTGTTCTATTTTTGTCCTCTCAATTGTTTAATAGATAGGTTTTGCATGCTTCTCTCTTTTCCTTTCTAACACTTTAATTTCATTATTACACATATTTTGACCTCATCAAGATTTCAGTGGATTTAGTAGTGTTATAAGCTAGTGGAGTTAGCTACCAAGGCTAATCTTTGTCTCCACACGTGGCCACAGGCCTCACAAACACACCTTAGCTAGCATTCCACTGTCTTAGCTAGCAATACAAGGCTAATCTTTGTCTCCACACGTGGCCACAGGCCTCACAAACACATCTTAGCTAGCAACCAACGCTAACTCTTTTGTTCCACTTAGAAACACGTGGTCACCTCTCCCACGTGGTGACCCCAACCCCTCAGATAACACACACACACCTCAGATAAGATTCCAATCACTCTCACACATCACTCTCACACACATATATAACACACACACTGTTTACTGAAGATTTCAATTGCTATTATTCAATTTTTATATATCTTTGTTATAATAAATTCAATTATTATTGAAACTGTGTGTTTATTTGTTGTGCCTAATATACTCGAAGTCGCCCAATCTCAAAAGAATTCCAAGGTGCATATGAGTTGTGTAATACGGTAAGTGATCATAATAATTTGGAATATACCATAATTTAGCTGTTTGGTAGTTTATTATTAAGCACCAAAATTAATGGTATTAATTAATGAGACTGATTCAATGAGACTGATTTAATGAGATTAATTAATGAGACTGATTTAATATGTAATGAGACCGATTTAATGAGACTGATCACTTTATTACAAATTGCACCTACACTGTAATTGATGCAATATGTGGTTTGGCATTGTCATGTTGGAAAATGCAAGGTCTTCCCTGAAAGAGACGTCTGGATGGGAGCATATGTTGCTCTAGAACCTGGATATACCTTTCAGCATTGATGGTGTCTTTCCAGATGTGTAAGCTGCCCATGCCACACGCACTAATGCAAGCCCATACCATCAGAGATGCAGGCTTCTGAACTGAGCGCTGATAACAACTTGGGTCGTCCTTCTCCTCTTTAGTCCGAATGACACGGCGTCCCTGATTTCCATAAAGAACTTCAAATTTTGATTCGTCTGACCACAGAACAGTTTTCCACTTTGCCACAGTCCATTTTAAATGAGCCTTGGCCCAGAGAAGACGTCTGCGCTTCTGGATCATGTTTAGATACGGCTTCTTCTTTGAACTATAGAGTTTTAGCTGGCAACGGCAGATGGCACGGTGAATTGTGTTCACAGATAATGTTCTCTGGAAATATTCCTGAGCCCATTTTGTGATTTCCTGTACAGAAGCATGCCTGTATGTGATGCAGTGCCATCTAAGGGCCCGAAGATCACAGGCACCCAGTATGGTTTTCCGGCCTTGACCCTTACACAGAGATTCTTCCAGATTCTCTGAATCTTTTGATGATATTCTGCGCTGTAGATGATATGCACGGTAGATGATGATGATATGTTCAAACTCTTTGCAATTTTACACTGTCGAACTCCTTTCTGATATTGCTCCACTATTTGTCGGCGCAGAATTAGGGGGATTGGTGATCCTCTTCCCATCTTTACTTCTGAGAGCCGCTGCCACTCCAAGATGTTCTTTTTATACCCAGTCATGTTAATGACCTATTGCCAATTGACCTAATGAGTTGCAATTTGGTCCTCCAGCTGTTCCTTTTTTGTACCTTTAACTTTTCCAGACTCTTATTGCCCCTGTCCCAACTTTTTTGAGATGTGTTACTGTCATGAAATTTCAAATGAGCCAATATTTGGCATGAAATTTCAAAATGTCTCACTTTCGACATTTGATATGTTGTCTATGTTCTATTGTGAATACAACATCAGTTTTTGAGATGTGTAAATTATTGCATTCCGTTTTTATTTACAATTTGTACTTTGTCCCAACTTTTTGGAATCAGGGTTGTAGATGTACAGTGCATAAATGCCAAAATCGTGGTTAAAAAATAAATAAATAAATAAATAAAGATTTTTACCGAGTTTATTTTCATTTACCATACGATAAGTCGGTATATCAAATATCACGACAGGCCTAATAATAATAATAATAATAATAATAATAATAAATAATATCATGACTGTACTTTAAAAAAAAACGTTGTAAAAAGCAGTTTTAGAACTGTGTTGGAATGTGTGAAAAAAACATTACCTTACCCAATTTGACAAACTGTTTTGGTCACTTGAGGGGATTCTGTTACTGTTCTGTCTCGTCTTTTAGATTACAGAAAGGAGCCACCCATTACCTTGATGCCAGCTTTGCACACTACTGGCAAGATCTTAACCAGCTTCATGAGGTAGTCACCTGGAATGCTTTTAAATTAATAGGTGTGCCTTATCAAAAGTTAGTGTATTTTCTTGCCTTCTGAATGCGTTTGAGATGAGACAGTAAATATTAAAACAATAAAAATACAATAAATAGCTCCATTCAACAACTGTAGCAATCCATAGTATATCAAGAACTGTTCAGCTAAGTAAAGAGAAACAACCGTCCATCATTAATTTAAAACATGAAGGGTTTTTTTTCCCCCAAAAAGACAAACCATTGAATTAGTAGGCGTCTCCAAAATTTTGACTGGTACTGTGTATGTGTGTGTAATTAACAGGTAGACAGACAGTTATTTTTTTACTGGTAGTGTTGTATTTATTTTGCCTATCTAAATTGTTATCTGAGAAATAAAGAATCTGAACATACAGTGGGGCAAAAAAGTATTTAGTCAGCCACCAATTGTGCAAGTTCTCTCACTTAAAAAGATGAGAGAGGCCTGTAATTTTCATCATAGGTACACTTCAACTATGAGAGACAGAATAGGGGGAAAGAATCCAGGAAATCACATTGTAGGATTTTTAATTAATTAATTGGTAAATTCCTCGGTAAAATAAGTATTTGGTCACCTACAAACAAGCAAGATTTCTGGCTCTCACAGACCTGTAACTACTTCTTTAAGAGGCTCCTCTGTCCTCCACTCGTTACCTGTATTAATGGCACCTGTTTGAACTCGTTATCAGTATAAAAGACACCTGTCCACAACCTCAGTCACACTCCAAACTCTACTATGGCCAAGACCAAAGAGCTGTCAAAGGACACCAGAAACAAAATTGAAGACCTGCACCAGGCTGGGAAGACTGAATCTGCAATAGGTAAGCAGCTTGGTGTGAAGAAATCAACTGTGGGAGCAATTATTAGAAAATGGAAGACATACAAGACCACTGATAATCTCCCTCGATCTGGGGCTCCATGCAAGATCTCACCCCGTGGGGTCAAAATGATCACAAGAACGGTGAGCAAAAATCCCAGAATCACACGGGGGGACTTAGTGAATGACCTGCAGAGAGCTGGGACCAAAGTAAGAAAGGCTACCATCAGTAACACACTATGCCGCCAGGGACTCAAATCCTGCAGTGCCAGACGTGTCCCCCTGCTTAAGCCAGTACATGTCCAGGCCCGTCTGAAGTTTGCTAGAGAGCATTTGGATGATCCAGAAGAGGATTGGGAGAATGTCATATGGTCAGATGAAACCAAAATAGAACTTTTTGGTAAAAACTCAACTTGTCATGTTTGGAGGAGAAAGAATGCTGAGTTGCATCCAAAGAACACCATACCTACTGCGAAGGATGGGGGTGGAAACATCATGCTTTGGGGCTGTTTTTCTGCAAAGGGACCAGGACGACTGATCCGTGTAAAGGAAAGAATGAATGGGGCCATGTATCGTGAGATTTTGAGTGAAAACCTCCTTCCATCAGCAAGGGCATTGAAGATGAAATGTGGCTGGGTCTTTCAGCATGACAATGATCCCAAACACACCGCCCGGGCAACGAAGGAGTGGCTTCGTAAGAAGCATTTCAAGGTCCTGGAGTGGCCTCGCCAGTCTCCAGATCTCAACCCCATAGAAAATCTTTGGAGGGAGTTGAAAGTCCGTGTTGCCCAGCGACAGCCCCAAAACATCACTGCTCTAGAGGAGATCTGCATGGAGGAATGGGCCAAAATACCAGCAACAGTGTGTGAAAACCTTGTGAAGACTTACAGAAAACATTTGACCTCCGTCATTGCCAACAAAGGGTATATAACAAAGTATTGAGATGAACTTTTGTTATTGACCAAATACTTATTTTCCACCATAATTTGCAAATAAATTCTTTAAAAATCAGACAGTGTGATTTTCTGGATTTTTTTTCTCATTTTGTCTCTCATAGTTGAGGTATACCTATGATGAAAATTACAGGCCTCTCTCATCTTTTTAAGTGGGAGAACTTGCACAATTGGTGATTGACTAAATACTTGTTTGCCCCACTGTAGGCATAAGATTTTATTAATCAGGGATGAGAGTGGGTGGTCACCAAAAAAGCAGAAAACAAGATGGCGCCCGAAGCCGGGGGTCTGGGAGGGATACCCCCCCCCAGGAAAATTTTGAAAAATAAGGCCTTACAAACCACTTTTCCTGCAATCTGAGCTGTAGTAGATAAAAAAATCTGTTGTCTTTTTTATATATTTACATGAAAATATGTTTAAAATCAATAGGAGTATTGTTTGAATTCAAAATAAAATCACATTCTACATTCAAGGGTATGGTTATAATTTATGATCAACAAAAATGACAAACTAAATTCACATTAAACGTAATTTTTATTAATTATCAAAATGTTCATATATTAAATAAAATTTCTTAGGGAGAAAAGGTCAGTCACCCTATGCCCTCATTAGTTGCATATGATTTCAAAGTCTTTTGAAATATTTAAGTTTTCAAAACTGTCAGCATTAATTCAGATTTACTGACCATCATATACATGTTCAATGTATTAAATCAAACGAATGCTCAGTTTATGGGATAATGTCTATGTACACTTTATTCAATTATTTATAGTTCACAGTCACTTCTCATTTTCATTTAATAATGTCGACGACTTCTTCAGCCTTTTGGCCAAAGACAAAAGCTTGTCAGTCCTCTCTCTGTTTTTTATACCAGCATCGATTTCACGTACCTTCGCTTCGTCTCGCTTGTCAATTGTATTCGGCATTTTGAGTAAAAAAGCCGATACGAAAGAGAAACATATTTTTGAAGCGCAGCGACGATGAACATGTGCAAGTTTCGATAAAATAGAACAGACGCAGGTACTTTTGTAAGAACTGTTATGATTGGCTTTTGTTCTCTCCCACACTCTTGTAAGAACTGTTATGATCGACTATCATGCTCTCGCCAGCGATGTTTTGGCCAATTACATTGTAGATAACATGTATTCTACCGCGAGACTTAGCGAGACTAAAGATGGCGAAAATGTAAACATGTAACATCGTCGTACGCTTGAGTATCACAAAGGAACATACCCCAACCCCCCTCAATGAAAAAAAAATCTCAACGGATTTGGCATAATATCGATTTTTGCTCAGAAAAAGCGGAAATCCGCCGAAAAGTGGAAAACTCTCATCCCTGATTAATAAAGTATTTGTTACCTTTAATTTTCATGTTCTGTTCAGATGGTGTCATTTGCATCATGTCTGTTACGAAGCACTTACAACTGAGGCACCCTCCTTAAATGTTAATTGAAGGTCTTAACAAAAAAATTAATGATTTTATTTATTTATTAAAGCCATCACCATATTAAGAATTATGCATTTTACTTTTTGCAACGCCACAATTTTCAATCCATTTATTAATTTGCCTTCGATTACATGGAGCATCCACTGTACAAGACCATGTGTATGAGCTGTTACTATAGAAAAAGTATTAGATGAACGCATTAATAGGAACCTATTATTCACATTATAGCTGGAACTACTGCCCAAGCCAAGCTGTTATACAAAAATAGTGCAGAGCAGGCAGGTTTTAATCATTCCATACCTGAATGGGGAAGAGTCTACCTGGCACCTGCAGCACAGGTGCATTGTTGAAGTAGTTGGAGAAGAGCTTGATGTTGATGGTGGCAGACATAAGAACTAAGCGCAGGTCTGGTCGCCGGTGAAGCAAGGAATGGAATACACCCAACAGGAAGTCAGAGTGCAGGTGTCTTTCATGAACCTCATCCACAATCACCACATGGTACTGGGATAACACAGCATCATGCTGTATCTGTTTGAGGAGCAGACCCTCAGTCAGGAACAGGAGTTTAGTGCTTGACGTGCGTCTGCTCTCAAAACGGATCTGGTAACCAACCTAAGAGAACAAGAATGACATAACAGGCATAGACATTTAGGTTGCTGGACTTAAGTCCCTGGTGTTTCAGCGTTTAAGAATGCATCAGACTAGAAGGTTTTGAGATTAAATACTGGTATGATATGATATATGATAGGGAAAAAAATGTAAATAACTTTAACCTGGCTGGAATACTCTACGCTACACTCCCACACAACACCTGGATCCAACCATTACCTCAAATAATCTTTAAAAATACAGACAAATGATCCTCACTGTTCTCTCAAATATGGCAGTGCATACTGTGAGTGAAGTCACCTGTTGGGAGCTTACAAACACTTCCAATCATCAACCGAGCAGCGATAGCATTTAAAATATGCGAAAGTAATTGGCTAACTAAAATCGTTTACTATTGTAAGCAGTCAGTAAATGGGCTCTTATGTGGTTGAAAACCACTATTTGTTTGTTTAAAATAAGAAAAACCAAGTAGGGTAACTGCCATCTTAGTTGGCCTTTAAAAGGTCTGCTGCATCAAGCGCAATCTTTCACATTCTCTTCAGAGAATGCACTTTCCAGTTTAGTATTACACAATGCACAATACTACTGTTATTCTTTAGTTTTCTTCTTCTTCTTCTGACAGTTTTTTTGCACCGTTCCTTCTCCCGCAGTTTTCAAGCTCGAGACCTCAAGAGGGAGTGAAATATCGGAAAATGTGTCCCTCAGATGCGTGATGTATTTCGTATAAACAAGGTGATTTTTTTTCCAACACAAGAAGATAAACTTCATATCTCCAAGCCAACATATGATGTTCTTTTTATTATATGGACACAAAGTACTCAAATTCATCTAAACAAATTTCATCCATTTCCTCATGAGTGACCTAAAAATTTTAGTCACAGTTTTAGTTCTCCATGTCTCAGATCCAGCTCATACGAAAAATACAAGTGGTGTACAACCCCGATTCCAAAAAAGTTGGGACAAAGTACAAATTGTAAATAAAAGCAGAATGCAATGATGTGGAAGTTTCAAAATTCCATATTTTATTCAGAATAGAACATAGATGACATATCAAATATTTTAACTGAGAAAATGTATCATTTAAAGAGAAAAATTAGGTGATTTTAAATTTCATGACAACAACACATCTCAAAAAAGTTGGGACAAGGCCAGGTTTACCACTGTGAGACATCCCCTTTTCTCTTTACAACAGTCTGTAAACGTCTGGGGACTGAGGAGACAAGTTGCTCAAGTTTAGGGATAGGAATGTTAACCCATTCTTGTCTAATGTAGGATTCTAGTTGCTCAACTGTCTTAGGTCTTTTTGGTCGTATCTTCCGTTTTATGATGCGCCAAATGTTTTCTATGGGTGAAAGATCTGGAGTGCATGCTGGCCAGTTCAGTACCCGGACCCTTCTTCTATGCAGCCACGATGCTGTAATTGATGCAGTATGTGGTCTGGCATTGTTATGTTGGAAAATGCAAGGTCTTCCCTGAAAGAGACGTCGTCTGGATGGGAGCATATGTTGCTCTAGAACCTGGATATACCTTTCAGCATTGATGGTGTCTTTCCAGATGTGTAAGCTGCCCATGCCACACACACTAATGCAACCCCGTACCATCAGAGATGCAGGCTTCTGAACTGAGCGCTGATAACAACTTGGGTCGTCCTTCTCCTCTTTAGTCCGAATGACACGGTGTCCCTGATTTCCATAAAGAACTTCAAATTTTGATTCGTCTGACCACAGAACAGTTTTCCACTTTGCCACAGTCCATTTTAAATGAGCCTAGGCCCAGAGAAGACGTCTGCGCTTCTGGATCATGTTTAGATACGGCTTCTTCTTTGAACTATGGAGTTTTAGCTGGCAACGGCGGATGGCACGGTGAATTGTGTTCACAGATAATGTTCTCTGGAAATATTCCTGAGCCCATTATGTGATTTCCAATACAGAAGCATGCCTGTATGTGATGCAGTGCCGTCTAAGGGCCCGAAGATCACGGGCACCCAGTATGGTTTTCCGGCCTTGACCCTTACGCACAGAGATTCTTCCAGATTCTCTGAATCTTTTGATATTATGCTCTGTAGATGATATGTTCAAACTCTTTGCAATTTTACACTGTCGAACTCCTTTCTGATATTGCTCCACTATTTGTTGGCGCAGAATTAGGGGGATTGGTGATCCTCTTCCCATCTTTACTTCTGAGAGCCGCTGCCACTCCAAGATGCTCTTTTTATACCCAGTCATGTTAATGACCTATTGCCAATTGACATAATGAGTTGCAATTTGGTCCTCCAGCTGTTCCTTTTTTGTACCTTTAACTTTTCCAGACTCTTATTGCCCCTATCCCAACTTTTTTGAGATGTGTTACTGTCATGAAACTTCAAATGAGCCAATATTTGGCATGAAATTTCAAAATGTCTCACTTTCGACATTTGATATGTTGTCTATGTTCTATTGTGAATACAATATCAGTTTTTGAGATGTGTAAATTATTGCATTCCATTTTTATTTACAATTTGTACTTTGTCCCAACTTTTTTGGAATTGGGGTTGTATTTCTCAGTAACACAATCGTGTCCATATAATATATACACTGATTAGCCATAAAATTATGACCATTGACAGATGAAGTGAATAATATTGATCATCTCATTACATTGGCACCCGTGAAGGGGAGGGATATATTAAGCAGCAGAGGAACATTCAGTTCTTAAAGTTAATGCGTTGGAAGCAGGAGACATGAGCAAGCATAAGGATCTGAGTGACGCTGACGAGGGCCAAAACGTGATGGCTAGATGACAGAATCTGAGCATCTCCAAAATGGCAGATCTTGTGGGGTTTTCCCAGTAAGCAGCAGTTAGTACCTACCAAAAGTGGTCCAAGAAAGGACAACTGGTGAACCTTTGACATGGCTCATGGGGCATCAAGGCTCATTGATTCACATGGGGCACAAAGGCTAGCCCATATGGTCCCATCATACAGATGATCTACTGTAGCAGAAACTGCTGAAAAAGTTAATGCTGGCTAAATCAGAAAAGTGTCAGCATTAACTTTTTCAGCAGTGTGTGCTACAGTAGCCCTTCTGTGTACAGCTTCTAATACATGCAGTGCGTTTACATGCACATAGAGAAAATCAAATTTCTGCCGTTGCTCGACTGAAATCGAAGTTCTAAATGCCATGGAAACACCTTAGCTAGGCTGAAATCGAACCAAACTTGATTTCTCGTAATCGAGCTACACGACCTAGATTATGCGATTTTTGCCGAGCTACTTAGTAAACCCTATCGAGCTACGTAGTCGAGCTACTTACTTCAGCACTGCCCCTTCCGGAAGTGACGAGTGATGAGACCACAAGCAGGAAACACAACAGCCTCGGTCAGCATGACAACGAATCATGACAACGGCATGAATCTTTTCTTTTTGTGGCATTGTTTGCACTGTTAAAATTTAGCTCACTTACTGTATCACCAAATACATCTGTGCAGCTGTTGCATAGCTGTGAATTGTGTACATAAACAAGTCATTGTATTTGTGTGTGTGTGTGTGTGTGTGTGTGTGTGTGTGTGTGTATATATATATATACACAACCCCGATTCCAAAAAAGTTGGGACAAAGTACAAATTGTAAATAAAAACGGAATGCAATGATGTGGAAGTTTCAAAATTCCATATTTTATTCAGAATAGAACATAGATGACATATCAAATGTTTAAACTGAGAAAATGTATCATTTAAAGAGAAAAATTAGGTGATTTTAAATTTCATGACAACAACACATCTCAAAAAAGTTGGGACAAGGCCATGTTTACCACTGTGAGACATACCCTTTTCTCTTTACAACAGTCTGTAAACGTCTGGGGACTGAGGAGGCAAGTTGCTCAAGTTTAGGGATAGGAATGTTAACCCATTCTTGTCTAATGTAGGATTCTAGTTGCTCAACTGTCTTAGGTCTTTTTTGTCATATCTTCCGTTTTATGATGCGCCAAATGTTTTCTATGGGTGAAAGATCTGGACTGCAGGCTGGCCAGTTCAGTACCCGGACCCTTCTTCTACGCAGCCATGATGCTGTAATTGATGCAGTGTGTGGTTTGGCATTGTCATGTTGGAAAATGCAAGGTCTTCCCTGAAAGAGACGTCGTCTGGATGGGAGCATATGTTGCTCTAGAACCTGGATATACCTTTCAGCATTGATGGTGTCTTTCCAGATGTTTAAGCTGCCCATGCCACACGCACTAATGCAACCCCATACCATCAGAGATGCAGGCTTCTGAACTGAGCACTGATAACAACTTGGGTCGTCCTTCTCCTCTTTAGTCCGAATGACACGGCGTCCCTGATTTCCATAAAGAACTTCAAATTTTGATTCGTCTGACCACAGAACAGTTTTCCACTTTGCCACAGTCCATTTTAAATGAGCCTTGGCCCAGAGAAGACGTCTGCGCTTCTGGATCATGTTTAGATACGGCTTCTTCTTTGAACTATAAAGTTTTAGCTGGCAACGGCGGATGGCACGGTGAATTGTGTTCACAGATAATATTCTCTGGAAATATTTCTGAGCCCATTTTGTGATTTCCAATACAGAAGCATGCCTGTATGTGATGCAGTGCCATCTAAGGGCCCAAAGATCACGGGCACCCAGTATGGTTTTCCGGCCTTGACCCTTACGCACAGAGATTCTTCCAGATTTTCTGAATCTTTTGATGATATTATGCACTGTAGATGATGATATGTTCAAACTCTTTGCAATTTTACACTGTCGAACTCCTTTCTGATATTGCTCCACTATTTGTCGGCGGAGAATTATGGGGATTGGTGATCCTCTTCCCATCCTTACTTCTGAGAGCTGCTGCCACTCCAAGATGCTCTTTTTATACCCAGTCATGTTAATGACCTATGGCCAATTGACCTAATGAGTTGCAATTTGGTCCTCCAGCTGTTTCTTTTTTGTACCTTTAACTTTTCCAGCCTCTTATTGCCCCGTCCCAACTTTTTTGAGATGTGTTGCTGTCATGAAATTTCAAATGAGCCAATATTTGGCATGAAATTTCAAAATGTCTCACTTTCGACATTTGATATGTTGTCTATGTTCTATTGTGAATACAATATCAGTTTTTGAGATTTGTAAATTATTGCATTCTGTTTTTATTTACAATTTGTACTTTGTCCCAACTTTTTTGGAATCGGGGTTGTATGTCCAACATCTGAAGAATGTCAATAAAAACAAAACAATTGAACTTTTTGTGTGTTTATTAAGACATAAGTTAAATTGTAAGCAAAAAAAAAATTTTTTTTGTAAGCAAAAAATGGACTTTAGAAAAATATACAATTGTGCAAAATAAGTTGTCTTACAAAACAGTGGTCTGCGCAGGACAGTTTGTAGCCATACAGTCTGTTAGAGCAAGCCTAACAGCTTGAACACGGAACTTGTGAACACGGAACTGCCAGCGTTGCCAGATTGGGCGGTTTTAAGTGCATTTTGGCGGATTTGAACATGTTTTGGGCTGGAAAACGTCAGCAGTATCTGGCAACACTGCTGATAACTTTGTTTATACTCTTGAATAGCTCTTCTTCATGATGACAACCGGAAGTGTACCAACACGATGGGGCGTGTAGCGCCACCTGTGGCTCGGGTGCACAATGTACCTCACACAATAGCTCGATTTCCTTGTGTGCATGTAGGATTGGATTTCTCTGGCACCCCTGCTGGGACCCTTAGCTCGATTACCGACAGTAGCTCGATTTGGATGTGCATGTAAACGCACTGATTGATTTCTAGTGTGCATGTGCAAAATACCATTGCATCCGTCATGCTGGCAATGGAAATAAAACCTGTGTTACATTTTAAAAGACTAAACAAAACAGTGTTGTGACGATTGAGGAACCGTGTTAGTTGCTGGGTTCGTAGTTATAACAAGGAGACAGGCAATTAGTTTATTCCACTGATTCTCAATCCTTTTCCAGGGGCCACCCTGCTCTGCATGTTTTTCATCTTTCACTGTTTGACCTACCTGAATGAACTCGGGGCACTTTTGAGTAGCTGAACAAACATGACTTATCCAAGAGCATGTTAAGTCACACTAATTTCAGCCAGGTCTCTTTTATAGCAAGGATAGATAGAAGACATGCAGGATTGGGGGGAATGGGGCTGCAGGAGAAGGATATTGAGAAACACTGGTTTATTCTATTAAGCTCACACATGCACGCATAGACAGATCCATGTGGCTCAGTTTACTCAACACAGAACACTCGTTATTAACATATTAACACTCATTATTCTGGCACCGTGTGAGTGGCAGCCAGTTTCAGCAGCTCTTGCTTTCTTACTATTTTTTTCTTTTTATCATCTTTAGTCATTTCCTTCCTAGTATTTAACCTTACTCGTTTGCATGCTAGTATGGATGTGGTTTTGGCGAGACTGTTTTTTACTTGTTTTGGGACTTTTTAAAACAATATCGGGACAGCCAGTCACGGCTTGATTCTTTATACCCACAATCAGCTGCTGGCATTGCACAGCATGAGGATACTCCCTGAGGTGAGACACAAGATCCCTGTGGAAATAACAAGGAGGAGAAGGGGATGCAGAGCTGGAGTTAAGTGCCTCAAGAGAAAAAGACAGTATAAACCATTCATTCTGTTTGTTATTATAGGGAATGTAAGATCACTCCCTAATAAGATGGAAGAGCTCACAGCCCTGACTAGGCTGCAGAGGGAATATCAGGAGTGCAGCATCATGTGCCTCACAGAGACCTGGCTGAATGAACTCACTCCAGATTCACTTATCACTCTGGATGGTTTTCAACTCATGAGAACAGACAGGAGATCGAATGAGACTGGGAAGAGGAGGGTGTAGCAATGTTTGTGAACGAGAGATGGTGTAACCCCGGGCACATTAAAGAGCAGAGCTGCACATAGGACACTGAGCTGCTAGCTGTTAGCATTCAGCTGTACTACCTCCCGAGGGAGTTCTAGTACATTATCACAACAACATTGTACATCCTGCCGGCGGCCGATGCCGCAGTAGCCCGCGAGCTTTTACACACTGTAGTATCACAGCTGCAAACATCACACCCACAAGCCTTCCTCCTAAATCTCAGGGAACTTTAATCATGTTATCCTGTCCTCCATTCTCCCCACTTTCACTCAGTATGTTGATTGCTATACCAGGGACACTGACTACGTTTACATGCACGTCCAAATCGAGCTGCTGTTGGTAATCGAGCAAAGGGTCCCAGCAGGGGTGCCAGAGAAATCCAATCCTACATGCACAAGTGAAATCGGGCTATTGTGCAAGGTGCATTGTGCACCCGAGCCACACGTGGCGCTACATGCCCCATCGTGTTGGTACACTTCCGGTTGTCGTCATGAAGAAGAGCTATAGTGTTGCCAGATACTGCTGACGTTTTCCAGCCCAAAACATGTTCAAATCCGCTAAAATGCACTTGAAACCCCCAATCTGGCAACACTAGCAGTTCCGTGTTCAAGCTATTAGGCTTGCTCTAACAGACTATGGCTATAAACTGTCCGGCGCAGACCACTGTTTTGTAAGACAACTTATTTTGCACAATAATATTTTTCTAAAGTCCATTTTTTGCTTACAAAAAAATATTTTTTTTTGCTTACAATTTAACTTATGTCTTAATAAACACACAAAAAGTTCAATTGTTTTGTTTTTATTGACATTCTTCAGATGTTGGACATATATACACACACACACACAAATACAATGACTTGTTTATGTACACAATTCACAGCTATGCAACAGCTGTACAGATGTATTTGGTGATACAGTAAGTGAGCTAAATTTTAACAGTGCAAACAATGCCACAAAAAGAAAAGATTCATGCCGTTGTCATGATTCGTTGTCATGCCGACCGAGGCTGTTGTGTTTCCCGCTTGTGGTCTCGTCACTCGTCACTTCCGGAAGTAGCTCGACAACTAGCTCGATAGGGTTTACATGCACAAAGTAGCTCGGCAGAAATCGCATAAACTAGGTCGTGTAGCTCGATTCCGAGAAATCAAGTTCGGTTCAATTTCAGCCAAATTAAGGTGTGTACATGGCATTTTGAACTTCGATTTCAGTCGAGCAATGGCAGAAATTCGATTCTCTCTATGTGCATGTAAACGTAGTGACTAAGACACTGGACTTATTCTATGCAAACAGCTAATCACCCCTCCCCCCACCAGGCAACTCAATCCACAACCTGGTTCATCCAGTCACCATTTACCTACCTATGGTGAGCAAACAACCCCCCCCACCACCACCAGATGTGTGAGAAAATGGTCAGAGGAAAGCAGCATGGCACTGAGGGACTGTTTTGAGACCACAGACTGGGAAGTGCTGTGTAGTCCACTGACTTACACACTGCATTACAGTTTCTGTGTGGAGAACACTGTGCCGACCAGGAAAGCACGGTGTTTTTCCAACAACAAACCGTGGGCGACTCCTAACCGGAAAACCCTGCTGAATGAGAAGAGGAGGGCCTTCAGATCTGGGGACAAAGAGGAGCGAGCGAGCGAGTGGGCAGGCAGAAAGAAAGAAAGCACAACTTTATTCATCACGCACTTGTGAAATTCCTCTCTGCATTTAACCTATCTGAACCAGTAAACACACAGCATGTGCGCGCGCGCGCACACACACACACACACACACACACAAGCAACGAGCACACACATAGCCAGAGCAGTGGGCAGCCATGCTAACAGTGCCCGGGGAGCAGTTGGGAGTTAGGTGCCTCGTTCAAGGGCACCTCAGCCCAAGGCCGTCCCATATTAACCTAACCGTGTGTCTTTGGACTGTGGGGGAAACCGGAGCACCCAGAGGAAACCCACGCAGACACGGGGAGAACATGCAAACTCCACACAGAAAGGCCCCCACGGGCCACTGGGCTCAAACCCAGAACCTACTTGCTGTGAGGCAACCGTGCTAACCACTTACACCACCGTGCCGCCCAGAAAGAGCAAGGAGTGCTATAGGAGGAAGCTGGAGGAGCACCTGAAACGGAACAATACACGAGAGGTGTGAACGTGCCTGAAAAACATCTCTGACCATAGCAAAGACCTGGAATGGGCAAACAAACTCAACCTGGTTTTTCAACAGGTTTGATTCTGCCCCCACCCCCTCCCCCACCCACCAGAGCCCAGACCAATCGGCACCCCATCACCCACCTTATTGGCACACCTCTCCCCCTCCCCAAGATCATCACAGACATCAGCTGCACCCTTCTCATACCCCTCAACAACCCCCCCTGTACAGTGCCTTGAAAAAGTATTCATTCCCCTTGAACTTTTTCACATTTTTCCACCTTACAACCACGAACTTAAAAAGTTTTTTATTGAGATTTTATGTGATAGACCAACACAGAGTAGCACATAATTGTGAAGTGAAACGAAAATGATAAATGGTCTTCAAAATTTTAAACAAATAAAAATCTGAAAAATGTGATGTGCGTTAGTATTCAGCCCCCCTGCGTCAATACTTTGTAGAGCCACCTTTTGCTGCAATTACAGCTGCAAGTCTTTTGTGGTACGTCTCTACCAGCTTTGCACATCTAGACACTGAAATTTTTGCCCATTCTTCTTTGCAATAGCTCAAGCTCAGCCAGGTTGGATGGAGAGCGTCTGTGAACAGCAATTTTCAAGTCTTGCCACAGATGCTCAATGGGATTTAGGTCTGGACTTTGACTGGGCCATTCTAACACATGAATATTCTTTGATCTAAACCATTCCATTGTAGCTCTGGCTGTATGTTTCGGGTCATTGTCTTGCTGGAAGGTGAATCTCCTTCCCAGTCTCAAGTCTTTTGCAGCCTCCAACAGGTTTTCTTCCAGGATTGCCCTGTATTTAGCTCCATCTGTCTTCCCATCAACCCTGACCAGCTTCCCTATCCCTGCTGAAGAAAAGCATCCCCATAGCATGATGCTGCCACCACCATGTTTCACAGGATGGTGTGTGCAGGGTGATGAGCAGTGTTAGTTTTCTGCCACACATAGCGCTTTGCATTTAGGCCAAAAAGTTCCATTTTGGTCTCATCTGACCAAAGCACCTTCTTCCACGTGTTTGTTGTGTCCCCTACATGGCTTCTGGCAAACTGCAAACGGGACTTCTTATGCCTGTCCTTCAACAATGGCTTTCTTCTTGCCACTCTTCCAAAAAGGCCAGACTTGTGGAGTGTATGACTTATAGTTGTCCTGTGCACAGATTCTCTCACCTGAGCTGTGGATTTCTGCAGCTCCTCCAGAGTGATCATGGGCCTCTTGGCTGCTTCTCTGACCAGTGCTCTCCTTGCTCGCTCCATCAGTTTAGGTGGACGGCCATGTCTTGGTAGGTTTGCAGTTGTGCCATACTTTTTCCATTTTTCAATGATGGATTGGACAGTGCTTCTTGACATGTTCAGAGCTTGAGATTTTTTTTTTTATAACCTAACCCTGCTTTAAACTTCTCCAGAACTTTATCCTTGATCTGTCTGGTGAGTTCTTTGGCCTTCATGATGCTGTTTGTTCTTCAGTGTTCTCTAACAAACCACTGAGGCCTTCACAGAACAAGTGTATTTATGCTGAGAGTAAATTACACACAGTAGGACTCAGGGCTTTGAGCCAGAATTTTTTTCCTATTGGTTCGTTCCGAACAGAAACGGAATTTTAACGTTTCCGGTTTTGGGTTCCACCATTAAATAGACGTTCCCGAACCGGTTAGAACAAAAAAATTTCATTCCCGGAACGGTTAATTACGTTCCCTGTCAGCTGTTTAACAAATGGCTATAAAATTATGTCTCTGTCTCATCCAGCTTAAGCCAAATGTAGGCTAATTCTATTACAACCTTCATTAAATAAGACAAGAAATAATTCAAAACAATTATTATTTCAAAAGTTGGCGATTTGGATTCTCAGTATGTCTTCCCATCTACACAAACAGAAAAAGTGCCAAAAATGAAAGATAATTCGTTTAGTGTGTTACCAAAGGCTAGTCAGGCCCTATGCATTGATAGGCTAACAGAGGTTAACGTCATTTAATGTTCGCGAGCCTCTCATTAACGTGGACAAATATATTGATATCATGTTTGAAATTGAAGTTTTTGAATAATGATAGACTGCAATATTTACCTCTTATTTAAGATGTGGAGACATGATAGTAGTCCACCCTCCCGCTCTCTACATTCAGTCAGCGAACGTCACACAGGAAGTGAACCCCAGCGGGTCATAGAAACTTGCGCAGGAGAAGAATGACTTTTTTATTTGTAGGCTACGGAAACTTTGAGGAACGAAATAAAAACTGGTATTAACCGGTTACCATTATTTTTAATAAGCGTTTCTGTTCCGGAACATAAAAAATAATAAAGTTTCTGGTTTCGTTTCTGTTCCATGTGAAATAGAAAAAGTTCCCGGTTTTCGTTTTCGTTCCTTGAACCGGTTCAAAGCCCTGGTAGGACTATTAACTAATTAGATGACTTCTGAAGGCAATTGATTGCATTGGATTGTATTGAGAGGTATCAGAGTACAGGGGGCTGAATACTAATGCACATCACATTTTTCAGATTTTTATTTGTTTAAAATTTAAGACCATTTATCATTTTCGTTTCACTTCACAATTATGTGCTACTCTGTGTTGGTCTATCGCATAAAATCTCAATAAAAAACTTTTAAGTTCGTGGTTGTAAGGTGGAAAAATGTGAAAAAGTTCAAGGGATATGAATACTTTTTCAAGGCACTGTATTACCTCCCTCCATCTACTACAGTTGGAGCCACCAATCACCCCTCCCTCCTGCAGCCTCTCCATAATAGTTGATCAGGTGAGAAGAGAGCTCAAGAAGAACAAAACAAGGAAGGCTACAGGTACTGACTGCATCAGCTCCAGACTGCTGAGGAACTGTGCAGACTAGCTCTGTGAAGTGATTCTGCAAATCTTCAACCTCGAGCCTCTGTCTGAAAAGGGTTCCCGTCCTGTGGAAAACCACCTGTGTGGTTCTGGTTCCAAAGACTGTGCACCCCAGGGAGCCAAACCATTTTAGACCTATAGCCTTGACCTCTCACCTGATGAAGACTATGGAGAGGATTATCCTCAACCACCTCAAACCCCTCATAAGTGCAGAATTGGACCCCCTGCAGTTTGCATAACAACCAGGCATTGGTGTGGAGAATACTGTTATCTACATGGATCCTGGTTACATCGGGAGGACACTGGAAGCACTGTGAGGGTCATGTTTATTGACTTCTCCAGTACTTTCAACACAATTCAGCCATTTTTGCTCAGGGGGAGGCTGGAAGGAGCTGGAGTTGACCATCACCTGGTTGCATGAACCATCAACTACCACACTAACAGACCACAGTATGTCAGACTTTGTGACTGACCTAGTAGTCTGCAGCACAGGAGCCCCCCAGGGTACAGTACTCTCTCCCTTCCTCTTTACCCTGTACACCTCGGACTTCCGATATAATACACACACCTGCCACCTCCAGAAGTCCTCTGACAATATAGCCATTTTTGGACGTGTGTCAGAGGGGAACGAACAGAAATACGGGGGGGGGGGGGGGGGGGGGGGGGGGGGCATCAATAACTGTCAACTGGTGTGGAAGTAACAACTTCCACATGAACGCCAGGAAGACAAGGGAGTTGGTGATCGATTTCCACAGGAGAGCAACAGGAAAGTACACCAGTGAACATCCTGGGTACGGATGTTGAGATCATGAGCGAAAACAAATACCTGGGTGTTCACCTTAACAATAAACTGGACTAACAATACAGATGGTTTGTACAAAAAGGGCAAAAGTCGTCTCCACCTACTGAAGAGACTGAGGTCCTTCGGAGTGTGCAAGACTCTGTTGAGGACATTGTCATCATCTCCATGGTCTGTTGGAGATGTGGAAGCACAAAGAAACAGGGAAAGGCTGAACAAGCTGGTGAAAAGGGTCAGCTCTGTCCTGAACTGCCCTCTGAATTCCATTGAGGTGGTGTGTGAGAGGAGGACATTAGCTAAGCTAATGTCAATTGTGGACAACACCCCTCACCCCCTCCATGAGACTGTTGGCACTCTGAGGTGGGGTTTACATTAGACCGTATCAGCGGATCATCAGATTAACGTTTTTAAAACGATTAGCGTGCACACAGCAACGCCAATACACGATTCGCGTGCACACAGCAACGCCAATACATGGATACGCTCGGCTCCGCAGGCATCCTGCGCTCCAAATCACTCCGCCCTGAACAGTAAGTGCCCTCTGGAGGGTGCGCACTCCGGCCCTGCGCAGCTCACAGAGCGCGTGAGTGAAGCGCACGAGTAGTGATTCGGGACTGAGCCGCTGTGTGTGTGATCCCAGTGCATGTCGGGCATGCGCGTCACTTACCACTTGCAAGTGGAAGGATGGCAAGCCTAAAGACAATCATAACTACACAATGGGCAGTATTTGCATCAGTATTTGCAGTATTTTCATACTTTTATACTCTTTAATGAAAGGTGATACAAGGCGGAAGTCCGCGCCGTTTTTCAGCAGTCGCGTCACATGACCAACGCCAGCGAATCAGGAAGGTGGATGTCACAGTGACGTTGTCCAATGACGACGCCAGCTAGAGCTCAGCACAGCGTATCCGCGTATTCTCAATGTTTACACAGCACCGGACCAGACACTATCTGGATTGAATACGTGGACCCTGGCGGATTCCCGTTTCCCGGCGTTTTAATGTAAACGGACAGTGCATCCGCGAAGAAAATGAGACAGATACGGTCTAATGTAAACTTGGCCTGAGAACCACCTTCAGCAGCAGACTGCTGCACCCATGGTGCAAGAAGGAACGCTACTGCAGATCTTTCATCTTAACTGCTGCCAGACGTTTCAATGACGGCCTGGCATAATGTAGCACTGTTTCTCAAGGTCACCATCACCTTTTGTCACTTTATTTGCATCTCAGCACTATCGACTTATGCTGTGCAACAATATTATTATTTGGTACCATATCCTTTTCATTTACAAGTATTTGGTACAATATTTTCATTTGCAAGTATTTTCTTATTCATGTCTCACACTCATAACTGTTCTGTACAATTATGTTCATACCCTGTACTTTTTTGGTCATTTATTGGTTGCTTTACACACATTCCACCCTCGTTAGTTATGTTACGCTGTGCAATAACATTCACTACCTGGTACAATATTTCTATTTCAATTGCTAGTATTTTATGAGTGCAATATTGCTACTTCAGGTGAAGTACTACTCTTAAGTTCCATTCTTATTTTGATGTGTACATTACATACATGACCCGTGTTTTTACTTTATATATAAAAAAAAAAAAAACTTTTATTGCACTCTGTTTTATTTTGTTACTGTCTATTTCTGAGTCTATCTGTGAGCTGCTGGAACATGTAAATTTCCCCACCAAGGGATGAATAAAGTTTAGATTATAAATCCCTTACTGGTGAAGCTTCTTAACACTTTCATCCACATGAAGTTATTACCCTTAACCTAGTTTGGAAGATTAATGAAATTAACCTGTAGTAGAAATATGTTGTGCATGTGTATAAAAGATTTTGATCATTATTTAATTTAAGAAAGGTCTGGTGACTTAAATGTCAGGAGATTTACTTTGGAAAGGAAAGAAATCTTTTGAGTACATTTAAGTCACCTGACATTTCAAGGGATATTTTCCATTTATGGTTCAAGATTTTTCAATTCAAGTGCATTTATTTGTTGCCATATGGATCTTTGCTGTAGAGACATGTAACGCCCTGTATTATTAGCTGGGTGGGGGCAATTTTGCCCTTATACCTACATCAAATGTATACACTGATTAACAAATCAACTGCGTTTTGGAGCAGGTTCACATTTATTTGGTGTGTGTGCATCCCTGTCCCTGCAGAATACGAATGGTAAGATTCACAGATTCTCATCAGTGCACTAATTGATAAGTTCACAACGCAATTGCCCCAATTTAAAAAAGCTTTCACCGGATACAATTGGGGATGAAATCAGGATGCATCATTTCTAATATCTTTGCATTGGTAAACTGTGATTTATTAATATACAAATTATTAGTCGAGGCCCTATGTCTTTATTATTTAAAAATGTGAACTGACCTGTAACAATATATCGTGCAATGATAAACCGTGGTATAAAATTTATGAGGAGTCAAATCATGGAAATAAAAAATAAAAAAGTTTAACCATGATCATTAGACCGCATTGTCTTAGTTTGCCCTAGCCGTGCTTGTTTTGTTTAGCCAGCAGAGAGCACAATAACTTACTAGGGAGGGAATGCACATGATGTCACCGTCGGCGGAAGCAACACAGCTCAAATGCCACAATGCAAAAAGCAGATCTAAAATGTAAAAGAATGCTGAAACAAAAGTCTGTTTATAATTTACTGTTGCAGAATGGCTGACTGCTGCTAATTGCACAGGTTACAGGATGAAACAGCTCACCAATGCTACCATCAGGGCTCGACATTAAGGACTGTCTGATTGCCCGGGACAAGTGGGATATGTCCCCGACATGCCCGACTGGGCAAGTTGGAATGAGCATATATTACGAACTAGCACCACAAAAATTTGTTTTTTTGATCTTTTATTTCAGTTCCTAAAAGCATCCCTCACTACATATCCGCTGTTGCGTCTTGGCTGTTTTCTTAGTCTCGGCTTCATTTACTGCTTTGCAAGTTATTTTATACACCCCCGCTGTTGTAGTATGGTATGCATCCTGTTTATAGACCCCCTGTGCATGGCGTCATGCATCACGTGATAAATACAGCTGGGGTCAGACAGACACCATCTTTCATGCAAGCAAGGCTTAATCTGTCTTCAGTATGGTTAATTTTTGTGCTGTTTTTGCTTATTCAAACATAGAAATAGATAAAAGGCATTACTGTCTCCCCGCGATCAAGAAAAATGTTAACAAATAGAAGCAAATGCTTCAAGAACAACGAAGAAATGAGTGGTTAAAGAATACAACGAGAGGCGCTCAGCCTGAAAACACCAGAGAAATTCACGATTGTATTTAAAACATATTTTATAAAAACAAAGTCGGAAGTGAGGATGGAAGAGTTTGCTTAAGAATCTCGTTTTTTTTTTTTTTCCTGCTCATATTCGAGTTAGTTCCTTCATGAAAGTGTTTGATTTTCTGACAGGTGAAGCAGCTTCTTTATTCGACACAGAAAACCCAGATTGGTTTCAAACAACTCGGACATAAAAAAACTCAACAAGGAGTGATGTGCGATAAATCCTGAAAAAACAGAACAGGTTAAGAGCAGAGAGAGCTGGAGCTTTGTTTCTGTTATTAAAGGAACACAGTCCTGTGCAAGATATTTATATATCGGGTTTTTTCTGGGTTTTTTGTTTTTGTTTTTTTTGTTATATCATCCACTTCTAGGTTAAAAGAAAAGGGGAGAAAAAACAAACAAACCACACGCTGCATCATGACAGACCCGCTACACTGATTCAGTTGCAGGTTGCCAGGTCTGTACAAAACACCCACAACCTACACACTAAATTTTAAACTCAAACATTATCCTGTCTGTCATGACGCAGCGTGTTTTTTTTCTTTAAACCTAAAGGTGGATAATATAACAAAAAAAAGATACATAAATATCCTTATACACAGTACTGGGGCGGCACGGTGGTGTAGGGGTTAGCGCTGTCGCCTCACAGCAAGAAGGTCCGGGTTCGATCCCCGTGGCCGGCGAGGGCTTTTCTGTGCGGAGTTTGCATGTTCTCCCCGTGTCCGCGTGGGTTTCCTCCGGGTGCTCTGGTTTCCCCCACAGTCCAAAGACATGCAGGTTAGGTTAACTGATTACTCTAAATTGACCGTAGGTGTGAATGTGAGTGTGAATGGTTGTCTGTGTCTATTGCCGCTTTTCCACTACAAACACGGCTGAGTCGGGCTGAGCCGTGCCGTGCTGAGTCGAGCTGAGTGGGGCTGTTGGAGTTGCATTTCGACTACAACCGCGCTGAACCGTGCTGGCTGGAAGTGGGTGGACACATTGGGTGGAGTTAGCGAAAGTGGGTGGACATCACGTGATGTCGTTAAGCGGCGCAAACAGTGACATCAGTGATCTTTTAAGCGGTAGTCTTACGACCTGGATAGTAAACAATAAACATGGAGGACATGGAGTCGTTAGTGTTGCTGGTCTTGGTGCTGTGGCTTGTTGTCACCGACAACGCCAACAGATACTGGCAAGATCGTATAGATGAGGCGAGGCGCATAAGGCTTCAGAAACTCTCGTAATTATTCTTCTTCCGGGTTTACAGTGTTTACAGATCCCAGCGTGCTCGCGGGGCGTGTGTGGGCATGTGAGGACACTCCTCCTCACCAATCAGTGCACAGGGGAGTGTCTGCTCATGCCCCCAGCCTCACTCAGCTCGGTTTGGCTTGCTTCAGCCCCACTCCAAAACCGTGCGAGTTTTGGGTGCTAAGCAGGGCTGAAGTGAGCTGAGTCGTGCTGTTTTGAGGTAGTCGAAACGCGAGCCGTGTCGGGCTGAAGTGAGCTGAAAAAGGGTAGTGGAAAAGGGCCATAAGTGTCAGCCCTGTGATGACCTGGCGACTTGTCCAGGGTGTACCCCGCCTTTCGCCTGTAGTCAGCTGGGATAGGCTCCAGCTTGCCTGAGACCCTGTAGAACAGGATGGAGCGGCTAGAGATAATGAGATGAGACACAGTACTGTTCAAAAGTCTTGGCACCTTGTTTTCTTCATACAAACTTTGTTATAGATTTCTATTTTATGATTTCTAAATTATTGAGTAATGAATCTACAGTCAGAGTTCTACACAAACATACTGAACTTTACAACAGCTGCATGCATGTGAAATAAATTGACTAAGGCAGGAAAAACTATTCTGGATAAAACTGCTATTGTCCATTACAAGTAAAAAGTAACCAATAACCAAACTTAATAATAAACTTAAATCAATAACCAAACTTCAACTCAATGTGTGATCTTCATTTTATGTTGCAATTCACAACTATTCTATGGTTTTCCTATCTATCTATCTATCTATCTATCTATCTATCTATCTATCTATCTATCTATCTAAAAATAAAAAGTACTCACAAAATAGGGGGAAAGTGGAAATTTACCCCTGGCAAGCGGGTTTAAAAATTAATGTCGAGCCCTACAATGTCTATCAATTAAAAAAATAAAAAATTGCTTTCTGACTTGTCCAGGGTGTACCCTGCCTTTCGCCCATAGTCAGCTGGGATAGGCTCCAGCTTGCCTGCAACCCTGTAGAAGGATAAAGCGGCTAGAGATAATGAGATGAGATGAAAATTGCTTTCTATTCATTGTATAACAGATATTCACTTTAGCCTACTGGGTCATTGAAAACCCATAGTGTATGAATTCATTCCTAACAGAGAAGCAAATTAAACATCCATTCAACAGCTAGATTAGGCACATTCTGGTTGACCAGCTAATGTTTGCAAGGTCTCCTCTTGTCTCTACTATAAACAATGTGGCCCTCCTTTACAAAACCAGCTGAAAGTTGCAAGTCACAATTTTGAGATACATGGGATACATTGTATGGGTTAACAGTCAAATTTTAGATTTCGGCATAATAAATATTGACACTTTGAATAGCCTTTGTTCCTGAGCCCTACACGGACATAAATGTGCCTTATGCCTTCAGATGGGTCAGAAGATGAAGAGGTACAGGCACAGGTAGAAAAAGGACAAGGAAGGAAGGACAGTCAAGGTAATGGATGTGGGCAAGGACATGGGCATGGCCAAAGAGTCATGGGTATGGCTGTGGCTAGTGACGGGAGCCTCGTGAAGCACATAACCCATTCTCCTTCCTGTGTCAGGAAGTGTGTATTGCTGTCATGTAACAGCAACATCTGGTGGATTACAGAAGTAATAGCTGAATGTCATTCTATCTAATATATGGATAGAACATGTGTGATGTAGGGTTCCCCGTGGGTTCTGAAAAGTATTCTCCACTTTTTTCCTTGAAAAATCAAGTCAAACACGTATTTTTCACTTTTTCTTCACTTAGTCTGTATTTTTTCTTAGTTACCCATACATCAAACTGGACTTAATATAGGTTCATTACCAACCAAAAACTGCATAATTCAAATATTTGTATAAGCTACTCCATTACATATAAAATTTCGGCTCCACTTCAGCCTCTAATAAGAAAGACTTGATTTTGGGCACACTGTGCACAATCAAGCTAAAATAAACCTCTTTAGTTTGAGCTTATTTAAGGTTATTTTAGCAGGGAATTATTCAAAAGAGGTATTATGACTCCCTTTACTTCAACAGAAAACTAGATTTACAATTGAACAGAGTCAAAAAGAATCTTGGAACAATCAACAGTGAAGGAATTTGAATTTCCTGTCGATTTAAAAGATGACCACAGCATGACACCGCATTTTTCATCATACGTTCACCACAGGAACTCAACATGCCATACCGCCCAAAACATAGCTCCCTTCAGTCACTTGCTGCAGTTGACGGCACTTTCATTTTGGCTTTTTTTTGGATAATTTTTTTAAATTATCATTAAATCTAAGCAAAACAAAGATCATGTTGTTTGGGAGACACAAAATAGATTGTAATGTAGAATTGATAATAGACAAATACAAAGATAGAAATGGTACAGGAAATTAAATTTCTTGGTGTGATTTTGGATCATAAAGTCTGCTGGAAACCTCATGTAGGATACATACGAGCAAAACTGGCAAAGTGCTTGGCAATTCTGTGGAAAACAAAACATATTCTTGATTGCAAATCTTTGCGTACTCTATATTACTCGTTATTTTTGCCATATCTGACTTACTGTGTCGAAGTCTGGGGAAACACCTACAAAACCACTCTACAGCCGATATGTACAATACAGAAAAGAGCAATAAGGACAATAAACAAAACAGGATACAAAGATCACACAAACTCGCTATTCATAAAATCACACATGTTGAAATGTATGGATTTGGTCAAGTTCAGAACAGCACAAATAATGTACAAAGCGAGAAATAATCTATTGCCAAAAAATATACAAGGAATGTTTAGTGAAAGAGAGGGGGGATATAATCTAAGGGGAGACCTAAATTTTAAAAAAACCAAAGGTTCGAACAAATATGAAAAGCATGTGCGTATCGAGCTGTGGGGTGACTTTATGGAACAGACTGGAGACAGAAATAAAAAAGTGCAAATATAAATCTGTTTAAAAAAAGGTACAAAAAATATTTTTAAACAAGTACATGGAAGAGGAAGTATGTTAACGGAGGATGATGAGGGATAAATCTATAAATAGAATAGGGTTGATTGTTATATTAAAACTAACTTAGTATATGGTATATATGGTATATATTTATTTATGGGGACAGTTTATATATTTATATTTACAGGGATATGTATGTAGTATATATTTATTTTGTAATTATATATTTATATAGATATTTATGAAGTGTATATCTGGTATATAGTGTGTGTGTGTAATATATTTATATATATAAATTTTTTGTAGTTATATATTTATATAGATATGTATGAAGTGTATATATGGTATGTAGTATATATTTATTTTTGTAATTATATATTTTATATAGATATTCATGAAGTGTATATATGGTATATATTTTTATAGGTGTATTAATGTAGTTAGGATTTCAGGGTAGTTAAAAAGGGGTGGGAAATTAAAAAAAAGTATTGTACTTCTTCCCACTCCTTTTTCGAACAATGTGCGGTGTTTTGTAATGTCTTAGCTCTTTATGTTATTTTATTTTTTTTAATTTCTCGTTTTCTTTCTTTTGTATGTACAAATAGTTACATGCATTTTTTATACATCTTTGAAATAAATAAATTCATTCATTCATTCATTTTTTTTAACCAGACCCCTGGATTACCGACACTGTCCAACGTGCTAGGGAACGGTAGGAGCTCCGAGTGCACCTCCCCCATGGCTGTTTCGGCCCTTAAACCATCATCATCAGTGCTTGAAGAAGACCACCTAAAAAACTTCATCAGCTTAGACTGCGCCACTGCTTGGTTCATGCAGAAATAATTACAACACACCAGGTCGATTAAGACGCACTGCAATTAGTCAAAAGCTTGGCACTCATTTGGTCATTGTGTGTAGTCGATTTTTATTGGTCACAAGCACGTGCTCATTATTTACACTCTGGCTTCCCACTGTCTTCACTGCAGTTAGATTTCAGCAAACGCAGGGATCTGTGGAGTGATTTCTAGAAAAGATGACTTCATGATAAAGATGACATACATTAATTACTGTGATAACTGCGAGTAATTTTCTCTTCGTTACTGATGGATTATGTTCGTCAATGACAAGCGTGACAAGTGCTAGTGGGAACCTTAGTGATGCATTGTCAAAGTAATGAATGTGGTTACTGATTCAAGTGCTAAAACAAGAAGTTTCCATAAGTTTCACTTTTAACCGAAAATATGAATAATCAACAAATCACCATAACATAATGGGAATGAAGTGTGTTGAATTTGGTGTTCTTTACAAATAATACTTCCTTCCCATACTGGACATTATAATTTCAAAATATTCTCAATGGTAGGTTTCCTGGTAGGTTTCATTTATTAACACAACTGAGCCAAAAGTCAGTCAAAGCTTCACCTCCTTAAGCCTCGGTCACAACCGGACGTACGATTTTTTGGCCGTGCGATTTTTGTCGTTTCCCAAATCGCTGCGTTTTTTTTTTGTTTTGTTCGTGGAGAACGTAGCTGTGGTGACCATGAAGGAGTAAGATCACCGCGCACCCAACGTACAACCCGGAAGTCGAATGTGCATACCATGCACGAAATCTGAGGCTGCTCGGACGTACGGCTGTCACTTCATTCGTACAGCCAACGCACCTTCAAACGTGCACTAATCGTACTGACCGTGCGTTCCATGCAGGCTTCGTATGAAGGTTGCAAGAACTGCGCACGATCTGTACGTTGTGCATACCAACGCCGTTCGTTTGTCGCACTGCGGCGATTGGAGAGGGTTATATGGTCCGTGTATCATCCGATCATTCAAGTATTCCATTCAATCTGGAAAACGAAAAAAAAACCCTCAATATTTCATTTTCCTGTTTTTCTGTATGACCAAAAAATGAGGGATTGGTGTTTGTTTTCTTTTTTTCAACTCAAAACAGAACAAATAAACAGGGAAACCAAAACAAAATAATAACTAATTTACGATTATTGATTTTCTCTATTCCCCACGCTACATTAGCCTTCCCATGATCCTCAGCGACAGTCCATCATCTCTGCGTCTATGAAACAAAAATTGCATGTATATATCAAGTAATTTATTCATACATCCTATTCATTTAATATATTAAGCTGTTAATGTTAAGCTGATGATCTCTTAATTATTATTATCTCAATATAATAGTAATAATAAATAATAACAACATGGCATTCATTTTGTCGCTTTCAACATATTGTGTCAGACCAACTTTGCTTTTTATTAGAGGACATGCTTAGCATTTTATGATGACTCATGTCAGGAGGAAAATATGAGGAGGAGTAACAAGTCACTGGCACTCCAACTTACGAGATTCTCCGCTTCTTTTGCTGGACAGCTTGAAAGTCAGACTCGGGAACAGCCATGATCTTCCTAGAGTTTTGCTTCCAGTAAAAGGAGCCTGAATGAGCGCAAAAAATTATAATGTATGAATAAGAACTAATTCTTGAGACTGACATGAATGCAAATGAATTTAGTTTTATCTGAAATGAAAGTTAAGTTGCTCGTATAATCGTAAATTAGAGTTATTTCGTTTTGGTTTCCCTGTTTATTATTTGTTCTGTTTTGAGTTGGAAAAAGGAAAACAAACACCAATCCCTCATTTTTTTGTCATACAGAAAAACAGGAAAACGAAATATTGAGTGGTTTTTTTGTTTTTTCGTTTTCCAGATTGAATGGAATACTTGAATGAGCTGATGATACACAGACCTTATATATATTTCGGCATACTTTGGTTGGGTTTTCTCTCAAAGCCTACGTGTACAAATGGCCGTGGGCACCCCTGCAGCTTTATATGTCGGCCGTAAGGCACTTTTTAACCCTTTAATTAACAGCAAATGCCCAGGACACAGAAGGATCACAAAAACAGAAGCTTAAAAAAAATGCACGCTTTATTTAGTAAATAGATAACCAAAGTATCCTTTAAAAATAGCACCAAGCTACAAAGAAAGAAAAAAATAAAAGAAAAATAAAATTGTCCCGTCTCAGCAGTGCGCAGTCCGCGCAAAGAGGAATCCCAGTCCCAGAAGCGCTGAAATCGTGGGGAAGCCTAATGCGCGGGGAAGCCCTGCGCGTGACGTCACAGCTCCAGTGTCCAGGTAGCAGCGGGGGATTCCCAAAAACGTCTATGGCTCGCCCGGCGTCAGCGCACACCTCGGGCAATAAAAGAGAAAGCATCAAACAATGCCGACGTACACAACAAGGCAAAAACAGCAGGGAAGGAGAAGTCTTGCGTCCCTTTACCCTGTCGTTAGCGAGTGTTGAATTAAGTACAGTTGACTCCAGATTCCCGTTGGCTAGGTCACGATTTCCTAAGTCCGCAGCCGATGCACCTCAAAAGAAGGCAGTAAATCAGGGAAACAGCACAGCGCAGGCAGAGAAAAACTGTTTGTATATTCGTTCGTTTGTTCATTCCTTCCTTCGTTCATTCGTCCATTCGTTCCTTCCTTCAATCTGCCTGCTGATCTTCCACTGGTAACTACGCATCTGCTGCGGCGTCCGATCCCCTCTTTGGGCTGCATTCCCAAACAACCCAACTCCGAGAAATCCACGTCCCCTCTTTGGGCTGCATTCCCAAACAACCCAACTCCGAGAAATCCACGTCCCCTCTTTGGGCTGCATTCCCAAACAACCCGACTCCGAGAAGTCCGCGTCCCCGGCAGGGCGGGGGCCGTTACCGGCCTCACACCGTCCACGGGCACCTCTTAACGATTTCACGCCCTGTTGAACTCCTCCTTAATACTGAAAAGGTCCCCTTTTTATACCCCACCCCTTCGTCTTTCAAGTGCTTCAATAGGTCAGGTAATAATTGTCCAAACAGCTGATCCATCTAAGCAATTAGAGAGCCGCAAATACAAGATCAGTGTAGGTAGCAGTCAATTAGCAGCACACAGCGAAATCACAGCAATCAACCAATTATGTGAACACACCAAAATCACAGCAACCCAAATAAATCACAGCAAACCATCACAGCAAAAATAAAAATAAGATCCCCACACAGCTAGAGGCTGACATGTATACCCGAGTTTTCGTGCGATTGATGCCCTCTCGCCGTACGGCCAATGCACGGCCGACTTACTTGACACGCATGGATGACATATGAAATATCTGAACGTGCGTTGGCCGCACTAATTACGTATGTGGGGCGCACAACACACATACGGAATCCGCAAGTGTGACGTACGAAAAATATTGACATTTTGCCCAAACCTGACACCAGCAAATCGTACGAAAGATGCACGTCCGCCGTACGGAAGACACACAAGACCGTAAGTTTGTCTTGCAACCTGAAAAAAACGTAAGCGCCCGTAGAGTTTGTTTGACATGACAAAGAACCTCTGCGGCCGGTCTGCGGCCAGTCTACGGCTCGAAAATCAGCACGTCACACGCGCGCCCTCCGTGCGTTTCTTTGCGTTTTTTGCACATAGACCGGCCGTAGGAGCAAGGACCAAGGCTTTATATACCGCACAGACACCTCTGTCCCATGACCAACACACCAACTGTATCAGTCACGTGGTTCTCCTTAAAAGTGATATATACTTTGATACGAGGCATCAGCAGAAGTGCTCTACACACGCATAGGGGCATCAGTGTCGGATGGACCATCTCTAGCCATGGCCATGGGGTTGAAGTGGGGGAGGGGGTCTTTTTGCATGAACTATAGACAACATTCTACATTTTCAAGGAACTTTAGAACCGTACACTGGGGGATACATGGAAGATACAAGGGGAAATAAATCCTGTAGAAAAGAAATGCTCTACTCACAAATAACACAAGACGAACTCTCCACTGCCTTCAAGCTTATGGTTAATAATAAACCATATGGACCTGATGGATTACCTGCTGAATTCTATAAACATTTTTGGTCAATTATAGCACCAATTTTTTACCAAATGATAAGTGAAAGAAAACAAGACTTGCAGGAAATATGACGATCACCATAATCTCACTCTTCCTACAACCAAAGATCCAACCTAACCATGCAGTTACTGTCCCGTCTCTCTATTCAATGTACATATAAAAAACATCAGTAAGGCACTCGCTCAGAGAATATCTCATCTCATCTCATTATCTCTAGCCGCTTTATCCTGTTCTACAGGGTCGCAGGCAAGCTGGAGCCTATCCCAGCTGACTACGGGCGAAAGGCGGGGTACACCCTGGACAAGTCGCCAGGTCATCACAAGGCTGACACATAGACACAGACAACCATTCACACTCACACCTACGGTCAATTTAGAGTCACCAGTTAACCTAACCTGCATGTCTTTGGACTGTGGGGGAAACCGGAGCACCCAGAGGAAACCCACGCGGACACGGGGAGAACATGCAAACTCCACACAGAAAGGCCCTCGCCGGCCACAGGGCTCGAACCCGGACCTTCTTGCTGTGAGGCAACAGCGCTAACCACTACACCACCGTGCCGCCCGCTCAGAGAATATAAAAAAAGTTAATATCAATAATCCATCCAGCTCAAACTGGCTTTATCAAAGATAGATGTGTCTAGCAAGACACACTGTTCAAGCATAACTCATCACTATATAGCAAACAAGAACCATCATAACCACCCGAGATGCAGAAAAAGATAGAATAAAACAAATTTCTATTTGCCACATTAGAAAGCTCTGACTTTGAAGAGCCATTTATTACTTGGATCAAGATTCTTTACACCTCACCTTCGGCCACTGTCATCACTAATGGGCTTACTTCACAAAGCTTCACGCTATACAGGTAGGCAAGGCAAGGCCTCCCACTCTCTCATTTTCATTGAATCATTAGAAGCAGCCATTCGACAGAACACCCATATAAAAGGAATTCAAACATTAAAAAGACATAAGATTAGTCTTTACACTGACAATATACTGCTGTTCATACAAGACCAACCTTCATAATTGCAAGAAACAATTAAACTTATTGAATCATTCTCCAAAATTTTTGAATACCAACCCCTTGCACGTGACATCAAGCATTACATGATAATTTCTTCTGGGGGACAACCAGATACCGTCTTTCCTGTAAAGGAAATACGCAGAGCCATGGCCTCACTTTCGTTTATAAATGCCCGAGACCTCAAGAATGACACAGGAATAGTTTTAAGCGTTAACAGTAAATCTAATATAGTAATTTTTACTATTAAAAGTGATTCATATAGGTAGCAGTCTGAGTGAATGACCTTGACATCTGTGACGTCACAGCAGGAAACCTATCGGTCTCATCGCCATTTCCGCTATACTAAAACACAGAGCTGACTGCAACTCCAATCCTCCATTTTGAGCTAATTTATCACCATGCCACATAGATGTGTTGCTGGCCGGTGCAGCAACATGACAGAAGGTGGATTTACGTTGCATTCATGGCCCAAGAATGTTCAAACTGCAAAAATTTGAACACATTTTGCGAGTTCACGGGCACATTGGGCGCCTCCGAAGTGGTCTCTTCTCTGCTCATTTCACTGAGGACTCGTACGAGACCTCTGATCTGTTGAGGAGCGTTGGCTATAAGGCTGTATTGAAAGAGGGTGCAGTACCAACAATTAAAGGAAAAGAAAACCACAAGAAAAGGAAAGTAAGTTCAGTTGCACCAGTTCTCCCGAAGTGTGAGCCGAGGGTTGTTGCTAAAACCCGGGACGGAACGGGACGTGACATATCGCTCGAGCAGTGACCTCCCCACAGTTGTTACTAAAACCGGTGACGTCCCGTCCTGGGTTTTAGTAATTGCCTGAGCCGAGCAGTAATGGCTGAGTACTCAGTATGGAGAAAATGGTGAATGAGTGGACCAGCCATCTGATTTCTCCACTGGATATGCTTGCCTCAGCAGCAATATCTCACCCTTACGTGAAAGAAGCGAATGAACAGAGAACTGAATGAACAAATGAAAGTCAGATTGTTTCAAAACAATCGGCCACAAGATCGGCCTTCAAGAAGCGAAAACACAGACGGGTAAGCGCGAACTCTCATTTGGATACAAAACAAAAACACGTTGTTTACCTGCATTTAGACTAATACATGTAACTTGTATTGTATATTTAAGTTACTGGTATAAGATTATTTGATTTGCTTCAGAATGTGATTGACTCAGTTCATCTGATTATTTAATTAGCCTTTTACGTTTTATCAGTGAAAATGCACGCATGTACATGTATGTTGCAGAAGTTATAACACCTATCCTGTTTTAATGAGAGTCAACCCACAATCACTGAAGTCAAATCAGTCTTAGTTGAGCAAGTTGGTAACAGTATTTCTTACTTTCACCATAAATTATGACTTTGGCGGGACAGTGGTGTAGTGGTTAGCACTGTCGCCTCATAGCAAGAAGGTCCTGGGTTCGAGCCCAGTGGCCGACGGGGGCCTTTCTGTGTGGAGTTTGCATGCTCTCCCCGTGTCCCCATGGGTTTCCCCCACAGTCCAAAGACATGCAGGTTAGGTTAATTGTGCCCCTTTTCCACCAAAGCAGTTCCAGGGCTGGTTCGGGGCCAGTGCTTAGTTTGGAACCGGGTTTTCTGTTTCCACTGGCAAAGAACTGGCTCTGGGGCCAGAAAAACCGGTTCCAGGCTAGCACCAACTCTCTGCTGGGCCAGAGGAAAGAACCGCTTACGTCAGCGGGGGGGCGGAGTTGTTAAGACCAACAACAATAACAAGACCGCGAAAGATCGCCTTTTTTAAGCGACAAGAAGCAGCAGCTGTACAAACGCGAAGTCATCCATTATTATTATTATTATTGTTGTTGTTGTTGCTGCTACTTCTTCCGTGTTGTTTTTGCTTCGATATTCGCGCCAAGGTTTATGCAAATGTAGCGACGTAACTGACGTATACAGCGACGTAACTGACGTATACAACGACGTAACTGACGTATATAGCGACGTAACTGACGTGGCTTCCCTTAGCACCGCGAGCTATGGAAAAGCAAACTGGTTCTCAGCTGGCTCGCAAGTTGAACGAGTTGTGAACCAGCACCAGCCCAGAACCAGCCCTGGAACTGATTTGGTGGAAAAGGGGTATTGGTGGCTCTAAATTGACCATAGGTGTGAATGTGAATGGTTGTCTATGTGTCAGCCCTGTGATGACCTGGCAGCTTGTCCAGGGTGTACCCCGCCTCTCGCCCATAGTCAGTTGAGACAGGCTCCAGCTTGCCCTCGACCTTGTAGGACAGGATAAGTGGCTACAGATAATGGATGGACGGACGGACTTTGGTCTATAGATGTAAAACCGGTGCCCCGCTGTGATGTCACGCAGTCAGGGCTGGCTGGCTCAGCGGGGCAGCTCGAATCAGTCCCCCCAGGATTTCGCGGGCCTTTTTTGTGATTGTTGCGGGCTAAAATGTCTGATGTTGTGGGGGTTTTTCCAAAAAATTGCGATGAAAGTTCAGGGCTTTCCACACCGCCGGCTGCCGGCCATATAGCCGACTACACAATTAAGTCCAGCCGGCTACTTTAATGACTTATTTTTGTAGCCCACAGGCTCTAAATATTAATTTTCGATTTTAATAAAATTAAATGTTTATCTAACGGACTGACAATAATGTCAAACTGAACCGCACTCATTTAAGTTGTGATTCGCGCTGTTTGTACCGATAATAACCACAAATTCCCCGCAGACTTCATTGATCAAGGGAGAGTAACTCATCCGCGGCCCCAACATGCGGTGTGTGTGTGCACACGCACTCAGCGGAGGCAGAAGTGTGTTGGGGAGGGAACAGAAGCAGAGATAACGCTTATTTTGTCTCTGGTAAACCAGTCTTCTCTCGTTCAATTACGTGCTGGCATCAAAAGACACCGTTGGTTGTAAATGAAACCAAACTGAGTCGTTGGAGTGTATTTTCATACACAAATGGAGAAATGTTCGCTGAGTGTTTGTGTAGCCACCACTGCAGACCGTTGTCGTTGTTAATTCATAGCATGCTCAGCTGCGTGAATGTGTCATGCACCGAAAATAAGAGATTTACAAGCCAGGAACGCCTCATGATGCAATACGCAAGAAAAGAAAGAAGATTTACTGCCATTTTACTTTGTATTTGAGTAAAGTGAATAAATAAATGGTCTGTGGAAAATACATTTATCCTGGGAACTGCGTGTACAGGAGTTTGTGTTTACTCCCCTCCCGGCTGGCTACTTATTTGTCATGGCTAGCTAGTATGAGCCTTAGGTGGTGTTTACATTAGACCGTATCAGTGGATCATCAGATTAACGTTTTTAAAACGATTCGCGTGCACACAGCAACGCCAATACACGGATACGCTCGGCTCCGCAGGCATCCTGCGCTCCAAATCACTCCGCCCTGAACAGCGAGTGCCCTCTGGAGGGTGCGCACTCCGGCCCTGCGCAGCTCACAGAGCGCGCGAGTGAAGCGCACGAGCAGTGATTCGGGACAAATAGCAGGAAGTGAAAGTCCGCGCCGTTTTTCAGCAGTCGCGTCACATGACCAACGTGGCATGACCAACGCCAGCGAATCAGGAAGGTGGATGTCACAGTGACGTTGTCCAATGACGACGTCAGCTAGAGCTCAGCACAGCGTATCCTCGTTCCTCAATGTTTACACAGCACCGGATCAGATACGTAATGGATTGAATACGTGGGCCCTGGCGGATTCAAGTTGTTCCGCCTGTGGAGTCGTTTCCCGGCGTTTTAATGTGAACGGACAGTGCATCCGCGACGAAAACGAGACGGATACGGTCTAATGTAAACACCACCTTAGTGGAAAGCCCTCAAGCTGCGGTGTTTTTTAGTTTTTTGTTGCGATTACATTGCGGGAGGAAGTGAAAGTTGCGAGAAATTGTTGCGATTTTCTCTTTTTGTGATTAAAATTGAGTGATATGTTAAATATTAAGTTATTACTGAAAAACTATTGATTAAAAAAACAAACAAAGACACTGAGAAATGGTCCGAAAACATCTTTACCAATATAAAAGATTACTAGGACTACAAAAATGCAGAAAAATAGGCTTTACTTATCCAAATGCACCGGTTGGTTCAAAAGTTAAAGTGCAGAGAATCTCACAGCACAACATGAAGTTACCTTAAAATATAATATAAATGCCTCAGCTTTCACGTAAGAAAAAAAAACTATTATTAATACTAGTACTGTGTGCAGGCAGTCTCTCCTGAAGACTAAATTAAACAATAATTATAAACTAATAAAATAAATGGCTCAGGCTTCATAGAAGAAAAAAAACAATTTGAACAGAATCTCACAGTATGATGCTGAAGCTGCCTAAACAATGGAAAATAAAATACCATTTTGGTAAAAATGTTGGCATCCATTAATTTCTTGTATTAAGTAAAAAATAATGTAAAGTACACACAGTCCTTCACTGTAAACATAATACACTTTCAGTAACAGAATTTAAGCCTACATAAACACTGACTCACACATGCTGCTTCTCTTGAACGTATACACGGAAGTAAGGCGGAAGGTAGTTTGTCGACGTCACCTCAAGACGACGCCAACGATTGGTCAAATTTGCGGGAAAGTTGCGGTGATTGGATATAATTGCAACACCGCCCTGAATTCGCGGGGTTTGGTTGAATTTGCAAATCGCAACATCCTGGAGGGTCTGTCGAATGCCAACTTTGCGGCTGATTTTAACTCTCAAAAATATAATTTTTTAAATTCCCATTCATGCAGCATACAAGAGTCAAGGACGGAGATACTATCCACTCAGAAATTTATTTAAAAAGAAAAGGTTCTGCGTATCTCCTTTAAATTCACTTTAACCAAGGTTTCACCCTGTGTACAGTAGTAGATTTGTAGGCATAAAAAAAAAGATACTAGTGCATCTCAAAAAATTAGAATACCATGAAAAAGTTCCTTTTTTTCATAATTTAATTCAAAAAGGTAAACTTTCATATATTCTATATTCATTATATGTAAAGTGAAATATTTAAAGCCTTTTTTGTTTTAATTTTGATGATTATGGCTTATAGCTCATGAAAATCAGAAATCCAGTATCTCAAATTATTAGAATATTCCCTAAGATCAATCAAAAAAAGGATTTACAATACAGAAATGTCCAACTTCTGAAAAGTATATTCATTTATACACTCAATACTTGGTTGGGGCTCCTTTACCATGAATTACTGTATCAATGTGGTGTGGCATGGAGGTGATCAGTCTATGGCACTGCTGACGTGTTACTGAAGCCCAGGTTGCTTTGATAGTGGCCTTCAGCGTATCTGTATTTTTGGGTCGGGTGTTTCTCATCTTCCTCTTGACAATACCCCATAGATTCTATATGGGGTTCAGGTCAGGCAAGTTGGCTGGCCAATCAAATACAGTAATATCATGGTCAGCAAACCATTCGGTAGTAGTTTTGGCACTGTGGGTAGGTGCTAAGTCCTGCTGGAAAAGGAAATCAGCATCTCCAAAAAGCTCGTCAGCAGATGGAAGCATGAAGTGCTCTAAAATCTCCTGGTAGATGGCTGTGTTGACTTTGGACTTGATAAAATACAGCAGCAGATGACATGGCACCCCAAATCATCACAGACTGTGGAAACTTCACACTGGGCTTCAAACACCTTGGATTCTGTGCCTCTCCACTCTTCCTCCAGACTCTAAAACTGTGATTTCCAAATTAAATGCAAAATGTACTTTCATCTGAAAAGAGGACTTTGGACCACTGAGCAACAGTCCATTTCTTTCTCTCCTTAGCCCAGATAAGACACTTCTGACATTGTCTCTGGCTCAGGAGTAGCTTGATATTAGGAATGCGAAAGTTGTATCCCCTTTCTTGAAGATGTCTGTTCGTGATGGGTCTTGATACACTGACACCAGCCTCAGTCCACTCCTTGTGAAGCTCTCCCTAGTTCTTGAATCAACTTTTCTTGACAATCCTCTCAAGACTGCGGCTATCCCTGTTGCTTGTGCACCTTTTCCAGCCACCCTTTTCAGCAATGACCTTTTGTGGCTTACCCTCCTTGTGGAGGGCATCAGTGATCATCTTCTGGACAACAGTCAAATCAGCAGTCTTCCCCATGATTGTGGTTGTGTGTACTGAACTAGACGGAGAGATACACTGTGTTCATACTGTTTTACTCAAACTCGAAATGAAATATTCTAATATTTTGAGATGGGTTTTTTTTATGTTTTTGTACTGTATGCCATACTGATTAAAATTAAAACAGAAAAATGCTTGAAACATTTTAGTTTATGTGTAATGAGTCTATAATATATAACATTTTCACTTTCTTAAATAACTGATGGAAAATATTGAACTTTTTCACAATATTCTAATTTTTTGAGATGCACTAGTACTATCAAGCTCCGACATTGATATCATCATGTAAAAAGTTCTCACCTTGGAACCATACTGGGCAAGACTCTCAAAGCTCACTCTCTTAGCAAGGGAAATGCAGGCAATGCGGCGAGGCTGAGTGCAGGCTATATGGCTAAAGCCAGACGCCAGCAGGTACTGGGGCACCTGTGTGGACTTCCCACAGCCGGTGTCTCCAGCCACCACCACCACTTGGTGAGTTTGGACCAGCTCTACAATCCGGTTACGGTACTGGAAGATAGGCAGGCTTTTCTGTTCACGGTGCAGCTTGACGATTTTACAGAAATTCTGCTTCTGAGTGAAGTCTAGAAAATGAAGCAGGGCAAGGCGACAGTCTGTGATCTGGCTGCTTAGGCCGGTCGGGTCGTCCTTGTGTCGCCTGCTATGCAAATCACCCAGACGATACTCTACATCGCCGGTGTTTACAAAGATATTGATCCTGTATCGGGCATCGTATTCCTTTGGGAGCCCAAGATCCACTGAGCCCCTGGCATACTTCTTCCGTAACTCTGCCATACTTTTACTAGGATTTGAGCTCTCAACCTCCCTTCTGGTTTTAAACCGCTGAAAGCGCTCAAAGAAAACCCAAAACTCTTTATGTTCAATGCTTTTCGCCTGAATGTAGTCATGATGGCGAAAAAATATCTCATCCATCCGGGCACGACACCCTGGACTGCTCCAGTCCCAGCCACGGATGCTCCCTCCACTCTCAGACATGTCAACCTATAAGGGCGTATAAACAAAGTCTTACGGATTTTCTGACCTAAATTTATTTTGTGTATCTTACTTGAACATCGTCGCAAAAACATACAAAAGCTCGATTGATCGACAAAGAACAACGTGTATGCAGGGGCAGATAACCCAGACTATGTGAAACCGGATGTTTATTCTTCAAACCTCGTGCAGTATCGCGACTGCGAGACTTCGCTCGTTCCGGTCATGCGCAGATGCGGACAGGAGAGATTTCCAAACCTGAGAAAAACTATGGAGGTATTGCTGTGTCTACCTCGCAGCAATGCTGACTGTGAGAGGGTATTCTCACAGGTCAGGAAAATCCACCCTTACTGCACTACTGATTATATATATATATATATATATATATATATATATATATATATATATATATATATATATATATATATAGAGAGAGAGAGAGAGAGAGAGAGAGTTTAGTCTGTGTGTAGTTCTTATCTAGTGTTTACACTGTTTATATTGTCTGAGTGTTTAGCCTATGTCTTGTTCTTATCTAGTGTTTATACTGTTTATATTGTTTGAGTGTTTAGTCTATGTCTAGTTCCTATCTAGAGTGTTTATACTGTTTATATTGTTTGTTTTTTTTCAATTATTCTATTTTTATTTATTGCATTGCCTGTTTGCACCGTGGGTCAGAGAGGACTGAAATTTCATCTGTGCTGTATGTCGAGCATGTATAGCATATTTGACAATAAAGTTGACTTGACTTGCAATGCAAACTGAACACAGACTTCTGTTGTGACATCACATCCACAGAAAGGCAGTTACAGCTGGCAAAGAAGGCTGCCAGTGATTATAATCAAGATCATATGTAAACATGACTGACTATGGACAAAAATGGTGAAGTTTGAGTGCTTTCTCTGGCTATATGAAAAGTTGACTGTGGACAAAAATGGTCTCTGTGAAAAGTATCCTATTGAAATGGGAGCAGCCTACACTTTGACTGACAGTGCACAGACAGTGGAGTTTGAGTGTTTTCCCTGAGTCTGTAAAAAGTATTTTCCTTTGGAGTGGGAGCAGCCTACCCTATGAACAACAGGATAGCAGTAAATGTGTATTGTACAAATATACATCAAAATAAAAGTTTGGTGCGATTCGAAGACTATAAGGATTTTATGTTGATTTTATGGATTTCTTCCTCTGATACTACAGGTGGACGCCCAAAGGGGTTGACATGTATGGAATGCTAACGTGAAACTCACAGCAGTGTAAAGAAACGACTAACTATCAAGCTCATCTCATGTACGCTTATATTTCGGGAATTAAAAACAACCCAAGTAGCAATGAGAATCGAGACGCTTCCGTAAAACCTCCTGCGCCATCGGCTGAATAGTGGCAACCGCAATTGGGCCAGGTCTTTAATTGGCTCTGTCTGACTGAGCATCGGCTGAGCCATGGCAACCGGGAGCGTGCCGCTTCCATAAAACTGCAGCTCATGCCGACTGTGATTTGGCGGCATCGGCTGAATCATGGCACCCAGGTTAAAATCTGAGCGCTCGGCTACCAGTATGAAGCCGATTGAAAATGCCAGCGGTACTGCAGCAAGCATCATTTGCACACAGTTCAATCACTGACTGCATTGACTGATTATATTTCATAAGATAAATTAAAATAGCAGACATTATATATTCAGTTTGCATTTCACTAGATAGTAAACAAAGAAAACCATTTTAATCTCATATGTTTATGAAATACTTCTTGTCTATGCACGCGGTGTGTATGACTGGTAATTACTAACACTGACCACTAGGCGGGGTGTATGACTGGTAATTATTAGCACTGGCCACTAGGCGGGGTGTATGACTGGTAATTACTAACACTGGCCACTAGGCGGGGTGTATGACTGGTAATTATTAGCACTGGCCACTAGGCGGGGTGTATGACTGGTAATTACTAACACTGGCCACTAGGCGGGGTGTATGACTGGTAATTACTAACACTGGCCACTAGGCGGTGTGTATGACTAGTAATTACTAACACTGGCCACTAGGCGGGGTGTATGACTGGTAATTACTAACACTGGCCACTAGGCGGGGTGTATGACTGGTAATTACTAACACTGGCCACTAGGCGGGGTGTATGACTGGTAATTACTAACACTGGCCACTAGGCGGGGTGTATGACTGGTAATTACTAACACTGGCCACTAGGCGGGGTGTATGACTGGTAATTACTAACATTGGCCACTAGGCGGGGTGTATGACTGGTAATTACTAGCACTGGCCACTAGGCGGGGTGTATGACTGGTAATTACTAGCACTGGCCACTAGGCGGTGTGTATGACTGGTAATTACTAGCACTGGCCACTAGGCGGGGTGTATGACTGGTAATTACTAACACTGGCCACTAGGCGGTGTGTATGACTGGTTCACAGTGACTGTGACGTCAGGGGACACAACTTAAAAAAGAAACGTTCTTTTCCTGCTACTGATCCCACGCGGTGAAGCCAGTTTGGTACGGTGAGGTAAATGTTGTTTAAAATTTCTGTAAAAAGTGGAAACAATAGAGTTCCAACAACATGGTACATTAATATTTCGAGTTGTTGCTGATATATGTCGATTATTATTTAACCGTTGAAATATATTCTTGTTCGTTGGATTCTTTGCTCCAGATGAAATGAACAGACAGAATAAAATGTAATTTAAACAGCAGCTAACCATTATTAATTAGAACAGCAACCGAAAATTCTTTATCATGTCGAGTTAAGTAGTGCAAGTTGGGGAAGATGTATATGAAATAGGCTTCAACTACGGCGCGAACTAACCGTTTTAGCTCAGTGACTATTAGCTCAAGGCGGACTATGTGGGGTTTAGCTCATTAGTTTCTTTGGAGCTTGAATGCAGTGTAGTAGTATATTATTTACGAGCATGGTATTTGACCTAAGGAAGAAAATAAAATGGAAATGTTAGTTGGTTCAGTTGTACATTAATGGCGCGAAGGACTTATCAAGCATTACCATTGACTAGCATGGCTTACCTCGTGGATTCTTAGCAATTTAACATCCCTGGCATGATGGACCGCCAGATAGATCTGCGGTTCATCGAAAATGAGAGCTTGAATTGAGTTATTTTAATAGACCTATGCTAAGTTGGTATAATTACACCCTAAGTGTAAAGCAATGAGCTATTAACAAACGTGTGTGGTATAAATTGCCACATAGTTTATGCATAGAAGAAGACAAAAACTACATGATACCAGAAGACTGTATTGAGAAATTATATATCTACTGTATCAATAACAAAAAATATTATTTAAGGGTCATTGTCTTAGTATATGGATAAAATCAATGTGTGTATTTATTTTCTTCCATGATTCCCCTGCCATTCTAATGTTTTTTTTCCTTCTTTCTTTCTCACTCAGGTAATCTCTCTCTCAGCCAATTTCTATTAACCCTGCTCTAAGGTAAGTATGGATAATCACATACATTCATTAAAATCTAATCTTAGACGCAAGGCAGTGAAATCAGTGTTTAATTTACTGCAAGATATTGAGAATGCTGACCGGATTGATGACAGCCAGTTTGGCCAGATGACTAACGACTATCAAGTAAGAAAAATTGAATATTCTATAGTTCATGCAGGAAAAAATCGCTTTGATATTACGCGTGATGAGTTTAAAACATTTCCATTATTCTTTTCTTCTAGAACACCATGCAAGTTGCAGTACAAACGAGGTCACCTGATGCCCAACCTACAAGTAGGAATACTACAGTGATCGCTCTCTTTTTACCTTGAAATATGTACCATTTTTTGCTACTAATCTACTACTACTAATCTACTGTGGACATCACAGGGCCCACAGACCTGCTGAGCGGTTTACGGCCTGTACCCACTTACAGCCCAGTGTCCAGCCAACCAGTCAGTCATCAGTCATCCGGCCAAACTGGCTTTCAAGTAAGAAAAATTGAATATTCTATAGTTCATGTGGGAAAACAATCACCCTGATATTATGTGTGATGAGGTTAAAATATTCACTTTATTTTTTTCTTCTAGAACACCATGCAAGTTGCAGTACAGTCACCTGATGCCCAACCTTCAGGTAGGAATAATACAGCGTTCTCTCTCTTTTTACCTTGACATAACTACGTACCATGTTTTGCTAATAATCCTTTACGCCTTTTTTTCTCATGTTTTAACAGCATTTGAAAGGGAGATTCTTATACAAGTGAACACCATCCGGGAGACCCAGCTGCTAATCCTCATGCAGCTACAACAGCTCAGTAACACCGGGGTCAGTGGGGCAGCTCCTGACCCAAGAAAGTTTAGGCTCCCTCTCAAGACACCAGAAGACCTTAAACACCTTGAGCAAATCTTATAGACAGAGGAGGAGAAGAAGAAGAACTTGGTGAGTTAAATGGTTGATTAATCAATTCAATCCTAAAAGTTAGTCCTGACTCTCACCCATGATTTCTTCTCCCAATGGTGGAACAAGATATCAGCCACTAAAAGACTAAGGTCATTTCTCTCAACCTTCAAGAAGCTCATGAAGACTCTCTTTCACTTTAACAAACAAAACCCTGCTCATCTGCACTAACCTTGTTATGCCTGTGTACTCTATTTTCCCCCACACATTGTATGTCAGGGATCCCAGACGTCCGCTATTTAGCGGAATTCCGCTATTTTTCTAGCCAAAGTGGTGGGTTTTTTTTTTTACTCTCTTGTATATCCGTTAAAAATATGTTTAAGTAAAATGACCAGCAGAATACGTTCTGATTTGGTTTGCTTGTTTAGCGATGTTTTTGTCAGCTTCGTTTGTTCTCCTTGACATTCAGGAACACTCGGAAGTTAAATTGATGTAAATACCACGAGACTGTACGCGATAGAACGAGAAAACAATATGGCTGCGCCCATTTGCTAGAAAATGTGTTTTAACTCCGTTCGTGCTTTTGTTTCTAATGCATTGAACTTAATTCAATATGCAGGGCTGTGAAATTTCCGCAGATACTGTCGCGAAAAATATCATCTTCACAAAACGTCTATTTTTGCATTAAAAATCATTGGGGGGGTCTAGTCGGTTTTAATCGCCTTGCACGAGACCAGCGGCTCAATACAGCCGGACTCGCGGAGTTTTATGCCAGCTGAGCGTGGAACACGTCTTGACTGCGACTCAGTGCATGACAGAGCTAAAAATAGCTATTGCGTGACCTGGCACCGCGTACGTGAATTCTGTACTTACAGGGTGTAAGATCAGACATAGTTAAGATGCCATCAAAAAGGAAAGCTAAGGAGGTGTTTGAGAGAGATGCAAAGAGGGCTAGAAAAGAACACACAGACAGACTGAAGGAAAAGATGAAAAAGAACAAGTTTGCAAAACTGAAAGAGATGGTGTTAAAGAAAAGAAAATTAAAAGACTTTCATTAGATGCTGTTTGACAGACTATGAACATTTTGTAAATAGCTTTAATAGAGGAATGCAAATACTATAGAACTAATAACTTTACTGAAAGATGAATTGAAAGAAATAGCTGGGAGTGATGCAAAGAGGAATAGAAGGAGCCAGAAGTAAAAGAAAAGATGTAAATAATATATTAGATAAGAAACATTATTTTTTTTTTTTAAACTTTTGCTCTGTAGACAAGAGACATTGTGACAGATTCTTGGAAAAAGCCAGGACATAATACAAGAATTAAGTGTAATTTGGAAGACAACAGGTATCTCTCACTTAAATATTGAGCATGATTTTTCACAAAGTCATTTTGAAAAGCCTATCAAAGTTTTCTTTTATTAACATTTCTTTAAATTGTTATTTACACATTTTTTTTAACTTTTATTTTGATTAAGAGATAAAATACATATGCACTTATTTCAAGCTATTTTACATGGATCTTTCTTTTTAAAAGAGAAAACTGTTGATAGGTAGCCTGGGAAATCCCATGCTGCTTTGCACAATCGTTCCGATCTGAAAAGACAGCATGGAAACTATGGTCTAAAGGCTCGCCTGAGTTAGGGAGCCAATCAGAGAGTTGGGAGGGGTGGAAAGACGGTGACGTGTACTACTCGACAAACGGAAGCTTGTAGTTTATTTGGGACTGTTTACGGATCACATTTAACATGGCGGCGAGCGATACGAACCAAACTTTCGATCAAGCTTTAGACACTGTTCTGAATTAGTCTGGTTAATACCAGACCATATCACAAGTGAAATACGTTCGGTGCCATTGTTTTCCTATTTTTGTTTTGCCTTCTCTTTCTCTTTCCTTCTCTTCTTCGCCTCTTCGTCTTCTTCGTCGCTCTAACTACGTCACCGGGCACAACTGCCATGATTGGCCATGGGCTACATATACGCCAAATGATAGACATTCGCAACATCCAATAAACGGCCGTTGACAATCGTAAACCACACCTCCCCTACGAGAAATTCAATAGGCGGATTCCAGACCATATTTCACTTGTGATATGGTCTGGTGTTAACCAGACTAGTTGATGGGTATTTTATATGGCAAAATGAAGACCAAGACTAGTCAAATATTTACTTGTTGAGATCAATTTTTTACTTGCAGGAAATGCTCAGAATACACCATATAACACCTTAAATGGCTTGGTGTCTGGCTTATGCTGGGGGGCTGTGCCCCCCAGACCCCCCCCCGACCCCCCCCCCCCCCCCTTTTTCCTCGGATTTTTTATTTACAATTTCACAGCCTTGAATATGTCGTGGAAAAAAGATATCGTCCATAAAAGAGATAGCGGAACAGTGTCCGGGTTAGAAGAAGTATATTCTTCAAAGCTACATTTTCATCTAATTTTTATAGCTAAATAACAATTTTTTTTTTGCCACTTATGTCACTGATTACAAAATATGCCATCAAATAGATACACATTATTGTTAAATTCTGTTGCTTTTCTATGTTAAATCTATGTAAAAAATGTGTTCTATAGCATCTTTAAATGTTAAAATCTCAACAGCTTCAGGGGGCTTGCAGCCCCCTTGACCCCTGCTGATAGTGTCTTACATTCCTCTATTTTTTTCAATTACTGCTGGGATCCCTGGTATGTTGCTGATTTATATATGTCTTTTGTAAGTTGCTTTGGATAAAACAGGGATCCCAGACATCCGCTATTTTTCCTAGCCAAAGTGTTTTTTTTTTAATCTCTTGTATATCCAGGGGTGAAAGTAGACTGGTGCGAGACGGTGCTGTGCACCGTCAAAAGATTTATGGCCCTTTTCCACTACCCTTTTTCAGCTCGCTTCAGCTCACTTCAGCCCGACACGGCTCGCGTTTCGACTACCAAAAACCAGCACGACTCAGCTCGTTTCAGCCCTGCTTAGCCCCTAAAACTCGCACCGTTTTGGAGTGGGGCTGAAGTGAGCCAAGCCGTGCCGAGTGAGGTTGGGGGCGTGAGCAGACACTCCCCTGTGCACTGATTGGTGAGGAGGAGTGTCCTCACATGCCCACACACGCCCCGCGAGCGCGCTGGGATCTGTAAACACCGCAAACCCGGAAGAAGAAGAATTACGAATTACGAGAATTTCTGAAGCCTTATGCGCCTCGCCTCATCTATACGCTCTTGCCAGTCAGTATCTGTTGGCGTTGTCGGTGACAACAAGCCACAGCACCAAGACCAGCAACATTAACGACTCCATGTCCTCCATGTTTATTGTTTACTATTCGGGTCGTGAGACTACCGCTTAAAAGCTCACTGAATCAGTGACATACAGAGCATCGTGGACGAGTTCGCGGAGCGCAAGGCTCGTCGTATGCCCTTCAAGTAATGCGCGCAGTAGGCTATTGATGTTTTATTATCCAGTGTTGGGCACGTTACTTTCAAAAAGTAATTAGTTATAGTTACTAGTTACTTTTCCCAAAAAGTAACGGAGTTACTTTGTCATAAAAGTAACTAATTACCAGGGAAAGTAATTATTCCGTTACATTTTGTCCCCCCCCCCCCAAAAAAAAAAATCAAATTCAGTTAGTGTAATCATAATAAAAGTGAATGTTAAATGTGTTTAATGACTGAAATGGACACTTAACAGAACCAGTTAGTAACATTATCTACACTATATTAATATTTTTGTGGGACAATGTGAGATAAGACATCTATCAAATGTAATATATTTTTGCAGTTATTAAAATTATGTTACTAATTACTGGCCACTGACGAGGACAAACGCTTTGTTCCTCGACATAATGTGCATTGCACGTAAACACTCTTGCCTTTTATTTCAAGTAATGAAAAGTAATGGCTGTATTTCCAGTGTGAAAGCGCAGTGCTGGGCTGACCGCTCGCCATCGCTGGCTCTTCCGATTGAAAGCATGCGCAGTAGTGCAGTATCTACTCTGATTGGCTTACTGTGCCGTTGTCTCGTGTCTCCCCGCCCCACACTAAAGCAGAGTAAAGAAAGGCTGAACGAGCAGCGTGCCAGATGAGAACAGCGTTAATAAAGTAACGCATAGTATTTTATTGTAAGTAACGGGAACGGCGTTATAACGATGTAAAAAGTAATTAGTTAGATTACTCGTTACTAAAAAAAAGTAACGCCATTAGTAACGCCGTTATTCCCATCACTGATTATGACCCATGTACAGTATGTCACCTAATGTTTTTTTGTTTCTGAGTTACATGTTCGTTTGAAGGACTTAATGTACAAAATAACATAGTTGCACCCCGGAGTGTTGAAATTGGTAAACACAGTGCATTCAGTGAGGTTTGCACCGCCCTCCTTTTATTTCTGACTCTTCCTGTCACCGTTGCAACCTCTGAGCGCTCATTCGTATGCCCTTCAAATAATGTGCGCAGTATAGGCTATTGATGTTTTATTATGAGCCATGTACAGTATCCTAATGTTTTTTGTTTCTGAGTTACATGTTCGTTTGAAGGACTTGATGTACTAAATAACATAGTTGCACCCGGTAGTGTTGAAATTGGTAAACACCGCAGTTGCGGACATTTTGTAGCCTAAAATGATGTTATGATAAGCTTTAATAAAGGGCCCGGTCATTTGCCCCGCCCCCGGCCCGGCTCTGACTTGTTCCGCCACTGTCACTGATGTCACTGTTTGCGCTGCTTAACGACATCACGTGACGTCCACCCACTTTCGCTAACTCCACCCAATGTGTCCACCCACTTCCAGCCAGCACGGTTCAGCGCGGTTGTAGTCGAAATGCAACTCCAACAGCCCTGCTCAGCTCGACTCAGCACGGCACGGCTCAGCCGCGTTTGTAGTGGAAAAGCGGCATTAGGGCCGGTGCGTCGCACCTGTAAGAGAGAGGGTTTATGCTGACTAAAAAAAAAAACCCACAAAATTAGTAACGTTCGCTGTTTGAGAAGAAAACACATCTACCCACAATATGCCATTTTTGACCAGCTCCGATGAAGAGTAGCGTGTTTAAAAAGTCATAGGATGTGTGACGCGCGTCAGCAGCAGCTTCCTTTTACAGTGCTGTGCATCGACCGACGCTTTCAAATCTACCCATTCGAGCCGCAAAAATAATAAATAGGAAAATAATGGTACTAAATGCCAGCATGTATGGTAATCCGTTTTCAAAACTTCTGCAAATGTCTCCCATATTTTGGTCTTTCTTTTGGTGCGTTTTTGGAGCTTCAATTCCGTCTCATGCAGGGCTCGCGCTGCCCACTCAGCAGTTAGTCAGCCAAGTCTCGTCTTTGATAGAAAATTGTGTCAACGAAATTAATCGGCATTTCAAACATCATGTTTTTAAGTGACTGGGTATCAGATTGAGACATGGCATTCACATCACTGGTGGTTTCACTCGGACAAATAATAAAGGACTCTTCAAATACACCTTTTATAAATCGTGGTTAAGCTTTAGAACATTGTGCTCACGCTGTTTATAACTGGGGCACGGCCAGGGGTGAAAGTAAGCCGGTCTTGGCCGGTCCGGCGTACCACTAAAAGATTTGGCCGTACCAGAAAGAAAAATATACTGTCTCTGAAAAAAAAATGCACTTTAAGCATAACACCACACCTGCTAACGTCAATTTACCAAAAGCAACACGTTTTCCTCAATATACATTACATATAACGCATTCTGACCTGTCTCTGAATTGTCTGAAGTGAATTCCTTCCGTGTTTCACTCGACAGACAGCGTGCGAGATAGTGTACGGAGCCCACTGCTTAACCATCTTGCGCCAACGTGCGCAGCTGGTATCCAAAGTGTTTTAGTAGACGTTTGTTGCAAAGCCTCCCAAATAAACAACATATACAGAAACATATGATGATGTTTCAATATTCTATTATGTGTGCAGTGTTTCGCTGGACAAACAACGAGCGAGCTACAGCGCGCGTACGGCTTAACCAGATCTTGTGCTATGGACCCTTTTCACGTGACGTCACGACAAACGCGGCCGCCATTTTGGACGTGTACTACCAGTAGTTTACCACAGCCAACATTGAGGAATGGCAGCAAAGAAAGTTTTTACTTTCAGCAAGACTTCCATCATGCCACTATATTGTTGTGCACCTGGATGTAGTAACCATCAACAAACAAGGCAAGGTTTATCATTTTATCGGATCCCAACGGAGAAGATGGATAGCGGCCATTAACAGATTGGCAGCCCTCGGCATACCAGCGCTTGTGTACTGACCACTTTGTTGGAGGTAAGACGAATAAAATTAGCCAGAAAAGGCATTACATTGCTGTTAACATTCTGTGGCGGCGAGTGTGTAACCAAATGGGCTAAAATAAACCATTGTAACCTCTTTGTTCTTCTGTAGTAGCTATTGTTGACTAGCTAATGTCAACAAGTAGCTAGTATGTTACTGTAGCAATGTTTACGTTCAGTCATTTGGATGACTGTTAAAACCTTTCAGTCTCAAGTTTTTCCTTTACTGTATTTACTAGTTTACTGTAATTATGATCCGGCAGCTATTTACACCGGATCCAGTATAAATAGCTGCCGGAGCCAACGTCCGAGGTTCCGGAGCACGCTCCGGCTTGCTCTCCCTCAAATTAAGCAGCGTGCGCCGGCTTGCTCCCGGAGTGCTCCGGCCGAGGTTCCCCTCAAATTAAGCAGCGCGCGCCAGCTTGCTCTGGAGCAAGCCGGAGCGCGCTCCGTAACCTCGGCCGGAGCACTTCTGGAGCAAGCCGGAGTGCCCTCCGGAACCTCGGCCGGAGCACTCCGGAACCTCGGACGTTGGCGTGTATGTGTATGGCGATGGGTTTTTAACGACATAGGTATACAGATCATGTGGGCCGAAGTCAGGTAAAGACGAGGGCTTCGTGTACTTCCGTACGTCAGTGAACAATCCTGGTGGAAGCAGGTAAACGTCGTTCTCTAAGCCTGCTAACCTCAATTTTTGCAAATACCTCTCCCTCTGCTCGCCCTGTAAATGCCCTACGTCGCTGGATAGTGAAGGTGTTTTCTGCATCTCGCTCCTTTTTCTTTTATGTTTTTCGTTTGTCGCCTTTCTCGCATTCAAACTGATTCGAGCCGAAGTCCACTACATGTCCAAAATGGCGGTCGCGTTTACGAAGATCACGTGACTGAAAAGGGTCCATAAAGTGCGCAGCTGGTAATCAGTGTTTTAGCAGACAGACGTTAGTTGCAAAGCCTCCCAAATAAAAAGGCATATAAAAAAACATGTTAACGTTTCATGATGGGCTATTTAAAAATGGCTTTGATCAGAATTCGTAAATCGAGTGGAAGTTGGGGCAAAGATTCTAGATTACTGTCTGGTTGGAGCGAGCAGAGTAACTAGGCTCCCAATGCATGGCACGCGCACTGAGAACACATGCACTTACTGTAGAATGCACGCACTTTCTCAAACGTTCCGACACACCCGTGGGAAAATACAAAGAATCCAAAAAACACCAACAGAAAACCACAACGATATATTTGATAAGATAAGGAAGAGAGGACAACTTTTACCTACAAACTTTCACTTTTCTGTTCTGTTACACTGTTTTGTGTCCAATGTCCAAAATGAAAAGTTAGTTTTCAACTGTTCAGCTAAAAAAAAAAAAAAATTATTAAAACAATTGTGTTGTTGAAATGATGTTTGCAATTTATTTGCAATCAAAAACATACAGGTGGATGAAAGAGTGATAGTGTGATTAAAAAAGTACTATACTAGTACTACTGAGTGATAAGAAATCCTAGTGAATGCTTGATAAGTAGACAATAATAAATAATTAGGTGTATTTTTCGGCGCGTGCTCTGCGCGCGCACAATGACTCAAAATAATAATATCGGCAAGAAATAAAAGTTACTTTCATCCCTGTGTATATCCGTTAAGTAAAATGACCAGCAGAATATGTTCTGATTTGGTTTGCTTGTTTAGCGATGTTTTTGTCAGCTTCGTTTGTTATCGTTGACATTCGGGAACACTCAGAAGTTAAATTGATGTAAATACCGCGAGACTGTACGCGATAGAACGAGAAAACAATATGGCTGCGCCCATTTGCTAGAAAATGTGTTTTAACTCCGTTCGTGCTTTTGTTTCTAATGCGTTGAACTTAATTCAATATGTCGTGGAAAAAAAGATATCCTCCATAAAAGAGATAGTGGAACAGTGTCTGGGTTAGAAGTAGTATATTCTTCAAAGCTACATTTTCATCTAATTTTTATAAATATTTTTTTTTTTGCCACTTATGTCATTGATTACAAAATATGGCATCAAATAGATACACATTATTGTTAAATTCTGTTGCTTTTCTATGTTAAATCTATGTAAAAAATGTGTTCTATAGCATCTTTAAATGTTAAAATCTCAACAGCTTTAAGGGGCTTGCAGCCCCCTTGACCCCTGCTGATAGTTTCTTACATTCCTCTATTTTTTTCAATTACTGCTGGGATCCCTGATAAAAGCGTCTGCTTAATGTAATGTAATATTCACTGAATAACTGATGCATGTCTTGTTTCAGACTGTTCTCCTGGGAACGGTGGGGGGATTGTCACTTAAAGATACAATCTGGCGTATCCTGAAAAGAACAATTGACACCTCCCTGGCAAAACGTACAAACTGGAGTGGGGCGAATCAAAAAGTAGCCTTTAAAGGCCTGCTTTTAAAAAATGTGATCGTGGGTGAGTCACTGTATAAATAATATAAATATCAATATGCTAACCTATTTCAATTTTATTCTTGTTAGCAAACTGCTGGCATGTCTCATGTCTTAAATACAACATACACCACTTAACGAACATACAACTGATCCAAATGGTTGCAGTGACACAAGTGTTACACTGAGTATCATACTGTGTTTACACTGAGTATCATACTATCCTCTTCTTGTGTTTTCCAGATGCAGTCCGCTCAAATACTCTCACCCAAGCCGCAACAGATAAGGAAATAGAGATCCTTATCATTAGATGGCTTCAACTTGCCGCGGACAGAGATGGTGGCAGAAGCCGGAGAGCAAGATCTCTCTCACACACACACACATCGTAAATTCATTAAAATGTAAATCCAAATTCATTTTCTGTCTTCTCATTGTTTCTATCTTAATAGTATCGTGTTGGACATGAATTGATAAATGTCTAAGTGTAAAAGGAAACCACATTAATGCACAAGTTCACTTCCACTAATGGGGTTAAAAAAAGAGTACTGGTACCAAGGGTGCCATTTCTAGAATAAGTATTAAGTCAGGGGTGTCAAACTCAAATTCACAATGGGCCAAAATCTAAATCTGGGATGAAGTTGTGGGCCAAGTGGAATACACATTTGAAATGATCTGTCAGGGCTGGTTTATTTTGGCTGCAGTTCTCAATCAACTGGATTGAGGCAATCGAATCTAGTACAAATAGTTGTTCTGGTGAATAGTCGTTCTGTGGAAACTGTCTGCTTATGATTTAGCCTATGTTCATTTAACAGTTTATAAAGAACGACTGCTTCGGAATTCTAGTATTACCTTGGTAGGAATGGAAAAGAAAAATGGTGGAATAAACCTAAACAAAGATTGAGGGCGGGAGTTTTCTGTCCTCTCACTCGGGGTTCCGCAATCGGGCCGAGTTCAAGTCGAGTGCTCGGGGGGCAATCGGGCCTAGATTCAAACCGGAGATCGGCCGAGTGATTTCTGATTACTCGGGCCGCTTTCGGCCCGCACAATTTTTTCTACTTGGGAACTACGAGATATCCACGTTGGTTTTATTTTGAATCTTTTACAAGCTGCAAATGACTAGAACGTATGTTGTGTCTAGGCAAATATTCCAATCACCGAACAAATTCTGCAACACACAACTGTAGAATAGACACTTTCCGGCTATCGTATTTGAATAGTTTGCGACAAAGACGTAAACAATTACGTCAGACGCTTTGTTTCCCCACTTTTAACAAAGGCACGAAGGCCATAGTGTACATTTCAGTGGTCGTTTAAAGGCTTAAGTAAATAAAACGCAGTGTCGGATGAGTTCTAAATTCTACACGTGATTCACCTCCCTCGTCTACACACACACACACAAAAAAAAAAAAACCTCCAACAACCACTGAATCACGTGAGCTCGACGTAGGCTACTAGACTCGGACTGACTCTTCTTCTTCTGTCAGGTTTTATGGCAGTTTACCAGCAAAGTGTATTACCGCCATCTACTGGACTGAGGTCCAATCAATTGGATGTCATTTCAAAGAAAAATTGAATTAAAAGGAAAAACAACAAACTAAATCCTAATTGCTAATTTTGTTTCTTTGATAAATGTTATCATAGCACAAGTGATGTTTTCTAATCTAGGCTCACCTAATAAGGTGTCTAAAGAAAAGGTTTTCTTGACTGCGTTCACAGGTGGTGTAGTGGTTAGCGCTGTGTCAGGCCTGTGATGACCTGGCGACTTGTCCAGGGTGTACCCTGCCTTTCGCCCATAGTCAGCTGGGATAGGCTCCAGCTTGCCTGCGACCCTGTAGAACAGGATAAAGTGGCTAGAGATAATGAGATGAGACTGCGTTCACGTCCTTCTTCAGTTTTTCTTTTTGTCTGTAGAATTTTAAGCACGGGGCGGCATGGTGGTGTAGTGGTTAGCGCTGTCACCTCACAGCAAGAAGGTCCGGGTTCGAGCCCCGTGGCCGGCGAGGGCCTTTCTGTGTGGAATTTGCATGTTCTCCCCGTGTCCGCGTGGGTTTCCTCCGGGTGCTCCAGTTTCCCCCACAGTCCAAAGACATGCAGGTTAGGTTAACTGGTGACTCTAAATTGACCGTAGGCGTGAATGTGAGTGTGAATGGTTGTCTGTGTCTATGTGTCAGCCCTGTGATGACCTGGTGACTTGTCCAGGGTGTACCCTGCCTTTCGCCCGTAGTCAGCTGGGATAGGCTCCAGCTTGCCTACGACCCTGTAGAACAGGATAAAGCGGCTAGAGATAATGAGATGAGATTTTAAGCACCTTAAAAGAACATGATCTACATCCTCTCTCACTCCACAAAGTTCACATTTTCCAGATGGATGTTTGTTTACAATGTATAGGGGCAATTCCATGTAAATGTCAACCTCACCATGCAAAAATAAAGCAACATGTAATACATCAAAACCACTCCCAGAGATCTCACCTAGGCCTGTATTTTACAGATGTGAATAAGTTGAACCAATTTGTAACCAACCTAATATGTCACTGTCAGTCTTTCTTTCTTATAATGTAAACCCCAAGCTAAAATCAACTTTGATCATGTACAATTCTATATTATTGCCACAAGCCACAGAAATGTATGCTAAAATCCACAAAACAGCAAAACAATAGCCATCCTAAATATTATTTAAGAACTTTGATAGTTTTATCTGATATTTAGAGAGTTTTTCAAAGGGTTATGGTGGTTAAATTGCTGATTTTCTAAACATATGCCATGTCTATTTCAGACGCGTCACATCCGTAACGGAATTTCGTCACATCCATAACGCTGACTTCTCCTTCCGAAACTCTGCATGAAATACAAAATATTTTAAACAAAGATTTTTTTAATATTCACCTTGGACCCCTCTATCAAATGGATATCTCCATTTCGACATTAGGTTTACAATTTCACAGAGTTTGATAAAAATGTACAGTCACCCAAGAAAAGTGATACTTTTTCTGTCACATCCATAACGCATCTTTTATTGGCACTTTCTGGCATGCCCTAGATGTACTATGGGAATTGTTCTTGTTCTATCACTTCTCCAGTATGGTACAGCCTTAAAATATGCAACACCTGTTTAAATACTGGGAGACAATAAAACATGCACTGGGTCATTTGTTGCCATTTTGAGTTCAAGTGTCACGTCCATAACGCTGGAATTGCTCCTAAACTGTTATTTAATCCAGTATGGCCTATTCTCAGTCTTGTAAACCAAACCTCCTCCTGTCTGTTTGGGTAACTAGGTTTGGTACCTGAGATATCTTCTTGTATATTATATAAGTGTCTACCTTTTTTCTCCTTATCCCATTCAGCTTGCCATATTATGTTAACTTTATGTTTAATGAGTACCTTAACTTGTGATCTACTGAGTGGAATATTTAACTGAGCCTCCTTTTCTTTGGTTGCCTCTTTTGCCAGCTTGTCTGCTTCCTCATTACCACCAACTCCTTTATGGGCTGGAACCCATACAAACCGGATTGATATTCCCTGTTGACTGATTGCAAATAAAATATTATTAATTTCATTCAATAAGTCCTGTTGGCATGATGATTCTCCACTTTGAATGGATGTGAGAGATGACATAGAATCAGAACAAATAACTGCTTTAGGGGGCCTAGCTTCTTCTATCCACTGTAATGCAATAATAATGGCGGTCATTTCAGCTGCAAATATGGACAGATGATCTGATGTTCTCTTTTTAATAGAGATTTTGTAATCAGGGATATAAATTTAGCTGCTTCTTCTTTTGTGTTTAATGGCGGTTGGCATGCCAACTTAAAGGTGCATTACCGCCACCCACTGGATTGGAGTGTGGAACAGAAGATTGGCAGGAAAAAAAAAAACCCCTAAATTTTCTCTATTACACCTGTTACTTTTAAAAATGTCATTAGTTGGCCATATATGTGTCCAAATGCCTTGCCTAAGATGTTCTCGAGTGTGAAGTTAAGCTTTATTTCTTTAAGTGCTTCACTTAAAGAAATAAGTCTTATTTCTTGAAGTGAAGTTCTTATTTCTAAGAACTTCATCATCCTGAAGTTCGCAGACGACACTGCAGTGATAGGACGCATCACTGGCGGTGACAAAACAGCCTACAGAAGGGAGGTGGCCAGTCTGGTGTCATGGTGTGAGGACAACAACCTCACCCTCAACACGGACAAGACGAAGGAGATGATAATGGACATGAAGAAGGAGAGGAGACCTCATTGCCCACTGTTCATCCAGGAGCTTGAGGTGGAGAGGGTGAACAGTTTCAAATACCTGGGTGTTCACATCAGTGAGGACCTCACATGGACAGTTAACACCACACAGCTGGTTAGGAAGGCTCAACAGCGACTGTACTTTCAGAGGAGGCTGAGGAAGTTTGGTATGTCACCTAAGATCCTCAGCAACTTCTACAGCTGCGTGATTGAGAGCATCCTGACCAACTGCATCACTGTGTGGTATGGCAGCACTACAGCAATGGACCAGAAACACCTGCAGAGGGTGGTGAAGACTGCTGAGAGGATCACCAGAACTCCACTGCCCTCTCTGCAGAGCATCTACCACCGCAGAGTCCACAGGAGAGCTGCCTCCATCCTTAAAGACCCCCCCCCCGGCACAGACTGTTCACACTCTTACCCTCAGGCCGGAGGTACAGAAGTGTGAAATGTAAGACTGTCAGACTAAAGAACTCTTTCTTTCCCACCGCCATCAGACTCCTGAACAGCTGACAGGAGTCTATAACCATGGATTACCTCCCTGTAAACTGTCCTTGACTGTTTACATCTGGTTACATTGTTTGCACATTCGCACATTACTGCCCTTCTGCTGCTACGTCTGATCATTGCTTTATTTTTGCGTTACACTGCCTATTTTGCACTACATTTACCTTTATTTTGGACTACACTGGGTGTTTTTGTTGCTTTTGCTTTTTGCACTATATTGCCTTTACTTTGTATTACTTCTTCCGCCGATTTATTTGTAATTGGCATTCATGGTGGACAGCAAACTAAGAATTTCATTGTGCAAGTGGACATGTCCTTACTGTGCATATGACAAACACTTTTTGAATTTAGTTTCTTTCTCTCTTCTTTATAGAAGTCACACTCCATTACCACATACTGCACTGATTCTGGCTGATTGCAATGTCTGCATAACCCAGTCGGATGTTTTCCTATTATATGAAGTGTTTTGTTGAGTGCTGTATGACCTATTCTTAGACAGGTGATGATGGTTTCCTCTCTTCTGTTTCTTCCCACTTTTCTCCCAACACCCACATGCTTTTGTATATTGTAGAGATGTCTTCCTGTATCACTGGTGTCCCAGTACTCCTGCCATACTTTTCTGTTTAACTTTTAATGATGGTTTTAGCCTCAGCTTTACATAGTGGAATTTGCAGCTGAATTGTTTGCTTTGCCAGTATGTCTACGTCCTCGTTTCCTTCTACCCCAACATGAGCAGGAACCCAAATGAAACATCCATTTAAACTCATTCTGTATATCCTGTATATAATGTGGTATATTTCATTTATGATATCTTGTCTGCATGATTTCTCTGACCTGATGCTCATGAGTGCTGATAAACTATCTGTTGCTATGAGTATTGTTTTGGTTGTTTTCCTCTACCCATAGTAATCCTAGCATTATGGCCACAAGCTCTACTGTGTATACTGAAAGATGGTCTGTTGTTCTTTCTATAGCTGTGCCATACTGTGGGATATATACTGCAGCACCAGTGCATCCAGATTCAGGTTTTTTTGAACCATCTGCAAATACTACTGTCTTATCTGCAAAGTAGTGTTGTGTGTAGCTTTGGACAATGTAATAAGCAGGCACTAGCTTGGACTTCTCTTTCATTTCTTTTTGTAAGTTCAGATCAATAGATGGCATCACAAACAGCCAGGGAGGGATAGCTGAAATTGGAACCGTTTTGCTGTACTGGTGACTGTGTAGACCTGCTTCACCTGCCTTGACATTACCAATCCATCCAAAACTGTAAGTTTGATTTATGTTCCCAGCACTCCTACAGGACAGCCTTTGTTGGGTGCAATTCATTGTGTCCCTGTAAGTTAACCCGGTATGCCAACATAAGCTTAACTCTCCGAATATGTAATGGCATTTCTCCCATTTCTACCTGCATAGCAGCTACTGGAGAGGTTTTAAATGCCCCACAGCATATTCTTAGAGCCTGTGCTTACTCTACATCTAATTTTTTAAAGTTGCTTTTTGCCACTGACATATAGGCTACACAACCATAATCTAATGTTGCCCTCATGAGTACCTAGTAAATGTTTAATAATGATGATCTCGCTGCCCCCCAGTCCCATCCCGACAAGCAACGCAAAAGATTGTTGATTTTCTCACATTTTCCTTTTGTTTGTTCTATATGCTGTATCCACGTGAGTTTCTCATCAAAAATAACCTCAAGAAACCTAACCACTCTGACTTGCTCAAATGTCAGCATTGTACGGAATAATGTAACAAATTAATTGTTAGTACTGTAAACATTTTAATATAAAATACATTAAATGTACTTTTGTAAGAAGTACAATTTAAATATATTTTGTTGTGCATTTTTGTCAGTAATGGTACACCACGAATCAAAGGTACTAAATGTCATTAAAATTACTGTGTATTGCAAGAACATTAGATTGCTAAAGAAAGGTTTCATATTTAAAAAAAAACATTACATATTTGCACATAAAGGACCTTAAGTTGAACTGTTAAGTACACGTTTATTCATTATCTCTAAAGTGAAAATTTAGAAATGCTGACAATTCATCTTATTGTATAAGGATGGCACTTATTAGGCTGTGAGAAAAATGTATCCGTGTACAGACATCCTATCAAAAGAGATCAGAAAGGGTGTGACCTACTCGAATTTTTACTGTACGAGTGCCTTTTTTTTCCCCTTGCAATTTACTTAAATACACTGCACACAACTAGCCTATTACATGATATAACAGAGCAAACAGACAGGGACATTTCTCATATGGTCAACACATGATGTACAGAGGTAATCGTATGTGCCTTTCACAGATACAGGGTGAGAGTTGTGAAGCTTATTTTCAACTGAAACACCTGCAATGGAATGACTCCAACACCTATCAAAGGCAATGGCTTTGTCCTTGTTGGAGGCACAGGAATTAATGGACATCTGTGTTACACCTATAACATTCAAAAACTTTTTGAATGTTGTGTGTTAAAACATGAAAATTAAAAATACAGCTCCTGTTTCTTGTAACTGACCACTGCACAATGCGAGGTTGTTGAAAGGCTGAAATCTCTTGGTAGATGCATCTTCAGGCTACAAGTCTGCTCAAGAGCTGGAGATCCAATGGAGGAAGAAAAACTTGCATATCCAGATGCAGGGCTGTTGTGCCTTAAGAGAGAGGTCTTCAATCTCAGCTGCTGGCTTGTATTATAACTAGGCAGAAGTCACATCTGTTTCCACTTGTTTAACCAATGGCTCTTGGGCTCTAATAAACTAATCAAATATGCCTCCCCGTTGTCTGGAACGAAAGCCTACAGCCACATGGGCCGTAATATTTTGGAGTTCCCAATCACATTTCAAGAGGAGGAGAAAAAAAAAAAAAAAAGCATGATTTATTAAGGTATATGGTTTTAAAAACACTTGTCTTGTGCACAGGAAGTACATTACAAAACAAATTTTGGCATTTTGAATTGGAACCTGAAGAAATTAATGATGAATAAAATAAAACAAGACTAAAATAAAACCAACTGTTAAATGATGTTAACACATTTCTTAAAATTACAAAGGCCCAAAAAAATTGCACATTAATCCAACTTTAAAAGAACAATATTCTCTGGTTATAAATCATTTGTAATAAAAAAAAAGAAAAATCATTAGTCACATTTTCATGTATATTTAGGAATCCCAGAGTGTTAGAAATTAAGACAAGTATACTATATAAAATCATACCGCTGAACAGTTATCTACAAAGCACATCAAATAGTACTGTCTTCCAAGCAATTCATTAGTAAGAAATATTTCTCATTATCTCTAGCCGCTTTATCCTTCTACAGGGTCGCAAGCAAGCTGGAGCCTATCCCAGCTGACTACGGGCAAAAGGCGGGATACACCCTGGACAAGTCGCCAGGTCTAAGAAATATTTAAGAGAAGAAATTAAAAATCTATTTACAGTAAAACATAGCCTGGCACTTCAGGTCACTAAATATACAAACGTAAAACAGAAGTTAATGCTGTATAAAATTTCAAATTAAAAAAAAAAAAAAAAAAAAAAAAAAAAGACTGCTGTATGCAGGAGATATCTATCTATCTATCTATCTATCTATCTATGGCAGGAATGATTAAGACTTTCATAGACATGGGCTTATCAAGCTGTGGGTCGCATACAACACTGACCTAATTTTAGAGACAGCCTCAATATAAATATCTCTAAACAGCTCGTCAGTTCTTTCTCAATTTGTTCTCTCAGGCAGATGAACAGAACAGATAACATTAGATGATTGACATGCTTCACTAAAGTCCTGGTAACCCTGTTCTCCTAAAACACCCACAATTTTTTTCCCCTCTGCAATTATACTCCTGTTTGCTCTTTAATCCAGGCACGGAATTTGGGGACAGTGGTGTAAATTCCAGGTTTGTTTCTACGGGCACATCCATCACCCCAGCTCACCACACCTGCCAGAAACATTCGCCCAGCTGCATTAGAGCTAGACAAAGGACCACCTGAGTCACCCTGGGGAAAAATATATACATTTTTAAATATAAATATATAAATAAAACTCCATCATCAGCCAAACGATAAATGTGAATACAGTGGTGCTTGAAAGTTCTTGAACCCTTCAGAATTTTCTATATTTCTGCATAAATATGACCTAAAACATCAGATTTTCACACAAGTCCTAAAAGTAGATAAAGAGAACCCATTTAAACAAATGAGACAAAAATATTATACTTGGTCATTTATTTATTGAGGAAAATGATCCAATATTACGCATCTGTGAGTGGCAAAAGTATGTGAACCTCTAGGATTAGCAATTAATTTGAAGGTGAAATTAGTCAGGTGTTTTTAAATCAATGGGATGACAATCAGGTGTGAGTGGGCACCCTGTTTTATTTAAAGAACAGGGATCTATCAAAGTCTGATCTTCACAACACATGTTTGTCATGGCACGAACAAAGGAGATTTCCGAGGACCTCAGAAAAAGCGTTGTTGATGCTCATCAGGCTGGAAAAGGTTACAAAACCATCTCTAAAGAGTTTGGACTCCACCAATCCACAGCCAGACAGATTGTGTACAAATGGAGGAAATTCAAGACCATTGTTACCCTCCCCAGGAGTGGTCGACCAACAAAGATCACTCCAACAGCAAGGCATGTAACAGTCGGCGAGGTCACAAAGGACCCCAGGGTAACTTCTAAGGCCCTGTCCACATGGCAATGGATTCAGGTGACTCCAATACAATTGCTTATCGTTTAGGCCTGGCGTCCACATGGCACCAGGTGAGAACGGGTTCCAGAGTGGAAAGATCTGGCAACGTTGCCGTTGTGAAGTTGTCTGGATGAGTAGAACGGATTTGTTTACGATAATGTCACAACCACATGACTGTGAGTGCTTCACGCCGGGTTGAAGTGTAACGAACTCGATGCGAGTTGTCAACAAATCCTATAACTTGGTTCATGAAACGCGCTTACAAAATATTTTCACTGTGAATATTTATTGTGTAATGGTGCAAAGTGAGAGAGAGAGAGAGAGAGAGAGAGAGAGAAAGAAAATAGCCCTTAGGGCAGAGTCAATCCTGCCAGCAAAAATAGGGAAAAAAAAAAAAAAAAAAGGAGCGATCTCACCTCTTCAGATGTGGGTTTAAGTCCTACAATACATTCCTCAAAAAGGGCGTAGAAGAAATTAATCCATCAACGTGTATCATTCAATTTATTCCGGACCATTAAAGACGCCGCCTTCCGCGTAGAATCATACGTCATCCTCGTCGCCATATTGGATAGGTCAAAGCGGAGTATAAAGATTCATGTGCTGCGTTTAACTGTACCAACAGGTTTACCGTCCAAACGAGATCATATGGGATTACCTTTCACAGGTGAGAAACAACAAATTAATCCATCAACGTGTATCATTCAATTTATTCCGGACCATTAAAGATGCCGCCTTCCGCGTAGATTCATACGTCATCCTCGCCGCCATTTTGGAGAGGTCAAAGCGGAGAATAAAGATTAGCTGCGTTTAACTGTACCAACAGGTTTGCCGTCCAAACGAGATTACATGGGATTACCTTTCACAGGTGAGACTGGAAAAATATTTTTCATTGTATTTGGTCATTATAATGTAATTTTACAAACAGATTTTCCTGACTTTGTGGCTAATATGAAGTCTCGCGCATAATAGTTTATGCGCATGCGTCCTTACTTCTTCTGGTGTCTCCGAAGGGACCGTCTTACAGTGCCCCTAGAGGTGTGGCATGTGTATTGCATCGTTTTCAGCAAGCGTTGCGTTGCCATATGGACCTGATATTTTACTGATTGTTGCCCATTTGGACGCGATATATTTTTAAATAACATCTCGTTGCCGGTGTCGTGTGGATGTAGCCTAAGCAAGTGAAAACCTCTCTCACATTAGCCAAATGTTCATGAGTCCACCATCAGGAGAACATTGAACAACAATGGTGTGCATGGCAGGGTTGCAAGGAGAAAGCCACTGCTCTTCAAAAAGAACATTGCTGCTCATCTGCAGTTTGCTAAAGATCATGTGCACAAGCCAGAAGGCTATTGGAAAAATGTTTTGTGGACCGATGAGACCAAAATAGAACTTTTTGGCTTAAATGAGAAGTGTTATGTTTGGAGAAAGGAAAACACTGCATTCCAGCATAAGAACCTTATCCCGTCTGTGAAACATGGTGGTGGTATCATGGTTTGGGCCTGTTTTGCTGCATCTGGGCCAGGACGGCTTGCCATTATTGATGGAACAATGAATTCTGAATTATACCAGTGAATTCTAAAGGAAAATGTCAGGCCATCTGTCCATGAACTGAATCTCAAGAGAAGGTGGGTCATGCAGCAAGACAATGACCCTAAGCAAACAAGTCGTTCTACCAAAGAATGGTTAAAGACGAATAAAGTTAATGTTTTGGAATGGCCAAGTCAAAGTCCTGACCTTAATCCAATCGAAATGTTGTGGAAGGACCTGAAGCAAGCGGTTTATGTGAGGAAACCCATGTTCTGTACGGAGGAATGGGCTAAAATTCCTCCAAGCCAGTGTGCAGGACTGATCAACAGTTACCGGAAACATTTATTTGCAGTTATTGCTGCACAAGGGGGTCACACCAGATACTGAGAGCAAAAGGTTCACACACTCTTGCCACTCACAGATCTGTAATATTGGATCATTTTCTTCAATAAATAAATGAACAGATATAATATTTGCCTTATTTGTTTAACTGGGTTCTCTTTATCTACTTTTAGGACTCGTGTGAAAATCTGATGTTTTAAGTCATATTTATGCAGAAATATAGAAAATTCTGGGCGGCACGGTGGTGTAGTGGTTAGCGCTGTCGCCTCACAGCAAGAAGGTCCGGGTTCGAGCCCTGTGGCCAGCGAGAGCCTTTCTGTGCGGAGTTAGCATGTTCTCCCCGTGGGTTTCCTCCGGGTGCTCCGGTTTCCCCCACAGTCCAAAAGACATGCAGGTTAGGTTAACTGGTGACTAAATTGACCGTAGGTGTGAATGGTTGTGTGTCTATGGCCCTGTCCACACGGCAACGGATTCAGGTGAATCCGATAAAATTTATCGTTTCGGCCTGGCGTCCACACGGCACCGGCGTTTTGGGTGCCCCAAAACGATATTTTTTGAGAACGGTTTCTAGAGTGGAAAAATCTGGTAACGGCGCCGTTGCGAAGTCGTCTGGATGAGTAGAACGGATTTGTTTACAATGACGTCACAACCACATGACTAGAACAAGCAGCACTCTCGCACGCATCATTCGTAACAACAGCAATAATGGCGGACCCCAGAGTAGTAGTAGTTCAGTGCCGGGTAGAAGAAGGGGTTTATGCGCATGCGTCCTACTTCTTCTATTGTTCTGGTGTCTCCGATGGGACCGTCTTACAGCACACGTAGAGGTGTGGCATGTGTATTGCATCGTTTTCAGCAAGCGTTGCGTTGCCATATGTACCTGATATTTTACTGATCCATTGCCCATGTGGACGCGATTTTTTTTTTTACCCACTAAAAAAAAAAAAATTATTATCTCGTTGCCGTTGTGTGGATGTAGCCCATGTGTCAGCCCTGTGATGACCTGGCGACTTGTCCAGGGTGTACCTCGCCTTTCACCCGTAGTCAGCTGGGATAGGCTCCAGCTTGCCTGCGACCCTGTAGAACAGGATAAAGCGGCTAGAGATAATGAGATGAGATATAGAAAATTCTAAACGGTTCACAATTTTCAAGCACCACTGTTTATAATAGGAGCATTTGTATCTGTAGGATCGGATAACTAGAAATAGAATTTTTTTTTTTTGTGGGGGAGAAAACAAACAAACACACTATACCTGACAGGCATCCACCCCTCCTGCAAGAACTCCAGCACACGTCATGCGCGAAGTAATCTGCCCTTTCATGAGTTGATCACATACTGTGCTGTTAATGATGCGAACTTCTGCTTTCTGCAACACTGTTGCACCAGAGCCTGTGCACGCACACAAATATTTAAGTATTATACATCGCATCAATTCCATCCAGAGAAAATTTTTGCATGCTCACGCACTGGGATCAGTTTGTTTTGAAAAGTACTGGGGACAATGATGGGTTTGACGTTTTCACACCTTTTTCAGTGATCCATAGACTGCTGACAGATGTAAACAGCATCCCTTTCAGTATCACCTGTAAAAGCTGCTTGCACTTTTTAAGTGTGATATGATGCTATTACAATAACCTTCTTCCATGGATGATGTAAATGCTATTGCATCTCAAAAAAATTTAATATTGTGAAAGCTTGTTTTTTGTAATAAAAAAGGTAAACTTTCATATATATTCTATATTTATTACAAGTGAAATATTTCAACCCTTTTTTGTTTCAATTTTGATGAGTATGGCTTATAGCTCATGAATATCACAAATCCAGTATCTCATATTAGAATATTTCCTAAAAAATCAAAAAAGGATTTACAATCCAGAAATGCCCAACTTCTGAAAAGTACAACCCCAATTCCAAAAAAATTGCAAATGAAAACAGAATGCAATAATTTACAAAAATCATAGAAACCCTATATTTAATTGAAAATAGTACAAAGACAACGTATCAAATGTTGAAGTTTTTTTTTTTAAATCAATGCTCATTTTGAATTTGATGTCAGCAACACATTTCAGAAAAGTTGGGACAGCAGTATGTTGCATCACCTCTACTTTTAACACCACACTAAACATTTGGGAACTGAGACCAACTGCTGTAGTTTTGAGAAAGAAATGTATCCCCATTCTTGTTGGATATACAATTTCAGTTACTCAACAGTTTGAGGTCTCTTGTCATTTTGTTCTTCATAATGCACCAAATGTTTTAAATGTGAGACAGGTCTTGACTGCAGGCAGGCCAGTTGTGCACCCGGACTCTTACTACGGAGCCATGCAGTTTTAATATAAATGTGCAGAAAGCAGTTTGGCATTATCTTGATGAAAGAAGGAAGGCCTTCCCTGAAAAAGATTGTCTGGATGGCAGTATATTGCTCTGAAACGTGTATACCATCACTGAGCATTAATGATGCCTTCCCAGATGTACAAGCTCCCCATGTCATGTGCACTAATGCACACTCATACCATTCACAGATGCTGGCTTTGAACTGTGCATTGATAATCCAAATGGTCCCTCTCCTCTTTAGCCTGGAGGGCATGGTGTCCATGATTTCTACAAAGAATTTCTACCGTTTCTTCATCAGACCTCGGGACAATTTTCCACTTCGCCTCAGTCCATCGTAAAAGAGCTCGGGCCCAGAGTAGGTGGCAGTGTTTCTAGATATTGTTTATATCTGGTTTTAACTTGCATTTGTGGATGCAGTAATGAACTGTTTTCACAGACGATGGTTTTCTGAAGTGTTCCTGAGCCCATACAGTGATTTCCACTACAGACACTTGTCTGCTTTTAATGCAGTGTCGCTTTGTCTCTTGCATACAGAGACTTTAAAAGATTCAGAGAATCTGGAAATGATATGTACCATAGATGAGGTGATCCCTAAATTCTTTGCAATTTTACATTGAGGAACATTATTTTTAAAATGTCAAGTCAATTATAGCGACTCATTACGACTACACTACTTTTATTTAACCACATACATGAAACAAGTAATAGTCAAACAAGTACTTTTCTTTTGACAAAAATGTATCATCTACATTCAGCCATTCAGAGAATCTCATTAATTTCACCAAACTGAATGCTTTCAAAATCCGTGATGGGAACAAAATGAGCCACAACAAAAAGTGGTGTCCCTAGCATAAATGACATCCATGTGCTCACACCTTTTAAAAACAACAGAGATTTATTTAATTGTAATTTATTGTGATGTGCACAAGTGCTTTGGCTGACCAACTCCAAAGAGTGAGTGAGGGAACATTTCACATCATAAGCATTAATTACCAATTTAAACTGTGAAACCCACCTCCTTCCCTGATCGCCCCCCAGCCTGTGATCCACACCGATTTGCCAGCAGGGAAGCTGTAAGAGGCAGATGGCAAACAGATGGGCTGGATTGTGTCTCTGAAAGTGACAGCTCTGTCAAGTTCCATGAGAGCTATGTCATTATCAAACGTATATTCGTTGTAACTGGGGTGAGCAATGATCCTCTTTACGTAACGCTTTTCAGCTTTAGCCAACTGCTTTTGTGAATGGAGGCCCAGATACACCTCCCACGAGTCTGGCTGAGAAAGCCTGTTCTCACACACACACACACACAAATATACACACACTTTTTGGACATGTAGAAGACATTTATCCTATACACAACCCCAATTCCCAAAAAGTTGGAATGCTACATAAAACACAAACAGAATGCAATGATTTGCAAATCCTTTTCAACCTACTGTATATTTAATTGAATACAAAGACAAGATATTTAATGTTCAAAAACTGATGAACTTGTTTTTGTAAATCTACAGTCCTTCTGAATTTGGTGCATGCAACACATTCCTAAATAAATTAATGGCTTTCATGTTCAACTCATTCAAGGTGGCCTCAGGTGAGTCACACACCTGGAGCCCCAATCCTGTTGGCCAGCCATGCAGTTGGCTAGCTCAGCTGTACTGGTTGCACACATCCCTTTTTAGGGTGTCAATGAAGGTTGCGGGGGGACGGCCTCGACTTCTGCAACCGTGGAGAGGCTCCCACAGCACAAGCAGGCAGATTCTTGTGCCTGAAGCAGTGGTCTGCAAGCCCAAGTCTCTGCTAGACCACCTTGTCAGAAATTCTGGGAAGGGTACCATATAAATCTTAATTTGGTACACAGCTCTGCCAAGCTGATGTTCAGGGTCACATGCAACATTCGAGTGTAGGAGCCATCAAGAGATCTTTCAAAGGTAGAGTTAAGGGACCAGCATTCACATCCGTACAGGAGGACAGACCCGACAGTGGCCACAAAGAGCCTACGCTTCAGCTCCCGGGAGACACTTGATTTCCAGATCTTACACACATCATTCAGTGCCTGCCAGGCTAGTGCCTTGCAGACTGTGACAGCCTGTTCAGTTGAATTAACCCACAAGCCTAGATACTTGAAATCGTCTACTTCATCAAGCACCGTCCCATCACTTGTGGAGAGAGGTGCTGGAGATGTAAAGTTGCAAGACACCTGCTTGGTTTTCTTGTCATTTAGAACAAGCCCAATGCGATTACAATGTGTGTGCCTGTTGGACACTATTAGATAGCAACGTGATGTCATCAGCCAAGTACAAGTCCGTGATTACCTTTTCCGGGTGTCTACAAGCGTGTCTAGGCGTTAACATAAACCCGAGGTCGGATTCTCTGCCATAAATAGCCTTCCAAAGAGCATAATCAAGCACTATCACAAAAGGGGCAAGAGTATCTCCCTGCAGCACACCTGCTGTGATTTTAAATTCCTCGGTATCACTGTCTGGGGTCACAACCTTTGCTTGGGTATCTGTGCACATCGCTTCAATTACCCTTCAAAGCCTCGATGGAATGGCATCGGCCTTGAGGATCTTGATCATTTTTCCCCCTCGATGGATATCAAAGGCCTTGAAGTCCAGAAATGTGAGCACGACAGATAGGTTGTTCTTTCTGACCTCCTCTAGGATTCTCCGCAGAGCCAAAATGTGGCTAACTGTCGTCCTGTTTTCAAAACTTCAATAGTGTCCTCAGTTCCCAAATGCTTACTGAGTTGTTAAAAGGTTATGTAAAACAGTGGTAAGCATGTCCCTGTTCCAACTTGGAACCATGTTGCAGGCATCAAATTCAGAACAAGCATATATTTACAAAAAACAACAACAAAGTGAGTTTGAACATAAAATATCTTGTCTTTGTATTGTATTCAACTGAATATAGGTCGAAAAGGATTTGCAAATCATTGCATTCTATTTTTATTTACATTTTACACAGTGTCCCAAACTTTTTTGGAATCAGGGTTGTAAAAATCCCTTTTGTAATCCTAAGGTATTTAGATACAAGAGACAGAAAACGATGAGATACTTCTTAAACTAATTCTGATAAACTTATGCTCTTGTATAATTCTTGGAAACTACTATTTGGATTTGCAGTTACACTAATCACACTGGTAGATATGAAGCACAAAAACAGTATTGTTTACCTAATTTTGGGTTCATCTTGTACACAGTGAGCAGCAGTGACTAACCAGCGGTCACTGATGACTGATGCGCCACACACATGCACATTGTTTTTGATATGAAGGCTGACCTGCCAAGGCCACTCCCCCTCCATCGCATCCTGCCCACCCACAATACGTGAGGACTTGAAAGGACGCATTCCACACACTAGAAGAGAGACAAGGGGATTAAGGGTGTAAACCTCAGCCTTCCACACAAAATAATAACTTCAAGGTCAGTGATTTGATACTTGACAATACCACTGAATTTGCAACAATATGACATGACGTACAATTTCAAAATATTCTACAAGGTAAGAATTCAATATTTGATGATACCACTGTGTGGCAGCAAGAGCATGGGAGCGTATCTGCCATGGACAGGGAAAAGAGGCAGGCTAAATGGCCAGACAAGTGATTTTTCTTACCTGTGTGTCATTACGGGCAGCCTACTTATATGGTTGTTTTCTTTTCAGTACAAGTTGTGAACTAGAGAGACCCCAAGCTGGTAGAGCTGATGCAACATAATCAAACTAAGTAAATTTGAACGCAAGACAAATAGCAAACTGTTTGGTCTGTTGATGGATTGATTTATTTTTATTTATTTATTTATTTATTGGGGGGGGGGGGGGGGGGGTTTCCACTCTAATGCATCTGCGCAAGATAGAAAGGGAAAAATAAAATCCTTATGCTCCATCAGAAATCCAGAGGCCTCCTTCACTCAAAGACAATGTATGGACCTTCCAATGACAATTATTAATGCAGGTAATTAATCCTATGCCTGCAACTAAACCTAACCTCAGTATTGAAAAAGTTTTAGGCTTTTTTACTTTATTGGTTTGTTTAAAAACCACCACCAATTTCCTTATGGGGACCATCCAAATGTCCTCACAAGGTCAAGATTGTCTGATTTTTCTAGGTTTGTGGGGACATTCAATCCTCTGTCATACATACACATTAATTCTCAAGTCAACCATTAGGTATTTGAGGAGACCACTGAATCTGTTAAGATTTAGTACCTCTGATGAATATGTGGCCAACAGAATCTGGTGTAGGCCCACTATTTAATTCTTGAATTATGCTGATGTAGAAAAGGACCATAATTATGGGCAAAAACCTTGCTAGCTTATTAACACATCACTTTAAATATATTAATTACCTGTCATCTACCAGCTGTATTTTTCTATAATTATCAAATTTATAATCAAACATAACTAATAACTTATGATAGCTGCCTTTATTGAATTTAATTTTCTTTTAAAATCAGTGCATCAATCCAAAACATCTGATCATTGCACCTTTTGAAATGAATATGTATAATGTGAAAGACTGGCATGTGGCTGAGGATTTATATATATCCTGCCTTTCGCCCGTAGTCAGCTGGGATAGGCTCCAGCTTGCCTGTGACCCTGTAGAACAGGATAAAGTGGCTAGAGATAATGAGAGAAAAATCAGAAGTATTCAACCCCCCAAAGATTTCTCAATTCAAGTTTTTTCAAAGAGCAAGATTCTGCTTTGGATGACTTCTTTACGAGTTGAGTGACACATCAACACAGAAAATGCATGGTGTGTGTGTGTAACAATATATTTTGTTAAGATAGCTATGTTACAATTATTCAGCCCCTATATAATATTGCTGTTTTTAAAGCTTTGACAGTTTTTATGACCTAAAGTGGAGTTGAAACATAATTAACCCTTTGGGAACTCCATAATGATCCTTCATTTGCTTCAGCTGTGATGCATATATAAACCCCACCCATGAAAGTATTCAAGGTCAGTTGCAATCATGGGAAAGACAAAGGAGCTTCCACAAAAACTGAGAGGAGATTATTTCATCATACCTAAAGGGCATTGGGTATAAGATGATTTTCAAAAAAAAAATTAAACATTCCAAGAGACACCATTGGGAGCATTATAAGGAAGTTTAAAACTTATGGAACAGCTGCAAACCTGCCTGGCCGTGGAAGAAAGCCCAAAATTTCATTAAAGGGCCCTTATGGCCCTTTTCCACTACCCTTTTTCAGCTCACTTCAGCCCGGCACGGCTCGCGTTTCGACTACCTCAGAGCAGCACGACTGAGCTTGCTTCAGCCCTACTCAGCACCCAAAACTCGCATGGTTTTGGAGTGGGGCTGAAGTGAGCCAAACCGAGCAGAGTGGGGCTAGGGGCGTGAGGAGACACTCCCCTGTGCACCGATTGGTGAGGAGGAGTGTCCTCACATGCCCCCACACGCCCCGCGAGCATGCTGGGATCTGTAAACACTGTAAACCCGGAAGAAGAAGAATTACGAATTACGAGAATTTCTGAAGCCTTATGTGCCTCGCCTCATCTATACGCTCTTGCCAGTATCTGTTGGCGTTGTCGGTGACAACAAGCCACAGCACCAAGACCAGCAACACTAACGACTCCATGTCCTCCATGTTTATTGTTTACTATCCGGGTCGTGAGACTACCGCTTAAAAGGTCACTAATGTCACTGTTTGCGCCGCCTAACGACATCATGTGACGTCCACCCACTTCCAGCCAGCACGGTTCAGCGCGGTTGTAGTCGAAGTGGGCAATTCCATGTAAATGTCAACCTCACCATGCAAAAATAAAGCAACATGTAATACATCAAAACCACTCCCAGAGATATCACCTAGGCCTGTATTTTACAGATGTGAATAAGTTGAACCAATTTGTAACCAACCTAATATGTCAGTCAGTCTTTCTTTCTTATAATGTAAAACCCAAGCTAAAATCAACTTTGATCATGTACAATTCTATATTATTGCCACAAGCCACAGAAATGTATGCTAAAATCCACAAAACAGCAAAACAATAGCCATCCTAAATATTATTTAAGAACTTTGATAGTTTTAGCTGATATTTAGAGAGTTTTTCAAAGGGTTATGGTGGTTAAATTGCTGATTTTCTAAACATATGCCATGTCTATTTCAGACGCGTCACATCCATAACGGAATTTCGTCACATACACAACGCTGACTTTTCCTTCCGAAACTCTGCATGAAATACAAAATATTTTAAACAAAGATTTTTTTTAATATTCACCTTGGACCCCTCTATCAAATGGATATCTCCATTTCGACATTAGGTTTACAATTTCACAGAGTTTGATAAAAATGTACAGTCACCCAAGAAAAGTGATACTTTTTCTGTCACATCCATAACGCATCTTTTATTGGCATTTTCTGGCATGCCCTAGATGTACTATGGGAATTGTTCTTGTTCTATCACTTCTCCAGTATGGTACAGCCTTAAAATATTCAACACCTGTTTAAATACTGGGAGACAATAAAACATGCACTGGGTCATTTTGAGTTCAAGTGTCACGTCCATAACGCTGGAATTGCTCAAATACAACTCCAACAGCCCCACTCAGCTCGACTCAGCCCAACTCAGCAGGGCACGGCTCAGCCCAACTCAGCCGCATTGGTAGTGGAAAAGCAGCATTAGCCACTTCGTCAGGACAACTAAGAAAAAAACCCATGCGAGTGCAAGACACCTACAGGATGACATGAAGGCTGGTACAAGTGCTTCAGTGGCAACTATAAAACATGCACTGAATAAACAAGGATTTCATGGCCGGACTCCAAGACGCACTCCACTCTTGACCACAAGGAACATCAAAAGTTGACTAGAATATTCCAGGAGGACTTTGGATAAGACTACAGCATTTTGGGAGACAGTTCTATGGACTGATGAAACCAAACTGGAACTGTTTGGACATATGGACCAGCGGTATGTCTGGCGTGCGAAAGGCCAAGCTTATGACCAGAAGAATACCATCCCCACAGTCAAGCATGGAGGTGGGTTACTGATGTGAGGCTGTTTTTCTGCAGCAGGAACTGGCAATCTTGATCATGTACGTGCTGTGTTTCCGCTATATACAATTGGCTGCGGCGTGCCGCCGCACCTTGATTTTTGCCGCCGCACCTTCAGGAATACCCCTAGGAGCTATATGTATTTGACTACATTATCCGTTGCTTGCCCAGTCTTTGCGTTTGGGGCGAAGCGCAGTTCCACTGGCCGAGCTAGCAGTTACTTGATTGGTTTCCACGGGTCGCCGTGGGCTCTGATTGGACAACGTTCTGCCTGGAGCAGCGTAGCCAAGCCAACCTGAGGTAAACTAACTGCTACGTTTTCTTCGCCGATTGTCGGGAGAATTAACGAATAATCGAATAATAATTAACATCTTTATATTAAAGTAATCATAATTATTGCTATAATTTATCCCATGGGCGGCACGGTGGTGTAGTGGTTAGCGCTGTCGCCTCACAGCAAGAAGGTCCTGGGTTCGAGCCCCGGGGCTGGCGAGGGCCGTTCTGTGCGGAGTTTGCATGTTCTCCCCGTGTCCGCGTGGGTTTCCTCCGGGTGCTCCGGTTTCCCCCACAGTCCAAAGACATGCAGGTTAGGTTAACTGGTGACTCTAAATTGACCGTAGGTGTGAATGTGAGTGTGAATGGTTGTCTGTGTCTATGTGTCAGCCCTGTGATGACCTGGCGACTTGTCCAGGGTGTACCCTGCCTTTCGCCCATAGTCAGCTGGGATAGGCTCCAGCTTGCCTGTGACCCTGTAGAAGGATAAAGTGGCTAGAGATAATGAGATGAGAGGAGTTTATCCCATTAGATTCCATGGCGGCCGGCGTCGGCCATATTGTATCCCGTAGCGGCCGGCGTCTGTGTTTTAATAGGCTATATAGGTGAACGGACGACGCAATCATCCCATTTACAGATAAGCCTAAATACTCTTAAGATCAATATTTCAGACCCTCTTCGATTTATTTTCATAATAAAAACACGTCTTTGTAATCAATTATTTTTAGATATTTTAGTTTTACTATAGATCTTGCGGTTTGCGAGCCGTCCTTGGATACAAACCACAGGTTCTATCTGATAGCCTATACACTAAATATCGAAACTTCAGACCCTCTTCGGTGTGTTTTTAGAACCAAAGCCATAACGTTTGTATTTAACTATCTTAGTTTTACTATGAGATATTCCAGCTCCTTCTTGTCCGTAGTCTAACATCGAGTCGATAGTTGGAATTAAGATGAACCGCCACCGTCATTTTACAAGGCTCCGGTGCGCTCTTCAAATGGTAGGCTACATCATTTTTGTTGTGGATGAATTGTATTTATACGCTCCATTATAGTGATGACAGTAAACTTGTACATTTAAAAATGGTCCCACGCCACACTTCGCCGTTAGTCTGGCTAACGCGACTTCAAAGCTCTGCGAGCATTTGGTCTGGCAAAGATATTAAGCCCAACTGTTTCCCAAAGTGCGTGGTTGACCCGCCTCCCTGAAATGCCTCAGTTTGCTACTGGTCGAAGCCAGAAAAGGCTGTGACGAAGCTTAAACCAATCACATCACTCTTTCCTCTGACGTATGTGACGCGACGGGGCTAACTGGTAGATTAAACTCTTACCGAAGCCGGTCGGGAGCAAGGCGAAAACGGCCTTCCTTTCAATAAATACCTCCAGGGCTGCTCTTTGCTCCGTTTTCAATGAGAACTTGCTCCATGTTCATAATATTTCGAGTGAATGAAGCGCTTCCGGCATAGATTCTGTAAACAATCTATGGCTTCCGGTCGCAGTTCTACTACGTCACTGCCTTGAACATGCCTCTACCCAGGGCCGTTGGAGATGCTCAAAGTTGATTGGCTCCCAATTTTTCAGGAGCTTGGAAGAGCTGTAGATAGCTTGCCTGGCCAGACTAAGCTCGCAACAGGCCCTCGTGTTGCATCACGCTTAGGATGGGCGGGCCCAGGCTACTTCGCCGTGCTGCTTCATGTTGATTTTTAAGCGACTGACCTACGCTACGGAAGCTCGTAGGTAACTGAAGCCAGGGTACGGCCAAATGTTTGTCCGTGACAGACAGCGAAATTCATTGCTTGAAGACTTGCACTACGCACAACGCAACAACCTATAGGCTATTCATTTTTGTCGATGAACATGAACGTCATTCTTCTTAACGAAATTCTTAATGGTCAATTATCGATTAATCTAGGCTATTGGTTATGTGATATCCATCCCTAATTCGAGCATACACTGTTGCAGAAAGTACAACACCGACGCGAGTTTTTAAACACAGCCCTTTTTCCGAACGTCAGTGGGTGGGTGTGATCATCTGCAAAATGCCATATCAGATCAGAAATGATCAAAACCACGTTAATTTCAAAATGTCCATGTAAATGTTTTTGAAAATATGAACATTTTAGGCAGGTAGCAGTAATCAAGCAGGAGAGCAAAGCAGACTGCCAGAACAGGAAAGAGAATGTGAAAAGAGGGAAGAGAGAGAGGAGAGCAGCCAAAAGAAGGGCAAACACAGGGCCACGGGCTGGGACCTTACATGGGTTGACAAGCCCAGATACAAACCTTGGCTTTACCACACTGACCATGGCAAGTATTCTGTGGCTACTTTAATATCAACCAATTCTGCCACTCATAGTCTGTGTGTTAATTACCTAGTCTTTCAAGACTAGGTTTATTCATTTATTCCCTTACGAAGGGTCACCATTTTAGAGTGTGTTTTGTCAAAAAATTTCTCAGAATGCTCCCGTATCCTCGTACTGGGGAGGGACGTCTGAGCACAGGTCTTGCCACCGCACCTTCAAACATTTTTTAGGGGAAACACTGACCTGGCATCATGGATTCCCAGAAACACTAGGCCATTTTAAAGAGGAACATGATTCTTTCAGTTGACAAATTAAACCTTAGTGATCAATGGACTTCCAGCAAGACAATGATCCCAAGCACACGTCCAAGTCAACCAAAACTTGGTTGAGAAAGATCCTGGAACATCCTGGAGTGGCCTTCTCAGTCACCAGATTTCAACCCGACTGAAACTCTTTAGTGGGATTTAAAGGCAACAGTTGCAGCACGGAAGCCATCAAACATCACTGAGCTAGAGGCTTTTGCACGTGAAGAATGGGCAAAGATTCCAGTCGAGAGGTGTCAGAAGCTTGTCAGCGCTTACCAAAAATGAATGATAGAAGTTTTAAAAGCTAAAAGGATGCTCCACAAAGTACTGAAGCTGGGGGTTGAATAATAGTGCACGTTAAAAGATTTACATTTTCGTTTGAACTTCAAAGTCAAGTCAACTTCTGTTGTCAAAATTACTCAAATATGCATCAATAAATAGTTTTTGTTGTTTAATTTTTTTTTGTCATTTGTCGTCATTATCTTTCATCCACAGCCCTATGTCTTTTGAGGTGGGGGGATTGAATATTTCTGATTGCAACTGTATATATTAGTGCGTGTGGGGGGGTTTTTTTGGAATTTTTTTTTTTTTAAATACCAGCACAGTTGTTCTCGTCAGACCCGTCGGTACAGTCCTGCTCTCCATCACACTCTGGGTTCTGCTTACTGATGCATTGGCCACCCTGGCATTGAAAATCAGTTTGCAGACATACAGAGCCTGAAAGGGGGAAAAGGGCCAGACATAAATACTATTACCATATAGTACCATACTAACAAGGACTATTAAGGTGTTAACATGTCAACCTTTGTAAAGAGAAATAATCTAATGTACAGTGGTGCTTGAAAGTTTGTGGTGCACAATCACTCCTGGAGAAGGTAACAATAGTCTTGAATTTCCTCCTTCTGTCTGGCTGTGAACTGATTGAGACGAATCTCTCTTCTTTGAGATCCTCAGGAATCTCCTTTTATTGTGCCATGATACAGTTCCACAAACATTATGAAGAGGAGACTTTGACAGAGCCTTGTTCTTTAACTGAAACAGGGTGACCATTCACACCTGATTGTCACTGCATCAACTGAAAACACCTGATGAATTTCATCTTCAAAATTAACCGCCAACCCAAGAGGTTCACATAGTATTCGGTCATTTTCTTTAATAAATGACCAAGCATAGTATTTTTGTTTCATATGTATAACTGGGTTCTATTTACCTACTTCTACATAGACATGCGTGAAATCCTGTTCATGTTTTAAGTCATATTTATGCAAAAATATGGAAAATTCCAAAGGATTCACAAACTTAAGCACCATTCTAAGATATACAATGTAATGACATCATAGATAACCACCCATAAACATGAGGTATACAGCAAGAGTTCCAAGGTTGTTGCTGCATACTAAATTTTGTATTTTCCTGCAACTTACTACTTTCACAGTCTGCTTCATCGGACCCATCACCACAGTCCTTTTTCCCATCACACCTTTGTTTCTCTGTGATACACGCACCATTTCTGCATACAAACTCTCCTCCTTTACAGGCAGCTAACACACACACACACACACACACACACACACACAGAGAATTAATTGATAAGATACAATTAAAATACAGGTGTCTTTTAACTGTCCTTAAAGATCACAATTCTTACCACAATTCATTTCATCAGTTTTGTCTCCACAATCATCAATGCCATCACATTTCCAGAACATTGGCTTACACAGACCATTCCCACAGCTGATCATGTCAGAGCCACACTCTAAGAGTAAAAATGAACAATTTATATTTTATATTATATAATAAGCAGACAATTTAATAGCTTCATAATTGCAGCTACTCAGTCAAGCTGCCTTCTCATCTAATGGAACCAGTATGGCAAGTTTAACTGATGGCAGTGTTCACCTCTCAAAGCAACCAGTGCTAATTAATGTCGAATTCATCTAAAAATACTTTGTATTTCTTTGGATTCAGACCAAATGCTAAAACTGAACCAGTAGGGAGTGCTGCTGCCTCTATCCTGCATGAAAAATCAGTTAGGTTTGCAACATTCACTGATCAAAAACCTGACAACTGAGTGTGTGCGTATATATTCCAGGTCAGTGTCTTGGGAGTACGTACTGCAATTCCTCTCATCACTACTGTCTCCACAGTCATTCCAGCCATCACAGCGCAGGGCAGAACGGACACAGAATTTATTGTTGCACAGGAACATATCAGGACATGCTGAGGGCACAAGTTGGAGTAAGAGAGTTTTAATACTAGTGCCATTTGTAGATACTTTTGGCACTGGAAGATGTGGCATAGATACATCATGAATTCAAGGTGGAGTCTAGGACATGACACTTACGGTTACTGGGTTCAAAGGCCATGAAGGTTGCATTAAAGCCTCGATCCACATATGATGCATCAGAGAAGAAAACTATCGTCATTTGGTTTGAAGTGCTGGTCCGCGTGGTGGAAGAAGGTAGATCACCACAAAGCCTTTGGAGAAACAGTCAATACCTGAACACTCAAGTCTTAAATGTTATACCAGACAACCAGATTTGGGGCTAAAATATCCTGATGTAACAAAATTTCTTGTTGCACCAATTTTCAACCAGGCACAAAACAGTCCCAAAGCAATAATGGTTGACTCAAGTTGTGTAATACTGAAACTGATCGTTGCCCCCCCCCCCAGTAGGTCTTTGACAAAACGATTTTACATACTCAGATCCACAAGTATTTGGACATTGACAAAAGTAATTTTAGCTGTCTACCACAGTACACTGGAGTTGTGGTGAAATAATGAATAGGACCTCAAAGTACAGGCTTCCAAAATTACTTTGAGGGTATTTATATCCAAAAAAAAAAAAAAAAAATCAGGTGATGGCATAGGAATTACAGCATTTTTTAGATGTGTTTCCCCCTTTTTAAAAGGCTAAAGTACCTGTAATTGAACAAATAATCAAACCAAATCATTTTTAGTGCATGATTGTATATCTTTTGTAGTCAGTGACTGCCTGAAGGCTGGAACCCATAGACATGACCAGTCACAGAGTTTCTTCCCTGGTGATATTCAGCCAGCCCTTTACTGGAGATGTATGCAGTTCCTGCTTGTTCTTGGTGTGTTTTGCCCTCAGCAAATGAAATGCATGCTTAATTGGATTCAGCTCTGGTGAGTGCCTTGGCCGTCCAATTAGTTTTGAAGCATCTGGCTGAAACTGAGCAGATAATATAGCCATGTACAGTTAAGAATTCATCCTGCTACTTTTGTCAGCATTCATCAGTAAATACAAGGTTCCCAGTCCCATTGGCAGCGATACAAGCTCAAACCATAAAAATGAGATGGTACACTTTGGATCATGAGCCTTTGATACATTTCTCTATCATTCTGGTACCAGTTGATGGTTGCATCATCCCATGAACAGATGATTCCATAAATGTACAGGCTTTAGATTTATTTATTTTACAAACTCTTATCTAGTCTTTCTGCTTTTGAGGCTTAGCTTACCAGTGATTTGCATCTTGCCTCTGTATTTACTCTGGTGAAGACTTCTTTGATCTGTTGATACAAATATGCCAACATCCTGGAGGGTGTTCTTTATTTTGTCAACTGTTGTGAAGGGGTATTTCTTCACCAGGGAAAGAATTCTGTCATCCACCACAAGTCTTCCAGGCCTTTTGGTGTTCCTGAGCTCACCAGTGCAGTCTTTCATTTAAAATTAATTAACCAAATAGTTGATTTGCCACACCCAATGTTTCTCCCTCTCTCTCTGATGGTTTGTTTTGATTTTTCAGCCTAATGATGACTTGCTTTACTGACAGTGACAGCTCTAGACTTCATAAAGAGAGTCAACAGCAACAGATACCAAATGCAAACGCCACACTTGACTTCAACTTGACATTTGATTATCTGTTTACTTGTAAAGGAATAACACACACCTAGCCATGAAACAGCTAAGCAGTCAATTATTTAATCATGCAAAAAAAAAAAGGGGGGGGGGGGGGGGTAGGGGGACCAAACAGTGCTGTTTCCCTCGATCATTCACCTGATTTTGATGAAAATATCCTCAAATTAAAGCTGAAAAGCATGCACTTTGAAATCATACTGAGAATGATGTTTGGTAGATTTTGTGCGAGTGCTTTTAATTAGTGTGTGTGTGTAATGTTTTTACACAAATTATTTTACTTATTTTCTTGAATACTGCCAATATTTCTGGGACTTGCGCACGCGCACACACACACACACACAAACACACAAACCACACACACACAAACAGAAACTGTATAGTGACTCACTTCTCGTCATTGACCTGGACATAATCATTCACACAATTCCCACCAAAAGACATCATGAATTTCGAGAAAACCAGTTTCACATGCATATTAGAGGGCACCTTCAAGACACAAGTACACAATTATTATTACATGCTGTTATGGGAGTCATTAGATATTAGTTTCAGTACAAGAGGTTGTCTAACCTGGATCTTCCATTCGCACCTCATAAGTGGTGGATAATATTTTGGATAGTTTGGTGATGTCAATTTTCCAGAAGTTCCTGTCAAAAGTCCACCACATGACATCACTAAAGGCATGGAGAGAAAAAAAAAAAAAAAGACAGGGAATAATGTTCTTAAATCAGATTTACCAGAAGGCATTTATGTTGGCAAAAACAGACTTTATATTGTGGGAAAACACTGCTACTAGAGAGTGTAGAGCTTTATTTAACTGACAAAAGTACAAAGAGTCAATAGTTTTACGAACTAAATTAATTGTATTTTGTATATATAAACAAAAGTTAGAATTTAAAGCCTGCAACACACAAGATTTTTGTTTTTACTGCATTTGGGAAAATATCCGAATTTTCTGGAAATGAAGTTAGTACATTATTTATTCAGTACCAGTCAAAAGTTTGGACACACTCATTCATGGTAATGTGTCCAAAATTTTGACTAGTACTGTGCACAGACACACCCACACAGTGTGTGGCCAAATAAATAAATAAATAAATAAATAAATAAATAAAAAGCGTTCAAAAGTAAATCCAAAGTTTGGATTTAAATAAGCAAAAACTCTGACTGGATAATTACTGCAGGTATTAATGTTTTAGCTGGCAACAATTCTTATAACCCTAACTGATGCAGTGAGTGGTTCATTTCTTAAACAACTTTGTCCGATGACGTATCCCATGGTCATGGAAAAGATGTTACTTTACTTCAGAAGGGTAATATTTTCAGCCTGCATCAAGGAAAGAAAAGAACTAAGGAGACTGCTGAAATGACTGGAACTGGATTAAGGACTGTCTAACGCATTAATAAAACCTTGAAGGATCGTGGTGAACCATCAGCTTCATGGAAGAAATGTGGTTGGAAAAAAATCTTGACTGACTGATCAGAGATCACTTAAATGCTTAAAGTCAAATCGTTTATTAAAAAAAAAAAAAAGTGACAGCAGACTGCACAGCTATATTTAATAGTGAAAATAAGAGCATTTCCACATTTACAATGTGATGAGAACTCTCAGGATTGGGACTAAATAGCTGTGTGGTCATCTTCTGGGGTACAATCACAATCTATCACAATTCTCCCCACAGATTTACCTGAACTCATGTGATCACATGATTAATTGTGCATATGGTTGCCTGGATACAGAGCCTGTCACTTTACTTCAAGACTAAAGGCCCAACTCAAATCTCTGTATCCTCTTTTCACTCCAATTTTATTCTAAAAGTTCTAACCGGAACTTTTCATGATGTTGGTCCGCTCTCCACTATCCTTTGTCCATCATGCTGCCTTCTGTTTGCAAAATAAGCCACACTTCCAAGATGCAGAGCATCATCCTAAATTGTCTCATAATCACGCTTTTGCTTAGTTGATGTGGAGTAGGAAAGTTGTGAAAGTGCATTTATTTATTGATTGGAATGATCTGTATGATTCCTATGAAAAGCATATTAAATGCCAAATTAAAACTGTACACAATATAGGATTTCCAGATCTGCCATCCCTAAAGAGGCATTTAAGATTCTTTTGATTAATACCAATTTACAGAAGTTCTTCATTAACCTTGAGCCTTGCACTTTACTGCACAGACTCTTATTTGGACTGACATGTCATTTACTATCATTTTATATCTGAAAACAATTGAAATTGTAGGTCACATGACATTCTCAAAAACTGCATATTAGTTCTATATTGCACTACCTGTAGTGTACAAGCCATCAGTTCATACATAATGCACCAGTATAGGTCATATCAGTCAGATGACATTTAAATTTACATTTATTGCATTTGGCAGAGGCTCTTATCAGAAGAAATTTATAAAAAAAAAAAGTGTTTTGAAGTCTCGATCAATAAATACATCCTGATACTGGTTCAACAGGTCATGTACCAAGAGTACTAATCAGTCTAAAATTCCCTGTTTGGGAGGTAGTATAATAATGAGGAATAAAGGAAAAACATGGAAAAAATGCAAAAAAAAAAAAAAAAAAAAAAAAAAAGAGTTCTAGTTTATGAATGTGATGTCTAATTTTACTACTCTCATGAGTAATAATTAGTTATTACATACTATTAAGAATAAAGGTTTTTAACATGCCCCTTTATATCTTTTCAAGCAATATTACTTACTGATTGTCACACATGACTGATAATCTCCCTAAAGGTTTACAAGTTGAAATATTTTTCTGTGCATTGTTGATTCTAAGCAAGAAAGCTTAAATACCTCAATATGTCAACTGTCTGAATAACAGACAATTTAACTACACATTGCACAGATATACACATATATATGCCCAAAGATATGTGGATGCCGGACCAACACACACCATGTAATGGTTGAACATCCCTTTCCAAACCCACAATTATTAATATGAGGTTAGTCTACACTTCGCTGCTATGACAACCTCCCCTCTTCTGGGAGTAAGTTCCACCAGAACCCAGAACATTGCTATGGGAAGTCACGCCCAATCAGCCACAAAATGTTCAGCTTTCTTGAGGCTGAACATATTTTCAGATAAGAAGGCCTGGTGGACAGTCGGGGTTCCAATTAATCCCAAAGGTGTTCAGTGGAGTTGATATCAGCACTCTGGTACAGGTCACTTGAGTTCTTCCATACTGACTTTGGCAAACCATGTTTTTATGGACCCTACTTTGTACACAGGGGCATTGTGCCCCATCATTCTAGTGAATGGAAATCTTAATGCTACTGCATACAAAAACATTTGAGACAATTGTGTGCTTCCAACTTCGTGGCAATAGTTTGAGGAATGCCCACACATGGGTGTGATGGCCAAGTGTCTACTTACTTTTGGCCACATATTGTATGTGACAGGGTGAGGAGAAGACAATGTTGTGGAATCAGTCACTTATTAACCTTTTGCCTCAGATAGGTATTGCGGTTAACCATCTGTGGCAGAATTTTGTTGCTCTTTTGAAGTAGCCTGAATGAAGATCCTTTCAAAACATTAACTATAGAGTTAAACATTATCCATCATCACCCAGAAAAGGATGGGTTCATTTTCCAGTATAGTTCGTGTCAAGGTTTTTTCCCCCCTCATGTCATCTCGGGGAGTTTTTCCTTACCAGTCACATCTATCTTGCTCATTAGGGATCTAAATCTATGTCCAGATTTCTGTAAAACTGCTTTTTGACAACACGCAGTGTTAAAAGCACAATATTAATAAAATTCAGTGAATTCAATTTAATGATTGCCTGGATTTCCATAATTCTATATTTCTATTTACAACCAAGTTAAAATAATTTATAATGCTTTTCTCTTCTTCCACCTGATTTTAAAAGGGTAAATGTAGACACAATATATACAAATATCTAAGATTCACAATATAGAGGTCACCACCTACAGTCTTTAGAGAAAAAAAAAAAAAGTTCTCCCATGAACTGTGCTTGGCATGATACTATAGTATGCATAAACAAACATTAAGTGAAACATACAGGTCAAACTACTGATGGCTCCCTAAAACAGTCCTCATTCATACCTTCAGCACTGCCCACAGCCACCTGAGACACTTGTGCTCTGAATCCAGGGTAGTCCCCTTCTTCACTGGTTAGGAGAGTCACCAGCATCACATTTCCAGAAGAGTAGAAGCCGAGAGGGTTATTTGGAGAGTAGTGTCCACATTTTCTATTAGGGAAAAAAAGGCAATAAGATACACTTATCAAAATATCATATGAATGTTATCTTAACGTTAATATTAAAAAGGTGTTTGTATTACCATTTATAGTCATTTTAGCTACTAATCGGCAAAACAGAAAAGGATTTAAAAAAAACACACACACTGGTACAGGTTTGTTTTTTTTTAAGAGGTCTCTGATAAGATGTGCTAAAAGTGTAAGTCACATGATAATTTCTTCATGTCAGTTATGCTATGCACCCCTCAGACATAAGGATTATTCAGAGTGCTGCAAACGGAACATTAACAGTACTGTGCAAAATCCTTCAGCACAAGCAAAGAAATGCTGTAGAACAAAAATGCCTTCAGAAAATGAAATTAAAAGTTTCTACATGAAAGAAATACTATAAAGAGCAGGAAAGAATAATAGATGAAACATCAATATTGGAACGGACGGATGGAAGGAAGGAAAGTATCCGGTTTCAATTTGTGCTGTTTTGTAAGGACATTAGCTGGTAAAATTGTGCATTAGGCATCGTGGTGGAGTACACAGGCAAAATTACAAGTGTGTGTCACTGTCTAAATACTTATGGACCCAACTGTAAATAGAGCATGCCCCCAATTTGCCCTATAATTATTTCATGAAGCATGCCCAAATGCATGCCAGTGCTGCTATAGAGAGGCAATAATAGAAACATTCATTTACGACTTGTGGCTTCAAGAGAGGTTATTTATGAACACAACCATTATCAAATTACACATGATAAATTCTCTCATTATCTACCAAGGTAACTTTTCTTTAGCAGTAGTCTAAGAAACAGCAAATTATTTATTACACTGAGCTCCTTGGACTTTCCCATTTTACTGTGTGTTGGTCAATCCAGTGAGTGCTGTAAACGAACCCTTTTTATAAAAGGCACAGAGAAGCTACCAGCTGTAGTCAAATCATGATCACTAACAGGAAGTTAAGGGCCCTCGGCCTTGGCAGAGACATTTTGGAAGTTTTAACACCTCTGAATTAATAATCTAAGTGAGCGGATGTAAATTTTTGACCCTGTATGTAATATTTTGACCCTGTACTGATTTCAGAAAACAAAGAAAATTAAGATTTGTGCACTGAATTCTAGTTTTTTTTTTTTTTTATTAAAGATGTCTGCTGCACATTCTGCCACAGAAAAAGAACAGTTCAGAGTAAGTTACTGAAAGCCCAAATATTGCCATGACATTCATATCCAAGATGACATTCATGTCACTGTATGTAAACTTCTGACCACAACTGTAAGTATGGCAGTCATTTCATTCCATTGTCTGTACTGGAATTCCAACACATGCACAGCTCATTTTATTTAATGAGGTACTGATTAGGTGATCACCTGAACCAAATCTTATTTAAATGAGGAAAAGTACAAAAACCACTGCTGTGGTCATCACCATCCTCTTGCAATAGGACCAGTTTGGATTGCAAAAACAGTGCTAGTAATCCCTTAAACTTAATTGGAACACAAAAATAGCTATTGATCATGCCAAAAGAGTTAAAAAGAAAAGAAAAAAAGGAGGATTCAGTTCTAGCTTTATTGACCGATGGACACAGTAGTATCACAGCTGCAAACATTGCATCCATAAGCCTTCCTCCTAACCTCAGAGGACATTAATCATGCTACCCTGTCTTCCACTCTCCTCAATTCCACTCAGTATGTTGACCGCTATTGCTGGATTTCACATGACATCACAACTGCCTCATTAGTTATTCAAAACTTTAGCTGGTGGTCGACCAAAGCTCAGTTGACAAAAGCATTTGGACGGAGGAGGTGCATTGCTCGCATGAAAAATGCCTTAACCTTGAATTGTTTTAGGTCGTTCGAATCAAACCATGAAACTGATCAGTTTCTTCAGGGCTCCCCACAAACTAATAAAATAAAACTACCCCCCCCCCCAAAAAAAAGGGGGGGGGGGGGGGGGTTGAACGAACACAGGATTTCACAAAAAGACATCAAGAAAGGTGGCTTTTGAACCTCTCACTGAAATCGAAGGGAGCAGAGTTGACGCATGCTTGAGTTTGTAATGATCACTTCATTAAAGGTTTGTATATCTGTCTCAGCTACGTTATTCGTGGTTTCCCAAGTACTTTCCTTGCTTTGTCTCATTATTTTACGGTACCTTTTTTTTTAAAGTCACAAAGCACTAAAGTCCCCAGGTGTTTCTTTGTTTACTCCTCACTCATCACAAAGTCCATATGCATGAAGGTCATGACAAAATTCTTACCCAGCTATACAGTTACAATGCGCCGTGATCACTTCTCCGTCTTGTTTAACTAAGATCCAGGTCTTTAAAGTCCATGTCATGGGTAAATTCAAGAGCAAAATCAATGTAATTCTCCTATTTTATATTAAAAGTTTGGTCAAATATCTGTAACATTCTGCATTCTCTGCAATTTTTTTTTTACCTTGCGCAATACCAGAAAAATTCAGTTGAAATCAAGCCATTTGAGGCGAATTAGTCCACCTCTGAAAAAACTTGGCATTTGGATTTCCCGGCAAACGTTGATTTTCGTGACGTCATCTGCGGGATGCCTCCCTCTGAATCCTACGTCAGCGCTGGTTTGTTTGAGAAAACGACCTAGTGGTTTTCTGCAAATTTCTTCAATGTTATCACATAATTAATAAAATGGTTAACAGACATATCGTAGGAGGGTGTAGCAACACCAATCTTGATGGGATTAGTACTCATCGTTTTCCAAAAGACCAGACAATGAGAGAGAAATGGGAGCGCTTGGTCTACACAGGCTGTGCACTGAAACCGTGCAAGCTCGCGCAGCCTGCTGGCGCTTCTGCAGGTGACGTCACGAATCTGGCTCCAGACTCCCTTGGGATTTTTCCCAGACGCGTTTTATTTTTATTTTTTTCTGCTGTAGACAGATGGCCTTGTGCAAAATTACCCTTCTGGATGAGTATGTAAAGGAACATACTTTCATATATATATATAAAAAAAAAAAACCCGAAATTGGTCCAGAATATGCACTTTAAAAGGGGTTTCTGGTTAGCTTTGCGAATGATTTATCTGAGAGAACAGCAAACACAAGTGAAAATCAAGCGAACTGTTTACACTTCACCTTGCAGCGCTTCATTGTAAAGACGTGAACAAAAAGCTTTTATATAAAAACAGCCTGCGCACACACACACAGGCAAAAACAATACAGGATTCATTCAGCAACGACTTGATACAGAAGTCCTTTACCCAGCCTCATACAAAAAAAGTTGTAAGCTTCCATACTCTTCTACACTTTCATCCGTTTTGCGGTGTACAAGGATGTCTGCAACACCAGATAGTTCGAGATATCGGGGAACTTGACCGAAGGGTAGTTTAAGATTGTATGACAAATCCTTCTTTCCCAGACTGTAGGGGTCTATTCCATTGCACATAATCTGAATATTTCTAAAGCGAGCAGTGGCTTCTAGATTATGAACATACTCTGATAAGTTAAATCGCTAGCTGTTTGCACTATGGCAGCCTTTAGACCACCAGCTATTTGGCTTCTGGTAAAACTGCTAAGAAAAGTCACGTGACCAGAAATCCCAGTGACAATAAGATACTGGACTTGCTGTATGCAAACATCAAGGGTGCATACAGCATTCAAATGCGTATATGGCTCGCACTTTTCCTCCAGCAGAAACAACTCCCTTTACTATATTCTGAGTATATGGGAAACAGGATGGTGGCATAAAGCCGCATTTAAAAGGTGTTTCCCCAACCATACCCAATGAAAAAGAGACAGAGCGGTGAAAATGAATCCTCAGGTTTTATGGCCTTCAAGATAACAGGTACACAACAATATGAGGCACACCTTCCTCATATCTCCAAAGAAACGTCAGGTTTTACTCATTTACATCCTATCCAACATTTTAAAAAATATATTCTTCAGGTTCAGCATGCGTTCGCCCTTCAAGGGCCACAGGCACTTCACACATCAGAAACTAAAGGCTAAAATAGTTGAAGGGGTGTCACTCCACAAGCGACTTGAAGTTATTGGTGGTTGGTTGTCGTGAGCCAACACCCTTTTGATGAATCTTGTATTTAATTTCATCAGTGTGTTTAACCATCCTCCTCACCATACAAAATATATTCTTATTAAAAAGAAAAATAAACTTACTCAGCCATGAGTTTGCTCTTAATTGCCACTAGTGAGTCATACACCTTCATAAAGTCATTCTTGCAGTTTTCCTCCAGATTGAAAGTAGTGAATTCCAGCTTGATGATGTGGCCAGGGTCAGCTCGTAAGAGCCATTGTGCAAATGCATTTTGTGGGTATGGGTAATTAGGAAACCCAGGTGACATGATCTCAGTGACTTCATTAGGCTTGGTGTGCAGAGAAGACCTGTAGTTCTCTGTAGAGACACATCTTAGGATCACTCCATACACACAGCTCACATACAGAGATCCATGAATTGAAATTAATTAATTAAAAAAAAAAAACAGTAAAACTTACTTTCCTTTGTAAACATCTGTGAGTCTAAAGCTATCAAAAGAAAAAGACCCAAAGAGGTTATGAGATGGTAAGATGTCAAAAATGTGACATGGTCTAAAATAATGCATAGAACCATGCAAACCTTATGTACCTGAAGCATCTATTTTATTAAACCTCAAATTTCCCGATGAGCCTTTTAGACGCCGTTGCTTGTGCAGCATTTCATCCATGTCCTTCATGGTATTATCCACAGCAGCCTCCTGTGACAGTGGAACATGGAACTCTGACAGATAATATGCAATTACACTGCCTTCACTAGAGATAGAGGGAAGAGAGACAAAGTTATTATACAAATTTAAACGTGATAGGTTTCACTCACCAAAAAAAAAAAAACACTTTTTTTTTTAAACTCCGTGCACTGGGCAAATTTATCTAGTCTGTTGAACGACCTTGTATTATTACTATTAGTAGTAGTAATTGACAGAGGTATAGAAAGGTATATAGTGTTAAGAAATAATTTAAAAAATACCCAACAAACTATCACAAACCTAAATACAAATGTAACAATGAGCCAACATGTGGTGTTTGCCTCTATTGAAATGTAGCTAACCTAACATTGCTGATTTTTCTGACCTCAAATACCAAGTCTGTGCAATTGATAGGGGCTAACAGAAAATATACACTGATCAGCCATAACATTAAAACCACCTGCCTACTATTGTGTAGGTCCCCCTTGGGCTGCCAAAATAACTCTGGCGCATCAAGGCATGGGCTATACAAGACCAATGAAGGTGGTGTGCTGCAGTATCTTGCACCAATTTTTAACAGAAGATCCTTCAAGTCCTACAAGGTGTGACCTCCATGGATTGGACTTGTCCAGCACATCCCACAGACTCGATCAAATTGAGATCCAGGGAACTTTGAGGCCAAGTCAACACCTTGAACTCTCGCGTTCCTCAAACCATTCCTGAAGGATTTTTGCAGGTGTGGCAGGGCATATTACCCTGCTTAAAGAGGCCACTGCCATTAAAGAATCCTGTTGCCATGAAGGACTGTCCTTGGTCTATGTAGCGCATTCGTGATTTGGAGGAAATGGGAGACAGGCTTGTGACAACCCAAAGATTTTTTTTCCCCACTTAATTACACTTTTCAGAGATTACGTTGCACTTTATCCATCAAGTGTGCATGCATGCATATGGACACACACATACGTATCTGCTGGGCTACTCAACGTGTACGCTCTCCCCCCCCCGATTACAAGCTTCTCTCTGCAAACATGCACAAAGAAGCTGCCAGCAATCCAGAGTAGGTGAGACTCATTTGTGACCTGCTGATTCTCCCTGCCTCCTCACCATCCACAGCTGATGCTCAACAACACTCCCACTCTCGCAGTCTGCAACAATGCTTAAGTGGGTGGTATGTGTCAATGTAACATCCATATGAATGTCAGGACCCAAGGCTTCCCAGCAGAACATTGCCCAGAGCATCAGACTGCCTCCACCAGTTTGCTTTCTTCCCATAGTGCATCCTGGGGTCATCTCTTTCTGCAGTGAACACCGGTGAGCATGGGCGCTCTGACCAGTCTGTAGCTACACAGCAAGTTGCAATGCACTGTGTTCCAACACTTCCATCATTGCCAGTATTAACTTTTTCAGCAATTTGTACAACCGTAGCTCTTCTGTGGGACTGGACCAGAAGGGCTAACCTTCACTTCCCACTCACATCAATAAGCCATGAGCACCCATGACCCTGTCATGGTTCACCAGTTGTCCTTCCTTGGACCACTTTTGGTAAGTACTAAATCATTGCATACTGGAACACCCACAAGACCTGCCATTTTAGAGATGCTCTGACCCAGCCGTCTAGCCAACAGAATCTACATGGACTTCGGTAAGGGCCAGAGCCTTACTTTTGTCCATCTTTCCTGCTTCTAATACATCAACTTCATAAACTGACTGTTCTCTTGCTACCTCATATATTCCACCCCTTGACAGGTAGCACTGTAAGGAGATAAATCAACATGTTATTTCACTTCAACGGTCAGTGGTTTTAATGTTAATGGTGATTGGTGTATTATTTGCAGAAAATGCATTTATTTAAAATTATATCTTAACTGTGAGCTTATTTCAGGACCTGACTACAGACACTACACTTACACCAACCAAGCTAACAAAAATAACATTAACTATAAGGAACCAACTGGGATAAATTCAGCTATTTATTAAGAGGCAGACATTAATTACATGAAAACAGCCAACAATTTGGGAGACATAGCCAAGTTGAAAGAAAGCAGAAGGTTGGATATCAGCTCAGCAAGTTTTGTCCATTAAAGGCTGGATAAAGTTTAAAATGCCACCATGAGAATGGAATATCTAATGGAACCTGTTGGGTTGTTACCAAGTTAACTCAATAATGAAACAAGTAATCCAATTACACCTGATGCGTGTACCCCAGTGCCTGGGGGTTAAAGGGACAACAAAACCTTTTTTTGTTTTATTGTCACAGCAGACTTTGACTTAACAATACGATATTTGAAAGACAGTTCTTCTGAATTATATGACAAAAGGTACAAGTGGGGAAAACATGTTAATTTTGTCTCTAAAGTTCATAGATTAACGTCAGTACCTGAAGGCTTGCACTGTAGAAGCAACATAATATTTAGACAGCTGGGGGATCCTAGAGTAGAGTTCGCTTAACTGAAAATGAACAAATATTAGGACACATTTTCAATATAGCAAACAATAAGCAAAATGAGGCTGATTTAGCCAGGTGTCCTGACTGTATTCTTACCTGAGCGACTACCTGGTTAGCCAAGGTCTGAAACTCTGTACTGTTGGGGTTCTCATAAGCATCCTTGAAGTCTTGATTTGTGATGTTCATCGAGCCAACGTACATCTTTTTCACCTTTGTGTCCTTTCGGACTAAAAGTCCATACAAAGATGTTAAAAAACTCAATAGACGACAGAATTTAAGGTTCTTCCCTATAAATGTATTCAATTCTTACAGTCATGGGAAAAAGAAAGTACACTCATTCAATTCTGTGTTTTTATTCATCAGGGCCTAAAGTACAATTGTGTGGTTCTCACCAACCTCTACAAACAAATAACCTCAGGTGATTTTTCCCCCAAAAAGGTCAGTCACCATTCAGAACCTTTTTTTTTTTTTTGGGGGGGGGGGGGGGGGGGGGGGGTAAGTGCACCCTATAAATCAGTAACATGGAGATTAATTTATAAATTAATTTGCTTAAAATTGATATTTTCCTGTAAAGATGCTTTGCAACAAATGTAAATTGTTAAAAGTGCTATATAAATAAAACTGACTTGACTTAACAAAAACTTGAAGCAAAATGTTCTGTGGTCATTTACACTACGTTCACACTGCAGGCTGAAGTGACTCAAATCCGATTTTTTCGCCCATATGTGACCTGTATCCGATCTTTTATTGACAATATGAACGACACAGATCCGATTTTTTCAAATCCGACCCAGGCCGTTTGGATATGTGGTCCTAATTCCGATTCCTATCCGATCTTTTCATATGCGACTTCAGTCTGAACCGCCAGGTCGCATTCATCCGACTTACACGTCATCAACAAGCCACAAACATCACTATTCTGCACTGAAGTAGGTGGCAGGTCTCTCAAAAAAAGTTACAACAACATGGCTTTGATGTTCCTTTGAACGGAGGTTGCAGTCACTACCCCGCAGAACGCCTGAGCCAAAACCCTTGCCCTCTTCCTTCTCAACCACCTCCTTAAAATCAGGCTATTGTGCATGTTCTGGCTCCGTCACAACAACAACTGCATCATCGCCAGGTACTCCATGCTGGCTACTGTCATACACAGGAAACTTTAGGTTACTTCCGTAAACACTGGCCATGCTCACTGCGTGTGACGTCGTCGTATCCTGCAATGCGCATGCGGAACACTTTTAGGTCGCTTTTCGTTCATACTGAGGATCACATACAAGTCGCATATATTTGTTAATGTGAACGACCTCACAAAAAAATCGGATTTCACAAAAAAATCGGAATTGAGCATTAAGCCTTGCAGTGTGAACGTAGTGTTATTAGTTTATCTGTAGGAGTTTATCACTTGTTTAACAGAGCAAGGTGTTATCAGTATAACATTAGGTGCAACTAGAAATTTTAGCTGCCCTTTCTCTGCTATTCTTGTGCGACTAGCTCTCTAGCTTTAACATTATGTCTGCCGAACTTTGTGGAAGACTTCAGTCACGTATAGTGTGCGCACAGGTAGGTAGGCAGGCAGGCAGGCAATCCGAATCACTGCGTTTGGATCGAATGAAAATGACCAGATGGGCTTTTTATAGCCCTGCAACTGCCACACAGGAGAAATTTTTCCTTTCCGTTTTATTGGTCAGAGCATTTTTTTGGGGTGGTGGTGGAATTACCTACCATGCCTTTAAGATCCCATCACAGCATCTCAGTAGGGTTGTGGTTTGGACTTTGACTTGACCATTCCAAAACTTTTTTCCTTCTCAAGTCATTTTCATCTCATCTCATTATCTCTAGCCGCTTTATCCTGTTCTACAGGGTCGCAGGCAAGCTGAAGCCTATCCCAGCTGACTACAGGCGAAAGGCGGGGTACACCCTGGACAAGTCGCCAGGTCATCACAGGGCTGACACAGACAGACAACCATTCACACACACATTCACACCTACAGTCAATTTAGAGTCACCAGTTAACCTAACCTGCATGTCTTTGGACTGTGGGGGAAACCAGAGGAAACCCACGTGGACACGGGGAGAACATGCAAACTCCACACAGAAAGGCCCTCGCTGGCCACGGGGCTCGAACCCGGACCTTCTTGCTGTGAGGCGACGGCGCTATCCGCTACACCACCGTGCCACCCTTCAAGTAATTTTATTTTCTTTAATTTTTCAATTTATTTAGCTTTGCCATAGTGACAAATATGTACATACATTATGCAGGGCTGATAGTGAAAAAAAATCCTGAGCCTGAACTTTTTTTTTCCTTTCTCAGGAGGTAAGGGGTGGGGGTATTATGTATGCAACGTACTGTTTTAACACATTATTCAAACAATTAACAGCCTGTGTGACATCACTATCGTGAAGTCACTATTTTTGATAATAGTTTGATTTTTTTTTTTAATACTTTCATTTCAATACCCTATTACTCAGGAAAACACTGCCCATGTCCTTCCCAATGTATTCAAAACTTAGATTGGCATTATTAGCCCAGTTTTGCACAATCACTGGAAGTAAATGGCCTCATTCGATTCGATTTGGGGTGATCACCCTAAATAAATCACAGGTGTTATTATTATTTATTATTATTATTACCTGTATCGGTGTTCTTCATTGGGGTCTATTACATGATAGTAGTGCAGCACAACAGCATCCAGAAGCTCGTTCATCCGGTTACAGACCTCCAACATTTGGATAAATCTATTGCTGATGGGCCTCATCAAGTTCTTCCGGGGGATATGCAATAAACTTTGGAATTGCGAAAATATCTCCTTTTGCTTGGGCGATTTTTCTATGTCATAGTAGACATCGGAGCAAAAATCCTCCACTTCGGATCGAAATGGGCTCAGAAGGGCTTTTGCCGCATTTGACACCATATGCACCGTGTCTCCAGATGTCAAGTAGATTAGGATTCTCCTTTCTCGCCAGAGTTTCCAGCCCAGACTTTTTCCCCCTCATAACTGCGCAATTATCAAGTAACAGACTGGTAACTTGTCTCCAGTCGAGTCCATATGAGCGCAGGACGTCATTTAGCGCTGCAATCAAAGCTTCAGCATTTGCAATGTTAACCTTCCTGCTGGCAAGATGCTGGGTCTTCACACTGCCTGTATCCTCGTCATAAAACCGGACAAGTATATTCATAATCCTGTCCATGTTTTTGTCCGTGGCCTCGTCAATATTGAGGGAAAACATAGAACTCCGAAGTTTCTCAGACAGACGTTTTTTAAATTCTGGCGATATGCCATGGGTGAGCAGATAGCTCGCATGCTGTCTTGACACGGAGAGCTGTGCAAGTGCGGTTCCATCTTCGGCGACTTTCTTACACAGGGCTACAAGTGGTTGAGCTACCGTGAACGACAAGTCATGTTCCGCAATGAAGGCACACAGTCGGATTTTTAAATCAGTCACTCTGTCTGTAATCGAGGGCGGAATGTCCACTGTGGCACTTGCTCCTGGCAAACGTGATGTATATTGCACTGACCTGGCTGCTGCTTTGTGGAAAGCATCTTGTTCGTGCCGGGGTAGCATTTTTTTTCCCACTTGTACCATAGACTAACTTTTTCCTACATAAAGTGCAGTAACATACACCGGGTTGAGGTAACTTTTGACACCAGCTCGAAAAGGGTTTACCGTCAACACCCAAATCCTCCAGCCAAGCCCAGCACCATTTATTTTTTATACCTTTATCGATGTGTTTTACATCCTCTCCTGGCTTCATAAACGTAGCCATGCTTAACCGACGCCACAGACAAGTTGGGAGGCGCATGCGGGACTCGAGTCGGCACAAACGGGCTCGTGTGAGAGCCTGGTTCAGCAGCATCAATCTAGCCTACTGTTATTGGCTGAGACAAAGGCCCGCCCTATTTCTGATTGGCTTATTATCTTGTACATAGACATGTATCTGTAGTTGACAGTTAAAATTGGTCTGCGCATCGCGAATCCAGAAAATAACGACAGAAAGGACGATTAAAAAAAAAAAAAAAAAGCCACGTTGCTACGCCGGAAATCCGGAAATAGCCGGAGCGCTATCAGCCCTGATTATGGCTGGGAAACCACTACAGATTGCACCAATTACAGTGGCCCCATTGTACCTAATCTGCACATCTTTGAACTGTGGGGGAAACCAGAGCACCCAGAGGAAACCCACACAGACACAGGGAGAACATGCAAACTCCACACAGAAAGGCTCCTGTCGGCCATGAGGTTCGAACACTTCTTGATCCAGATACCAATTTGCTGGTGTGTTCATACACACCAAATTGGTCATGTAATAAACAGGATTACTGTCCTATTACATGACAATTTCAACCCAACTTAAAACTACTGCACAGATGGCCTGACATTTGTCTCAAGAATATTCTGGTACAAAGTAGAGTTTATCTTGGTCTCAGTGTCTCAATGCAAGTTTCCCAGGTCCCATGGCTGCAAAACAATTATCCCTCAAATCACCACTGCTCAAAAACACCAAGCTTGACTGTTACTATAAGGCATTTGTGGTGATGCGTTGCATTTGGTTTTTGCCAAACATATAGTGTTGTGCATGATGACCAAACATCTCCACCTTGGCCTCATCAGTTCAAAAGATATTGTTCCAGAACATTTGTGGTTTCTTCAAATACAACTTTGCAAACCTAATTTGTGTTGCCATACTGATTTTTGGAGAGAAGAGGCTTTTTCCTAGTCACCCAAAGCCATACTTGTTTGATCTTTTCCTGAATGTCCCATCATGAACAAACATTTAACATAGACAGTGCTGCAGTGGAGAGGGTGAACAGCACCAAGTTTCTGGGTATGCACATCTCTGAAGACCTATCTTGGAGCAACAACACGTCACTGGCCAAAAAAGCCCAACAGCGTCTGTACTTCCTCCGCAAACTGAGGAGAGCAAGAGTCCCGGCCCCCATCATGCACACTTTCTACAGAGGCACCATCGAGAACATCCTGACCAGCTGCATCACCGTGTGGTACAGCGCCTGCACCGTGTCCTGCTGCAAGACTGCAGCGCATCGTGAGAGCAGCTGAGAGGATCATTGGTGTCTCTCTCCCTTCTCTAATGGATATTTATAACTCCCGCCTCACCCGCAAAGCCATCAGGATTGCAGGTGACCCCACCCACCCATCTCACAGCCTCTTCAGCCTGCTGCCATCGGGGACGAGACTGCAGAGTCTCCGGGCCAAAACCAGCAGGCTCAAGAACAGTTTCTTTCACCAGGCACTCAGGAGGCTCAACTCCCTCCCTGTTCTGCCCCTCCTCCCCCCTCTGCCACAGATTCTGCTCGCACACCCCCCTTCAGCATCTGACACGTCATCCTCACAGTCCCCCCAACACACACACACCCCTCATCGTTCATTAACACACTGAACTCAGGGACCGCACCTCTCACTATACCTCGCTCATCTGCACTATTTCGCACTACATCTTAACAGCTGCTAGTTTGTTTATACTGCTTATTTCATGTTTACCTGCTATACCTCAAGTGCCCTTGACTGTTTGGTTATTTGAACCAATTTTTTTTTTTTTGTGTGTGTGTGTGTGTGTGTGTGTGTGTGTGTGTGTGTGTGTGTGTGTGTGTAAAATACACACACACACACACACACACACACACACACGTGTTTAGTCTACGTCTAGTTCATATCTAGAGTGTTTATACTGTTTATATTGTCTGAGTGTTTAGTCTGTGTGTAGTTCTTATCTAGTGTTTATACTGTTTATTTATTTATACTGTTTATATTGTTTGAGTGTTTAGTCTATGTCTAGTTCCTATCGAGTGTTTATATTGTTGTTGTTTTTTTTCAATTATTCTATTTTTATTTATTGCATTGCCTGTTTGCACCATGGGTCAGAGAGGACTGATATTTCATCTGTGCTGTATGTCGAGCATGTATAGCATATTTGACAATAAAGTTGACTTGACTTAATGTGCTTACAGAGACCTACAAATCAAATGATTGAGCTCATAAAATGATCTGACCTTGGAATGAATTTGCTGGGACACCCACTACTGGGAAGATTGGTAAATGTCTTAAGTTGTCCATATGCAAACAATCCTTCTCACTGTAGAATGGCGAATTTCAAGTTGTTTGGAGAAGGCCTTATAACCCTTTCCAGATTGAGAAGCAGCAACAATTGCTTCTCTGAGGTCATGGCTCATGTTCTTTCTTCTTAGCATGGTCTAGACATACATCAGAGTGCTCCAGAACATCGAGCTAAAAAAATTCCTGCCTTTAAAGTATTTATATTTCTTGAGCTGGGGGGAGAAGTCCAACTCCACATCCACGTCGTCCCCCGGCGGGCAATGTATCAAAGTAAGGGACTGCCAGCCAAGGTGAAGTACAGTAGGGACTTCGTGTGCCCTGGCGCCGCCACGGTAGCCGTGAAGGCTTGGCTGGAACCCCAAAACAATGCGGCCAACGGAGCTCTGGCACCCCGCTCCACAAGGGAACCAGCATCAGTGGTGCAGCTCCTCACCACCCTGACTGTCTCACCCTATGGCCTGCCATTGGATCACTGCTGTGGAGTCAAGTGGTGCAGGCAGGAATTGCGCAAGCTCACCACCATAACAAGTCTTCATGCAGGCTCTCTCATCATATTTCTTGAGGATTAATGAATCTTGTGCATTTCATGAATAACACCTGGCTGCTAAATACTCTCAATGATTGTGGAAGTAGGAAGGGTATAATTATTTTTTCCCCCCTTCCACGTGGTTTCTGAATGTTGGTTTATATTTTGGGAACAAACGACTACATATTGAAATCTGGTTTGTGTGTGCGCGCGCGTGCGTGTGTGAGTGAGTGAGATCATCTCAGGTTATCTGTTTGTTCATACAAGTTGATGAGGATGACAATTATTTCAGCCATGATAAATAAATAACAGAATTGAAGGTTGGTGGACTTTTTCCCCCCGAATGACTGTATGTAGTAGTTAAAGTGAGGATTTATCATTTAATCCTTAAATGAGAATGTGAACATTAATGAGATCTTTGCTGTAAGGCTGAAATCAAAATAAATATTACTTAAATGGCTAAAGGAGTGTTGCCAACCGATTTTTTTTTTTATTAGTTATATTGCTGGGTAAATCATTAGTATCACTTAGACAGTGTAACAAATGACTGATTAAACAGTTACAACATTTTGTACAAACTGCCGATTTTTCATCAAGTACGCTTTTGAAAATGCTGAAAAAAAAAGTCTGAAATTATAATGGCCTTTGTTGGAAAAAAACTCACTATATAAATTACCATGATACATTTTGTAAGGAGGCCTTCAAAAGTACTGTAGTCACATTTTTGCACCTGTAATGTCCAATATGTTCAACAGCTAGCTAGGCAATAACTATTTGTTAGGCATAAGCTCCAGTATTACTGGTAGTTACTAGTATTATTGTAGTCAAATTATTCTTGAAGGTTTGTTTTTTTGCCTTTCTAACCATCCTTTTCACTGTGTGTGAAGGTAAAATACACTTGCATCCTCTTCCAGCCCTGGTTCATTACAGCTCTGAGTGTTTTAAAAGATCTTAAATTTTTCCCTAACAGTGAATATGACCATTTGGACCAAAAAGTGTAGTTTCATGCCCAAAACATGCGGATAACATTTAATAGAACTACATAAAAACAAGAACTCACAGTGGAAATGCCACACAAGAAGTCCGGTCATCAAAGCCACAACAGTTGCAAAGATGACTATGCCAATAATGGCACCAGTCTTCCCTCGATGCTGCTTCTCCAGCCTTTTGGAATCTGTTGCTGGTAGAAATGTGACTGCTTGGTCCCAGTCCTTGTCCTAAACAAGCAAGCAACAAAGAAGCTAATGCCATTGTCTCGTTTTCACAAAAAAAAAAAGTTCCTTACTATTCTTTATACTGTACTGTAATGAAGTTACCACTCACTGTAAAAGAAAGGGGGAAAAAATTTCAGTTAAGAGAGCTCTCCCCCCCCCTGAGCTCATCTCAGCTACCCTTCTATCTAGATCTAGTTCTGTAAAAAGGTAGGCAAGCTCTCTTTTTACCAAGTGAATAAATGTTTTCAGTATAAATACATAGGTGATTATAGAAAATCGTGTGGCCGATTATCAAGAAATGGTCCAAATTTGAGTGACTCGGTAAAATGGCTGCCAATTGCTTTGTCACCGTAAAAGAAGAATTACAAATTATGAAAGAAAATGCTGTTCCTAAAAGCACTAAAGATGCTACGAACTATGGTCTAAAACTATTCAAAGGTAAGCTGGGATTGTGATTTATCTGATCCATTTCAAAACAAAAAGTATTTTAGATGAGTCGGCATAGATAAGTGACAATTCTGTGCGCATTACATTTGTATGCGGCTTGTGAAGTTTTAACCCTCTGGGGTCTGAGGGTTTTTTCTGGCACTAATGATTTTGTCATCAATTTCAACAAATCTAAGCAGTATTTTCAAAGTCATATGACTTTCTGTATTCAGTACAAGTTCAATAACAATAATCTCTCTGTATGTATGTCATGACTGTACTTAAAAAAAAAAAAAAAAACACCATTCATTCAATGAGGAGAATGAAACCCCCCCATCACTACCATCTCTTAATCCCATCAGATTAACTCTTAATCCCATCAGGTCAAGTCACAATGGGGAAGGTAATGTTTTTTCACACATTCCAACGACGTTCTAAAACTGCTTTTTACAACATCTTCATTTATCTGGTATTTGACTATTCAGTGTGTCTTGAAATTAACTCTTGTACTATTTTACTCAACCAACCCGGTTACTCAATTACTCTAATTTTGCTCCCACTCCAGATTTTACTTTCAACAGAGCAAAATTAACAATTTTAAGGAAAATACTTTTAACTGTAGAAAAATTGCTGTCATTTTTCCTGTGTATGCACTAGTGCGCACACATCAACTGATCTGCTCATTATAAATAGGAGAAATATTTACACTTACTTGAGTTGACGTTTTTAAAATAAATAAAATGGCACTATTCATAATCACTGTCGCAGTTCTCAAGATTGAACCAAATCACTGTCCTGAATCAAGAACTGAAATCATGAATTGATTCGCTGTCCTGAATCATCTGAAGTACAGAAAATCCACGTGCCATTTCAAGTTTTACCTCCAAATAGCTGGACTAATTTCATCTTGTTTATAGTGGGTGTTCCTAAGAGAAACCAATCGAAACTGAAAGAGTGAAAGCAATTATCATGCCATTACTATATGAACAGTCTTTTATGAATGCGCAAGTGTGCGCTCTGCGCTACAACACTGGTGTGACTGAGGAATGTGTCAAGTTTTATGTTTCATCTAATTTAGGTAATTTAAAAACTATAATATTATTTGGCAGTGGGCACACAGAAAAGTATAAAAAGTTTGTCAATATGTATCATGTCTGTACGATGATAAACTCAAAGATATTTCTCTCAATCGTAGCCTGCAGGGAATCGGCCGTCAGACATTCTGTCGCATGTCCCAGACCCGGTGAAATGTAACTGAATTGTCTTGGCCAGGCCTAAGGGTCCCATCTGCATCTCATCATTGCTGAGGAGTGTGCTCCCATCACCCGATCAAGCATCCAGCCAGAGCAGGTCATGATATATTTTTTACCATATTAACATGCCATTGTGCGTCATGCCTCATGTAAAGACTCTCGTCTCTGCGAGCCTACCACACAGATTTAATACTTGTCATTTTTAGGGCATACCTAACAACGTGTTTTCTCTCTCTCTCTTCTCCCCCCCCCCCCATCTGTCCCTCTGAGTTACATGTTTATCCTGGGATTGAGATGCTGGCCTCTTCTGCCCCTCGGACCTGCTTGATCCATCCTGGTGCCCTGTGTCTGGTCGGAGTTTTATCGCCCCACTCCTGTGAAGGACGGCCCCATGAGGACAGTTGAGGGTTATACCTGTTAAAACTGTTAATATTATAGTCAGGCTGTCTGTTGTTGCCCAAATGAGGATGGGTTCCCTTTTGAGTCTGGTTCCTCTCGAGGTTTCTTCCTCATGTCGTCTGAGGGAGTTTTTCCTTGCCACCGTCGCCACAGGCTTGCTCATTGGGGATAGATTAGGGATAAAATTAGCTCATGTTTTAAGTCGTTCAAATTCTGTAAAGCTGCTTTGCGACAATGTTTATTGTTAAAAGCGCTGTACAAATAAACTTGATTTGATTTGATTTGATTCAATACATGAACTACTCATTCTAAACCTGCCGAGCTTCACTGATGAAGCCATCAACCCCACAGGATTAAATAATTTAATATGATTTTTTTTTTTGAAATACTGTAAATCACCTCTGTATTTATACTAAAACAATTATCTGCCTCAGGCTCAGTGAATAATAAACTCAACTTCATCTCGTATATAACTCACCAATATTCACTTTGCCTTTGGCGAACAATTATTAAATACTCAATACTTACACATGGACACATTGAAAAGCCAACACAATGTTTGCATTTGTAGAACACATCTCAATTTATGACCAGTTCTAATCATTACAGGTTACACTGGCAAAAGCTGTGTCACTAAATATCTAAAAAGCCATTTCACTGCTGCATCATGGTAGGCAGTGAAATCGAGATTAAGCTCATTTAACTGATTTTATTAAGCCAGACATGATCTGTGTACTGCTTCTGTATGTTGCAATGCCATACTCAATCAATATCTTTTTAAATTGGTCAAATTGGAGGAAGTACCAGTTGAGTACATACAAATCACAGTCTTCTGTTTTTGCTTCTTTCCACAAGCACCATGCAGTTAGATGTATGCAATAAATGCATGAAAAAAGACGTAAAGCAACACTCGTAAAAATAAGTGCCGTTCTGCCATTCCTACATGCATATACATACATTTGTATATGTACAGTGGGGTTGAAAAGACGGAGACCATATTGTTTATTTAAAATGGGGGGGTTGTTAGAATGGTGAAATATTTAAGAATTTGCACTCTTTCAAGGTGCCTAATTAAATGCGAACATTTGTGATACTGACCATGTTAACTGCCTTGTACAAAAGGTCAGATTTTCCTCATGCCCAATCTCTTCTATTGAAACGTGTTCAGATACCACTTGGGTGGATTTGGTCTAAAAGTAATTAGAAGATTTCATAAGGCTTAGCAGAAACATGTTGAGTCCATATTAGCTTGAGTGCACACGGTCATTAAAACAAAAAAAGGAGACATACCAAATACTAAGCAACGCAGTAATTCATGTAAATATTTCAAAGATCCTAATTTCTCAGGTTGTCAATAATGTAACTCATAATGATCGTTGTGGTATTAAATTAGAAAAGAAAGAACAGAAGCATTTTCACTAGAGATCTCCGGTTATTGGACCTCACTCAATATGCACAGAGACCTGATCTCAACCCCACTAAGGCTACGTTTACATTAGACCGTATCTGTCTCGTTTTCTTCGCGGATGCACTGTCCGTTTACATTAAACCGCCTGGAAACGCCGGGAAACGGGAATCCGCCAGCGTCCACGTATTCAATCCAGATCGTGTCAGCTCCGGTGCTGTGTAAACATTCAGAATACGCGGATACGCTGTGCTGAGCTCTAGCTGGCGTCTCATTGGACAACGTCACTGTGACGTCCACCTTCGTGATTCGCTGGCGTTGGTCATGTGACGCGACTGCTAAAAAACGGCGCGGACTTCCGCCTTGTATCACCTTTCATTAAAGAGTATAAAAGTATGAAAATACTGCAAATACTGATGCAAATACTGCCCATTGTGTAGTTATGATTGTCTTTAGGCTTGCCATCCTTCCACTTGCAAGTGGTAAGTGATATGTGCTGGGATCACACACACAGCGGCTCAGTCCCAAATCACAGCTTGTTCACTTCACTCGCGCGCTCTGTGAGCTGCGCAAGGCCGGAGTGCGCACCCTCCAGAGGGCACTCGCTGTTCAGGGCGGAATGATTTGGAGCGCAGGATGCCTGCGGAGCCGAGCGTATCCGTGTATTGGTATTGCTGTGTGCACGCAAATCGTGTATTGGTGTTGCTGTGTGCACGCTAATCGTTTTAAAAACATTAATCTGATGATCCGCTGATACGGTCTAATGTAAACATGGGCTAAATCACTTGAATTGGAACGCTCCAATCTTTCTCATCCATCATCAGTGCCTGATCTCACTTGTACTTGAGCACAAATCCACATAGGCATGTTCTAAAGTCCAGTAAAAAGCCTTCCCCAAACAGTATAGCAAATACTACCAGCAAACAGGAACTAAACATATGAGATGTATGATCAAATTCAGATTTTGCTGCACACTGTGTCTGGTAAAAATAATATTTCAAACTAAATAAAGTGCATCTCATTTTTAAAGCAAGTAGTTTTCCACACCATTAAAAAAAAAAAAGCCACACACCTCTTTAAATGAATATAGACGATCAGTGGTCTATACCATCGGTGGGAGGTGGGGTGTTCTGTCGTCTCACACCAAATATTGATCGTTTCATTTATTGTGGCTTAATATTGTTTGCAGAATTTTTTTAAAATGTTGAAACATTTTCATTATTTTTGAAGCCATTTTTGGTCTCAAGCATTTCTTTACATGTGCCAAAGACTTTTGCACAGCATATACATACACATGCCTAAAAAAATTTGAATATCATGAAAATTTATTATTATTTTTTAATTCAATTCAAAAAGGCAAACTGTCATGTACCCATTATCTGTAACTGCTTATCCTGTGCAGGGTCGCAGGCAAGCCGGAACCTATCCCAGCTGACTATGGGCGAGAGGCGGGGTACACCCTGGACAAGTCACCAGATCATCGGAGGGCTGACACAGAGACAACCATTCACACTCACATTCACACCTATGGTCAATTTAGGTGGTGTTTACATTAGACCGCATCAGCGGATCATCAGATTAACGTTTTTAAAACGATTCGCGTGCACACAGCAACGCCAATACACGGATACGCTAATCACATGACTAATTAGACGTCACGTCACATGATCCCAATGCATATCGGGCATGCGCAAGTCACTCACCACTTGCAAGTGGAAGGATGGCAAGCGAACACCTTCTCCAGCAGATAAACACACCTGGCTGTGATGTTCATGTTCTCACTGAGTTTAAGCGCCTGAAGGAGGTAAATAAGTTGAAATGTGTAAATTAACCTCAGTGCGGCTTCCTCCTGCGCTCCAAATCACTCCGCCCTGAACAGCGAGTGCCCTCTGGAGGGTGCGCACTCCAGCCTCGTGCAGCTCACAGAGCGCGCGAGTGAAGTGCACGAGCAGTGATTCGGGACTGAGCCGCTGTGTGTCGTTTCCTGTAGTCCGCGCCGTTTTTCAGCAGTCGCGTCACATGACCAACGTGGCATGACCAACGCCAGCGAATCAGGAAGGTGGATGTCACAGTGAAGTTGTCCAATGACGACGTCAGCTAGAGCTCAGCACTGCGTTTCCTCGTTCCTCAATGTTTACACAGCACCGGATCAGATAGATACAAACTGGGTTGAATACGTGGGCCCTGGCGGATTCAAATTGTTCCGCCTGTGGAGTCGTTTCCCGGCGTTTTAATGTGCACGGACAGTGCATCCGCGATGAAAACGAGACGGATACGGTCTAATGTAAACACCACCTTAGAGCCACCAATTAGCCTAACCTGCATGCCTTTGGACTGTGGGGGAAACCAGAGCACCCAGAGGAAACCCACACAGACATGGGGAGAACATGCAAACTCCACACACCCTTGTCGGCAGCTGGGCTCGAACCTTCTTGCTGTGAGGCGACAGTGCTAATCACTATACCACCGTGCTGCCCATGAAAATGGTCATATGTTTATTACATGCAAGTGAAATATTTTAAGCCCCATTTAAAAAAAATAATAATAAATAAACGATTATGGCTCCTAGCTCATGAAAAGCAGAAATCCAGTATTTCAAATTAGAATATTTCCTAAGAGCAATCAAAAAAGGACTTACAATACAGAAATGTCCAACTTCTGAAAAGTATATTCATTCTGTGTGGAACTCACTCACAGCTTTGGGAATAGTAGGAAAGGAGAGGAAGATAGCGGTCCGTAGGTTGGGGGAGGCAGTGGAGAGAGCCTCTTGTTGGCTTTGGAATAGGAGGAAGGAGTTAAGCTGGGGGCCAGGAGAAGTTGGGTAGTGACTGGCCATCACTGCTGACCCGCCAACTGGAGGGCGTTGTGGTTTAGGGTTGAAACGCCCGATGAAAGTTGGACACCACCTGATGACATCATCTCCTGGCCGAAAGCTACAGTCACTTCCTAAGTGACTGAAGGAGAAAGCATCACAATGTATTTAAGTGTTATTTATACACTCAATACTTGGTTGGGGCTCCTTTACCACAAATTACTGCATCAATGCAGCATGGCATGGAGGCAATCAGCCTATGCCACTGCTGAAGTGTTACTGAAGTCCAGGTTGCTTTGATAGTGGCCTTCAGCACGTCTGTATTTTTGGGTCATATGTTTCTCATCTTCCTTTTGACAATACCCCATAGACGAGGTTCAGGTCAGGCGAGTTGGCTGGTCAATCAAGCACAGTAATATCATGGTCAGCAAACCATTTGGTCATAGTTTTGGCACTGTAGGCAGGTGCCAAATCCTGCTGGAAATTGGCACCGCCACAAAGCTTGTCAGTAGATTGAAGTATTATGTGCCCTAAAATCAACTTACAGATGGCCACGCTGACTCTGTACTTGATAAAAGCACAGTGGACCACACCAGCAGATGACATGGCACCCCAAATACTCAGACTGTGAAAACTTCATACCAGTCTTCAAACACCTTGGATTCTGTGCCTCTCCACTCTTCCTCCAGACTCTAGGACCTCAAGATCCAAATGAAATGCAAAATTTACTTTCATCTGAAAAGTGGACTTTGAACCACTGACCAACAGTCCAGTTTTTTTCTCTCCTTCGCCCAGGTAAGACGCTTCTGACATTGGTTCAGAAGTGGCTTGATATTAGGAATGCAACAGTTGTAGCCCCTTTCCTGAAGACGTCTGTCCATGGTGGCTCTTGATGCACTGACACCTGCCTCAGTCCACTCCTCATGAAGCTTTCCCCAAGTTTTTGAATCGTCTTTTCAGACTCCAGGGCTTTTCAGAATGTGTATTTATACATAAACCCTTTTTAGCTACTTCTGCAATATTGCCATAAAGAAGACTCCTTAATATTCCAGCTCTAGTTGTTTACACTGAACCAAATAAAGCTGCACCAGTGTGCATTTTTACAGAGCGGATTGGCTTTCTGCAAACAGAGGCATGACATAAAACACAACGGAATGTTGGCTTCTAGCATAACACACTACATGCCAGAAATACGAATAAGTCTTAAAGGAGATATGCAGAACCTTTAAATACATTTCTGAGTGGATAGTATCTTTGTCCTTGACTCTTGTATGCTGCATAAGTGGGGGAAAAAATATTCGAGAGTTAAAATTGACTGCAAAGTTGGTATTCGAGCTGCCCCACTGAGCGAGCCAGCCAGCCCTGAGTGAGTGAAGGCTATAGACCAAAGTCATATAAATAAAAATTTATGGTGAAAGTAAGAAATACTGTTACTGACGTGCTCAACCAAGACTGATTTGACTTCACTGATTGCAGGTTGATTCATTAAAACAGGATAGGTGTTAGAACTTCTGCAACATACATGCATTTTCACTGATAAAATGTAAAAGGCTAATTAAATATTCAGATGAACTGAGACTATCACATTCTGAAGCAAATTAAATAATCTTATACCGGTAACTTAAATACACAATATCATCAATTGTTCTGGCTCAGAGGCTGAATACAGACAACCCCTCCAATCATCCCCACCACTGGGCCCCCCCACCGACATTTTACACAAAATGCAAAGAAGGGTAGGATAAAGGTGCAAGATTCCCATCTTGAACAAGCTGTGTGTAAAGGGGGCTTTTGATTTCACACAGGTGGACATTAAATCAACAAAATTATGTGACTTCTGAAATTAATTAGTTGGACAAGATCTTAATTAGGCGTTCCATAGCAAATGGGGTGCATACATATGAACTCAACTCTTCAGTTTTTAATTTCTCATTATATTTCACAATTTTAACTATTTTGTTCAGTGAATTATATAAAATCCAAATAAAAATCAATTTTAATTCCAGGATGTAATGCAACAAAACAGGGGGAAAAATACTAAGGGGGTGAATACTTTTGCAAGACACTGTAGATCTAGAAAGATACATATGCAATCAGAAGTCATAGTGTACTGAAACTATGAGTCAGCTGCACTTTCCAAATTTGGCATTTGGTAATCTAACACACTAAAATGATGTCACAGAGCTGAGTTTCTGTTATCGTGTCATCTTGTCAAATATGTCTCATCTCATTATCTCTAGCTGCTTTATCCTTCTACAGGGTCGCAGGCAAGCTGGAGCCTATCCCAGCTGACTACGGACGAAAGGCGGGGTACACCCTGGACAAGTCGCCAGGTCATCACAGGGCTGACACATAGACACAGACAACCATTCACACTCACATTCACACCTACGGTCAATTTAGAGTCACCAGTTAACCTAACCTGCATGTCTTTGGACTGTGGGGGAAACCGGAGCACCCGGAGGAAACCCACGCGGACACGGGGAGAACATGCAAACTCCACACAGAAAGGCCCTCGCCGGCCCCGGGGCTCGAACCCAGGACCTTCTTGCTGTGAGGCGACAGCGCTAACCACTACACCACCGTGCCGCCGTCAAATATGTGTTTAAAAATAAATAAATAAATAAATAGTGTACCATAAATTCAACCAACACTTGATGTGCTAGGCCAGAGTAACAACAAACAAATGTCTTAGTGATATTCTTTATTTCTACTCCTACATTTACATTTCAACACTGAAAACATGACTTTGGTCCAAAAATCAATTAGTTACAACTATAAGTCTAAAAACCACTCCTGACCAAAACCTCATGGTACAGATACACCTCAAATAAATAATCTACTAAACACACTCGGGACCATAGAGGTCAAAAATCTCTCATCTCATTATCTCTAGCCGCTTTATCCTTCTAGAGGGTTGCAGGCAAGCTGGAGCCTATCCCAGCTGACTACGAGCGAAAGGCAGGGTACACCCTGGACAAGTCGCCAGGTCATCACAGGGCTGACACATAGACACAGACAACCATTCACACTCACATTCACACCTACGGTCAATTTAGAGGTCACCAGTTAACCTAACCTGCATGTCTTTGGACTGTGGGGGAAACCGGAGCACCCGGAGGAAACCCACGCGGACACGGGGAGAACATACAAACTCCACACAGAAAGGCCCTTGCCGGCCACGGGGCTCGAACCCGGACCTTCTTGCTGTGAGGCAACAGCGCTAACCACTACACCACCATGCCGCCCGGTCATAAATATATATATTTAAAAAACAATTCTAATAATAGTGCTGCATGCCAACTGATGTGTTAAATTTATAACCAGGATTTAAAGCGATATGACCTTTCAATTTCACAAAATCGGTGAAAATTTAGTTCCCTCTGAAATGTGGTCATTGTGATACATGCTTATTTCTGCAATATCTCAAAAAAAAAAAAAGCCATTCTGTAGCTGGGAAGTTATTTACTTTGAGGGGATTCCTTAGCAAATAATATGCCTGAATTCACTCGCTTTGTGCAGTCAAGCAAACAGAGGAACTCCGGTGTGCGCACCCGTAGGTTTACCTTCTTCTTTTGGGTTTTATTGACGCTGGCATCCGGTGTTGCATTACTACCATCTATAGGTTTATCTTGACCGTGCACCGACAGTTACATCATTCGGTCACTAAACGAACAGCTGATCACACCGAGGTGCTCGCTGACATTTATTAGTTTGGTCCTGCGTTTCCTTTGCAACATCTTTACTTCTCACTTTCCGTTACTGTTAGGGCTGTAACGATACACCCAACTCACGATTCGATTCGTATCGCGATTTTTGACCCACGATTCGATACGCCCACGATTTTTTTTAATGTTTTTTTAAAGTAGTAAATTTGACTTAACATTTACTTACATTAACTATTTAATAACAAATAATTCAGACCACTGCAGAGAATGAATAATATGTATGCAAAAATGAACAAATGTATATCCAAAGATTGTTTTATTTCTCAAAATAATACTGTTGAGCCGGAAGCTCTGTTTTTTCGGTTCTGAAAAAGTCATTTTTCCAAATCGTGTAAATCCGTTAAGATTTTTTTTGGGGGGGTGGCTCTCTCACTGTGTCACTCTCATAGGGCCAATGATTTTCTGTGATCGCGGAAAACAGATGGAAATTACGGAATTTTTATGGTGAAACATTGCTCGCGTGTCAAAATGTAACTGCCGCAGAAGGCTTCCGCCCAAGCAGACATGCCTTCAGTGTTGCCAGATATTGCTAACGTTTTCCACCCCAAAATATGTTCAAAACCAGCCAAAAAGCACCTAAACCTGCCCAATCTGGCAACACTGCATGCCTTTCCGGTCAAGTGATTGTGATTGGCTTGTGGCACACCTAGCCAGCCAATGAGCTGCTTGTTTATAGATTCGCTCCCCACGTCACAACCAGAATGGAGATCGCTTAAAAGAAACGGATGCTCTGGTGGCCAAGGACACCATATGGTTGCCAGTGGCGAGTGTGGACGTTGCGTGACTCGCAGAAGATTGTCGCAGGTCGGCGAAAAAACGACTTACTAATAGATATAAAAAAATTAAAGCAATTTAAGTAAATTTAAAATGTAATTTAAATAAAAAGTATTCATAAATTGAAGTTTGGAAGCGCCTCTGTTTTTGGGCTGAGGAGAAGTTTGAAAGGGTGTACCGCGATTCTGCCTTCTTGTATCGCGATACGGATCATGGCTCTGCGTATCGCGATTTCGATTTCGATACGCATATCGTTACAGCCCTAGTTACTGTAGTCAGTCCTTCACGTTGCATTCGTGTCCTCCATTTTCCTCTCCTGTTTCAAATTTGTATCCCACAATGCCTTGCACGAAAAAAAAAGCCCACCACATGATGCAGGATGTAGTACACTGCTCAAAAAAAATTAAAGGAACACTTTGAAAACACATCAGATCTCAATTTGGGGAAAAAAAAAAAAAAGTCATGCTGGATATCTTTCCTGATATGGACTGGGTAATGTGTTAGGAACAAAAGGATGCCACATCATTTGATGGAAATGAAAATTATCAACCCACAGAGGGCTGAATTCAAAGACACCCTGAAAATCAAAGCGAAAAGAACTGATGTGGCAGGCTAGTCCATTTTGCTGAAATTCCATTGCAGCAACTCAAAAACAGTACTCAGTAGTTTGTATGGCCCCCATGTGCTTGTATACATGCCTGGCAACATCAGGGCATGCTCCTAATGAGACAACGGATAGTGTCCTGGGGGATCTCCTCCCAGATCTGGACCAGGGCATCACTGAGCTCCTGGACAGCCTGGGGTGCAACCTGGCGGCGTCAGATAGACCAAAACAAATGTCCCAGAGGTGTTCTATTGGATTTAGGTCAGGCAAGCGTGGGAGCCAGACAACGGTATCAATTCCTTCACCCTCCAGGAACTGCCTGCAATACTCTCACCACATGAGGCAAGGCATTGTCATGCACCAGGAGGAACCTAGGATCCACTGCACCAGTGTAGGGTCTGACAATGGGTCCAAGGATTTCATCCTGATACCTAATAGCAGTCAGCATGCCGTTGTCTAACCTATAGAGGTCTGTGCGTCCTTCCAGGGATATGCCTGCCCAGACAATCACTGACCCACCACCAAACCGGTCATGCTGAATTAGGTTGCAGGCAGCATAACATTCTCCACGACATCTCCGTACCCTTTCACGTCTGTCACATGTGCTCAGGTTGAACCTGATCTCATCTGTGAAAAGCACAGGGTGCCAGTAGCGGACCAGCCAATTCTGGTGTTCTATGGCAAATGCCAATCAAGCTCCATGGTGCCGGGCAGTGAGCACAGGGCCCACTACAGGATGTCGGGCCCTCAGGCCACCCTCATGAAGTCTGTTTCTGATCGATTGGTCAGAGACATTCACACCAGTGGCCTGCTGGAGGTCATTTTGTAGGGCTCTGGCAGTGCTCATCCTGTTCCTCCTTGCACAACGGAGCAGATACCGGTCCTGCTGATGGGTTAAGGACCTTCTACGGCCCTGTCCAGCTCTCCTAGAGTAATTGCCTGTCTCCTGGAATCTCCTCCATGCTCAAGACTGTGCTGGGAGACACAGCAAGCCTTCTGGCAATGGCACACATTGGTATGCCATCCTGGAGGAGTTGGACTACCTGTGCAACCTTTGAAGGGTCCAGGTACCACACCATGCTACCAGTAGTGACACGGACCCTAACCAAATGCAAAACTAGTGAAGTCAGTCAGAAAAGATGAGAAGGGGGGAAAAAAAAAAAAAAAAGTCAATGGCCTCCACCTGGGAAACCATTCCTGTTTTGGAGGTCATCTCATTGTTGCCCCTCTAGTGCACGTGCTGTTAATTTTATTAACACCAAAGCAGCTGAAATTGATTAACACCCCTCAGCTACTTAACTGACCAGATCAATATCCCAGAAGTTGAACTGACCTGATAATTTTTTTTGAGAAGTACATCTTGAATTGGGTCATGGTGAAGCAATGGAGGGGTAGAGAATTTAGGGCCACATGGCCCAAAATTCATTAATTGTTCCATTTTAAAAAACCTAATAAAATCGGAGGTCTGCAATTCAAATTCAGTGGCTTTCGGTCCACTAAACAAAAATAATTGGGTGTCAGGGAAAATTCTTTTTATGACCTAAACTTAAAATCTGAAAGGCGATCTACCTTCAATGGTTATATACAATGACTAGCTTTTTGCCTAAATTAGATTAGGCCATTACCCAATTCATTCACTTTCATTTAAAATATTGACTAAACTGACATTACAATAACCACATTATTGAGCTTTAATTTTTCTAAAATTAACCCATAAATAATTTATAAGACTGAGGAAGTTACGGAAAGTCTGTCTCTCACTCACCCCTAAAATCTGGGGACTAAAACCTGTCTGCAGGAACACGTGATAAAGCATTCTTACCCAATAACTTGAGAGATGCATTAACTATCTGAAGAAATGCATGCCAAGGCACTGAAGCATAGCATAATACAATATGTAATATACTGAAGGGATGCATTCCAAAATGTCAGCATTGTATGCACATACAAGTACTTATGTACATGTCAGATCTCAGTATTCCATTAGCTAAAACTATGGTGCAAATAGAAACCACTGAGAAAAGCAAACCAAGTTCAGAATTATCAACGGCAGAGTCCATTTTATAAGCCTGTATTTCCAATCATTCATTGAGGAGGAGAATAACCTTTAGCTTGTTAAGGCTAACCAGTCCTCACTGCTTTCTTCTCATGTCAAAAACTAAACAGCAATACCAGAATCTCATAAAAGCCCTCAATGATTAATTTTATCCCTTATAGAAGATAGCTATGCTCAAATTGGAAATCTTAATATTGTGATGAAACATCCTAGTTCACAAACTTTAACTAAAATTAAGTCATACTTTCTTAAACTACAAGCAACTTTCCATCATTTGGTCATATTTATATTAAAAAAAAAACCTGTTTTAATTTAACAATAAAAAAAATCACCTTAGAAACATTACCATCTGTCCATTTTTTCCTTACTTTTTAACATCCTTACTAGCGTCAATATCACCATTTTGCCCTTGAAGAAACAGTCTCCTAAAATTCAAAGTTTAAACATATGACTTATCTGAAAACTTTTAATGTACCCTAATAAAAGTAATATTCAAAAATATTTTGGTATTTAATGTGAGACAGTTGTCAACATGGTTATATTTTGTGTTTAAAAAAAAAAAATCCACCCAGTATAACCATGATTTCCACCAAAGAAATGTAATTTCCTACTAAAAAATCTGTATGAGAGATTGTTTAGGTGGTTGCGATGGAAATGGACAGTGACAACACAACACTATTTCAGATATGGAGGAGAAGTACATTTTTCATGTACAGCTATTGAAAAAAAGATCAAGGTAAATAGTGCTTGAATAGATAATATTTTTATTGTATGTCATTCCCAAACATGCTGTACCTTCATGGACATTTCTAAGAGGCTAGAGTTTTTTTGTTTGTTTTTAATATATAAACGGTAGCCAGTGTATTTTGCATGCATCATACGCTAGTTAGCTCTGATTTGATAGCAGGTCAAGCTACCTTGCAGTTTTTCCACAAAATACTGTAGAAATGTAATTTCCACCACACTTCCATCTGTGGTGGAAAAGACAAGAGTGTAGCAGAAATTACATTTATGCTGATAGTGTACAATTCATCAAGGGTAGAAAATATCAAGAGCGGCTCAAAGGAGCTTGGGAGAGAAACTTGAGGAAAATAGAAAGAGGTGTAGTGAAAGCAATGAGAGATATAGTAGAATTTCAAAATCATCTTCTGCATAATGGAAGACACACAATGCATTGAAAGTACAAGCTACATTTCCACCAGGTGTTGTTAAAGTTCTATACAGTAATTCATACACAACTATTTATCTAAGACCAACCGAATTTGATGTATTTTTAAAAATTAAGCGTTATGTAATTTTTATGCATCATTTATTGCTTAGACACATTTTTTCCTTGCAAAAGCAGTTTCATAATTCAGTAAAAAAAATTCAAATTAACCGTTTCTTGGAAATACATTTAAGATTTTCTATATGTATTAACGCATTTCCACAACGCAATGTCATTTCCATCACTGCACACATTCTTTGAAAATATATTTTTTAAAAGTTATATCCATCAATTAAACACTTCACAATTTGAGAGCGTATACCCTACTTAATGTAATAATACATTTTATTTATTTCAAAACAGTATCTACCCAAGCCAACACTATTTCAGATTGTGGTGAATGTGTGTTAAACTGTTTGGTCCTTGTGACATTTAATTAATTTCACTCACAAATGTATAATAACTGTAAAAAGGTATCAACTGGCAAAACCAGTTTTGAAAATAGTTGGATATTTGACACATCACGCTATTAAAAAAAAAAGTAGTCATATTTAGATGTGATGGATTTGTTCATTAAGGGTCAGGGGGAAAAAATGCAAAAAGTGACCAAGTTAACTAATAAATTTATTAGCTTTGATTTTGAACTTCAGGTTTTGTCTGTTTTGATGTGACGATGTAATTATGTTTTTGTTTGTGTTGATGTGGCGATGTGATGTTTTGTTGTGCTTGTTGTGATGATGTGATGGAACTTCATGTACTGCCATTCTTGGCCAGGTCTCCCTTGTAAAAGAGATCGTGATCTCAATGGGACAAACCTGGTTAAAATAAATAAAATTGAAAATTGAAGTTATCTTGTGATGGCAATGCATCCCCTCTTAAAACAAAAATTACATAAACTGACAAGAAAGGGTTTTTTTTTTTGTATATACACAAGTTCACAAGGCCAAAACAGCACCTACACTCTCAGAAAAAATATAAAATTATTGTACCTTTAGGGGTACAAGGGGTTGTTACTGGGACAGTGCCCTGTACGGTGCTCATTTGTATGCTTTATATACTGCTTGGGAACATGTATGTAACTTTTTGGCCCTAAAAAGGTACACATAGTTACTCTGAGGTCCAATAATGAGCCCGAGGGAGTACATTAGTGTAGATTGTACCTTGGGGGACAGAAATGGATTCATATTTTACCCCATTTCTGACAGTGCAGTTGAAAAACCACCATATACACACACACACACACACACACAACACAAAAAGGAAATCTTTTCCCCAAAATAAATGAAGAGGAATCTGATAAACAAATAGCAATAATAATAATAATAATAATAATAATAATAATAAATAGGATTTTAATAAAATGTTTGTTTTTCCTGAAATTTAATCTATAAACATAGTCATGTCTGACAGCACTTGGAGAAAACCATCCCAAATAAAATCGTTTGTGGTCTGAAACTCAAAAAAGGCTGGGAGGAACAGCAGTATTCCCATTTACTTCCACTGTGGACCAAACTGTCGGGCAGACAACTATATATATATATATATATATATATATATATATATTACTATTTTTTCTGAGCCATGATAGAGTAATGCATCTAACCAGCTTATAAAACGAACAACATTTGCGTAATAAATTCAGGGTAAACCCAAATGTAACCAAGCATCAAAGGGAGAAACAGAGGTTAGTAAAAGGCCTACCGAAGACTTTGGAGTGTAACGCATTCCTGCATCCATTGGGTCCATGTCTTTAAGGTGACCTGCTGATTTGTGCTGTTGCACGGCTGTTACACGATCACTTTTTGATTTATTTTTTTTCTTCGTAGAGCAATACAGGTTGAGTAAAACCAGTTCTCAAACCAGTCTTGTTGTTCGCTGTCGAGGGCAGGTGAAAAGAGTAGCCTATCCTTTCTGGCACCAAACAAATAAAAAGCTGTAGTCTTTTACATAAAAACAATAGTTAAAAATAAACAACACAAATGCGAAGTACCAAAAGTAAAATCAAGAAGTATTTCGATTAAAGATATACAACAAACACGACAAAACACCCGGAACATAACATCTACCTGTGTGAGCGAAAAACAAAATACTTCCGGATTCAGGTTACAATGGGCGTGTCCCTAAGCTCGATACTCACCTGTCTCACTGGCCGCACCCAGGAAAACTGTGGCGTGCGCAAGGAAGAAGGTTTTTTTTTGTTTGTTTGTTTTTATTTATATTATATTGTTGATTAAAAAAAACTTATACACAAACATTCGGGGCTTACATAAAAATACAATAGTTACATGGTGGTACAGTATGTTTACAACACCATGTAAACACCATGTTTACAGTACATTATAAACAATCAAGTGAGTACAAAGAACACAATGTAGTCAAGTCAAGTTTATTTATAAAGCACTTTAAAATACAACAGAGGCAGCTGACCAAAGTGCTGGACAAGCAGGTAAAAAGACTTGAGGACACCACAAAACACAAAGACAACGTAACTGACACCATACACACAGAGAGATGACAACATGACCTGACAACTAAGAACCAACAACACAGGTCAGTGCAATCTTAAAACAAGAAATCATGTAATAAAAGGCATCAAGGCATAGTAATAAATTTAGAGTAATAATTAACTAAGAGTAAGTAATTAAAAAATAAAGTAAAAAGACTCATGTAACATTAAAAGAAAAACAAAAATGAATAAGTAAATAAAAGCTATACAGAGTTAAAAGCCAAGGCATAAAAATGGGTTGTGAGATGAGTTTTAAAAACAGCTAAGGACGGGGCCAAACGTATATGTAGTGGAAGCTCGTTCCAGAATTTAGGGCCAATGACTGCGAAGGCTCGGTCCCCTCTACTTTTCAGTCTGGAGGGTGGTACAACTAGGTGTAATTGGTCAGCTGACCTGAGGGCCCGGGAGGGGGTGTGAATTTTTAGGAGGTCAGACAAGTAAGAGGGTGCCAGTCAATGTAGGGATTTGAAAACAAATAAAAGAATCTTAAAATGTATTCTGTAGCGTATGGGGAGCCAGTGAAGAGCAGCAAGCACAGGTGTTATATGTTCTCGCCTTTGTGTTCTAGTGAGAAGGCGGGCGGCAGCATTTTGAACAAGTTGCAGGCGTGAGATGGAGGAAGAACTTGTGCCAGCATACAGGGCGTTGCAGTAATCCAGGTGGGAGGAAACAAATGCATGAATAACCTTCTCAAAATCTTTAAAAGATAAAAAAGGCTTAACCTTGGATAAAAGCCTTAGTTGATAAAAACTCGACTTAACAACAATGTTGATTTGCTTCTCCATATTAAAAAATGAATCTAAAATTACACTGTAGAGCTCTCTTAGGTGTGGGTGGAGCACAGAGGACGGCAGGACAACGCTTCCGGTAAGAATAGGCTTTTATTGCCAGACTTTTCAGTTTAACAACAGTTTTACTCAGGTAAATACACACACACATGCTGTGTTCTTGTCCCGGGAAGAGCTCTCCTCTGCTCTCCCTCTGCCTCCTTAAATAGGGCGCGGTACTGGGAAGACACACAAACACAGGTTAATTACCATCAGGTGTAGTGATTCTGCCACTCACCTTCCCTGGCTCCGCCCTCCTGTCACAGACCGGCGCTTGACCACGCCCCCGTTGCCACATACCCCCACCGCCCGACTCAGGCCGGGCGCCCGTCCGGCCCGCAGCCGACCCCCCCCTTGACGGGAGAGGAAGTCCGCCATGACCATCTGCGCCCCCGGCCTGTGGACCACCTTGAAATTGAAGGATTGGAGTGCCAGATACCAACGGGTGATCCGCGCGTTGGCATCTTTCATGCGGTGGAGCCACTGGAGGGGCGCGTGGTCCGAACAGAGGGTGAAAGGGCGCCCCAGCAGGTAGTAACGGAGGGCGAGGACCGCCCACTTGATCGCCAGGCATTCCTTCTCAATAGTGCTGTAGCGCCCCTCACGCACCGACAGCTTCCTGCTAATGTACAGGATGGGGTGGTCCTCCCCCTCCACCTCCTGGGACAACACCGCCCCCAGCCCTCTGTCCGACGTGTCGGTCTGCAACACAAAAGGGAGAGAAAAGTCAGGGGAGTGTAATAGTGGCCCCCCACACAGTGCAGCCTTTACCTCAGAGAAAACCCGCTGGCACTGCTCCGTCCACTGGACCGGATCTGGCGCCCCCTTTTTAGTGAGGTCAGTCAGCGGGCTGGTGACGTCCGAATAATTAGGTATAAACCTACGATAGTAGCCAGCCAGCCCCAGGAACTGTCTCACCCCCTTTTTGGTCTTGGGCCTCGGGCAGGCCGCAATCGCTGCTGTCTTATTAATTTGGGGACGCACCTGCCCGTTGCCCAAGTGGAAGCCCAGATACCGTACTTCCACCCGCCCAATCGCACACTTCTTCGGGTTGGCAGTGAGACCCACCCGCCTCAGCGACCTAAGGACGGCCCTCAGGTGTTGCAAGTGTCGCTGCCAGTCGTTACTACATATGATAATATCGTCAAGATATGCAGCCGCATAGGTGGCGTGGGGCCGGAGGACCCTGTCCATCAGCCGCTGAAATGTAGCGGGCGCCCCAAACAGCCCAAAAGGAAGTGTGACAAATTGGTGTAAGCCGAACAGTGTGGAAAAGGCCGTTTTCTCCCGGGATAATGGAGTCAAGGGGATCTGCCAATATCCCTTTGTCAAATCCAGTGTCGAGTAAAAGCGAGCCGTGCCTAGTCGATCGAGCAGCTCGTCAATATGAGGCATTGGGTACGCGTCGAATTTAGACACCGCGTTGACTTTTCTATAGTCCACACAGAACCGGACCGACCCGTCGGCCTTGGGTACCAAGACCACCGGGCTGCTCCAGTCACTGTGGGACTCCTCAACGATGCCCATTTCGAGCATGGTCTGAAGTTCTTCCCGAACCACCTTTTTTTTGTGTTCGGGTAGCCTGTAAGGGCGGCTACGCACTACCACCCCCGGGGGCGTCTCTATGTGGTGTTCTATGAGGTTAGTGCGACCGGGCAGGGGCGAGAACACATCCGAAAACTCGGCCTGCAACTGGGCGACCTCCGTGAGTTGGGTCGGGAAGAGGTGGTCTCCACAGGGGACCGGAGAGGTACGTGATGCCAAAGTCCCTTTTTGAACCTCCGGCCCCAGCTCTGCCTTCTCCGGAACTACCAACACCAATGCCATGGGGACCTCCTCGTTCCAGAGTTTAAGCAGATTGAGGTGGTAGATCTGTAGTGCCCCCCCCCCCGTCCGTTCGCCTCACCTCATAGTCGACGTCCCCGACTCGCCGTGTGACCTCAAAGGGTCCTTGCCACTTGGCGATTAATTTGGAGCTCGACGTGGGCAACAGTACGAGTACCTTATCTCCCGGAGTGAACTCTCTAAGGCGCGTGCCCTTGTTGTACAGGCGGGCTTGCCGTTCCTGGGCCTGCCGCAAATTCTCCTGAGTTAGGTGGGTGAGTGTGTGGAGTTTTGCGCGCAGGTCCATAACGTACTGAATTTTGTTTTTACTCTGTGAAGGTCCCTCCTCCCAATTTTCTCGCAGCACATCTAAAATGCCGCACGGCTTACGCCCGTATAACAATTCAAACGGGGAGAACCCCGTGGAGGCTTGGGGAACTTCTCGCACTGCAAATAACAAGGGTTCAAGCCATTTATCCCAGTTATGTGCGTCCTCACTTACGAATTTTTGAATTATATTCTTGAGGGTGCGATTGAACCGTTCAACTAAACCGTCCGTTTGTGGGTGATAAACGCTGGTGCGGATCGGCTTGATACCTAATAGCCCATACAGTTCGCTCAGTGTTCGTGACATAAACGAGGTGCCTTGGTCAGTCAGAATCTCTTTCGGGATTCCAACTCGGGAGATGACGCGGAAGAGGGCCTCCGCAATACTGCGTGCTGAGATATTGCAAAGAGGCACCGCTTCCGGGTATCGCGTTGCATAGTCCACCAGAACTAATATAAAGCGGTACCCTCGTGTTGACCGATCTAATGGCCCAACGAGATCCATCCCAATTCTTTCGAACGGGGTCTCAATTAATGGTAGGGGGCGCAAAGGCGCTTTTGGAATGGCCGCTGGATTTACTAACTGGCATTCGCGGCACGCCGTACACCACCTACGGACATCGCCGCGAATCCCCGGCCAATAGAATCGGGCCACTATTCGGGCTAGTGTCTTATCCTGCCCTAGGTGTCCAGCCATGGGATTAAAGTGAGCCGCCTGAAATACCAATTCCCGGCGGCTCTTTGGAATTAACAGCTGTGTGACTCGCTCTTTCGTCTGAGTGTCCTGCGTCACTCGGTATAATCTATCCTTCATAATAGAAAAATAGGGGTAGGACAGGGTGGCATTCGGCTGGAGCGTTTGACCATCGATTACTCTCACTTGGTCAAACGCATGTCGCAGAGTCTCGTCTCGCGATTGTTCTAATGGGAAATCCGCGAGGGATTCCCCAACAGAAAGAGGAGGAGCCGGCGGCTCCTCACTCTGTCGCGGAGATGACATAGACGGCTCTGCGACAGCAGCTCCAGCCAAAGCGACACCGGGACCTCCCCCTGTCAAATGACAGGACCCACTCTTTACTAGGCGCGTCATTAAACCCCGAAATCCCAGCCAATCAGTCCCCAAAATTAAAGAGTGGGTAAGGCAAGGATTAACCGCCGCCTTCACTATAGATTTTTCCCCTCTGAAAAATATGTGGACCGACACCAAAGGGTAGCTGTGAACATCCCCGTGCACACACAACACCTTCACCCCCTGTGCTCCACCCAATGCCTCGTCTTGCACCAGGCTTTGGCGGATCGAGGTCTGATTGCAACCAGAATCCACCAACGCCTGATATGTAGCCCCTTGGACACTCACCGGTATGCGATACGCTCCGGCCCGATCGAGGGCAGCTTCTGGCGCGTCGGGGATCCATACCACCGCGCCCACCTCCATTGCTGCGCACTGTTGTTGCAGGTGGCCCGGCTCCCCGCAGCGCCAGCAAACCGGCCCGGGCTTTCCCTCTGCACCGGTGCTCTGGGGCTCACTCACCTGAGGGGGGGGGAGAGACAGACACAGAAGGGAGAAACGGGAGGGAACCACGGGTGCGGCGGGCCGGCTGGGGTGGAGCCGGCCCCCGTCTCCGTGGTGGGGGAATGGGGCGAGGACGGGACACAGAAGGGAGGGGAGAAAGAGAGAGAGAAGAGGAGAGAAGAGAAGACGTCGTCGGCTGTCCTGCCGCCGGAACAGCCGCCAAATGATCCTCCGCCAGTCCTACTGTCTGATCCAGCGACGCCGGGTGGTGGCACTGGACCCACTCCGCGGTTCCGGCTGGTAAGCGGGCGATGAACTGCTCCAGCACCACCTGATCGATGATTCCCTCGGAGTCGCGATCGTCGGCCCTCAGCCACCGCCAGCAGGCGTCCTGGAGCTGCTGGCCGAACGCGAACGGCCGGCCGACTTCCTCCAACCGCAGCGCGTGGAAGCGCTGGCGCTGTTGTTCTGGTGTGCGCCCCATGCGCTGGAGGACGGCCCGGCGAAGGTCCGCGTAGGCCAGCCGGCGGTCGGCGGGGAGCTGTAGCGCGGCCAGCTGCGCCTCTCCCGTCAGGAGGGGGAGGAGGCGCACCGCGCGCTGCTCCATCAGTCACCCTGAGGCTTCGGCGACCTGTTCGAACAATGCGAGGAACGCCTTGGGGTCGTCCTGCGGGCCCATCTTGGTCACGGTGAGGGGAGACGGGCCCACGGCCGGGGCGTTGGTGGACCCCGCCGACGCAAGGAGATGCCGGAATGCCTCGCGATCTTCCTGCTGGGCCAGCACCAGGGCTTCGAAGCGCCGCTCTTGCTCCTTTCGGAGCGTGACGAGCGCCTGGTGCTGGCTTTGCTGAGCCGTGGCGAGGGCGTGGACCAGGTCTGCGAATGGGGAGGATTCCATGGGGCTGCTGGGTTGGTGCTCCACCTTATTCCCGGGTTTCAGCACCACTGTAGAGCTCTCTTAGGTGTGGGTGGAGCACAGAGGACAGCAGGACAACGCTTCCGGTAAGAATAGGCTTTTATTGCCAGACTTTTCAGTTTAACAACAGTTTTACTCAGGTAAATACACACACACACACACACACACACACACACACACACACACTGTGTTCTTGTCCCGGGAAGAGCTCTCCTCTGCTCTCCCTCTGCCTCCTTAAATAGGGCGCGGTACTGGGAAGACACACAAACACCAGGTTAATTACTGTCAGGTGTAGTGATTCTGCCACTCACCTTCCCTGGCTCCGCCCTCCTGTCACAGACCGGCGCTTGACCACGCCCCCGCTGCCACATACACCAAGGTTTTTCGCTGTGTCTTTTACATTGGGTTCGAATGGGCCTAGGTCATGGAGGGGGTCAGAGGTGGCACTGGGCCGGAAGACTAGGACCTCAGTTTTACTTTCATTAAAACTTAAGAAATTTAAGGCCATCCATGCTTTGATGTCCTCAAGGCAGTTTAGTAGCTGTTTAAAAGCATGGGGGTCACTGGGTTTTAGGGGCATGTAGATCTGTGTATCATCAGCATAACAGTGAAAAGATACATTGTATTTTCTAAGGATAGACCCCAGGGGTAGCATGTACAGAGAGAAGAGTAGGGGGGCAAGAATCGAACCTTGCAGAATGCCACAGGAGAGATGAACAGAAGGGGATACTGAGTCCCCCAGGCAGACTGAAAAGGTTCTATTTGTCAGGTAAGATTTAAACCATTCAAGGGCAGTGCCTCTGATACCAACACAGTTCTCTAGACGGGAAATTAAAATGTTGTGATTAACAGTGTCAAACGCAGCAGTGAGGTCAAGTAAAACCAAAATGGCATTGTCACCAGAGTCAGTAGCTATTAAAAGATCATTTAAAACCTTTAATAGAGCTGACTCTGTGTTATGGAGAGCTTTAAAACCAGACTGGAGGGGTTCTAAGATGCCATGGGAGTCTAAAAACGATTGCACTTGCTGGAGCACTAGTTTTTCGAGGACCTTGGACAGGAAGGGAAGCTTTGAGATGGGTCTGTAATTGGAGGGGATAGTGGTGTCTAAATTAGGTTTTTAAATTAATGGCTGTACAATTGCATGTTTAAATGACTGTGGAACACATCCTGAGACAAGGCTACAGTTCATAATGTCCAGTATGCTGGGACCTGTGGTCTCCAGTGTCGGCTTGATGAGAGATGAGGGCATGGTGTCTGCTTGGCCAGAGGTAATTTTCATTTGGCCAATTGTTTTGGTTAAAGTGGCCAGGGAGATGGTTTCAAACTGATAAAAAGTTGCAGTGGAAATGACAGGGACAGAGGGATCGAAAGAGGGAGGGGTTATGGAAGCTCTAATATTGTTGACTTTAGAAACAAAAAACTGCAGGAGTGTGTCACTATTAACTGAGGAGGGGTCTAACTCTACATGCTGCTTGGGGTTTAGAGCAGTGTTGATGGTGCTAAAAAGGACACGTGGTTTATCACTGTTATGATGGATAATGTCAGAGAAATATTTGTGTTTTTCAGACTTGACAGTTTTCTGGTATTTAGCCCAGGTTTCCTTCAAAATGTCATAGTTCACATGTAACTTGTCTTTTTTCCACCTGCGTTCAGCCCTCCTGCACTCTCGTCTGACAGAGCGAGAGGCGTCAGTCAACCAGGGGACTTGCTTTGTTTTTGGGCGCAGAGTTTTAACAGGTGCGACACAGTTGAGGATGCTGGTGCAGGTAGAGTAAAAAGATGAAATCAGTTGTTCAACATCGTAACAGGCAGCCGAGTCATGGGACTCAGAGGCATTATGGAATGCAGCAGAAAAGCGGGACGCTGTAGTGGAATTAATAATGCGGCGCCAGCATACGGAGGCGCACGCATTTGAGTTGTTTGCAGAGCAGGGGAGTTCAAATGATATGGCCATATGGTCTGAGAAAACAGCGTCATGTATTTTCAGATTTTGCACATGGAGTCCATAGGATAAAATCAGATCCAATGTGTGTCCTAATACTTGGGTGGGGCCCGTCACAGACTGAACAAGATTAAAAGAGTTAATAAGATTTAAAAAGTCATTAGACAGTGGTTTGGAGGGACAGCAGACGTGAATGTTGAAGTCACCAACTATAAGCACGCGATCATATTTAGGCATGACCTCAGACAGAAAGTGAGAAAAGTCCTGTATAAAATCCTTGTTGTACTTCGGAGGACAGTAGATCACCGCGCACAGAACGGCATGCGAGGCAATCAGTTCAAAAGCATTCTGTTCAAAGCTGGCGTACTGAGCCAGCAACAACTGTCTCCATTTTAAAGAGTTTTTAAAAACAGATGCCAAACCACCACCGCGTCCAGCTGTTCTCGGCGAGTTAAGGAATGAGCAATTTGGCGATAACAGCTCAGCAAAAGGGCTCAGCTCACCTGAGCACAGCCAGGTTTCTGTGATGCACAGTACATTCAATTGGTGCGTTTTGAAGAAGTCGTTCAGGATGAAGGTCTTGTTTCCCACCGAACACGCATTCACCAGTGCAAACCTGATGGCAAGCGGCTCGCACTCTTCCCGGGGTGCCCAACCTACCGGCCGAAGATGACAGTGGTTCACCCCTCCTCTGCGGAGACGAGGTGAGCAAGGGCGTTGGGTGTGGCAGGCGGCCTCCGGGGGAGCGATGACAGTCTTCAGCCAGGTGTATGCAGGTTCCAGGGAGTGCCAGGAGACGAATCGGCTGTGATCGGGAAAATAATCCAGGACCTTGATCCCAGGAGTCAACGACAGATGGAACTTCAGCTTCACCAGTCGACCGCTGCGTTTCCCCCGATGTTTGCGTCTCCGGGTCCGTTGAGGGACAGGTCCGCGGAGTATGCACGCAGGTAAATCTGACAGCAGTGGAGGGGGAGGGCAGTTCTGTCCACCATAGCCCCAGCGCAACAGGTTTTCATAGTTTGACCGAATGCTGAGCAGTGATTGTCGGTCGTAGACCAGCAGACAGTTCACTTTGTTGGTAACATAAAATGAAAACAGTACAGACAGAGACGCCAGAGCTGACAGCAGCGGATGGCAGGCCACACACACTGGCGCCATCACAAGTGATGCTATGTACTCTAACATAAGGAAACTGTTTCGAGTTCCTTGGCATTCTCAGAATTCTATCTAAATATTTGTGGTGTATTAATGACGAGACGGTTGCACGCATTTAACACCTTTACTGATAACTTGCATAACTGATACAACATGCCATGCTGGTAATGGCTCGCGTTCTCTGGCGCATCTGTCTAGGCATGCGCGTATCACATGAACACACGGTGAGCCCATAAGCTCAATATACCACATCACCTCCCCCTTTACTTTAAGGTTAGCTTAAATGAGCGGGGGAGAGAGAGAGAGAGAGAGAGATGGGGAGGGATCGAGAAATGACCTAGGGTCGGAATCGAACCCGGGTTCCCGGATTTATGGTATGGCGCCTTATCCACCTGAGCCACGACACCCCGCAGCTTAATGTATTATTCTAACCAAACACTGTAACATAAAATATATCATTACTATGCGCATTAAGATTAGAAATGTCAATATTACCCATACTGCATAATAAAGTTAACTGAATGCTTTAACTATAACTTTTACTAAACATCAGCACTCAGTCTCTTATCACCACACTCAGTCCTGGTAACATTGAGGCACTTTTGGGGTACGCTGGGAGCGCCTCAGGGTCACCGCTACAGGATCAGGCGGCTCAGCTGGCTCTGACAGTTCAGGTGCTGGGGATGCTGTGAAACTGCTCTCCATCGGCCCGGTCTCCTCAGCTACTTCCTCAGGTTGCTGATCTGGAAGCCCCGCAGAACGGCGAGGTCTCAGCTGGTCTCCATGGCATCAGTATTCTTGATCCGTCGCTTCACCGCGGACCTTGTATGACACAGGCCCCGACTGCTGGGTGATGACTCCTGGGATCCACCTTGGGGTTTCGCCAGCAGTGTTTCACAGGTAGACTTGCTCCTCGACTTCGAACTGTCTGTCCAACTCCTTTCTGTCATGTCCTTCCTTCTGCAGATACTGCTTTCTCCTCACCGTTTCTTGGATGTTTGGTTTCAAAAAGTCCAGTCTGGTTCTGACATGTCTTTTCAAAAACACATCAGCAGGCGTCTCGCCTGTTGGGAGTGGTGCGATACCGTAGCAGGAAGTGAGAGACTTTGTCTTCAGTGCTCAAATCTTCTCTCGCCAGCTTTTTCATGCCAGCCTTGAACATTGAGATGTATCTCTCAGCTAGGCCGTTTGTGGCTGGGTGCCTCGGGGCACCAGTCGTGTGGAGGATTCCATTTCTCCTCACGAACTGCTGGAACTCATCAGACATAAAGGTTGTTGCATTGTCTGTGACAATCTGTTCAGGGACTCCATATGATGCGAACAGTCTCTTTAGTCTGGTGATGGTTGCAGTGGAGGTTATTTGTGTCATTTTGTAAACCTCCAGCCATTTTGAGAATGCGTCAACTACAATCATGAACATGTGGCCCATGAAAGGCCCTGCAAAGTCAATGTGAAGCCTCTTCCAAACATCTCCTGGAAATTCCCAGGGATGCAGTGGCACGTGGCGCGGCATGCTTTGCTCTAGCTGGCATGTTTCACATCCTTTGCACACTCTCAATGTCCATATCAATATGTGGCCACCAGACATATTGCCGTGTGATTGCCTTAATTTTCACAATGCCAGGGTGCCCACTGTGGATTTCTTTAAGCATGGCAGCTCTGAGCTTAGTTGGTGCAATCACTCTCATGCCCCACAGCACACACCCCTGCTCCACAGAGAGTTCATCACGCTTTTTGTGGTATACTTTCAGTTCTTCAGGAATTTCCTTTGGCCACCCTTCCATGATGAATCTGTGCAGCCTTGACAGCTCTGTGTCAGTTCTCGTTACCTTGGCAATCTGCTTTGCAGTCAGCGGCACGCCCTCTAGGTGTTCACATATCAGTGTGCCGACGTAGGCGGAGATTGTCTCTGTTCCCGCATCCTTGGTCTCTGACAGCGGCACACGAGACAACCCATCAGCATTGCCATGCTTCTCTGACTGACGGTAAACAATGTGGTAGACAGTATGATGGCCCACCTCTGGATCCGGGCTGCTGCCATTGTGGGGAGCCCTTTGTGTTCTCCGAACAAAGTCAATAATGGCCTATGGTCTGTGACCAGGTTGAATTGACATCCCCAGAGGTATTGGTGAAACTTCTTAACACCATACACAAGGCTTAAGGCCTCTTTCTCAATTTGTGAATACTTCTTCTCTGCTGGAGAGAGTGTACATGAAGCATAAGCTATTGGATACTCTTCTCCATCTGGTGTTGTGTGTTGGATTACAGCTCCAATGCCATAAGCTGAAGCATCACAGGCAAGGGTCAACGGCAGGTTCGGATCATAGTGTACTAACACTTTGTCACTTGTCAAGAGCTCTTTACATTTGTTGAACGCGTCTTGCTCAGCTTTCTTCCATTTCCATGCGACTTGTTCTTTCAGCAGTCTGTAAAGTGGCGCTAACACAGTGCTTTGCTGTGGCACAAAATGGCCATAGTAGTTCACTAGGCCTAGGAAAGCCCGTAGCTCTTTGACGTTTGTGGGTGTGGGTGCATCGTGTATTGCTCTCACCTTGTCTTCAGATGGGTACACCCCCTTTTCATCCAGGACATGGCCCAGGTATTCGATTTGGGTCTTTCCGAACTCGCACTTTGACTTTTTCACTCTGAGTCCGTTCTCTTGCAAGTGTTGCAGGACTCTGTCGAGGTTCTTCAGATGTTCTGCCTCATCTCTTCCCATTATGAGCAGGTCATCGAAGTAAACGACCACGTTCAGGTCCTTCATCAGACTCTCCATCACTCTCTGGAAAATGCTGACGGCAGAGTTAATGCCAAAGCAAAGATGATTATACACAAACAAGCCCTTGTGAGTGTTGATTGTTGTGTATTTTTTTGATTTTTCATCAAGGAGCACTTGTTGGTAAGCTGAGGCTAGGTCTATTTTTGAAAACAACTTTCCACCACTCAGTGTCACCAGCACTTCTTCAATGCGCGGTAGTGGGTATACGTCTGTGTTGGTTGCCTGGTTCACTGTCACCTTGTAGTCACCGCACAAACGAATCGTGCCATCTTGCTTGACCACAGGAATGACAGGAGCGGCCCACTCACTGTGCTTCACTGGACTGATGATGTTTCCTTTTTCCAGTCGCTGTAGTTCCTCTTCGACTCTTGTTTTCATTGCGAACGGCAAGGGCCGGCTTTTGTGGAACTTGGGCGTGGCATCGGGTTTGACAGAAATTGTTGCTTTAATTTCCTTTAATGTTCCCAACTCCTCTTTGAAGACTTGACTGTATTTTTCTAGCACCTCAGGAATTGACTTGGGCGCTGAGGGCTGTTTTGCATTTTCACTGACCATTTTAATTGTTTTCCAGTCCAACTTAATGCTTTCAAGCCAGTTCCTACCACAGAGTGCAGGTCCATTGCCTTTCACTACGATTAATGGTAAGTCAGCAGTCTGATCTCCATAAGCAACTTTTGCCATGAACTGCCCTCTGACTGGAATGGCCTGGCCAGTGTAGGTCTTCAGTGTGACGTTGCTGCCCCCTAGTGGCACATCCGCAAACGACTCTTTGTACATTGCCTCAGATATTATGCTAACTGCGGCTCCAGTGTCAATTTCCATTCGAACATTTCTCTGGTTTATGGCAAAGTTCGCTTTGAATGCCTGTTTGTCTGTTTCATTTACACAGAACACTTCCTCCTCTTCTTCTGCTTGCACATAACTTGCCACTCTTTGCTAATTTTTATTTTGCTTCCCTTTCTTCTCCCTCGCGGCAGGCTGCCCCCCTCTGCATGCTTTCTGGATATGGCCAACTTTGTCGCATTTATGGCATTTAGCGCTTTTAAAGTAGCAGTCACTTGCGCTGATTCTTCCTTTGCATCTATAGCACGCTGTCTGTGCTGACTGAGAAGGCTTTTGTTTTTCAATTACCTTGTGAACAGATGATGTAGACAGTGGCTCGCTTTGCCTTAGCTATCGTGTGTCTCGGTGGGCTGCTTCCATGTTGAGAGCGATCTCCTGGGCTCTGGCAAACGTTAGCTCATCTGTGGAAAGCAACTTGCGTTGGCACGCTTCATCATGAATTCCACTGACAAAGCCGTCTTGCAGAGCCTCGTCCAGTCTATCCCCGAAATCACATCTTGCAGCTAGCTGTTTCAGTTCAGCAGCAAATTGAGCTACCATTGCACCATTTTTCTGAACACATTGTCAGAATCTGAATTGCTCAGTTATGACCAGTGGCTTAGGTTCATAGTAATCTGACAGAATTTCCACGATCTCATCAAAAGTCTTGTCTTTAGGTTTCAGAGGCTGAACTAAATTTCCTAGCAGTCCGTATGTAGAAGCACCAACAGAGCTTAGCAGAGTAGCTACCTGTTTTCCGTCCTCGACATCGTGTGCTTCGAAAAAAGTTCCATTCACTCGACGTAGGCTGTCCACTGTTCATTTCCGGGATTGAACTTGTCCAGTTTAGGAAAGTTTGCCATCTCCACTGCTCACTACAGTTAGGCTACTTCGTTTTACCTCGTCACCAATTATGTGGTGTATTAATGATGAGACGGTTGCACGCATTTAACACCTTTACTGATAACTTGCATAACTGATACATGTCATGCTGGTAATGGCTTGCGTTCTCTGGCGCATCTGTCTAGGCATGCGCATATCACATGAACACACATGAAACTACGGTGAGCCCATAAGCTCAATATACCACAATATTGAATGAGGTCTCTTTGGATTACACAGAAGATTGGTTTGGATTTATTCACTTTGCACTTCTGTAGACTTTAGCTAGCATAAAAATAAGATTAATTATAAAGTACTAATTTCTATCTGTCCTCTTCTCACTAAAAACACTAAAATAACATCTTTGAAGGGTGGCACGGTGGTGTAGTGGTTGCCTCACACTGTCGCCTCACAGCAAGAAGGTTCTGGGTTCGAACCCAATAGCCGATGAGGGCCTTTCTGTGTGGGTTTCCTCCCGCAGTCCAAAGATATGCAGGTTAGGTTAATTGGTGGCTCTAAATTGACCATGAGTGTGAATGGTTGTTTGTGTCTCTATGTGTGTGTCAGCCCTGCGATGAGCTGGTGACTTGTCCAGGGTGTACCCTGCCTCTTGCCAATGGTCAGCTGGGATAGGATCCAGCTTGCCCTGCATGGGATAAGCAGTTACAGATAAAACAAACATCTCTGAAAGGAAAGAAAAAGTAATTGCACACATTAATTTGAATAAAGCCAAGCACCTCAGACCAAAATTTTTTAGCAGAGTGAGTCCGTAACTAAAACAAATGCACAAAAGATTCAGGCATACAGTCACAGAAGGAGCATTTTGTATCAAAGTACTTATTAAATCTAGCAACTCTACCTTCGGCGGCACAGTGGTGTAGTAGTTAGCGTTGTCGCCCCACAGCAAGAAGGTCCGGGTTCGAGCCCTGTGGCCAACGAGGGCCTTTCTGTGAGGAGTTTGCATGTTCTCCCCGTGTCCACGTGGGTTTCCTCCAGGTGCTCCGGTTTCCCCCACAGTCCACAAAGACATGCAGGTTAGGTTAACTGGTGACTCTAAATTGACCGTAGGTGTGAATGTGAGTGTGAATGGTTGTTTGTGTCTATTGCCGCTTTTCCACTACCAACGCGGCTGAGTTGGGCTGAGCCGTGCGGTGCTGAGTCGAGCTGAGTGGGGCTGTTGGAGTTGCATTTCGACTACAACCGCGCTGAACCGTGCTGGCTGGAAGTGGGTGGACACATTGGGTGGAGTTAGCGAAAGTGGGTGGACGTCACGTGATGTCATTAGGCGGCGCAAACAGTGACATCAGTGACCTTTTAAGCGGTAGTCTCACGACCCGGATAGTAAACAATAAACATGGAGGACATGGAGTCGTTAGTGTTGCTGATCTTGGTGCTGTGGCTTGTTGTCACCGACAACGCCAACAGATACTGGCAAGAGCGTATAGATGAGGCAAGGTGCATAAGGCTTCAGAAATTCTTGTAATTCGTAATTCTTCTTCTTCCGGGTTTACGGTGTTTACAGATCCCAGCATGCTCGCGGGGCATGTGTGGGCATGTGAGGACACTCCTCCTCACCAATCAGTGCACAGGGGAGTGTCTCCTCACGCCCCTAGCCCCACTTGGCTCGGTTTGGCTCAGTTCAGCCCCACTCCAAAACCGTGTGAGTTTTGGGTGCTGAGTAGGGCTGAAGCGAGCTGAGTCGTGCTGCTCTGAGGTAGTCGAAACGCGAGCCGTGTCGGGCTGAAGTGAGCTGAAGTGAGCTGAAAAAGGGTAGTGGAAAAGGGCTGTACATGCACATCCAAATCGAGCTGCTGTCGGTAATCGAGCTGAAGGTCCCAGCAGGGTGCCAGAGAAATCCAATCCTACATGCACACAATGAAATCGGGCTATTGTGTGAGGTGCATTGTGCACCCAAGCCACAGGTGGCGCTACACGCCCCATCGTGTTGGTACACTTCCGGTTGTCGTCGTGAAGAGCTATTCAAGAGTGTAAACAAAGTTATCAGTTCCGTGTTCTCCATTGCGCGTTTTTCTCCCGTCCATGAATTTTAATATATTCAACTTCTTAAGCTGAATGAGCATGAACTCTGTCTCCTCATTGCTCCAGAAGTGCACGTTTCTGCTTGCCTGTGGCAGTGGGGGCGTGGTCAAGCACCGGTCTGTGACAGGAGGGCGGAGCCAGGGAAGGTGAGTGGCAGAACGATGGTACACCTGACGGTAATTAACCTGTGTTTGTGTGTCTTCCCAGTAACCGCGTCCTATTTAAGGAGGCAGAGGGAGAGCAGAGGGGAAAGCTCATCCCGGGACTAGAACACAGCGCGCGCATGTGCGCGCGCTTCTCTCAAGAATAAAAGTAGGCTGTTAAACTGAAAAGTCTGACAATAAAAAGCCTATTAGTACCAGAAGCTTTGTCCTGCCGTCCTCTGTGCTCCACCCACACTTCAGAGAGCTCTACATCGCCATTTTCTCTTCTTCGTTTGTTCCTCCTGACCTCTTCTGCTGCTCGCTACTACTGTTGTCATGCCGACCGAGGCTGTTGTGTTTCCCGCTTGTGGTCTCGTCACTCGTCACTTCCGGAAGTAGCTCGACAACTAGCTCGATAGGGTATACATGCACAAAGTAGCTCGGCAGAAATCGCATAAACTAGGTCGTGTAGCTCGATTCCGAGAAATCAAGTTCGGTTCAATTTCAGCCGAATTAAGGTGTATACATGGCATTTTGAACTTCGATTTCAGTCGAGCAACGGCAGAAATTCGATTCTCTCTATGTGCATGTAAACATAGTGTGTTGACTCCTCTGGGCTCATAGGCATCTGAGATGGACCATCAGTGGAAATGTATATTGCAGTCAGGTGACTTTTTTTTTTTTTTTTTGGAAGAAATGGATGCAGCGTGTTCCAGACCAACGATGAAAAGGACCATCCAGACTGTTACCGGCAACAAGTCCAAAAGCCAGGATCTGTCATTGTATGGGGTTATGTCAGTGTATGGAATCAATTTTGTGCCAAAATGTTCATACAATACTTTTGAAATATCAAACAAAAACGACAAATCAAAATACAAAAAAAGAAAAGTGTCAATTTTTTTAGACTGGCAAACAAATTATTCGTGTAATCGTGCAAAATATCAGTCTATTACTCTTCAGAAACCTTTTATTTTTGTTCCGTGTCTTTCTCAGTTTTGCTTGACGTAATTTATTTTGGTTGCGATTCCAGCTTTCTCGTTTGCGCTTCCTGACTTTTTGCTTGCAGTTTTGACACAAACTTCACATGTGGGTGGGCTGTCCAGGAATGCATTCCCATTGGGTAACTTGTGTTTGACTGACAGCTCCGCTCAGCCATTCCCCGGAGGCTGTTGCGGCCATTTCCTACTCGGATTTTGGCGGACTGTTTGACGAGTGACCAATCCATTGACGGTAAACAAGGATCGAGTGGACTTCAGTGGCGACTATGATATTGAATTAATTCAACAAAGTGTAAATTCAATATCCTAGTCGCCACTGAAGTCCACTCGATCCTTGTTTACCGTCAATGGATCGGTCACTCGTCAAACAGTCCGCCAGAATCCGAGTAGGGAATGGCTGAGCGTAGCTGTCAGTCAAACACAAGTTACCCAATGGGAATGCATTCCTGGACAGCCCACCCACATGTGAAGTTTGTGCCAAAACTGCAAGCAAAAAGTCAGGGAGCGCAAACGAGAAAGCTGGAATCGCAACCAAAATAAATTACGTCAAACAAAACTGAGAAAGATGCGGAACAAAAATAAAAGGTTTCTGAAGAGTAATAGACTGATATTTTGCACGATTACAAGAATAATTTGTTTGCCAGTCTAAAAAAATTTACTTTTTTTTCTTTTTTTGTATTTTGATTTGTTGTTTTTGTTTGATATTTCAAAAGTATTGTATGAACATTTTGGCACAAAATTGATTCTATATCAGTGCCCTTGGTAAATGTAACTTACAATTCTGTGATGGCAACATTAATGCAGAAAAGTACCGTGAGATTTTGAAGCACCATATGCTGCCTTCAAGGACAACATCTTTTCCAGGGATATTTCAACAAAACACATATTTTCACATTCTGTACACATTATAAAGGCATGGCTACAGAAGAGAGTGCCTGTCCCCTCTGTCCACAAGAGACTGTGTGGGGAATTTTGAAACAGAAAAAAAAAAAGTCAACTGCTCCATCCTGTTGCACACCATTAGATCTGTTTGCAGAAAGAATGGGACAAAATAAAACCTGAAAGACTTCATCACTTGGTGCCTTTGGTCCCTGAACATCTTTTAAATGTGAGAACGAATGGTAACATTATAGAGTGGTAAATACGTTATAATCCCAACATTTTTTTTTGGAAATGTTTTGCAAGAATCAAAATTGAAATAAGAGTTTATTTTGGGAAAAAATTAATGAGGTACAACAAATAATGTGTGGTTATATTGTTATGAGTGCAATACAGGTCAAAGATTATTGACAATTATTTGTTTTTCATTTTAATTTCAAAATACTGTCTTAACTTTTCCTGATTTGGGCTTGTAAATGAGGGACCATTATAATAATTAAGAAGAAGAAACCTTTATTCATCACATGCACACTTCAAGCACAGTGAAATTCATCATCTGCATTTAATCCATCTGAAGCAGTGAACACACGCACAGAACAGTGGGCAGCCACACCAGAGAGCCCGGGGAGCAGTCAGGGGTCAGGTACCTTGCTCAAGGGCACTTCAGTCCAAGGCCGCCCCATGGCAACCTAACTGCATGTCTTTGGATTGTGGGGGAAACCGGAGCACCCGGAGGAAACCCACGCAGACACGGGGAGAACATGCAAACTCCACACAGAAAGGCCCTTGCTGGCCGCTGGGTTCGAACGCAGAACCTTCTTGCTGTGAGGCGACCATGCTAACCACTACACCACCGTACCGCCCGGTGTCTGCCAATGAAAATTTGAAGTTTGATGGAAATTTTTATGACATCATACCTACAGGCCATTAGAAACCTCAAGCCAACCTACTTAGAAAAATACACACACACACATTTTTATATATATATATATATATATATATATATATATATATATATATATATATATAAAATTGGAATTTTAAAAAAAGATTTAAGCCAGTTAATTTTTAAAGTGTTAAGTCAGCCACCTTTTTCCACTTTGTTCATTACTGCAGTTTTCATCTCATCTCATTATCTGTAGCTGCTTTATCCTGTTCTACAGGGTCGCAGACAAGCTGGAGCCTATCCCAACTGACTACGGGCGAAAGGTGGGGTACACCCTGGACAAGTCGCCAGGTCATCACAGGGCTGACACATAGACACAGACAACCATTCACATCTACGGTCAATTTAGAGTCACCAGTTAACCTAACCTGCATGTCTTTGGACTGTGGGGGAAACCGGAGCACCTGGAGGAAACCCACGCGGACATGGGGAGAACATGCAAACTCCGCACAGAAAGGCCCTCGTCGACCACAGGGCTCGAACCCAGACCTTCTTGCTGTGAGGCGACAGCGCTAACCACTACACCACCATGCCGCCTACTGCAGTTTTTTTTTTTGAAATTCTCTTTTTATTCAGAAAGGCACATCTCCATCACATACATCACTACACACGTACATTAACTCAGTTTGTCAAGAACAAAGTGATGTTGTACATACTGCCCCTCTGGAGCTTTCTTCCACGGACCCAAACCATTCCGGGTGGAAGCAATAACACAAACAACAGAACCGGGGAGCGCACCCCTACATGCAATCAGTGTATATATATATATATATATATATATATATATATATATAAAAGAGGGTAGATTCACACAAAACATGAGTATAGTTAAATAAAATCAGATCTGATTGGTTTTACATATTCAGTCCACTTGGTCCAGATCTTATAAAAATTATCTTTCTCAACTTTGAGGGAAAAAGAAATATTTTCCATAACATAGATCTCATAAACAATTTCAGTCCATTCGTCGATGGAGGGAGGTTCCACTTTTAACCATTTCCTAGTAACAAATTTCTTACTAGTTGCCAACAGTATAGTCAGCAGTTTTTTGTCTTTTATGTTCCATGTTTCAAACATTATATTACCCAAGAACATCGTTTCACATTTTAATGGAATGTTCACATTAAATATATTTTTAATATGTTTGTGGATGGGCGGCACAGTGGTGTAGTGGTTAGCGCTGTCGCCTCACAGCAAGAAGGTCCTGGGTTCGAGCCCTGTGGCCGGCGAGGGCCTTTCTGTGCGGAGTTTGCATGTTCTCCCCGTGTCCGCATGGGTTTCCTCCGGGTGCTCCGGTTTCCCCCACAGTCCAAAGACATGCAAGTTAGGTTAACTGGTGACTCTAAATTGACCATAGGTGTGAATGTGAGTGTTGTCTGTGTCTGTCAGCCCTGTGATGACCTGGCGACTTGTCCAGGGTGTACCCCGCCTTTCGCCTGTAGTCAGCTGGGATAGGCTCCAGCTTGCCTGCGACCCTGTAGAAGGATAAAGCGGCTAGAGATAATGAGATGAGATGTTTGTACATCTCTTCCCAGTAGTATTTTATTGCTTGGCAATCCCAAAAGATATGGAAGTGGTTGGCTCCATTAAACCCACAGAGTCTCCAACAAGCGTCCCCGCTACCTTGAAGTTTTTGAATGGGTGTGATGAAAAATCTTGTTATACTTTTCCAACATAACTCCCGCCATGTGTTTGACCCGGTTGAGATCCACTGTAGTTGACATATTTTCTTCCAGCTCTCCTGTGTAATCATTGTCCCTATTTCTGTTTCCCATTTCCTCTTTATGTATTCTGTATTCTTGTTTGGATAGTTGTATAGCATTATATAATTTGGAGATAATTTTGTTGCAAGATCTGGACCTAGTTAATGATAAGAATACCTCCATGAACCCTGACTCATCTTTTCTGCCTCTTTAATACTTTTGTTATAATAGTGTCTCACTTGTAGGTATCTAAAAAAAAATCATCTCTCCCTAGACCAGTGGTCACCAACCTTTTTATGCCCGAGATCCCTAACCTCTGCCTAGATGGCAAGCAAGATCTACCCCTTGAAGCGTTGACAGAAAAAGAAATCCAGACTAGACTGTTTCAAGTTGAGGCTTTTTATTTAGCCTAATTTTAACTGAATAAGATTTAAGACCCTGGTCCAACTTTTTAATTTCTTGTGAGAGCTGACTAAATGACTTAATTTCAGTACAACATACAATGGAAATTAACTATACACAAAAAATATATAGGCCTATATCTGTAGTGAGCAGAATGAATGAACCACCAATGACTCAGATTGTTATTAATATCAACTAATAATATTGTAATGAGAGAGCTGAACTGTTAACATCAGTTGCACTGTCTTGTTTGTATTGTAACACTAAATTAATTAATTTCACAGCAACACAAAATGGAAATTGTCAACTGAAATTACAACACAAATAGATCACAGATATATCACAAATTGTAACTTAAGTGACAAAATGACAACTTCAATTCAACACGAACTGATTTTCTTTAACCATACATACACAATAAAGACAAATATGAACTTGCAGTGATACTACTACCAATGACTGCTGTCATGCTACAGAGGTTACAGTTCATCACGCAACTCAAGTCAATGGCTGTGACTGAACACGGTCAGTGAGTGCCTTATAGTTAGGTTCATATCACATATCATATTACAGCAGGAACAAGCAGTCGGAACATCCATGACCTTACGCTTAAAGCTCGACAAAGGAAAAACTTGACAGCAAGCTAATTAGCATGTTAGCGGCTACAGTCGGTACTCGGCACGTTAAAAGTGGGTCAACGTTGTAACAACATAACGTTACTGTACAAGCAATGCTTATTTAACGGTAACAAATTTGAGCCCTATATGTTGAAATTCCTCTCTTATTCGTTCGTTAATTTATCACACAGTCTTACCTCAGTCAACTTCTTCCCTCCTTCTGTGAAAATTCAATGTCTCAGATGCGGACACAAGTGGGCGGGGGATGCGTTTGATTAAGTCTCCTGATTGGCTGGTGATAGATTGGTGGGCAGGGGATGCGTTTGATTAAGTCTCCTGATTGGCTGATGATAGATTGGTGGGCAGGGGATGCGTTTGATTAAGTCTCCTGATTGGCTGGTGATAGATTGGTGTCATTATAGCGCGTCGGAGCGGCTCCTGCCAGGCTCGAGTCCGAGCCACCACTCCGCGGAAACACTTAAAGAGCTACAGTAACACTGACAGCCAGGTTATATCCTCACGGTTTTATAGGCAATATCATGCTTCCTTTTGTAAAGGGGCGGCAGAAATTAAACGGGGGCGGGAATCACAGAAAGGGGGGTGGCCCGCACCTCTAAAACCCCTCGTGGAGAACCTGAACTGTATTGCGAGGCTATCACCATGGTGACGACGCTCAGAGACGTAAGACGTAAGCAGCAGGAGTTAAAAAAAGAACCCTGCGACACAGAGGGGGAAAGCTGTAGTGGGCCTATCGGAAGATATGAACGCCAATCAGATATACTGCAGTGTATTTCTGTATAATCTTCCAATTTCTTTCCTCCTCCCCCAAGATCGACTGGGAAAGCCTCCGAGATCGACCAGTCGATCACGATCGACGGGTTGGTGACCTCTGCCCTAGACCATGACCCTTCTGTAGGGCCTCAAAACTCTGAAATGCCCCCTTGTGGACAAATGAATAATAGGTAGTTAAAGGAACAGTCCACCGTACTTCCATAATGAAATATGCTCTTATCTGAATTGAGACGAGCTGCTCCGTACCTCTCCGAGCTTTCCGCGACCTCCCAGGCTACGTTCACACTGCAGGCTGAAGTGACTCAAATCCGATCTTTTCGCCCATATGTGACCTGTATCCGATCTTTTATTGACAATATGAACGACACAGACCTGATTTTTTTCAAATCCGACCCAGGCCGTTTGGATATGTGGTCCTAATTCCGATTCCTATCCACTCTTTTCATATGCGACTTCAGTCTGAACCGCCAGGTCGCATTCATCCGACTTACACGTCATCAACAAGCCACAAACATCACTATTCTGCGCTGAAGTAGGCGGCGGGTCTCTCAAAAAAAGTTACAACAACATGGCGCATAATCACGGGCGCAGATAGAGGGGGGGACTCGTCCCACCCAGATTTAAATTCACCTCGTTCGGTCCCCCCACTTATAGGGAGGAAAAAACGTCTATGCTGTCTTTCTTTGCATAAGGCAAACCTCACGGAAAAATCAAAAGACTAATTACCATTCGGTTTATTGAGGTGCACGGCAGTATATACATAGTTGCAACAACTCACATAAAACAAAACAAAGACTGATATTCAGTTGGTTGAGCTGCGCAGACTGCACAGGTTGCGAGCTCGAGCTTGGTTGCTATGGTAACCCACAAGAAGTTTGACAGGCATATCGGGGTTGGGGTTGGTTTGCTGGCAGCTTTGTCCCCCCCAGTTCAAAAAACGTATCTGTGCCCCTGCGCATGACATCAATGCGAGGGACGCTTCGGGCTGTGAAGGTTCTGAATCTTCTCAATGGAAGGACGCAGAGGTTAGGGAGCTGATTTCCATTTGGGGGGATACAGCTATTCAAGCTAGATTGGATGGGTCATACCGCAACCGGGCGGTTTTACTTCCGTAAACACTGGCCATGCTCACTGCGTGTGACGTCGTCGTATCCTGCAATGCGCATGCGGAACACTTTTAGGTCGCTTTTCGTTCATACTGAGGATCACATACAAGTCGCATATATTTGTTAATGTGAATGACCTCACAAAAAAATCGGATTTCACAAAAAAATCGGAATTGAGCATTAAGCCTTGCAGTGTGAACGTAGTGCCAGTCAGTCAGACACAGTCAGACGCGCTGTCACTCCTGTTAGCAATGTAGCTAGGCTCAGTATGGCCAATGGTATTTTTTGGGGCTGTAGTTAGATGCGACCAAACTCTTCTGCATTTTTCCTGTTTACATAGGTTTATATGACCAGTGATATGAAACAAGTTCAGTTACACAAATTGAAACGTAGTGATTTTCTATGCTATGGAAAGTCCGCACTATAATGACAGGCGTACTAACACCTTCTGCGCGCTTCGGCAGCGCATTGATACGGAGCTCAGATATCAATGCGCTGCCGAAGCGCACAGAAGGTGTTAGTACGCCTGTCATTATAGTGCGGACTTTCCATAGCATAGAAAATCGCTATGTTTCAATTTGTGTAACTGAACTTGTTTCATATCACTGGTCATATAAACCTATGTAAACAGGAAAAACGTGGAAGAGTTTGGTCGCATCTAACTACAGCCCCAAAAAATACCATTGGCCATACTGAGCCTAGCTACATTGCTAACAGGAGTGACAGCGCATCTGACTGCGTCTGACTGACTGGGAGGTCGCGCAAAGCTCGGAGAGGTACGGAGCAGCTCGTCTCAATTCAGATAAGAACATATTTCATTATGGAAGTACGGTGGACTGTTCCTTTAAACCTTTTGTGATCCATGTCTTAAATCTGCTGTCAGTTTTATTTGGCGTAAAGTCTGAATCATAGGCACACCACCTCATAATCTTAGATGTGTCTTTTAATCTGCAAATTTTGACTATTTCCTGGCAGGACTTCAGGAAGTTGCTTGTTATAGAGTCCTCTGGGATCTCCTGTTCCTCTTGTAGTTTATTGTCACTTAATAAAGCTGTTATTGGAATTCCCTTTATCGCCGTTCCTTCTATTTCCTTCCATGCTGCAGTGTACGTAGGCGAGCACAGGCAGACTAAAGGTCTCAATTGAGCTGCGTGGTAGTAATCCTGTAAGCAGGGAAGGCCCATTCCCCCCTTTTCTTTTCTTAATTGCAATGTTTTAAATTTAATTCTGGCCTTTTTCCCTTGCCACAGATATCTCGCTATTAATCTGTCCTACTCTAAGAACTGTTTAGATGGTACTTTAACTGGTAAACATTGAAAAAGGTACAACATCCGTGGAAGAATATTCATCCTGATTGAATCTATCCGGGAGCTTAAACTTAAAAAGGGAATAACGTTCCATCTTTGTATATCAGTTTTTATCTTTGAATTTAATGGGCCATAATTGATGCTATACAGTCTCTTGAAGTCCCTAGGTAATGAGACACCCAAATATTTAATGGACTCAGCATCCCACTTCCAATTGTACATGGTCTTAATTAAAGGTGGAGGGTCATAATTAAATGTTAATGCTTGGGTTTTATTAATATTAATTTTATAACCAGAAACTAAACCAAATTCCTCTAGCAATTTCATCAGTTTTGGGAGTGTCTGAGTAGGTTGTGTTATACTTATCAATAAATCATCAGCGAATAGGGCCAGTTTTTGCTCCCCAGATGCCATTGTTACCCTCTTTATATCAGTCCTCTGCCTAATTAGTTGACTCATGGGTTCTATAAACAAGGCGAAGAGGAGCGGCGACGCACAACACCCCTGCCTCGTTCCTCTTTCCAGAGCGAATGAGTTGGTTAAGTTTCCATTGATTTTGATTCTAGCTGTTGGTTTGTTATATAGTGCTGCAAACGTGTCAATTATAGTTGTATGGAAGCCAAATTTCGAAAGTACTTTATATAAGAATGACCACCTCACTGAGTCAAATGCTTTCTCAGCGTCCAAACTTAATATCAGTGTCTCCAGTTTTTGATGTGTGACTTGTCTCATAACGTGCAGTATTTTCCTGATGTTATCTTGGGTCTGTCTTTGTCTGACAAAGCCAGTCTGGTCCTTGGTGTATTAATACTGGTAGTATCAATTCTATTCGTTTGGATGATATGGAGGTGAATAGTTTATAGTCATTATTTAGAAGACTTATGGGACGGTAATTCCCACACTCCAATTTGTCTTTCCCTTCCTTAGGTATGATCGAAATCATTGCCTCCCTCCATGAGGGGGGAATATTTTTGTTCTCCAAAACCCAGTTGAATGTTTTTAATAATGTTGGAATTAGCTGATCTTGCATTGTTTTGTACCATTCTGTGGGAAAACCATCTGTCCCTGGAGACTTCCCCCCTTTCATTCTCCTAATTGCTGTTTGAATTTCTTCCTTTGTTATTTTAGATATTAATTTTCCATTTTGTTCATCAGTGATCTTTGGAAAATTTACCTGGGCCAGAAAGGCATCGATCTGGTTGTCGTTGCTTATCTGTGGTTGTGTATATAATATTTTATAGTATTTTTGGAAGCATTGTTGTATTTTCTCCGGGCTTGTTTCTACTACATTCGTTTCGGAGTTTCTTATTTTATATATAGTTCTGTCCGCTTGTTGTTTTCTTAACCTTTACGATAGAAGTTTCAATGATTTTCCCACCTGTCTCATAGTATTGTTGCTTTGTAAAAAGGAGCTTTTTCTGAATTTCTTGAGTATTTATTTCATCTATTTCTTTTTTTAATTCTTTAATCTTACATTTGTCATCATCTTTGAGAGACTTTGCGTGTTCTTTCTGTAGTCTCTTCAAGACCTCTTCTAATTTTTTGAGTTTTTGTTCCCTAATTTTCTTCTCATATGAGGAGATGGCTATTATTTTGCCCCTCAACACTGCTTTTAATGCATCCCAGAGAATGGGTGGGGTCACTTCTTCATTATCGTTACTTTCCAAATACAATTTAATTTCGCTTTTCAATTTATCTTTAATAACTGGGTTATTCAGAATGTTTGAGTTCAGTCTCCAGAGAGTGGATTTCTTGTTATTATTCAGATGGATTGACATATAGATGGGACTGTGATCTGAAATAGTACTAGGTCCTATTTCACAGTTACTCACCCTGAAAATATTTCCTTTAAGCATAAAAAAGTAGTCAATGCGTGAGTAAACATTGTGAGCGCACGAATAATGTGAATAGTCTCGGCTCATCGGGTTTATCTCTCTCCATACGTCCACAATCTCCATTTCACGCATCTAAGTATTTAATCGTCTGCTAATGTTTTTTGCGTCAGATATCCCGTTTGATGAGTCAATTCTGGGATTTAATCGGATGTTAAAATCTCCGCCACATATTAAAATCCCTTGACTTTTGTTGTCATTAAATCAACCATATGTTTATAAAAGGACCAGTCACTGCCTGGTGGCACATACACGTTAAGGAGACTCATCACAGTACTGTCTATTTTCCCTGTAACCATAATAAATCTGCTTTCCTTATCCTTATGTTCTGATATGTGTTCATAATCAGCCGTTTCATAGATACCACCATTTTAGATTTGGCGCGGTGCACTCTGGGACCGTTTGGGAACAAACAAAGCATCCCATGCGAGATGCCAGCCTACGTGAACTTGTTGTAGACGTTGTGTTAGTAATTAAGTCATAAAAGCCTCGTACTCATTTGTCCTGCCAGTGTGTGTTTTACTCCTATAGTGAAATGGGTGGTGCTGATCAGGGGCGTAGCCATCATTTTAGAAGTGAGGGGGACAAATTGTTCAGAGGTCTATTGAGTGATTTATCATCCTCTCGCATTCAATTGCACCTCTCCTTAGCAGCTAAAGAACCACATAACCACAAACAGCACAGCACCAGGGAACCGACTTTAGTTCTTTAAAAATGATATACTATTAAAATCTAAAGTCTAAATCTATAAATCTATAAAGTAAAAATAGAATTAAGAATAGTAGTAGTGACATAGCTAGTTATATTCTCTTGTCACCTGTGACCCTGCATAATCATCCCTGTTGGCCTCTGGTCCACTGTCTCCTCTCTCACCCTGCTCTTTCTATTGTGGCAATAAAGATTGAAAAATATGTGGAAAGCAACATTTTGAAATAGAATTAGGAATACAGTAATAATAATCAGCAAATTTATGTACTTTAAACTTTAACTACCACAAAAATAAATTAAATCTTTACAAAAATAACAGTCAAAGGAACACAAATACATTTATATTCTTATTTTCTACCCAGAAGTGAGTAAGCTTAGAGTAGCCAAAATAGTAACGTTACTCAAGTAAGAGTATTGTTACTTTAGAATATTACTCAAGTAAGAGTAAAACGTATTTTGCAACAAAACAACTCTTAAGAGTACAATTTATCCAAAAAGTTACTCAAGTAAATGTAACAGAGTAAATGTAACTAGTTACTACTGCCTCTAAGTTAGCTAGCTAGCTTAACTAACTAAATTGACATCTATTTGTCATCTTTTAGCTAAACATTATCTACATTTAACAGCATTACTCAACTTACACGGTTTGTTTGGAAAAAAACTGTCTAAAGTCTTTAGCCTCTTGGCTGGTTTGCTGAACATACAGAAGCACTGCCCAGATCTGAATCACACCAAAGATACTCATACAATATTTTCTAAAGCGTCTCTGATCACACACGACAGCGGTGTTTTGTTTGCCGCCTCAGCTCCGCCTGCTCATGATGCGTTTAGAGGCGGCTCAGAAAAACGCATTTCCACATGTTAAAAATGAATTGAGTGGTTGTAATGGCTGTAAAAAGTGCGGGGGACAGAGGGCACAAATACGGGAAGTGCGGGGGACATGTCCCCCGCGTACCCCGCGCCCGCTATGCCCATGGTGCTGATCGATGTGCAGTTTATAAATGCAACAATGATCGACGGTATAAGGACAGGTGAGCGATATTATGAATATAATAGTACTATACTACGTGTAGACTATAGCCATAATGGTATTATTATTAATGTTTTAGTATCATCAGTCAGAGGGGACTTTATAAACATAACATTACCATGGTTTACCCTTTAGTTGAAATTTTCAGATAAAGGTTGCTTAGTTTAGAATCTACATCAGGCCTCAGGAGTTCGGTTCAAAATGGTGATTTAAATATATGGACCTAGGCTTGTGTGTGTGTGTGTGTGTGTGTGTGTGTGTGTGTGTATATATATATATATATATATATATATATATATATATATATATATATTTTTTTTTTTTTAATATATAATTATAATATAAGCATTCTGCTAACTTCCAGACATGAGCTAGAACTACTTACTGTTATCAAAGTATTTTTCTACTGTGCTCTGGATCACATGTGGGAAACTCGCACATGAATCTTCCCACCCATCTAGGGTGTCCGGGTCCGGTAAACAGACCACCCCACCGTCCAACACCAGTTTTTTCAGTCTGTTGTTGGTCACCTCCTGCTTGTATTCTGCGCCTGGTTTGCTGGGAATCAATTCCAGCAGACATGCTGCCTCACAATGCTTTACCAAGACATCTTTCCTCCTTGCATTGGAGGTGGGAACACCTCGGGCTGACAAATACTCCTTCAAGGCCTCGACCGTCCAGGAAAGAAAATCAGGCACGGGTGGGGTGGTTTCTTCCATTGCAGCATCCATATATTCGGCTAATAAATTCGGAAAGTAGGATGATTAATCAGCCATGATGCCTGGTTCAGGCGTTTGTTTGTCCCCAAACGGTCCCAGAGTGCACCGTGCCAAATCCAAAATGGCGGTATCCGTGAAATGGTCCACGCACTGGATATCAGAATCGCCACTCCTCTCCGTCTCCCCGATCCATGTGAAGAAAAGTAAACATGTTTAAATCCTGATTTATTCAATTTAGTATGTTCGGCGTCGTTGAGGTGCATCTCCCGTAAGAGGGCTATTTGGATTTTATCTTTCTTTAATTTTGACAAGCTCTTCCCCCTTTTAACTGGGTTGAATACTCCATTTATATTAAATGACGCTATTTTTAAAGCCCTGTTTTGCATCTATGTGATTTCCCCCTCCATCCCTCTCAAAAACCCGGTGCGCTTCTGCCCTCCCTGCGAGAACCAGCAGGGAAAAAACAACTAACACTCTAAACCACATCAAATTGAACATTATTTGTCTGTGTGACTCCCTATGTAGGGATCTGATAATCCGACCCTGTTGAGCCTCCTGAGGAGGCTCGAAGGGAACAGTCTCCCTCCTCAGTCCAGAGGAAGAGGCCCTTACCTGCCACAGTCGCATGTCAGAAAAAAAAGAGAAGAAGAGAAAAAAAGAAGTCCAAAGTGAAAAAAATTTGCCCCAAGTGAACCAATAGTGTATCTTCACCACTAATTACAGTCAGTACATTATACGAGATTTCACAATTCACTCCGCCGTCCTTGAGCGTGGGTTACTTCCTTCAAGCCCCGGAGGGGGTCGGTGATGGTTTCCTGAAGGCTTGGAGTTTCTCCTTGTAGCTTTGTTCCCGTTCGGCTGTACCCTTCTTTGCTCATCTGTCCACTCTCTTCCAGGTCAGCCGCTGCACCTGCTCCATGAGCGTCTCTGGAGGTGTGGTGGTTGTCATGGAGTAGCCTCTTCTCAACAGGTCCTCTGATGCCTCCTCTACCGTCTCGTAGGTTTTGGTTCCGTCCTCGTGTCTCACGCGTAGCATGGCAGGGAAGAGGGTCTGGAACTGAACTTTATTTTCCTTCAGCATTTTGCGGATCTCTGTGCATTCTCTTCTTTTCTTGAGTATTAGAGTTGGATAGTCATGATCCAAGTTTATATGGTTTCCTTTCAGGTAAATCCCTTCTTCTGCCATGCCTTGCGGATTAATGACTCTTTTGTTTTAAAGCTTAGACACTTGATTACAATGGAGCGTGGCAGCACATCCCCCGGCGACTGTGGTCCCAGCGACCGGTGAGCCCTTTCAATCTGCAGGTCGGGCATGTCGTGCGTTAGCTCAAGACCTTCGCGGAGTAAATTTTCCACAAATGAGACCATCGTGAGTCCTTCTTGGATCCCTCTGGCACCCCATAGATCCTTATGTTCTCATGCCTGGAGCGGCTTTCCAGGTCCAGCAACTTGTCCTCCAACTTGGTGTGCAGCTTTAGCATAGCCATGATGACGTCTTCTGTGTTTTGGATCCTCTCTTCTGCTTTCTCAATTCACCCTTCAGCCTCGTCTAGTCTGGTATTCACCTTTACAATTTCGTCTCTTATTGTCTCTAATTGTTCTTTGTTTTCTTGCCGAAACCCTCTTAGTTCTTGCAGAATCAGATCCAAGTCGGCCATTTCTCCGCACTGCACTGTGTTGTTTGCTAGCTCAAACCTGTTAGTTACTAATTGTTGCTGCGTTCCGTCTTTCTCTCCCACCTGTCTTCAGATGACGTTTACTGCTGTAGGTATCATGCCGCCATTCTGTGTCTAAGAACTACAAGTCCCAGTCCTCTTCCGCGTGACCTATGTCACGCGTGGGCGGGATCATCTACGTCAGTCCGCCATGCGCGCATAAGTCCAGGCGGAAGCTCTGCTCTTGGTCTCTCGTGTCCGGGTTCCAAGGAATCTAGATGCACAAAAGAGATGCTCTCAAACCCGAAAACACTTCCTTCTTGCAAGATTCACCATCCAGCGCATTCTGTGCATAACCACTGGCCAAGGTAAAAGTCCGGAATAGCACGATCTTTAAACTTAACCTGAGTTACAACCGGTTTATTCGTATTAGAAGTGACATCACGACTGCAGCCCAGGCAGTTAAAAGTTAAGAAGCGATTGAATCCTTTTTAACTCAAAAGCGCTGTGCATCTTATTCTGATCAGAGACTTTTCCTCACGAACGCTGAAGTTCGGACCAAGAATCCTCTGCTTTCCACGGGAACCACCCAAGTGCTCCGCTGGACCAGAAAGTTCTCTACGCCTCCATCACGAGCGGCTCATGTGCTCCAATGGCGAGGCCCGAAACTACAACGGCGAATATTTCTTCATATCTTGCTGAAGGCAGGATTAAGTAAGATTTTGGCATTTGGGCATAATTAAGATAGTCTTAGGAATTTGCTTTTATTGAAATACTGTGAATTTAAACCCAGGTTTATTGTTACACTGTTAAAACACGCAGCGTGTTGATTTATTTTGTTAATCTCTCAATTGTTTTTAATAGATAGGCTGTGCATGCTTTTCTTTACTACTAACATATTTAGTTCTCTTATTATACATCTTGACCACATTAAGATTTCAGGGGATTCAGTACTGTTATAAGCTAGTGAAATTGGCCTATGGTTGATTTCTTTTAGCACACATTAGCATCCAAAGCTAATTCCTTTGTCTTTAGCAACACATGCTCAGTAGGCCTCACCAGGCCTAACAAACACACTTTAGCTAGGCCATAGGGCTTTCACAAACACACAATAGCAACACAAGGCTAATCTAGGCCTCCACCATGTGTAGTTAGCTACACGAGGCTAAACACATGGTCAAGTCCTTCCCACACACACACACAGACACACACACAAGCACACATTAGCAACAGAGCTAATCCTTTGTTCTATTTAGATAACATTCCTTTGTTTTAGCTAGCAACAAGCTAGGCCATACACACACACCATATCATATTTGTATATATTGATTATCCATTTTTATCTTTGTTATAATAAATCCATTTTTTTATCAAAGCTGTGTGTATTCATCTTGTTGGTGTGAACAATATCTGAAGTCCCCAATCTCTCAAAGAATTCAAAAAGGTGCATATAAGTTATGTAATATGGTAAGTGATCGTAATAATTTGGAAATATACCATAATTTAGCTGTTTGGTAATTTATTATTAAGCACCAGGATTAATGGTATGATTCACTAAATGATTCATTGAACGATTCACTAAATGATTCACTGAATGATTCACTTCAAATGAGACTGATTCTATGGTATGATTCAATTCAAATGAGTCAAATTAAATGATTCAATGGGATTGATTCATTTTAATTATTAACCTTCAAATTTAATGAGACTGATTTAATGAGATTGATCTCTTAATTTTAATAATTAACTGATTGCACCTACAGGTAATTGGTGCCCCGTGTGAGGAAGATTGGTTTGTTGACTTCTTGAAATATTGTTGCAGCAACAAATAAACTATCAGTTTAATTCAGCAACTGCTAAGGTATATCCCCAGGTGTGCTAAAACGGTTAACAGTAGTGTGATAACTATATCACAAATACTCATAACCTATTCAACTTAGGATAAGAGAGCATTTCCAAACCAATAATCCTTAATTAATTACATAGTTAATGTTAATTAATAATGATTAATTAATAATTAACTCATTGATTAATTATCTAGTATCCAGCCTAAGTAAAATGGCATCCCCTCATGTCTCAAAAATGGAAGACAACGCTCAAGACGTGTCTCTCCTTGAGGTCATCGCAGACCTCATTCACTGCTCTGCCTCCAAAAAGGCAAACGTTAGGAACATGAGTAAGAGTGAATGCCAAAACAACATAGATAACTCGAACAAACATATGAGAGATTCAAAAAGAACAACTATTAGTGCCCAAGTGGCACTAGGTAAGCTATTCCTATCATACTTCCAAAATGCTGATTCAGAAATCAGACGCCTTCGCGGAGAGGTTGAAAGGCTGACCACCAGCAACGCTGAGCTGACAGCCGAAAATAATGATTTACATAGGGAGCATGAGCTCTTGAAGACCTCACTTGATGATTGCACCGAACGGCTAGAGAAAGCCGAAATGGTTGCTAAGAGGGCTGCCCAGGAGCAGACCCCCCAAGAGCAGCGCAAGGGGTGTGAAAGACCCCCAACAATGCGCCAAAGCTCAGAGCGGGAAGAGGCGTCCGAACCGGACACTGTAAATGATCTGGTCGAGGACCAGACACCCCGCCAAACTCCATCAACTTGCTACTCGACTCCATCGTTTAGCCAAGATGGAGCCATCCTGCGCTCATCCGGAGCCCAGGACCCTAGTACACCCAGGTCAGTGTGCTACAGTACCCCTGATCAATCTTCAGATGAATCAGACTATGAATCTAGTGCGAAACGGGAACAACACCAGAGTAGCTTAGATAGTGAGTGCTCAGAAGAGCCAAGAAGGTCGCACAAGGACGTGCACCAAACCCTTCGCTTACGGCAAATTGACTTACTTGCCAAAGATGTCGAACAATTCGATCCCGACAATCAAAGAACTAATGTAAATGACTATTTACTAGAAATTGACCGATGCCTGATGGACCTGCCGAACGCCACAACACGTGAAAAACTTAAACTAATCTGGAAGACCTCCAGTAGTAGTGTTCGTGCCTTTTTAGGGACACTACCCCCAAACATTCGCGATAGTTATTCGAAACTTCGCAATTACATGAGGGAAGAATATGCGCCATACATGGACGAAACCTCTGCGACATTGTGTGCATTACAAATCAAACAAAAACGGTCTGAGGCGCCTCATGAATATTACAGACGGCTACGTACTGCCTATTTCCAAGGTAGTAGCGCACCAGGGTTGGAAGAAGATAGAGGTTTCAAATCTCTCTTCTTACATAACCTCCACCCAAGCGTGCGGACCCATGTCACACTGACGTGTCGACGAGGTCGCTATTCGATGAGGGAAATTAGGCGACTAGCCCAAATGACCTGGGAGACCATTGTCAAAACCGCAAACGGAAATGATGATGAACCCAGAGTCCTTAGGCTCCAGGATGCAAATGGGCCCCCACTAACCTTAGAAGGAGGCGAAGCTCCAAAAGGGGGACCCCCCTGGGGAAATCCCGGTCCGAACTGCCCCTTGCCGAACCATCACAAGGGTGAGTGGAAAAATCGACAAGGTAAGGCCAGGAGGGGCCAAGGGCGAGTCCAAAGTGACTATGGCAATCGCCCATCACATGAAAAGGGTCGTAGGGACCAAAACGGTTGGCAGCAAAACCGTCATCCCCGCTCTGACCAGAAATGGCAGAAGCGTTCCGACCGTAGCTCTAAACGTAAGGGTAGAGACGACCAACACAGTGCCTCAGACCAACCTGGTGAGTTCCCCTCAGAGCTGGACTCTTTAAAAGCCCAGTTGGCTGAGATTAAAGAACTGTTACAGGAGAGGTCAGACCCCTCAACAGATAAAACAAAAGAGCCCAAGAAAAATGACAAAAAGCTATTCGCTGGCATGACTAGGCCAGGAACCACGGGTATATCTCGTGAAAGGGGGAGGAGATCCCTCTGAAACAGCAGGCGAGGGTCAGGATGTAGGGCCCCCCCTGGTGGCGAAGGCAAACACACAAAACGCACCTCTCATGTGCGCTAAAGTCTTCACCACCATCTCTCAGACACACGGCTCTCACAAGGCGACCCAATCCCAACCAAGCCCTGCGACATAAACTTAGTCAACTTCACACAAAACAAAACCGTTCCCCGTCGCGTATCGCATTAGGACATCTCGGCCTAATCAAACGCTTTCATATCGATTTCCATGATAATCGAATCAAACCTTGTTGAACAGTCCTCACTCCAAAAGGGGGTGGACGACAGCTAGGCCCATCCTGTCCACCTAGCTTGTACGCATCACTCAACCCATGCGTACACTAACATTCCCGGTCAGACTTCACAACCCAATGAAGTAATAACCCTTCAGTATAACATGGTAGATAAAATACTAAAATCCGCTATCATTACTAGTGTGTATTCATCGCAAATACACCTGGCATATAGTCTTGGCAGTGCTATCCTCATTTTTGTGAATCCACAAGACTTAGAGATATGCACCCCCACTAAAGACATCCACTGGGTCTGCCCAGGCAACCCATACATAACACTATGCCAAGTTAGATAAGATAGTCTGTGTCCCTGACAGCTTTAGCCGCAGTAGTGCATGCTCTCTGGCCAGACCACCCACTGCGATTACCAAATACAGAAGATTTCTAGAAGATTAGGTTTGCCAACCCAAACACTAATACTTCTTTCCTTCCTTCATTTCTTCTCTTTTCTTGTTTTTTTTATGCATAAAAAATTGAACACTACATGTTTCATGTTCAATGTTTAATATTTTTTTTTTTGATGTGGTTTTGATCTAGTTAGTTAGATAGTGATTATATGCCCAAAATGCCCATAGTGATTATATGCCCAAAATGCCTCTGTCTCCAACTGTCTTACTGGAACTCACAAGTTTACACAGTCTTCACAGGACACCATGAACTGTGCAGAACAAGTCTACCTCAAGGACTATGGACATGGCGATGATACGATACGGTGCTCTCAGTGCTACGACTCCGTCATACCCCTGAGACCAAAAGGGGGAATGTAGGTATCATGCTGCCATTCTGTGTCTAAGAACTACAAGTCCCAGTCCTCTTCCGCGTGACCTACGTCACGCGTGGGCGGGATCATCTACGTCAGTCCGCCATGCGCACATAAGTCCAGGCGGAAGCTCCGCTCTTGGTCTCTCATGTCCGGGTTCCAAGGAATCTAGACGCACAAAAGAGTTGCTCTCAAACCCGAAAACACTTCCTTCTTGCAAGATTCACCATCCAGCGCGTTCTGTGCATAACCACTGGCCAAGGTAAAAGTCCGGAATAGCGCGATCTTTAAACTCAACCTGAGTTACAACCGGTTTATTCGTATTAGAAGTGACGTCACGACTGCAGCCCAGGCAGTTAAAAGTTAAGAAGCGATTGAATCCTTTTTAACTCAAAAGCGCTGTGCATCTTATTCTGATCAGAGACTTTTCCTCACGAACGCTGAAGTTCGGACCAAGAATCCTCTGCTTTCCACGGGAACCACCCAAGTGCTCCGCTGGACCAGAAAGTTCTCTACGCCTCTATCACGAGCGGCTCACGTGCTCCAACGGCGAGGCCCGAAACTACAACGGCGAATATTTCTTCATATCTTGCTAAAGGCAGGATTAAGTAAGATTTTGGCATTTGGGCATAATTAAGATAGTCTTAGGAATTTGCTTTTATTGAAATAGTGTGAATTTAAACCCAGGTTTATTGTTACACTGTTAAAACATGCAGCGTGTTGATTTATTTTGTTAATCTCTCAATTGTTTTTAATAGATAGGCTGTGCATGCTTTTCTTTACTACTAACATATTTAGTTCTCTTATTATACATCTTGACCACATTAAGATTTCAGGGGATTCAGTACTGTTATAAGCTAGTGAAATTGGCCTATGGTTGATTTCTTTTAGCACACATTAGCATCCAAAGCTAATTCCTTTGTCTTTAGCAACACATGCTCAGTAGGCCTCACCAGGCCTAACAAACACACTTTAGCTAGGCCATAGGGCTTTCACAAACACACACTAGCAACACAAGGCTAATCTAGGCCTCCACCACGTGTAGTTAGCTACACGAGGCTAAACACATGGTCAAGTCCTTCCCACACATGCACACACACAAGCACACATTAGCAACAGAGCTAATCCTTTGTTCTATTTAGATAACATTCCTTTGTTTTAGCTAGCAACAAGCTAGGCCATACACACACACCATATCATATTTGTATATATTGATTATCCATTTTTATCTTTGTTATAATAAATCCATTTTTTTTTATCAAAGCTGTGTGTATTCATCTTGTTGGTGTGAACAATATCTGAAGTCCCCAATCTCTCAAAGAATTCAAAAAGGTGCATATAAGTTATGTAATATGGTAAGTGATCGTAATAATTTGGAAATATACCATAATTTAGCTGTTTGGTAATTTATTATTAAGCACCAGGATTAATGGTATGATTCACTAAATGATTCATTGAACGATTCACTAAATGATTCATTGAACGATTCACTAAATGATTCACTGAATGATTCACTTCAAATGAGACTGATTCTATGGTATGATTCAATTCAAATGAGTCAAATTAAATGATTCAATGGGATTGATTCATTTTAATTATTAACCTTCAAATTTAATGAGACTGATTTAATGAGATTGATCACTTAATTTCAATAATTAACTGATTGCACCTACACTGCTCAAGGTGGTGATATCGCTTTTTATCCCCTTTCTCTATGTTTTTTACGGAATGATTTGTTTGGTTTGTATGGGGGTATTTCTGTAATTGCTCTGGTTCAACCGGGAGCTCCCTCACTATGCGGCCATTTTGCCGGTGTTCCGACTGGAAGTCTACTGCAGTTTTTTTTTAAATAAAATCACTTATTCTCCCATTAAAAAAATTAATCAGTACTTTATCAATTTTCTTAAATTCTGCAACATACAGGGAAAGTGCAGCATTTAATAGCTGGGATAGGCCTTTGGCCTTTGAGAGGCCTATGGCCTGATAAATCCCTTTGCAGCCATAAGTTGAGTTTTTGGAGGAACATCTTTTATTGCTATCTTTTGACATAAGAATTTCTAAATACATCACTTGTTCTTTTACAGGGATACCACAAATGGAGGGCCTTTCACAGTCAGTTATAGCCATCAATTCACCCTTAGCCAAATTCAAATACAACCCAGATGCTTTTGAAAAAATTCTCTATCGTGACCAGAGTAAGGAAGATCTTTCCTTAAGGGAGAGAAGCATCCTTTAAAAAGAGAGTAGTATTATCTGCAAGTTGGCTGAAGAGCTGCTTGCTAGCCACCACAATACTCTACAAGTTACTATTAGAAATGTGTGTAGCAAGGTGCTGAGTATGACAGCCAGACCCAGGCCTTCCAGTTTCTGAGCCGGGTTTTGCTCCTGGTGACTGGTGTGCTGTGTTACTAGTTGCTCCACTCCATGTTTTACCCAAGACCTGCTTTGCCTGCTCCTGCTTGTGGCCAGCTGCACTTGCTCTTGCATAGTCTGTCATTTCTCTCTTAACAGGGAGCGCATCTGAATGGGGGACAGTTGCGTGGGATGCCCAGGCTTCTTCTTCTTCAAACTTTCAGATTTTTCTGAGGAGATCGTCGGTGACTTCAACTGCCATCACACAGCCTGGGGAGGATCGACTACCGACCAAAATGGACACCTTCTAGCAGACATAATTGACAGATATGGACTCTATCAATCCCAACACGAGGGTACAAGGTTAATACAAACTAGCAGTAGTGTACTAGATTTGATTATGTTATCTGACCCTGGTAGAATCAATCATATGTATACACTAGCTCCCCTAGCTACCTCCAATCACTGTTTAGTAGTATGTAAATTGAATATGCATTTACCTAGTAACAATGTAAAGCGACATATATGGATGTATGATAAGGCAAACTTTGATACTTTTCGGTACGAGTTACGAAAAGCCAACTGGTCCTCATGTATGACAGGTCACATTGATGATATGTGGTATAACTGGAAAACTAAATTTCTCAAAATTGCTAGAAATACAATTCCAAACAAAATGGTCAAAGTAGGTGGCCGAGCCCATAAACCCTGGATAACCCCTGATTTATTAGATATGATTAGACAGAAGACTGAACTTTACCAAGTTTATAAGGCGTCCCGAATGCAGGAGAACTGGGCAAATTACACCATGTACAAGAACACGCTGACTTCTGAATTCCGCAAAGCCGAGCAAGAGTACTACGCGTCCATAGGCGATAAAATCAGAACCCCTGATGGATCAAAACTATTGTGGTCAGTACTGAGCAGGCTGACTGGAAAGGGAAGGACGAACATTCCAGCACTTTCAAATCAGGGCTTACTAGTCAACAAAGACAGGGATAAAGCCAAACTTTTAAACCACTTGTTCGTTAATGTTACCAAGGACTCGAAGCATCCTGACAGGACAAAGAGACTCCCTATGTTTACTTTTGAACAACTCACTGTACTCCAGTTCTCGATAGAATATGTCCTCAAGGTACTTCAGAACCTGCATACAAACAAAGCAACAGGCCCGGATGGTATTTTGAACACACTACTCAAGGAGGCTGCGTCTGAAATATGTACTTCCAAACAAATACAAAGTATCAAGGACAGAATGAAACAAAAAAAAGAGAAAAAAAATGAAATATGTACTTCCTTAAAGGAATTGTTCAGCCACTCACTGGACTCTGGAGTATTCCCCACTGAATGGAAACAGTGTAACATCACCCCTGTTTACAAGTAGGGTGACCGAACAGACCCCCAGAACTACAGACCAATAGCCCTACTACCAACTGTTGCCAAAGTTCTTGAAAGACTGGTCCATAACCACCTGTATGCTCATCTGGAAAGTAACAACCTCTTTAACAAACACCAGTCTGGATTCAAAAAGGGAGACGGTACTGTGTTTCAGCTGATACGCCTAGTGGACGACTGGGAGAAATCCATCGAAGACCCAGACATAGCTTGTACTGCGGCTGTATTTCTCGATGTCAGATGTGCATTTGACACGGTTTAGCGCCAAGGGCTTATCTACAAGCTGACCCACTATGGTGTAGATGGACCGCTGATCCACTGGTTCTACAGCTATCTAATGGACCATCAACAGCGTGTCGTCATTAACGGTGTTTCATCCTCCTGGGGGACAACAGTAGCAGGAGTGCCACAAGGGAGTATACTGGGACCTTTACTTTTCCTTGTATATCTCAATGACATCAAAGACTTTCCTTGCAAGTCAAATACTAACTGCTTTGCAGACGACACCTCATTGTACAATTCAGCAAAAACTGCCCAGGAAGTAGCTGACACCATCAATGCAGACCTGCGTACTGTCTCTACCTGGTTTCTAAACTGGGGTCTCGAACTTCACCCAGATAAATGTAAGGTTGTTTGCATCAAGCCAGACAGGAAGAATGTACAGCTACCATCTATTTACATCCTTGGAAAAGTTGTCAAACAAGTGTTGTTATACACTCACCTTGGAGTCACCATCCATCAGTCCCTGATATGGAATGAACATGTACAAGCGCAAACTAGCAAAGCCAGGAAACTCTTAGGTGCTCTCTGCAAACTTAAGGGAAAGTTAAGTAGGGAGGCCCTTGAGTTAGCCTACAACACCATGATACAATCTAAGTTAGAATACGCATCAGTACTGCTGGGAGATCTCAGTAGTACAGCAAGTAAGACGCTTGACAAAGTGCAATATCATGCAGGCTGCCTTATAACCGGAGCCATGAAGGGGACCCCCAGTACCAGCCTTGCACAAGAACTTGAATGGGACAGTCTGGCCACTAGGAGGCACTATCATTCCATGGTGATAATGTATAAGCTCATGAATGGACTGGTACCAGTACACCTGCAGTCACTCATCCCCTCAACAAGAGGCGAACAGAGAACAACTCGACTTCAACTCCGCAACACAACTCATCTTCACGTACCCCACTGTAGAACAAAGTCGTACAGGTCCACCTTCATTCCACATGCATCAACTCTTTGGAATCAACTTCCACAGAGACTGAAGGACGTCAACAACATAAACACCTTCAAGAGAATGTGCAAGGACTACCTCTTGACTCTAAGGCAACACCAGGCGTACAGACGACAGGGTATCCAGCATTACAACATCCTTGCTGCCAGACTAAGAATGGACTGGAGCCCATTAAATGCCACCTTGCATGTAACGAAGATAAAAGACAAAGCATGTTCCTGTGGTTCGTCCTCTGAAACTGTCGCCCACTATTTGCTACACTGTCCGCTCTACAACAACCAGTGTGAAGTCTTGGCCACCACTGTTGAACAGCTCACACAAGATCATCTGACCAAATCAATTCTACTACAGGGGCTACCGGGCTGTGATAACTGTACAAACAAACAAGTATTTCAGGCACTTGAAACTTACATTTCCTCTACAAAACGATTTGATGTTTCTTCCAGTTAAACCACCCCAGACCTTTCTTTATGTCACAAACCAACTTCTAATTTGAACACCTGTTATTCAAAGTTCTGAGCTCAGATTAATTATGACCTCTGACCTCCCAAAGCTCTAAAATTGTATTAAGTCTATGTTACTTATTGTGAATATTGGGTTATGATGTCTATGTCTTTCTATGTTATCTATCGTGAAGTTTGGTTTCATAAGTATGTTTGATATGTGTTTTTTTAAAAATGTATTATTGCGTTACTTTGAAATTGGGGCGGCACGGTGGTGTAGTGGTTAGCGCTGTCGCCTCACAGCAAGAAGGTCCGGGCTTGAGTCCCGTGGCCGGCGAGGGCCTTTCTGTGCGGAGTTTGCATGTTCTCCCCATGTCCGCGTGGGTTTCCTCCGGGTGCTCCGGTTTCCCCCACAGTCCAAAGACATGCAGGTTAGGTTAACTGGTGACTCTAAATTGACCGTAGGTGTGAATGTGAGTGTGAATGGTTGTCTGTGTCTATGTGTCAGCTCTGTGATGACCTGGCGACTTGTCCAGGGTGTACCCCGCCTTTCGCCCGTAGTCAGCTGGGATAGGCTCCAGCTTGCCTGCGACCCTGTAGAACAGGATAAAGTGGCTAGAGATAATGAGATGAGATGAGAGACTTTGAAATTGGAACTCTGAGTGTAAGCAAGTTCTTTTTAAAGTACAAGTTAAGTTAATGTTGACCCGATGTATGTTTATGGCACCCGAAATCAGCGTCGCTGCGTGGGCTGTCCATTGTATTGTACTGTTGCAATTCAATAAAAGAAAGAAAAGAGATGGGGCTGAGACAAGGGAACTGGTCTGGTTTTTTTTTTAAAACTTTGCCATTGAGTTTCGCACGTTAGATGCAGCTGTTGATTGGAATCAGAGTGCTTTGATGCCTTTGTCCATTGATTAAACATGTTGCGGTTGATGAAATTTCCCTTCTTGAGTTGCCAGATTATTTGGATGGCTTGAATGAACTTGGTGGTCGAGTGGATTTTTGTCTTTGGAGGTGAGAGCAGAAGCCAGAGACATCAGTTCAGGACTGACTCCTCTTCTTGTCTTGTCTCCAGGAACCAGAACCAATGCAGATTGGCAGAACCCAGATACCATCAGCGGAACAGAAGCAATACCAAGAGACCGGTTCATGTTTTTACTTTAGCAACCTTGGGCATTTTGCTTCCCACTGCCCTTTAAAAAAAGGTGGGTTATAGGTGGGTGTTGTCAGTAAGCCTTCTGTTGAAATGGTTATGTTCATTGTTGTCTTGTTTTTTTTTTCATAAGAATTCATTCTCTCTAAGCATTCAGACTTTGGGGTTGATCAACACTTTATTTGGACCTTTGTGGCTGAGAATCTGGGGATCAAGCTACATGAGTTAGATTCCCCTTTAGTGACTAGAGCATTGGATGTTACCAGGCTTCCCTTAGTTATCCATATCTTAGAACCTGTCAGTTTGAAGATTTCAGGTAATCATGTTGAGAGCATTTTTTTTAAATAAACTTGAGATAATTCTCATTTATCTTTGGTCCTAGGGTTCCCTTGGCTTTGACTACATAACCCTCATATCTGTTGGAGAGATGGCACCATTCTCTCTTGGAATAACCACTGTCTCACCACTTGTCTATCTTCAGGCCAAATTCCAGAGGCTGTTCATGGTTCTGATCTCAGTGAGAAGCTAGATCTTTCCAATGTTCCTCCAGAGTGTCTGGATATTTGCCAAGTTTTCAGCAAGGCAAGAGTAATTTCTCTTCCATTGTACTGCCATTATGATTGTTGCAAAGATTTGTTACTTGGCACTGTTCTTCTTAAAAGGCATAGCTACTCTCCTTCTCTTCAAGAGAGGCTATGGACACCTACATAGGAGTCCCTGGCAGTAGGAATTATTTGACCCGGCTCTTCCCCAGCTGCGGCTGGGCTGTTCTTTGTTGAAAAGAAGAATAAGGGCCTCAGACCATGTGTTGATTATCATGGTTTAAATGACATCATGGTGAAAAATCATTACCCATTACCCTTGATGTCATCTGCCTTCAAACTGCTGCTGGGTGCAAGGTTCTTTACCAAGTTGGACCTTTGGAATGCCTACCACCTGGTGTGGATAAGGGAGGGAGATGAATGAAGGACTGCATTTAATATGCCAATCGGGCACTGAGTACTTGGTTTTACCTTTTGGCCTTACCAATGCACCAGCAGTCTTTCAGGTGCTTGTTCCTGATGTTTTCTGCAATTTTTTTGAAATAGTTTTGTTTGTTTATCTTGACAATTCTGATCCCCCCCACACACACACCTACCTTACATTTCTCACTGTCATGTTAGATAGGTTTTACAGCTCTTCTTAGAGAATCAGTTGTATGTCAAGTTTGAGAAGTGTGAATTTCACAAGGAAATGGTTTTGTACCTGGGCTTTTTCCTCCAGATGGACCCTGACAAGATCAAAGCAGTGTCTGAATGGCCTAATCTCTCCTCCTGCCAATGTTTGCAAAGTTTTCTTGGCTTTACTCATCTTTAAAAGATTCATCCATAACTACAGCCTCATTGTGGCTCCCTTCACTTCACTCCCATCAACCAAGTGTCTGTTTCTCTGGGAGAGTGAAGCTGCCAAGACTTTCTCCTTGCTCAAATCCAAGTTCTCCACTGCCCTTATTTCGACAGTGGTGTAATGGTTAGCACTGTCACCTCACAGCAAGAATGTTCTGGGTTCGAGCCCAGTGGCCATTGAGGGCCTTTCTGTGTGGAGTTTGCATGTTCTCCCTGTGTCTGTGTGGGCTTCTTCTGGTTGCTCTGGTTTCCTCCACAGTTCAAAGACGTACAGTTAAGTTAAAGGGGAATTGAAGGCAATTTTTTAAAAATCAAAATTCTATTTATCTAATTTGATTAAATATAGGAATGCATTCTGATAGCTATTTTGTCACTGCTATAGCAAGTTTTGAGTGTTTGAAATATGCAATGTAATATATCAGTCCATATGTTAAAGCAATGGCCATAAACGAGATTTGTTGAGACCTGTGCGAGACATCATAGGATGGAAGTAAAACGTACAGCGGAAATCAAACCCTGTGTCCAAAATCGCTCACTCATTCATTACTCCCTACTCCCTATATAGGGAATTACTATAAAGAGGACTATGTAGTGAGCTCACTAATATGAAAAAACGCTTTTGGACACTAGTCTGTCATGCTGATATTTATGTCATTACTGTCACACAATTAAAACGTGCCAGATCAGTCGGCTGGTGGGTTTTCAAAATAATAAATACATGCATGTATTTTTGTGATAAATACATATTATACTGAGCATATTTCCCACATTAATCAATGCAAAGTACCTGCATCTTTCAGTTCTTTAAGACAGCACTACAAAATGGCATCCCCACTATATAGTGCCCTATATAGTGAGTAGGGAGCGATTTCGGACACAGAGAAAGTGACCAACATCTGCCAACATTGTCAAAAGACGCGCGCACTCTCTTTCGAATGCTGGTGTAATCAAGCTGGAAGTTTTGTTTGTTTTGATAGCAATCAGGATAGTTTGAAAAAAGTAGGTAGTAATCATCATTTAAACTCATTTTTGTGCAATATTTTGTTTGGAAAATAGTTTTCAAAATGGCGGCACTGACACTTCACATTTCAGTGTCTCGCACAAGTCTTGTGAAGATCGTGCAGATAAGCGACGCCTGCCGTGGACCAAAAGGACTAAAGTCAACATGGCTAAAAACCGAATAGGCCGATAAGTATAATATTTAATTGCAATTAGTTGCCAATACGAGTCATGATATAAGGTTACTAAAACTGAAAACGTAATTGAATAACACGTTAATTAAGAAATAAAGCAAGTTTAAAAATGACTTTGGTTCCCCTTTAACATGGGGCAGCCATGGCTTGAAGGTTGGGTTGAAGTGCCCTTGAACAAGGCACAAAACCCTCAACTGCTCCCCAGGCACTGTAACATGACTGCTGACTGCTGTGTGTGTGTGTGTGTGTGTGTGTGTGTGTGTGTGTGTGTGTGTGTGTGTGTGTGTGTTTTCACTGCTTCAGATGGGTTAAATGCAAAAGAGACCTTTCACTGTTTGAGTGTATGTGTGATTTCAAATAAAGGTTTCTTGTTATTGATCCATCCACTCAATTTGTGCTTGAGATTGATGCATCTGATATGAGGATGGGGGCTATCCTTTCCCAGAGGTCAGCCAGGGATAATGGGATTCATCTTTTGTGTGCTTTTTTTTCCTCCCCCCCCAAACTGACACTGGCAGAATGAAATTATGGCATTAGAGACTGGGGACTTCTGGCAGTTAAGCTGGTATTTGAAGAATGGAGGTACTGATTAGAGGGAACTGTGGTACCCTTCATTGTATGGCCTGACCACAAAAATCTTGAGTATCTTAAGTCTCCCAAGCATCTCAATTCATGTCAGGGTTCTCATCCTCATTTTTATTTCAAGCTTTCTTACAGACCTGGCTCAAATGCCAAGTCTGGTGCCCTGTCTAGGCAGTTTGCACGAGATCCTTCACAGGACTAGGTCGACACCATTCTCCCCTCCCATGTTCTTTTAGCAGCTGCTCAGCTGGTTATTGAAACAGCTGTCCAGGAAACCCTCTCACAGGATCCAGGACCAGGTAATGGACCCCCATAACTGCCTCTTTGTACCTTTGTGCCTGTTCCAAGATCCTAGAATGGAGTCATGGGTCAAGGCTGTCTTGTCTTCATGGAGTGGCTTGTACTGTCAGGCCTCAAGCAGTATTTCTAGTGGCCTTCCATGCTACAGGATGCTGGATTTCTGTTGCTGCATGTGACACCTGCTCCAGAAGCAAAATGAGCATTCAACCTTCCACTGGCCTTTTGAGACATCTGTTTGTACCGCATCGACCCTGGTCCCATGTAGCAGTGAACGTTGTTACTGGAGTCCCCGTTTCCAATGGTAATGCATGCATTTTGACCATAGTCAATCATTTTGTCTCTTTCCAAGTGCCCATCAGTGAAGGAGATGGCAGAGTTAATGATGAAACACATTTTCAGGATTCATGGTTTACCAGTTGATATTGTCAGATAGAGGTCCTCAGTTTCTTACTTGCTTTTGAAGAGATTTTTGTATGCTCATCAGCACCACATCCAGCTTGTCTTCAGGGTTCCACCCCCAGACCAATGAACAGAGCTTACTAATCATAAGCTGGAGGTGGCCTTGTGCTGTATAGTTGTTGATGACATTTCCTCCTGGAGCCAGGTGTTACCCTGGGTTGAGTACGCTCATAATAGCCTTCCTTCATCTACAGGACTGTCATCTTTTCAGTGCTGCCTGGGATACCAGCCACCTCTGTTTACAGCCTGGGAGGCAGAAGTAGCTGTTCCCTCTGTCCAGGTCTTTGCCCCTTGCTGTCAGAGCATGGGCCAGGCACAAGTTAATGCAGACCACTCAAGTTTAGAAGAGCAAAGCAGGCTGATGCTGAACCCCAGCTCTGGTATATCACCCCGGTCAGAGTCATGCTCTCCACTGCTAATCTTCTTCCAAGTTCTGTCACTTAAGTTAGCCCCTTTGTTTGTGGGTCCTTTTCCATCTCCAAAGTCTGTAATCCCAGCATTCAGATTGTCTTTGCCTTTTGCCACAAGGCACATTTTAACCCTGTTTTTCTATGTCTCCCATTTAAGGTCACAGGTTTCCAATCAACCCCCCCCAAAAAAAAAAATCATTGATGGTAGAGGCCTTTACTGTCTTCAAGTCTGCCGGTGGGGACATGGACTAAAATATCTGGTCAAATGGGAGGGCTCTGGGCTAGAGGAGAAAACCTAGGTCCTGGCTTATTTCATCCATGATTCAACACTGATTAAGGACTTCAATCAGAAGAACCCAAGGGCTCTGGCTCAAACATCTGGAGGCCTCCATAAGGGAAGGTATACTATCACAGTCTAGTCCATGTCTTCCAGGTCCTGAGCTGGGTTTTGTGACTGGTGTGCTGTGTTACTAGTTGCTCTATGCCATGTTTTACCCTGGATATGCTCTGTGGCCAGCCCCATCTGATTTAGTTGATCAACAACAGTACTTTAACTCAGTCTTGGGCCGTTTACCTGACTGGAACTTTGATTTATATTCTGTTTTTGGCCTCTGTGGCACTATGGTGTGCCTAGGACTCCCCCCTCCGAGTCATGATCACAGTTAATGTGCTGTGCCTCAATGTCTGCTCTGACTGCAATGACAGTTTATGCCTGCATTATCCTTTTCTCTGTTACCACTAAGAACTTTCATTTTGTGTGAAGACACACTGAGACTATCACATTTTCAGAACTGTCTGAGTCTGCTTTTGGGTCCAAATCTGCTCATTCGGCCATAGGCCAAGATGCTGAGAAGCAAGTGGGTGGAGAAGGAGATATTGGGCAGCCTTGTTTAATTCTAATGGACAAATTAAACAGTGGGTATGGACCACTTTCTTAATTGTGCTATTGGCATCTTGATGAAATAAAAAGGAGCCAAAGTTAATTTTTTAAAAGCCTTCTTAAAATAAACTTGTGTTCAGTTGATTCAAGTGCTTCATGAAAACTTGAGAAAAGTCATCACCTGTTAATTCACTGTAATCCAGGAAATATAATACAAAGCAAATATTAGACATATACTGATTTTTCATAAAACATGCTTGGGATTCATCTAATTGAATATTGCACATTCTTGATTCACTACGTCTAGCAAATATTGAAGCCAGTACTTTAAAGTCTTTGTTTATAGGATGGCAATTATCTAACAAATTACTCTTGATTAGGTTTGGGTATTAAAGTTACAATACCATGTGTTATTGGCAGGAGGGATTTTTTAATTTAATACTTCCCTTGAATACTTCTGTTCAGAAAGGGGCTAACTATACTGCAAATATCTTGTAAAATCCAGCTGTTGAGCCATCACTCCACAGTGATTTATTACATTTCAAGTGACTTATTGCCAGGCTTGTAGTACTCAAGTCCAGGACTTGTGCCCTAATTTTAAGGACTCGTTATTTGACTTGGACTTGAGCACTGATGACTCAGACTCGTGCATTTGGACTCGTAAATTGGAGATGAGGACTCACATTTTTTTCTTTATTTTTTGTAACATGCCATAATTTGGCATAAGATATTTATATCTACAACCCCGATTCCAAAAAAGTTGGGACAAAGTACAAATTGTAAATAAAAACGGAATGCAATAATTTACAAATCTCAAAAACTGATATTGTATTCACAATAGAACATAGACAACATATCAAATGTCAGAAGTGAGACATTTTGAAATTTCATGCCAAATATTGGCTCATTTGAAATTTCATGACAGCAACACATCTCAAAAAGTTGGGACAGGGGCAATAAGAGGCTGGAAAAGTTAAAGGTACAAAAAAGGAACAGCTGGAGGACCAAATTGCAACTCATTAGGTCAATTGGCAATAGGTCATTAACATGACTGGGTATAAAAAGAGCATCTTGGAGTGGCAGTGGCTCTCAGAAGTAAAGATGGGAAGAGGATCACCAATCCCCCTAATTCTGTGCCAACAAATAGTGGAGCAATATCAGAAAGGAGTTCGACAGTGTAAAATTGCAAAGAGTTTGAACATATCATCATCTACAGTGCTTAATATCATCAAAAGATTCAGAGAATCTGGAAGAATCTCTGTGCATAAGGGTCAAGGCCGGAAAACCATACTGGGTGCCCGTGATCTTCAGGCCCTTAGACGGCACTGCATCACATACAGGCATACTTCTGTATTGGAAATCACAAAATGGGCTCAGGAATATTTCCAGAGAACATTATCTGTGAACACAATTCACCGCGCCATCCGCCGTTGCCAGCTAAAACTTTATAGTTCAAAGAAGAAGCCGTATCTAAACATGATCCAGAAGCGCAGACGTCTTCTCTGGGCCAAGGCTCATTTAAAATGGACTGTGGCAAAGTGGAAAACTGTTCTGTGGTCAGACGAATCAAAATGTGAAGTTCTTTATGGAAATCAGGGACACCGTGTCATTCGGACTAAAGAGGAGAAGGACCACCCAAGTAGTTATCAGCGCTCAGTTCAGAAGCCTGTATCTCTGATGGTATGGGGTTGCATTAGTGCATGTGGCATGGTCAGCTTACACATCTGGAAAGACACCATCAATGCTGAAAGGTATATCCAGGTTTTAGAGCAACATATGCTCCCATCCAGACGACATCTCTTTCAGGGAAGTCCTTGCATTTTCCAACATGACAATGCCAAACCACATACTGCATCAATTACAGCATCATGGCTGCGTAGAAGAAGGGTCCGGGTACTGAACTGGCCAGCCTGCAGTCCAGATCTTTCACCCATAGAAAACATTTGGCGCATCATAAAACGGAAGATATGACAAAAAAGACCTAAGACAGTTGAGCAACTAGAATCCTACATTAGACAAGAATGGGTTAACATTCCTATCCCTAAACTTGAGCAACTTGTCTCCTCAGTCCCCAGACATTTACAGACTGTTGTAAAGAGAAAAGGGGGTGTCTCACAATGGTAAACATGGCCTTGTCCCAACTTTTTTGAGATGTGGTGTTGTCATGAAATTTAAAATCACCTAATTTTTCTCTTTAAATGATACATTTTCTCAGTTTAAACATTTGATATGTCATCTATGTTCTATTCTGAATAAAATATGGAATTTTGAAACTTCCACATCATTGCATTCTGTTTTTATTTACAATTTGTACTTTGTCCCAACATTTTTGGAATCGGGGTTGTACATTAATTTTGTACTAATCTTGTGCAAGAGTGTCACACCTGAGCACCTTGGCACATAGATCAGATAGACAATTGGGTCTCTCTCTCTCCCTTTCTAGAATATATATACACACACAGTATGACCTAAAACATCATCAGATTTTCACACAAGTCCTAAAAGTTGATAAAGAGAACTCAGTTAACCAAATGAGACAAAAATATTATACTTGGTCATTTATTTATTGAGGAAAATGATCCAATATTACATATCTGTGAGTGGCAAAAGTATGTGAACCTCTAGGATTAGCAGTTAATTTGAAGGTGAAATTAGAGTCAGTTGTTTTCAGTCAATGGGATGACAATCAGGTGTGAGTGGGCACCCTGTTTTATTTAAAGAACATGGATCTACTAAAGTCTGATCTTCACAACACATTTATGGAAGTGTATCATGGCACGCACAAAGGAGATTTCTGAGGACCTCAGAAAAAGCGTTGTTGATACTCATCAGGCTGGAAAAGGTTACAAAATTATCTCTAAAGAGTTTGGACTCCACAACCCACAATCAGACAGATTGTGTACAAATAGAGGACATTCAAGACCATTGTTACCCTCCCCAGGAGTGGTCGACCAACAAAGATCACTCCAAGAGCAAGGCATGTAATAGTCGGCGAAGTCACAAAGGACCCCAGGGTAACTTCTAAGCAACTGAAGGCCTTTCTCACATTGGCTAATGTTAATGTTCATGAGTCCACCATCAGGAGAACATTGAACAACAATGGTGTGCATGGCAGTGTTGCAAGGAGAAAGCCACTGCTCTCCAAAAAGAACATTGCTGCTCGTCTGCACTTTGTTAAAGATCATGTGGACAAGCTAGGCTATTGGGGAAAAAAAGTTTTGTGGACAGATGAGACCAAAATAGAAGTTTTTGGTTTAAATGAGAAGCGTTATGTTTGGAGAAAGGAAAACACTGCATTCTAGCATAAGAACCTTATCCCATCTGTGAAACATGGTGGTGGTAGTATCATGGTTTGGGCCTGTTTTGCTGCATCTGGTCCAGGACAGCTTGCTATCATTGATGGAACAATGAATTCTGAATTATACCAGCAAATTCTAAAGGAAAATGTCAGGATATCTGTCCCTGAACTGAATCTCAGCAGAAGTGGGTCATACAGCAAGACAACGACCCTAAGCACACAAGTCATTCTACAAAAGAATGGTTAAAGAAGAATAAAGCTAATGTTTTGGAATGGCCAAGTCAGAATCCTGACCTTAATCCAATCGAAATGTTGTGGAAGGACCTGAAGCGAGCAGTTCATGTGAGGAAACCCACCAACATCCCAGAGTTGAAGCTGTTCTGTACGGGGGAATGGGCTAAAATTCCTCCAAGTGGGTGTGCAGGACTGATCAACAGTTACTGGAAACATTTAGTTGCAGTTATTGCTGCACAAGGGGGTCACACCAAATACTGAAAGCAAAGGTTCAAATACTTTTGCCACTCACAGATATGTAATATTGGATCATTTTCCTCAACAAATAAATGACCAAGTATCATATTTTTGTCTCATTTGTTTAACTGGGTTCTCTTTATCTACTTTTAGGACTTGTGTGAAAATCTGATGTCTTAGGTCATATTTATGCAGAAATATAGAAAATTCTAAAGGGTTCACAAACTTTTAAGCACCACTCTGTGTGTGTGTGTGTGTGTGTGTGTGTGTGTGTGTGTATAATAATAATAATAATAATAAGTTAAATTTATATAGCGCCTTTCAAAAAACCCAAGGACGCTTTACAATTATAGACAAGGAAAGAAAAATAAATAAATAAATAAAAATATAATAAAAAATAAAAAGTAAAAAGTCCACCAAGTCGGGGTCAGGATGTAATTCCCTGTATATATGTATATATAATGGTGTTCTTTTATAATGGTGTTCATATATATAATATATGTTCTTTTTGGAGAGCAGTGGCTTTCTCCTTGCAACACTGCCATGCACACCATTGCCATGCACAGGGATGTGTATGTACATATATATATATACCCTCCTAGATCTGCCACCTTATTGTGGTGGAGGGGTTTGTGTGCTTGAATGATCCTAGGAGCTATGTTGTCGGGGGCATTATGCCCCTGTCAGGGTTTCCCAAGGCAGACAGGTCCTAGGTGACAGGCCAGACCAAGAGCAGTTCACCAAAACCCCTATGGAGAAAAAATCCAGGACCGTGACGTCGCCCGGTATGATGCAGCCGGGGCCCCACCCTGGAGCCAGGCCCGGGGTTGGGGCTCGTATGTGAGCGCTTGGTGGCCGGGCCTTTGCCCATGGGGCCCGGCCGGGCTCAGCCCGAAGAGGTGACGTGGGCCCGACCTCCTGTGGGTTCACCACCCACAGAGGTAGCAGTAGGGAATTGGTGCAGTGTGGATTGGGTGGCAGTCGAAGGCAGGGGCCTCGACGACCTGATCCCCGGACACAGCAGCTGGCTGTTGGGACATGGAATGTCACTTCGCTGGGGGAGAAAGAGCCTGAGCTTGTGCGGGAGGTTGAGAGGTACCGGCTAGAGATAGTCGGGCTCACTTCCACGCACAGCTTGGGCTCTGGAACCCAGCTCCTCGAGAGGGGCTGGACTCTCCACTTCTCTGGAGTTGCCCGTGGTGAGCGGCGGTGGGTTGGTGTGGGCTTGCTTATAGCTCCCCAGCTCAGCCGCCATGTGTTGGAGTTTACCCCAGTGAACGAGAGGGTCGCCTCTCTGCGCCTTCGGATTGGGGAGAGGGCTCTTGCTGTTGTTTGTGCCTACGGGCCAAATAGCAGTATAGAGTACCCGGCCTTCTTGGAGTCCCTGGGAGAGATACTGAGGGGTGCTCAGACTGGGGACTCCATTGTGCTACTGGGGGACTTCAATGCTCATGTGGGCGACAACAGTGACACCTGGAGGGGCGTGGTTGGGAGGAACGGCCTCCCCGATCTGAACCCGAGTGGTGTTTTGTTATTGGACTTCTGTGCTAGTCACGGTTTGTCCATAACGAACACCATGTTCGAGCATAGGGGTGTCCATAAGTGCACATGGCACCAGGACACCTTAGGTCGGAGGTCGATGATCGACTTTGTAGTCATTTCATCTGATCTCCGGCCCTATGTCTTGGACACTCGGGTGAAGAGAGGGGCTGAGCTGTCAACTGATCACCACCTGGTGGTGAGTTGGATCCGCTGGCGGAGGAGGAAGCTGGACAGACCTGGCAGGCCCAAACGTATGGTGAGGGTCTGCTGGGAACGTCTGGCCGAGCACTCTGTTGGGGAGGTCTTTAACTCCCACCTCCGGGAGAGCTTTTCCCAGCTTCTGAGGGAGACGGGGGACATTGAGTCTGAGTGGACCATGTTCTCTACCTCCATTGTGGACGCAGCTGTTCGGAGCTGTGGCCGCAAGGTCTCCGGTGCCTGTCGTGGCGGCAATCCCCGAACCTGGTGGTGGACACCGGAAGTAAGGGATGCCATCAAGCTGAAGAAGGAGTCCTATCGGGCCATGTTGACCTCCGGGACTCCTGAGGCAGCTGACGGGTATCGGCAGGCCAGGCGTGCTGCAGCTCGGGCAGTTGCGGAGGCAAAAACTCGGAACTGGGAGGAGTTCGGGGAGGCCATGGAGAAGGACTATCGGTCGGCCTCGAAGAAATTCTGGCAAACCGTCCGGCGCCTCAGGAGGGGGAAGCAGTACTCTGCCAACACTGTTTACAGTGCGGGTGGGGAGCTGTTGACCTCGACTGGGGACATTGTCGGGCGGTGGAAGGAATACTTTGAGGATCTCCTCAATCCCACCATCATGTCTTCTACTGAGGAGACTGAGGCTGATGACTCAGAGGTGGACTCGTCCATTACCCAAGCCGAAGTCACTGAGGTGGTTTGCAAGCTCCTCGGTGGCAAGGCACCGGGGGTGGATGAGATCCGCCCTGAGTATCTCAAGTCTCTGGATGTTGTGGGGCTGTCTTGGTTGACATGCCTCTGCAACATCGCGTGGCAGTCGGGGACAGTGCCTCTGGAGTGGCAGACTGGGGTGGTGGTCCCTCTTTTTAAGAAAGGGGTCCGGAGAGTGTGCTCCAATTATAGGGGAATCACACTTCTCAGCCTCCCAGGGAAGGTTTACTCCAGGGTACTGGAGAGGAGAATTCGACCAATAGTCAAACCTCGGATCCAGGAGGAACAATGCGGTTTTCGTCCTGGTCGTGGAACACTGGACCAGCTCTATACCCTTCATAGGGTGCTCGAGGGTTCATGGGAGTTTGCCCAACCAGTCCACATGTGCTTTGTGGATCTGGAGAAGGCATTCGACAATGTCTCCCATGGTATTCTGTGGGGTGTGCTTCAGGAGTATGGGGTTCGGGGCTCTTTGCTAAGGGCTGTCCAGTCCCTGTATGAACGGAGCAGGAGTCTGGTTCACATTGCCGGCAGTAAGTCAGACCTGTTCCCAGTGCATGTTGGACTCCGGCAGGGCTGCCCTTTGTCACCGGTTCTGTTCATAATTTTTATGGACAGAATTTCTAGGCGCAGCCAGGGGCCGGAAGGAATCCTGTTTGGGAACACAGGATTTCATCTCTGCTTTTTGCGGATGATGTTGTCCTGTTGGCTTCTTCAAACCAGGACCTTCAGCATGCACTGGGGCGGTTTGCAGTCGAGTGTGAAGCGGCTGGGATGAGAATCAGCACCTCCAAGTCCGAGGCCATGGTTCTTGACCGGAAAAGGGTGACTTGCCCTCTCCAGGTTGGTGGAGAAGTCCTGCCTCAAGTGGAGGAGTTTAAGTATCTCGGGATCTTGTTCATGAGTGAGGGAAGGATGGAGCGTGAGATCGACAGGCGGATCGGTGCAGCCTCCGCAGTGATGCGGTCGCTTTACCGGTCTGTCGTGGTGAAGAAGGAGCTAAGCCAAAAGGCGAAGCTCTCAATTTACCGGTCGATCTACGTTCCGACTCTCACCTATGGTCATGAGCTTTGGGTAATGACCGAAAGAACAAGATCGCAGATACAAGTGGCCGAAATGAGTTTTCTTCGCAGGGTGGCTGGGCGCTCCCTTAGAGATAGGGTGAGAACACAGTCACTCGGGAGGAGCTTGGAGTAGAGCTGCTGCTCCTCCACATCGAGAGGAATCAGCTGAGGTGGCTCGGGCATCTTTTTCGGATGCCTCCTGGACGCCTCCCTGGGGAGGTGCTCCAGGCATGTCCCCCTGGGAGGAGGCCCCGGGGAAGACCCAGGACACGCTGGAGGGACTATGTCTCTCAGCTGGCCTGGGAACGCCTCGGTCTTCTTCCCGAGGAGCTGGCCGAGGTGTCTGGGGAAAGGGAAGTTTGGGCTTCCATGCTTAGACTGCTGCCTCCGCGACCCGGTCCCGGATAAGCGGCAGAAGACGAGACGATATATATATATATATATATATATAGTGTGACTTGATTGTATTGTAGATACCGAAATATGCCCCCTGTTTTTAAATTAATAAGGTTTTTAAAAATAAAGCAAATCATTATGTGGGCTTGAGCTGAAAAGTTTATGGTATAAATTTATATTTAATAGTATGTCCAAGCTTAGGGTTTTTTTTTTTTTCGCTCATGACACAAATGCAGTAAAAAGCAAACTGGACAAGTCCTGTTGGATTTTATCAGGGCACAGGAACTTCATGCATTGACATCATAACATACTGTATTCCTGGACTGCATTATAGACTACATGTAAAGGGTGTGTGCCATCTTTATTTATGGTATCATTAACGTGCATGCTCACAAGCCAAAATGATAAGATGCTGCAGCAGGCTTACTACGTATACACACGTCGGCTGTCCGGCTACTGCTCGTATTCATTAATAGGGTATCTGTTGCTGCTTTGTCCTGTAACTAGTGCAGGGGTTGAAAGGGCAAATTCCTCTCTCAGGCACATTAAGAATGTGTATAGGAGCACTATGCTGGAAGAGCGCCTAAATGCTCTGATCCTCCTGTTCATCCACAGACACAGTAAACTGGATTATGACAATTATTAACATGTATGTTAAAAAGCATCCAAGAAGGATGCTTTTTATTAATCCCCTGAGTCTTGGGAACTAAGACATTTTGGACTTGTTCACATGCAACTCACACAATCATTGTATAGTTACAGTCATGGCCGAAAGTGTTGGCACCCCAGAATTTTTTCCAGAAAATGAAGCATATCTCCCAGAAAATTATTGCATTTACACATGTTTTGTTATATACATGTTTATTTCCTTTGTGTGCATTGGATTAAAACAAAAAGAAAAAGGAAAAAAAGCAAAATTGATATAATTTCATGCAAAACTCAAAAAATGGGTCGGACAAAATTGTTGGCACCCTCAACTTAATATTTGGTTGCACACCCTTTGGAAAAAATAACTGAAATTGTTAGATTTAAAGCCATGATTTAAGTTAGTTTTATAGCTGCAGAACGTGATTTAGGATTGTTAGATTTAACCAGTCTCTCCAGTGTTGAATTTGAAATTGAAATGATTGAATGTTAGATTTAAAGCTGCATTAAGTGATTTAAGTTAGTTTGGTAGTTTTAGAATGCAGAATGTGATTTAGGATTGTTAAGACTTTATGAATTTAATATTTTAGCTTCTTAGATCTTATTCCTGTATAATTTCCTGTAAAGTTACTGTGTGACCTTCCTCCAGTGAAGAAGACACACACTTCTTTGCTAGACTAGACATAAACATCTTTGTTTAAAATTGTAAATGCTGAATTGCTGACTTGTTAAGAACATATCCGTTGATATGAAATATTTTGCTTATGATTGATTCAAGGCTCTACTCACACACTTATATTGATGGAATTAAGATGTGATTTGCTGACTTAGCACAAGATATCAACACATTCACATACGCACACACATAACACACACATCCTACCCCCACCCCTCTACACACACACACACACACACACACACACACACACACACACATATGTTCATGCGCACACGCGCATCTGCGCGCGCACACGTGTTCGACAGACACAAGACACAACACAGCCTTTAGAAAGATAAACAGCTTTTTGGGATGTTATAAAAAGTTGTTTGGAATGTTTCATCTTTGGCGGGAAAACTGTGAATAAACAGCAGTGAAACCAATCTCTGGTTCTCTGTTTTTTTTCGCGGTGTTTTCGCTCCAGAATTCTGCAGGTGGCACGAGGGCATTGGTCTCGAGAAGAAGCCGTTCCAGCTGGGAGAACCTTTACAGAAATCAGTCGCTTCCTATAACCATCAACAAGCTTCTTACACCTCTCAACTGGAATTTTGGACCACTCTTCTTTTGCAAATTGCTCCAGTTCTCTATTTGAAGGGTGCCTTATCCCAACAGCAATTTTAAGATCTCTCCACAGGTGTTCAATGGGATTCAGATCAGGACTCATTGCTGGCCACTTTAGAACCCTCCAGAGCTTTCTTTCCATCCATTTCTGGGTGCTTTTTGAGGTATGTTTGGGATCATTGTCCTGCTGGAAAACCCATGACCTAGGACGCAAACCCAGCTTTCTGACACTGGGCCCTACGTTGCGACCCAAAATCCCTTGATAATCTTCAGATTTCATGATACCTTGCACACAGTCAAGGCATCCAGTGCCAGAGGCAGCAAAACAACCCCAAAACATCTTTGAACCTCCACCATATTTGACTGTTGGTATTGTGTTCTTTTCTTTGTAGGCCTCATTCCATTTTCGGTAAACAGTAGAATGATGTGTTTTGCCAAAAAGCTCTATCTTGGTCTCATCTGTCCACAAGACGTTTTCCCAGAAGGATTTTGGCTTATTCACGTACATTTTGGCAAACTGCAGTCTAGCTTTTTTATGTCTCTGTGTCAGCAGTGGGGTCCTCCTTGGTCTTCTGCAATAGCATTTCATTTCATTCAAATGTCGACGGATAGTTCACGCTGACACTGATGCACCCTGAGTCTGCAGGAGAACTTGAATACATTTGGAACTTGACTGGGGCTGCTTATCCACCATTCGGACAATCCTGCGTTGCAACCTTTTTCTCTTTTGTCCTTGTCCAGGGATATTAGCTACAGTGCCATGGGTTTGAAACTTCTTGATGATGTTGCGCACCGTGGACAAAGGAACACAAAGATCTCTTGAGATGGCCTTGTAACCTTGAGGCTGTTGATATTTCTCCACAATTCTGGTTCTCAAGTCCTCAGACAGCTCTCTTCTCCTCTTTCTGTCCTCCATGTTTAGTGTGGCACACACAGACACACAATGCAAAGATTGAGTCAACTTCTCTCCTTTTTATCTGGTTTCAGGTGTGATTCTTATATTGCCCACACCTGCTATTTGCCACAGGTGAGTTTAAATGAGCATCACAGGCTTGAAACTAAATAATTTACCCACAATTTTGAAAAGGTGCCAATAATTTTGTCCTGCCCATTTTTGGAGTTTTGTGTGAAATTATGCAAATTATTATTTTTTCTTTGTTTTTTTGTATTGTTTCAATACACACAAAGGAAATAAACGTGTTTAAAAAAACATGAGTAATTGCAATCATTTTCTGGGAGAAATACTTCATTTTCTGGAAAAAAAAATCTGAGGTGCCAACACTTTCGGCCATGACTGTATCTCAGTCTATTAGACTCAGAAGCTCAGATTGCATATTGACTTTGTATTATAGACATGTAACTCCTGCAGTCTTTGTTTAGTCATCTCAGTATTAAACTCTGTCTTAAGTGGCCACTTACATTACCTCAGTTTACCTAGGTACATATATTCACTGTCATATGTACCATGCAATCTGAGCTCCTGCTCAGGACATTCAGTTACTAAAACAGTAATTTATTCATACAGGGTGTTTTGTGGTCAGTGTACTACACTGTGTCATGTGGTAATGCATTATATGACTGCAACTTTCATAAGTATTATCATTTATCAGTTGTAATTATGTTCTATGCCTATACCTGCAACTCTGACAATATCATTTTCAGTGACTAATAAAATGGCTTTGAAAGTTCCTACTTTTAAAACATATTTTTGATATGGTAATTTTCTTGAAGAGATTTCAACATGTCTCTGACAGCTCAAAAAACATCTCTGGGCGTTTAAAAATTGCAAAGCTTCTGGGGGCCTCTGGCGGCCCCTGGAACCCCAGCTTTACTGGCTTGACCCCTCCTTCCATTTTCCTGGATCCACCCCTGGATATAGCAGAGGTGATTCGGAAAGTGAGGATAGAGAAGTTGTGAAGGATTTGAAGGGAGGATTGTGTAAGATAATAGTAAGTTCTGAGGGAGAGGAGGGCATTAAATAATTAAATCTGCTTAAGTTCATGAAAATTATTCAAGAGCAAGTTGGCAAAGTGAAGCATATGAGAGTTTTAGGAGATGGAAACTTGCTAATAGGATGTGTAACTGAAAGATAGGTGGAAAGAGCAAAGAAGATAACTTGTTTTGGTCAAGTTAAGGTAACCAGGATAGCAAGAGTGGGAGAGCAGAGGTCCAGTGGTAGCAAAGGGGTGATTTCTGGGGTTCCCCTCAGTGTTAATATGAGGGAACTATTGGAAAACTTGAGGGAGGGGAATAGTTCAGTGAAGTGTGAAAAGAATGACAATGGGAGCATTAAGAAAGAAGACTGAAACTATCTTGATAGCATTTGGGGTAAAGGTGATTTCAGAGGAGGTGTATTTTGGATTTCTGAGGTATAAAATAAGAGAATATGTTCCAAAACGTACGAGATGCTTTAATTGCCCAGAGTATGGAAATGTGACCAAAGTATGTAAAGGAAAGAGAAGATGCATTTGGTGTGGTAGGGAACATGAATATGGAAAATGTGAAGAAGGAGTTAAACCAAAGTGCTGCAACTGTGGACGAACTCACAGCGTAGCTTACTAGGGATATGAAGAGTTGAAAAAGAGGTGGAGATACAACAGATAAGAGTGGAAAAAAAAGTCTCGTATGCTAAGGCAGTTAAGTTGGCTAGACAGGAAAAACAGGAAAAGAAGGGGGATGTAATAAAGAACAAGTGGCAACAAAAGAACATCAAGATAAGACAAATGCATGGATAGAAAAAAAAGAAATTGTGACCTTTATTGCAGGAGTAATAAATGCAACATGAGCTCAAATCTAAAACTGAGATGATTCAGATTATTGTGAAAGCTGCTGAACACAATCTAGATATGACAGATTTAAAGTGGAAATAAGTAAGGGATGAGCTCAGGGTACAGTCAAGTCAAGAGACAGCATGTATGGGTTAATAATAGAAATAATGTTAATTCCTCAGTGGAATGCAAGAAGCCTGATTGCTAATGGATAAGAATTCAAACAGTTAATAGGAGAGAAAAACCAGACATTGTGTGCATTCAAGAGACTTGGTTAAAACTACAATTGGATTTTGTTTTATATGGTTATCTAGCAGTGAGGCGAGACAGGAGAGAAGGAGGAGGAGGAGGATGTGCCATCTTTGTAAAGCAAGGCATTCCTTATAGAATTCTGGGAATTGGAAGTGCACAAGAGTATGTAGTAGTGAAAGTGTGGGCTGATAGGAAAGAATTGATGATTGTGAATTATTAAAATCCATACAAAAAACTAGAATTAAGTAAACAAGGGAATAGAAGGACAAAATATTTGGTACAGTGATTTTTAACGGACACAACACATTATGGGGGAGTGATAGGACAGATACTAATGGTTAAGTAATAGAAGAGTTGTTAGATGAGACAAATTTAGTGTGTGTACGGTAAATGATGGCAGTAACACTAGAATAGATGTTAATACAGGGAAAGAGTCAAATCTTGATCTTACATTGGTATCAAGCTCCATTGCTGCAATATGTGATTGGAAAGTGCATCACAAAGGAACTAAAGAGAGTGACCATTGCCCAGTCTGATGCAAGATAAATATTACTCTCTCACTGACTACAGATAGTGCAGCGGCAAACCCTTGAAAAGCCCTCTAAAAAGAGGTGGTACCCCTCCAGGCGGTAGAACAAAGCGGGACCTGTTTTATTTGAAGGGTATGGGTGTCGACTTCATGAAAAACATGGTTGTACAAAATTAATATTGTAACAACATATGGATTAACCCCTTATTTGCCGGACCATCTGCAAAATTCTGTATGGCCAAAGTTTTCTGTAATTTGAACCTGTCATGGAACAGACAGGAGAGGAGATCAAATGCGCTCAAACCACAGTTTATTAATAATAGGGGAAAGGGGAGTTGGGAAAATGTGTGTGGGTGAAATCCAGAGGCAGGGATGGCTGGTGGTGACATCTGAGGTCTCCCATCCAAGTACTGACCAGGCCCAAACCTGCTTAGCTTCTGAGACCTGACGGGATCTGGCGTAGTCAGAGAGCTGTGGCTGCAGGCTAGCAGCAGGGCCGAGCGAGCTGGAGAACAGGCGAAGGTACAAGAGGGGCAGGCAAGAGGCAGAGTCAACAGGACAGAAGGCAGATCAGGTTACCGGGCCTGGAGAGCAGACAGAGTCAAACGGAACAGAAGGCAGGTCAGGGTACCAGGGCTGAAGAGCAGACAGAGTCAAACGGAACAGAACAATATCAGGAGTCAGAGTAGTAGGAACACATAGCAGGTTATCAGGCTGAGAGTTGCAGACGATCTGACACTGAGGCTAGGGAGAACTGTAGCTTAAATACACCCAGGGGGAAGCAGGTGATCAGCAACAGCCAATGACAGTCACTGAAAGTTAATAAGAGGAAGTGAGTGCGGGCGTGGCCGGTAATGCTGAGTGGAGATGTTACCTGAAGAGAGAAGCCCACAGGTAGGACCATGACAGAACCCCCCCCCCCCCCCCCCTCAAGGGATGGCCCCAGAAGTCCCTAGCCACAGATCACCAAAGACGGGCAGGAGGAGGGGGAATACCGGTGGAGGGTTAGAACTCCTCAGACCGGTCAGTGTCCATAGCCTCCACACCCTCTTCACCGTCAGAAGAATCGTCATCCCAGGACCCCCACCCAGGATTCGGTTCGGTGTCAGGCTCAGGCGTTGGAGCAGGGGCAGGGTCCAGGAGTGGATCCGCACGGTGAGAACCCCTACGTCAACCCTGTCGGATGGAGGGCTGGTCGGGGTGTAGCCGATGGAAGTCGGCGATGAGGGCCGGATCCAGAATCCTTCCAGCAGGAACCCACATCCTCTCCTCAGGACCATAGCCCTCCCAATCCACCAGGTATTGGAGGCCCCTGCCCCTGCGTCGTGACTTCAGCAGTCGCCGGACAGAGTAGACCGGGCCACCATCGATGAGACGAGGAGGTGCAGCTGGGCCCAGCGGGCTCTCGTGTACTGGCTTGATCTTAGAGACGTGGAAGGTGGGGTGCACTCTCATGGACTTGGGCAGTCGGAGCCGGACAGCAGACTGGCTGATTATCCTCTGGACAGGGAATGGTTCGACGAACCGAGGTGCTAGCTTACGAGACTCCACCTGGAGGGGCAGGTCCTTGGAGGGGGCAGAGCTGGCAGGTGGAGTACGGGGGGTTAGAGTGGCGGCCCGTAAGCAGGTCCGGTGGCAGTCCTTGCCCCATTCTCTTATCGTGCCAGTGGCCCAGTCGAGGTGAGGACTGTGTTGGCGGAGCCATGGATAGCCCAGGATGAGAGGTTGGTCGGGGGAACGGAGCAGGTGAAACTGGATGGTTTCGTGGTGGTTGCCTGACAGAGTCATCGGGACAGGGGCAGTGAGGTGGGCGACGGTGCCAAGAAGATGGCCATCCAGCGCCCTGGCTGGAACGGGAGAGGATAAGTGAAGGCTTTGCAGACCCAACTGGCACGCAAGCTCGGTGTCCATGATGTTAGCCTTGGCGCCAGAGTTGACCAGGGCGGCCAGGGTGTGGGTGGAATCCAACAGACGAAGATGAACTTGGAGCATAGGTTTCTGGCTGGTGGAGGACTGGATGATCATTGAGCCCAGCCAGACCCCTCCCATGTCCAGTGAGCTCGTCGCTTTTACTGGGCAAGAGGCAGCATGGTGACCGTCACCCCCACAGTAAAGGCACAGATTGGAGGTGATCCGACGCTGGCGCTCTGCCGGGCTGAGGGAAGCACGGCCGATCTCTATGGGCTCTGCCTGGTCCAGAAGGCTCGGCGGAGAAGCAGCAGGAGACGTAGAAGGGGCTGGGTTACTCCGTGCACTGGTGACTGACTGAGTCTGGCGGGCCCTCTCTCATCGACGGGTCTGGACCCGGCGGTCAATGCGGACGGCCAGGGCAATGGCCTCATTGAGTGTCGATGGTTGTTCGTGCGAGACCAATTCGTCCTTAATGTAGTCGGCCAGGCTGTGCAGAAAGGCGTCCACCAGCGCCTGCGTGCCCCACTTGCTGCGCCGGGCCAAGGTCCGGAAATCGATCGAGTAGTCAGCCACTGTTTGTCTGCCTTGGAGAATACTCATCAGTTCTCCGGATGCCTCTACTGATGATGAGCCCAGGTCGAAGACCTTAGTCATTTCCACTGAAAACAAGGTGAAGGAGGCACACGCCGGTGTCCGGCGTTCATACTCAGCAGTCCCCCACAGGCGGGTGTGGCCAGTCAGACGAGTGATGACGAAGGCCACCTTCGCTGCCTCCGACGCGAAGGTTCTGGGCTGCAGGTCGAACAGCAACCGGCAACTGGTCAGGAAGGCACGGACTTGGGAGGGGTCACTGTCAAAACGCTCCGGACTGCCGACCTTGGGTCCCGGGGCCTCGAGTGTAGCAGGAGCACCTCCCGGAGCTGGCACGTCAGCGGCAGGTATGACAGGGGCTGATGCAACGAGGGACTGCGGTGGTTGGGCGGTGAGCAGCTGGAGTGCTTGGTCCAGTCGTTGTTGCTGCTGCTGATGACCAAGCTGGATCAGGGCTGCAATGTCGGCAGACATGCGACTGACGACATCTTCGATGCGCTGCAGCCGGTCTAGGGCAGAGGGTTCGGGCGCTGACTCCATGTTGTGGTCAGATCGTTCTGTCATGGAACAGACAGGAGAGGAGATCAAATGCACTCAAACCACAGTTTATTAATAATAGAGGAAAGGAGAGTTGGGAAAATGTGTGTGGGTGAAATCCAGAGGTAGGGATGGCTGGTGGTGACATCTGAGGTCTCCCATCCAAGTACTGGCCAGGCCCAACCCTGCTTAGCTTCTGAGACCTGATGGGATCTGGCATAGTCAGAGAGCTGTGGCTGCAGGCTAGTAGCAGGGCTGAGTGAGCTGGAGAACAGGCGAAGGTACAAGAGGGGCAGGCAAGAGGCAGAGTCAACAGGACAGAAGGCAGATCAGGTTACCGGGGCTGGAGAGCAGACAGAGTCAAACGGAACAGAAGGCAGGTCAGGGTACCGGGGCTGGAGAGCAGACAGAGTCAAACAGAACAGAAGGCAGGTCAGGGTACCGGGGCTGGAGAGCAGACAGAGTCAAACAGAACAGAACAGAACAATATCAGGAGTCAGAGTAGTAGGAACACAGAGCAGGTTATCAGGCTGAGAGTTGCAGACGATCTGACACTGAGGCTAGGGAGAACTGCAGCTTAAATACACCCAGGGGGAAGCAGGTGATCGGCAACAGCCAATGACAGTCACTGAAAGTTAATAAGAGGAAGTGAGTGCGGGCGTGGCCGGTAATGCTGAGTGGAGATGTTACCTGAAGAGAGAAGCCCACAGGTAGGACCATGACAGAGCCTAATTCTCATTCCAACTAAGGTAAGAGTTGTGGGAGGAAGGCCTATGGCCATCTTAATTACTGCATGCTGCATGCTGAACAGTCCTAAGCAGCACATGGCTTCATGTACAATGAATGGAACTCTGTGTTTCTATGGGCAGCCAATGCTGGATTATGTAATTGCTGTGGCCACCAAACCTCAGTCTGGCCCACTATCCCAGGATTGCATCAGGTTCTGTACACGAAAGAATCAGCACCAGACGAAGTCCGTGATATCACTCACCTCTACTGTACAGACGGTAACTGCTCAGAAGGTACCAAGTGTGTTTGTGTGTTGGCAGGGCTCTTCTGCATTGACATTTGTGAGTGTGTTTCCTGTCCGAATGTCCCCCATGATCAGGAGACATTGGCAGAGATGTGAATGACATACAGCATGGCATTTTCTACATGAATCTCTACTTGACCACCCCTTGACATAATGAGTGAACTAGATTTCAACCTGAGAATAAAAAGGGTTATAATTATTGAAAGTCATGTTTGATCGAAATGAAGGCCTATTATTTACTAGTAACTGTTCAGGGTTAACAGCACAAAAGAATCCCCAGATCTGCACAAAATGAACAAAATATATTCTATTCGTTTTCGTGTTGTTGTACACACCATCCAAATAATACGTGTGTATTGTTTCAATACAAAAACATCAACAGGTTTTTATAGAAGAGGAAGCAGATGTTTAGTAAGATAGTGCTTTTCAAAAATATCTTATGCTAGCAAACCTAATTTCACGATCAAAGATGTCGGCAATGTTTTGTATGACCAATGACCCGATCAACCTGTATTAGCTAGGAAGGGGTTAAATTGCTTGAAAACATGTCTCAGACTACATTTGCATCTTTGAAATAATGATTTCTCTCCTTAGTAATGTACAACTCATCCATAGAGAAAATATCGGCTTCATTTTCTCAAATTGTGATTTCAACGTTAAATCCGGGTTTATGCGCAGTCGCAAACAAAGGGTTAATTGGCAGTGTTGTACCCATTCTGAACTATTCAAACTGGTATTTTTGAATAAAAGATATCTAAAACTATAGAATGATATAAGTTTTCCCTTATTTTCCTGACAATTAATCATTTATAATTGAAATATTCAACGAACAACCTGAAAAAAACTCAAAAATATTTGGATTCTAAGGGGTTAATACACCCATAAATTGATGAGAATCAAATTAAACACCCAGAAAGGTTGCATTAGCATATCATGGACCTAAATGATGCAGTATATTGGTGCCCACACATCAATATGTGCATTCATTGCAGAGGAAATGCCTCTGGTATAGCGATACAGAATTTTGCAGATGGTCCGGTAAATAAGGACCATATGTTGTTAAAATATTAATTTTGTACAACCATGTTTTTTATGAAGTAGACACCCATACCCTTCAAATAAAACAGGTCCCGCTTTGTTCTACCGCCTGGAGGGGTATGCCCTTTATTTTCAGCTCCTCGCCACTGGTCTAAGAGAGGGCAGGTGGAAAATAGATCCTTGAGAAAACTAATTGGGAGAAATTTCTGGAAAAAAAACCTGATAGATATCTAAAACAAGTTAACAAAGGAATGAACATAGATACACTTGACTGCAAAATAAAGCAAAGTATAATATTGGCTGCATTAGAATCCATTCCTAAAAGTAAAGGTGGAATAAAGAAGAAAGTAGTGCCATGGTGGAATGACTGGTGTAAAGAAGTAAAGTTCTTTACAAGAAAGAAATTCATGGAATGTAAGTTAAAACTATATGGAAATACAGATGTGGTCAGAAGTTTCCATAAATTAATCATGGACATGAATGTCATGGTCATTTTGGGCTGTTAATGATTTCTTTGAGCTGTTCTTTTTCCAGGGTGGAATGAGTGTACAGCATACATTTTTAATGACTTCAAAAAAAAAAAAAAGAGTTGAGTGCACAAGTTTGAATTTATTTTAGATTTCCTCTAATTCACACAGGGTCAAAATTATACACGTATGCTCAAATACACACACACACACAGAGAGAGAGAGACAGAAAGAAATATTTGGTTAAATGTTCCTTAGCAAGTTGCACCTCAACCAGATGATTTGGGTAGCCATCAACAAGCTTCTGGTATAATTCTGGCTGGATATCTGACCACTCTTCTTGACAGAATTGGTAGAGTTCATTTAAATTGGTTGGTTTCCTGGCACGGACCCGGATTTTAAGAGTAGTCCACAAATTTTCAATAGGGTTGAGGTCAGGGCTTTGGGAAGGCCATTCCAGAAGCTAAATGTTGGCCTGCTTTATCCATTCCAAAACCAGTTTTGATGTGTGTTTGGGATCATTGTCCTGTTGGAACACCTAATTGTGTCCAAGTTTCAACTGTCTAGCTGCTGATTTGAGGTGAAGTTGAAGAATTTAGAGGTAGTCCTCCTCCTTCATTATTCCATCCACTTTGTGCAATGCACCAGTACCACTGGCAGCAAAACAGCCCCAGAGCATGATGCTACCATCACCATGCTTGACAGCTGGTACAGTGTTCTTAGGTTTGAAAGCCTCACCTTTACTCCTCCAAACATACTTCTTGTCATTGTGGCCAAATAGCTCAATCTTTGTCTCATCTGACCAAAAAACTTTCCTCCAGAAGGCACTGGGCTTGTCCAAGTGGGCAGCTGCAAATTTCAGTTGAGCTTGAAGGTGTTGATTTTGGAGCAGAGGCTTCTTTCTTGGTCGGCACCCTCTCAGGCCATGGCGATGTAAAACTCGCTTCACTGTGGACAGTGACACTGGTGTTCCAGCAGTTTCCAGTTCATCGCAGGCTTGAGCCTTGGTGATTCCTGGGTTGTTTCTGAACATCCTAACCAATTTCCTCTCATCTGAGGGTGACAGTTCGGGTCTTCTTCCAGACCTTGCCAAAGTGGTGACTCATCTGAATAACTTGTACTTCCGTACAATTGTTTGAACTGATGATCTTGGAATCTGCAGTTGTTTAGAAATGGCTCCAATAGACCTTCCCAACTTGTGTAACTCTATTATCTCCTTCTTAGATATTCACTGAATTCCTTGGACTTTCCCATGGTTCTGAGAATTGGTCAATCCAGTGAGTGCTGTCAAACAAATCCTTTTTATATGCTGGCAAAGAAAAACTACCAGTTATAGTCAGTCAATCATGATCACTAACGAGACGTTAATAGACCTTGGCCTTGTCAAGTTATGACAGTGTAGAACCTTCAACACCACTTATTAACAGATTTAATTGAATGGATGTATATATTTGAGCCTGTATGTATAATTTTGATCCTGTTTGGATAATATAAAATCCAAAATAAATTCAAACTTGTGCACTCAATTCTTGTTTTTTGAAGTCATTAAAGATGAATGTTGTACAATCATTCCACCCTGTAAAAAGAACAGTTCAAGGAAATCATTAACAGCCCAAAATGACCATGACATTCATGCCCATGATGAGTGTGTGTGTAAAGTTCTGACCATAACTGTAAATTGGAGAAAGCTGAAAGTTTTTGTTTTTTGGGAGTTTATTTTGATCAGAGACTAACATGGAGGGAACATATCTAATATGTTGTTAATAAATGTAAGAAAGTCATAAATATGATGGTGTCTTGCAGGATTGATATGGGGAGCTGATTATACATCTCTGAAGGTGTATAATAAGAACGCCTGGCGATCTTCCTGCTGGGCCAGCAGCAAGGCTTCAAAGCATGTAGTGGAAGTTCATTATGTCTGACTGTTTAAGTATTTTTAAGTTCATTTCTTAGACAAGGAAACTTCTTAGACTTCTTGTCTAAGAAACAAACTTAAAAATACCTAAGGCTTCAAAGCGTTGTTTCTAGTCCTTCCGGAGGGCGGTCAGCGTTTGATGCTGGTTCTGCTGGGCAGCAGTGAGGGCATGGATGAGGTCCATAATTGGTGAGGACTCCATGGGGTGGTTCCCTTCTGTACTCGCTCCCGGGTTTCGGCACCACTGTAGTAAATCCCTGATGTGGGTGGAGTACAGAAGCGCGGTAGGCGGGAACTGAAGTTCTTACAAACTTTCTCCCCCTCTTTTTATGCTCCATCCCTGTAACAAACACACACACACACCTACATGAATTGACAGCAGGTGGAATGACTTAGCCACTTACCTTCCCTGACCCCTCCCTCTGTTCACAACCTGCTGCTTGGCCACGCCCCCGCTGCCACAGGCAGTAATGCAACACTGTGGATGCCGGCTGTAGTAAAACCCTGAAGAACAACAAGAAGAAGTCTTTGCAAAGTATTGCGTTGCTGATCACCATTTCCCAGCTGTTGTATCATATTGTTTTCCTGGTTTCTTGACTCTTGTTCTATGTTTTGTTTCTGATCTTGTCTAGCCCAGTTAATCTGTCTGTGCCTCGCCCGATCGTTAGCCTGCTCATTGTTATTGATTCAGCCTGCCGTTTTGGACTTTACCACTGTTTATTGCTTCTTTTCCAATAAAGACTCTCTTCCTGCACATACATCCGTCTCCAATCATCATCCTGCACCCACTGACACTGCCATGTATCCTTAAAATTTACATTTCATACTGACTTTATCTAGATGCAGAAAATTAACAGCATCCAGTACAGTGATAAACAGTGAAATCAATATGTATCATCTTTGTATTGTTAAACTAACACATTGTAGAGGAAGTATTATGCAGCATTTTTCAATACTTTGCAACAAATGCAAAGTATTTCAAAAGAAATCAAATATTACAGATAATTTACAGTGATCTCTTTTTTAAAATTAAAGGAACAGTCCACCGTACTTCCATAATGAAATATGCTCTTATCTGAATTGAGATGAGCTGCTCCGAGCCCGCAAATCCCGCATGATGCAGACGTTCGCGTTATTTCTCACGAAAGTTCTTGTCATTGGCTTGGGGAATTAAACATGCTGAGCTTAGCTGAGCTCTCCACTGACCGATCCTTCACCTAGCGCATGTAGCGAGGGTGCGTGTTGCCAGGCGGCATGCACAGCTGAGGCTTTACAGAGATACCCATTGTGAGCTTCACTAGAGGAGCTCTGCTCTTCTGCCATGATCGGAGATCTCAAACACGGAAGAGCGGAAAGGAATCGGAAACGTACGCGAGATTAGACCACTGTGGCAGCGGGGGCGTGGCCAAGCAGCAGTCTGTGAATGGAGGGTGGGGTCGGGGAAGGTAAGTGGCTAGCAGAGGTGGAAAGAGTACTAAAATATTATACTCAAGTATAATACTGTTACTCTGATGAAATTTTACTTAAGTACAAGTAAAGTTACCAGACAAAAAATCTACTCAAGTAAAAGTAAAAAGTAGATCATTTAAAATGTACTTTGAGTAAAAGTAAAACGTTACTTTTAACAATGGGTGTTTTCTGCCTCCATTGTGTTGTGCAAAAATGAAAAAGAAGAAGAAACAAGGATATATGTACATCTCAACCCAGATGTTTTATTTAAAGGAAGTGTATCAAATTGAATGCTTAGGATAATGCTGCATTAAAACTGAGACAAACAAAAAAGGTCAATACACACAGTCATGTCGTTTACATCGCCCTGACCACACACAAAGCATTGTACACGAAATATGAAAGTGAAATGTTGCACCGAAATCTCGTAGCTTGCCTGTGTGCACTGTGTGTTATTGAACAATTCAATTCAAACATTATTTGTTTGGCTTAGTATTCCTTTCTGGCCTGTTGGATGTAGAATGGTAGGAGGACTGATCACGTCAGGTTGGCGAGCTAACTTGCTTGCATGATTAGCCAACCGAATAACAGACTAGTTACCGTTATGTTACAGTACCAACAGGTTGCTACTTCAACATTAGCAATGCCATCCACTATTTTTGGAATATAACCAGCCTATTGTCGGTTTTACTATGGAAAAGAAACATTATGATCAGGGGCACAGATACATTTTTTGAACTGGGGGGGACAAAAAACTGGGGGGGACAAAGCTGCCAGCAAACCAACCCCAACCCCGATATGCCTGTCAAACTTGTTGTGGGTAACCATAGCAACCAAGCTCGAGCTCGAAACCTGTGCAGTCTGCGCAGCTCAACCAACTGAATATCAGTCTTTGTTTTGTTTTATGTGAGTTGTTGCAACTATGTATACACTGCTGTGCACCTCAATAAACCAAATGGTAATTAGTCTTATGATTTTTCCGTGAGGTTTGCCTTATGCAAAGAAAGACAGCATAGACGTTTTTTCCTCCCTATAAGTGGGGGGGACCGAACGAGGTGAATTTAAATCTGGGTGGGACGAATCCCACCCGTCCCACCCTCTATCTGCGCCCGTGATTATGATGCCAATGACAATACTTACCTCAACATGCTTGCGCAGATTAGACGTCGAATTTTTGTATGCCGCAATGGTTGTCTTCTTGGGCACACAATCTGCATTGCATAATGAAACTGTCACCCCTTTTCTCTACGAAGCTGAAGTGATCACGTATGTAGGGCCAGGGGTGCACTTCATTACTGGAAGAAACTGCGTTTTCTGCAGGGTCGTCCACCACAGGTTCCTCAGTCTCCTCCATGTCCGCTTTATCAACACCCGTGGCCCAGGGGCTAGGCCCCTCATAGGCTACCTGTCAACCCTACCCTTACCGTTGGCCAGGAAAACACTCTTATTTTATTTGCAATACGTGTCAAGCATTTACAGTGTAAGCGCGTAATTAGCCTAGAAGCCTACGATAGGTTACGTTTGGCTCAGCGTAGCTGCGCAAGGCCCACGCTCACATCGCTCAACACATCCAACCACAGAGGGAGAGAAGAATGCGCGCATTATCATTACAGAGCCGGTTCTGATTATTACCACGGACAGGACAGCGATACTGCGTAACTTTCACGCAGGGGCATGGCCAGAGATAACCACACAAGCGCGCGTGCGCTAATGTAGACCTATGTGTTGTAAACATAAAACACACACACCTACAGACAAGTCCTTTTAAAAAATAAAATACATAAAAATAGCTCGGCGGCATGAAAACAAACATTCACTGCAAGACAAGGTGCCCTAGAATCGCCATCAGTTTTTAAATATCTATATGGACTTTGTTGTCAGGATTGCACAGCATGAGATATCAAAACTGTACCCAGATACAGGCTTCAAGTTCAGATATTGCATTCCAAATGAGGTATCCACAAGAGAAATGCGTACGAAAGCATGAGCATCAGGAGAGGGTTGCATAACAGAGATTCTATATGCAGATGATCAGGCCATACTCGCTGGATCCATCGAGGAGCTTCAGAATATTCTTCAGTTGTATGATAAGACCTACACCCGCTTTGGTTTACAAATATCATATGTCAAAACAGAAACAATGGCTTTTAACGTCAATGAGGATATCAAATGTAAACCAAGTATCATTTCCCTTGGCGGCACTAATATTAAAAACGTCCGCACCTTTAAATATCTTGGTTATAATGTCAGCAACTGTGATGAATCCTCACACTTCCTGCATGCTAGGATAAGTGCTGCATTCATGAAATGGAATGAACTGAAACACGTTCTAACTGACCACCGAATACTACTAAAAACCCATATAAAGTTCCTAGTGGCATGCGTTCGATCTCGTCTCCTGTACAGCACACAGGCATGGCAACTATCATCCAGTGAAATTCACAAAATTGAGGTAGTGTGGCACGGCTTCCTAAGGAAAATGATTAAAGGTGGATATAAACGAAAGAATGCCCCTGACCAAAAGAACACTACAAATGAAGATATAGACTGGAGCTACAAGATGTCCAATGCTGACCTCCGGAAACTGACAGGAACCCAGGATATAAAACTATCCTGCTACGTACAACAACTAAAATATATTGCTCACGTTTGCCGGATGGGCAATAACCAAGTGCAAAAGCAGCTCCTGTTTGACAAAAATGGTTACAAATGGACGAAATGGGAAAATCTGCTGGGCATAGACACCCAACAGATAAGACGTATGATGATGGACAAATCAAACTTTGAGCAACTGCTGCAACTGCTACAGCAGAAGCACCCCTAGAGAGTTTAACTTTTGACAGGGGAACATGATGATGATGATGAAGGTACTTGGCTTGGCGGCCACATGAAACGTAAACACCATGGACAGCGGCCAAACTCATAACTCTACAGACCGAAATACACGAAACCAAGTCCTACTAGGGTCTATTTTACCGATCTATGTTCAAGCATCATGCAAGTCTTCCTTCTCCTTGAATAAGACCATGCATTCAACTGCCTTTTTGACATGACTGCATCGAAATACCACTTGCAACAATATTTCACGCACTCCATCAAGAAAAAAGTTAAACATGATGAACACGGACATACTGTTTTGAGCATACGATTTTTTAAAAAGAAACTAGCTACATCAAAGTCCTTCAATAAACCCATCCTTTAGCGCAGGGGTCACCAAACTTTTTTCTCTGGGGGCCACATTGTCGTTCCTGACTGTGATGGGGGCCGGGGTCGGGTCAGCTATATCACATAGAATTGTATGACCCAGACAAATATGACCACCAGCAGGCCTCATTGTGTAGTAGAGATTACTAGCCTGGCACGGCCATCCCCACTACTATATCCATACTACTATATCAACACTTGATTCCTGGCACATATTTGTTTATCTTTACTAGTGGTTTGCAAAAGTAGTAATCAAGTCTTCACACTTTGTTTTAATTTGAAATACCACAGATATTCCATTTATTTATTTTCTAATAAAAATAACATCAAAGCTGTCAAGGTAAGAAACATCTGCCTAGTTGAGGTGATTGACACTGGCAAAGGTGAGTGGAAAATTATAAATTGTAGGTAGGCCTGTTGATATTATTAATAATATAAATAATAATTGTATGCAGCACTTAATAAAGGTCAAATAAATAGGCCTATAAAATAAATACATTTTAAAAAACAGTGAAATTATAATAATATGAGCAATAGATCAATAGATCACAGCAGTTGTGCTGTGTCCTGCATGTCATTGCTCTCATCCATGGCCAAAGCAAAAAACTCGAATTCTGACGCTTTCTCATTCAGCTGGTCATACACGTTGTCCCCCAAATCTTCGGTTCGCCTGGTCATAGTAGGTGCGGAGAGACTCACCGCATTGAGCGCATCCTTCTTGTCAGGACACACCTCCTTGGCCACAGCAAGCATGCATACTTTAACAAAGTCCCCATCAGTAAACGGCTTTCCATGGGTAACTAGTAGGTGAGCTACCTTATAGCTAGCTCAGACAGCAGCCTGGTTGATCTGGGTTTGGTGAAGGAATACATTCTGTTGTGCAGCCAGTCTGCATTTCATCCTCCGAATCCTGTCTTCTCTTGTTTGCCCTCGCAAACTAGCATACTCTTTGTGGCGGGTTTCATAGTGACGACGCAGATTATATTCTTTGAAAACCGGCACACTTTCTTTACATACAAGATAAACTGCACGGTCCTTACACTGAACGAAAACATAATCGGTGGTCCACTGTTCTTTAAAAACTCTGCACTCTCTGTCAGCTTTTTGCTTACCGCTAGCCATTTTGCTGTCCTGAACACTGACAGTTCTCTGCGCATGCGCTGCCTGTCACTGCTTGATCGCGAGCATATGACGAAAATTCGGAAAATATGAATAGTTCATTTTATAACTAAATATCAATTTTAATTGATAAAATCAACAAAATACAAGATGCAGACATGTTATTATTTGCCAAAAAGCAATTTAAAAAAATAGGCCATGACCACTTTTGGGGATTGCCTCATAGGGCCGGTTCAAGTGATGGGGGGCAGAGGGGCTGGGGGGCCGGTCAAAGGGGGGTGGCGGGCCGGATCTGGCCCACGGGCCATAGTTTGGTGACGCCTGCTTTAGCGCAAATGAGCTTAACCTAGTTCAAAGCATGACGCTAGCAGTAGCTGCATAAGGCAAAATCGTGTGGGCCTTTCGTCAACAACAAGCCACGGCGGGCAAACATTAATAATCAAGCGTCCTTACCTTAAAATGTTGTTTTGACCACAGAACTTCTCAAGTATTTCACTTAAATCTACACGGGTTAACAACACACCCAACACAGCTAGCGAGAAATGTGGATATGCGCTAGCTTTGTATTGCTATTCCCCTCAGTATGCTTACACTGTCTGCTGCCCGAACTGTGAAAATTATAGGCTACAATCTTTTCATCAATTTCTTCAGTAGATGCCGTTTTAGACATTTTATTATCCCCATCGAAATATGCTATTATACTAACAGGATTATAACTCAAATCACACAACACATATTCAAATCACAACTGATTTATTTTACTGTTGGACAGATCATAGCATATCTAGCCTAGCTGCACATAGTCTAGCTGCTGGTAGGCTGATAACTGATAAGTAGCTGATATTCTGAACAGATTGGTGATCCTTACCTTAAAAAAGTCTGTGACTTTAGGCAACGATTCTATCATTACCTGCATCTCTCTCTTTTTTCCTTTTATGTGCCCCGCTAACATGTGAACGCTTCATCTTTCAAAGTCTCTAAATTTGTGTCTCAGTAGTCTGCAGTCTTTGGCGCGCTTTCGTGCGTGACGTCACATTTTGTTACATTTTATTCTGGTACAGTTGTGGGTGTTCGTTTCGCGAACCACATCCACCATGTCTCTTACAGCAGGCTACTGTGTGCTCATTTATTTCTAACCTTATTTCTATCCGTACATTAATGTAGGCCCACGATTCCGATAGTTTATTATTTTATTAATATTACAAGGCCCCTGATTGGCTGTGGCCCAGGGGTTTGAGCCCCCCGAAGCCCCCCCCCTTAAAGCGCCGGTGCATGTCCGCCATTGTCTGTGTGAGACTCGCGCGCGCGACAACTGTCCTTCCCATGATTCATTTCCAGAACGCATTTCCCCAGGGGCGTCAGAAGCATTTTTAATGTGGGGGGGGGGGACACACTGGCAGGGGGTCCTCCGCCAGAAAAATTTTAATTAATTTTCAACAATAAGTCCTCATTCAACTAGTCCATATATTCATCAGCATGTTTTTAAACCCACCGCTACGCCTAAGATAATGAGATGAATGTGACACAATTTATCACCAACAATGACTTTATGGGTGCATTTTACTTTTTATTTTGTGTTTTCTATTTAGTTTTAGATGTAACACAACATGCCACTGGGCCAAGCAATAGTGACACTCAACTGTATGTTTAAAAATAAGAATATTCATAATCTCACACAATGAACAGGCATGACATGGCATCATGCAAACTTCATAACACAAAATCACACTGTGTCAAGCAACGGTGACACAAAAAATAACTTCACACAATGAACAGGTGCAATTTTGTTCACCACCAACAGTGACTTTAGTGGGTGCATTTTACTTTTTTCCGATTTAGCGATACTCATAACAAAAATGGCATGGCATCATGCAGTCTTCATAACACAAAATTACACTGGGTCAAGCAATGACACATAAAAGAGAACTTCACACAATGAACAAGTGCAGTTTTGTCAACCTACATGCAATGGTGGTACTACAGTAGCATTTACAGATTAGTATACCAAATAGATTTATAGATATAACTCCTTCTTATATTGGTGCCACCACAATTTCTACCACTTAATAACTTTTATCCCCCTTTCCTTCACAATCCACCTGGAATAACATCCATCTCTCTCCATCGCTTTCCATTCCTTCCCCATACACTGATTTCCCATCTTACTTTCCAGAAAACTGCCAAAGACCAGACAAAACAAGGAATCAATAAATATCATCAGAGCAGACTTGACCTCATTCTTGGCATTACAGTAAGGCAGGCCTACTGGGTTTGAATTAAATGATAGCTAACGTTAAGCTAGCTGATACATCTCCTAACATTGACTAGCCAGTTAACTGCACTAACATTTCCATTGGGACAAAAAACCCTGTCCTGTGGGGAAATTTTGACTGACTTTCCGCTTCTTTGTAAAGAATGTCCTTATGTCCATTGTGTCTGGGAGCAAATACTGCAAACAATTAATCACCAATCAAGAATACCCCATTAGGCTAAGCTTATTTCACTGTTTAGTTGAATATTAATTTAACGTGGCCTAGGGTTAATTTTGAGGGCAGATAACAAAAGAATAAGGTTTTAGCAAAAGCTACACATTGTGAGGTGGCAATGGGGCTGACGTCACCTCCTCCACTTTCCAGCAGCTGCACCAACATTTCTCTGCTCGCGCTGAGATTCACTTCACTCGCGCGCGGTGAGCTGTTGTCGGGAACGCCCGGAAAACCCGGAGTGGATTTTCAGTGGTCTGTGTATTCTCTTATCGATCAAGTGGAATGGATTCTTTCACGAAGCAATAGAAACGGCGCTGGGTGAACTCATATTTTATGTTAAATGGGGGTGGGGTCCAAACGAAGAATTATGAAATGTGAGGGGGACATGAACCCCCTTCACATTCAATGGTGGCGACGCCCATGCATTTCCCCTTTTCCGTTTTAGCCTTTTTATTTATTTATTTATTTATTTTTTACTCAGTAACGGTTGTGATGTAAAATGTACCGAAGTACACTACTTAAAACATACTTAAGTAAAAGTACACTCTTTAAAAATTACTTGAAAAAGTATAAGTACACAAAAAAGCTACTCAAGTACAGTAACGCGAGTAATGTAATTCGTTACTTTCCACCTCTGGTGGCTACTGGCTAGGTCATTACACCTGATGTCAATTTGTGTGTGTGTGTGTGTGTGTTTGTTTGTTGCAGGGATGGAGTATAAAGGGAGGGGGAGAGGAGAGAAGAGGGATTCGCTCCCCGACCACAACACGTGAGTGAGTGAGTGAGTGAAAGAAAGCAAGCAAGCTATAAAGTGAGTGGGTGTGAACACGAACTCTCGCCTGTCGTGCTTCTGTGCTCCACCCACATCGGGGATTACTACAGTGGTGCTGAAACCCGGGACGCACACCACTCACTTTATTGAGCTTTTCAGCTTTCTTTCACTCACTCACTCACTCACGTGTTATGGTCGGGGAGCGAATCCCTCTTCTCTCCTCTCCCCCTCCCTTTTAGGGGCGGAGCTACAGGGGTGGCTGGGGGGGGCACTAGCCTCCCCTGGAATCTGATTGGCTACCCCAGGTGCCCCCCCTAGATGATTGACATGTTACGGCACCGCACGAGAAAAGCCAGTTGCATTGAAGTCTGTGACTGCTAGGTTCCTCCTATACAGTAGATGGCGCAATGCAAGCTACCACAAGGCGTTGCAATCCAATTTATAATAGAAGACATGGGAAAGAAGAAAAAGAAGAAGAAGGAACCATTGAATAGAAAAGGCAGCTGTTCCTCAGCCAGATGGATTTTAAGACTGACCTATATCGGTGAGTACACGACCACAGTTTATCCCAAAATAAGTTCACGAGTCAGTGGCTCTTCTGGCCAATCGATTTTCGTTTCATAAATCAGAATGATTTGGCAATTCTTCTATTTGGTAATAGAAAAGGTGAAAATGCAGATGTAGTTAAAACTAGGTGTGTGATGTGAAGTGACCTTTAGCAGTATGAACAATGTTCAGAATTAAGTAAATCATGGCATATTTTGAAGACTAGACCCTCTTTTGAAGGAAGTACAGGGAGTGGGTTTATTACCGTGGCACTCAACCTTCTTGTTGTAAGTGCAAAAAACGCCCATTCTGCTAGGGAAAGAGTGTACGGAGCACTGTGCTACTGCTAGAAGCTAGATGCCTTCTGCACGTTCTTAATAAACAGTGGCATCTTTTGCGTCATTTGTAGAGGCTAGCCGCGGATTACAGAGAGATGGTAGATACATAGACATTTAAACATAGACGCCGCCTTCCACGTAGAATTATACGTCATCCTCGCCGCCATATTGGATGTGGCAAAGTGGAGAATAAAGATGCCTCATTCATGTGCTGCGTTTAACTGTACCAACAGGTTTACCGTCCAAACGAGATCACATGGGATTACCTTTCACAGGTGAGACTGGAAAAATACTTTTCATTGTATTTGGTCATTATAACGTAATTTTACGAACAGATTTTTCTGACTTTGTGGCTAATATGAAGTCTCGCGCATAATAGCCGCTCAGTGAAACCTGTCTCCAAACAACGAATATAATATAATAATTTATTTCAAAGCCGACCCAACCAATTTCACCACCAGCTGTCAGGTGGTGATGGCACACTCAAAAATAGAAGAGATTGGAAGCATGTCAGACTGTGAAGCAATCACATGGAGCAATCCCATTGTAATATGGTTTAATTGAATTTTTTTCCATATAGCACTGTATATTGCAAAAATTGTTTTTGGAGACATTTTATAGCCTATCTGCACGGCATTTAATGAAAGTGATGCGGAGACGGCACGGCACGGCTTCAGCAGCGTAAGCACAGCACATTATTCTACACAATCCCCGCTGAGCTCCAAAACATGCCTTGATGTGTAGATATCGTTAGTGTTGTAAATTATTGAGGCTAATATTAGACAAGCAGTCATTATATTTTGTTGTAGAAATTATGTAAATGAATGTTAGTTAAATTTTGATTGATTTGTTTTATTTACGTGAACAGGAAGTGCTTTTATTTTGAAGCCCGATTTAAGGAAATGCTTGTGTGCATTCACTTTTTTTTTTTAAGAAATGAATCTCCGAAGAAAAAGATGCCGATGTGGGTTTGTTTGTATTGCCCAATTATATTTTTCCTCTTTGTAATGCTGCAGCATTGTGTTCAGTAAAAGTTCACAAAGACAATTACGCCGTGTTCATTAATTGAAGCTTCCGTGACACTACATTTTGGTGCCGAAACCCGGGAATATTTTTTTTTCTCACTTTGAGCTTTACTGAAGTGGGAAGCTAATGCTAGCTGGATGCAGAAATGACGGAGCACATGGAAAGGATGAAGAAGAAGCGGGGGACAATCCGCGCCTCAACAACAAAGCTGTTGACTCGCATTGAGGAGGAGGTGAGCAAGGATGTACCCGACTGTGATAAACTCCGTGAAATGCTGTCAGTACTGTCAACAAAGGAGGAAAGTTTAATAGACTTGGACAAAGGCATTGAGGACGAAACGGCCACTGACGAACTGGAGACGGAAGTTGCAAACACTCAGGAGTACCAGGACCGCATTCTCACGTGGAAGGCTCGCGCCACCAGACTGATTCAGAAGGCACGTGACCCAGTGAGTGTGCGGGTGAGCGATGCAAGTATCAATTCAGTCAAATCGCCAGGTACACAGACTGTTAAACTGCCCAAGCTAATCATAGAGAAATACAGTGGAGAAATAAGCCAGTGGCAAGAATTCTGGTCTCAATATGAAACAGCAATTCATAACAATGATGCCCTGTCTAAGAGAGAAAAGTTCACTTACCTGAAGTCCTACTTGACTGGAGCAGCAGCAAGAGCTGTAGCAGGACTTACTATGACTGATGGAAATTATGATGCAGCAGTGGAATTGCTTGAGAGCCGTTTTGGAAGAAAGGACATTGTAATCAGTGCACACGTCAAAACTGTTGAACCTGGCTCCAGTGAAGAGATCAGCAGATGTAGTAGCTCTCAGACACCTCTATGATGAATGTGAAATACAAATTCGCAGTCTAGAATCATTAGGAGTTCATAGTGACACATATGGCTGTTTGTTATGCCCAGTGCTATTACAACTTATACCTGAAGACATCGCATTGGCTTACACCCGCCAGACAGACTCCAGTGGTGAATGGAAGGTGTTTGAACTCATCCGTTTCCTGCAAAATGAAGTCCAAAGCAGAGAGAGAGCACTACAGCTTACAAGACCAGGTATCACACAAAGGGACATTCAGACCAATAACAGATCGCTTGGCAAAGCAGCTCCTTTCTGTGAGAACAAACCAAAGAAGTGGAGTGTACCTTCAGCAACGGCACTGCACACAGCTAGTAATGCCCCTCAGACCTGTGTGTATTGTGACAGTGAGAACCACAAACCAGAACATTGTCCAGATAAGTCTGTGTCTGCTCGCAAGGAGAAACTGAGGAAGATGGGAAGATGTTATGTTTGCCTTGGCCCAAAACACATAGCCAAATTTTGCAGAGCTAAAGGTGTTATATGTGCTCTGTGTGGTCGCAGACATCATCAGTCAGTTTGTGAGCTAAATGAAGCTAAGACAGACACTAGCAATAACAATACAGAGACTGTTGTATCATCGGTGTCCAGTACAGTAAAACTGAAAGCTGACATCCGGAACACAGTGTTGCTCCAAACTGTGAAGGCATGGGCAGGTGGTCCAGCAGGGAGAAAGATCGTGCGCTGCCTGTTAGACGGAGGGAGTCAGAGAAGCTTCATTCGTGAGGATGTGGCAAAGGCACTAAGATTACCAGTGGTAAGACAGGAGACACTAAATCTACATACCTTTGGATCCACCACACCTGCAACAGTACAGCGCAACGTCGTGAAGGTGTGGATGGAAAATGTGTGGGATTCACAGCAAAGAATCGAGATTGAAGCTGTGGAAACCCCCCAAGTGTGCAGTGCTGTGATAAAGGTCCCTGGCAAACCCTTACAAGAAGAGATGGAGAGAAAGGGTCTACAACTAGCTGATTTCTCACTAGATGGCTGTGATGATCCAGAACTCTCAGTGTTAATAGGCGGAGACTTCTACTGGAAAGTTGTGTCAGGCAAGGTCCAGAGATTGACTAATTCATTAGTGGCCATAGAGAGCAGCTTTGGGTGGGCTTTGCAAGGACCAGTATCAACATCCAGTGTAACTGATGCGACCTGTATGCACATCAGTCTAGAAGAGGACACTCAGATTGTGAAACAGTTGCATGCCTTTTGGGAGGTGGAGTCTCTGGGCATTGTCCACGAGAAAGCTAGGAGCCCAGAAGAAGCAGAGGCACTCCAGAACTTTGAACAGACAGTAACACATAACAATGGCCGCTACCAAGTGGAGTTACCATGGCGACCTGATAAACCAGATCTCCCAGACAACTTCAGGGTCGCAAAGGGAAGGTTTGAAGGCCTCAAGAGGAGACTAAAGACGGACACAACCCTGTACACAAGGTACAGCGATGTCATTAAAGATTACCTGCAGCAAGGCATCTGTGAGGATGTACCAGCTAACACTTTAAAACAAGAAAATCCAGAGTCTGTAAAATATTACATGCCACATCATGCTGTTCTTCGAGAAGATAAGATAACTATTAAACTGAGGGTGGTTTTTGATGCATCATCACATGAAGATGGTAGCCCCTCACTCAATGACTGTTTACTGACTGGGCCAAATCTCAACCCTAATCTACTAGATGTGCTGATCAAGTTCAGACTTCACCAGATAGCCTTTACTGCTGATATTACCAAGGCCTTCTTGCAGATAGCTTTAGCAGAGAAAGATAAAGATGCTGTGAGGTTCCTGTGGCTGCAGGGGCCCCCAACCAAAGACAGTGAAAATGATCTGCGCATCTTGAGAATGAGCAGAGTAGTATTTGGAGTGTCACCCAGCCCTTTCTTGTTAGCTGCAACAATCAGAAAACATATCAAGCAGTATGAAACAGAGCAGCCCAAGACAGTGGAGGCGCTGAGGGAGTGCCTTTATGTAGATGATTTCATTGCCAGCGCAAGTAATGTGGATGAAGCACTTTCAGTCACTACAAAGGCAAAAGAGATTCTGTCCCATGCTGGCATGAACCTATGCAAATGGATAACTAATTCACCAGAACTGAGAGCTAAGTGGACAGAAAGTGGAATGGAGCACACAACAGAAACAGCCACTTGTGGAAATGTACTGAAGGTGTTGGGACTAGTATGGAGATCAGAGAAGGATGACTTTGTGTTTGACCTAAAGGGACTCTGTCATTATGAAAGGCAAGGAAAACACAAAGAGAAATGTACTACAGACATCAGCTCATGTCTTTGACCCAATCGGGTTTCTCACCCCCTTCACCATCAGAGCCAAGTGCCTGTTCCAGGAACTGTGGGAGAGGGGAGTTGGTTGGGATGATCAGCTGCCTTCAGACCTGGCTGAAAAATGGGACCGGTGGTGTGCAGAGTTGCCACAGCTCCACCAGCTGGACATACCAAGATGGTACCAAATAGACATTAACCCAGACTCACAGACTGTCAAGCTACACGTTTTCTGTGATGCCAGCGAAAGGGCGTACAGTGCTGTTGCCTATTTGCAAGGAGAGAACAAAGAAAAGGAGATTGTGACAAGTTTTGTGGCATCCAAGTCAAAGGTAGCCCCCTTAAAGAAAATGACATTACCACGCTTGGAACTTATGGGAGCACTGATTGGAGCAAGGCTAGGTAATAATCTTCTCAAGCCACTCAACATGAAAATAAATCAGTTAAACATGTGGACAGACTCAATGATTGTTCTTCACTGGATACGCAGCACAACACAAAGGTGGAAGCCGTTTGTGGCCAACAGAGTGGCTGAGATACAAGGTCTCACAAATCCTGAACTGTGGTCTCACTGCAATGGCAAAAACAATCCTGCTGACTTGCCCACCAGAGGGCAGAGTGTAGAGAACCTCCTGCAAAGCCAGTTATGGTGGAGTGGACCCATCTCACTGTCATCTGCAGAAGAAGTAGAAAGCATTGAGGACTGCATTGCAGATGAGGTAAGCAGGGAGCTTATGTCTAAGTTTCAGACAGTAGTACAGCTTAGCACCGTTGAGCAGGCTGAGCCATTGTTAGACCTAGGAAAATACAGCAGGTTGAAAACAGTACTGAGAATAACTGCATGGGTGCAAAGGTTCATAACTAATGCCCGCTCCTCTCCAAGAACTCAAGGAGAGTTAACTACTGAGGAGCTCACTGCAGCAGAAGTGTACTGGGTAAAAGTGACACAAAACCAGAGTTTCAGTCAAGAAATCTGTCAGCTGAAGTCTGGAAGAGATATCAAGAAAGACTCAAAAATCAGAGACTTGAAGCCGTTTTTTGATGAAAATGGCCTTGTTAGTGTGGGAGGCAGGCTACAGCACACTGATTTCAGCTTCAGGGAGCAGCACCCATGGGTGCTGCCTGCAAATCACAAATTCTCTGAGTTGCTAGCTCAGGACTGTCATGAGAGAGTGATGCACTCTGGGATTAAAGACACTCTGGTGCAAATGAGGGAAAGATACTGGGTTTTGAGGGGGAGACAGCTGGTCAAGCAAGTGGTAGCACATTGTCACATCTGCAGGAGACTTAAGCTTAAGCCAGTGCAGCAAGTTACAGCTCCATTACCAAGAGACAGAGTCACAGAGTCCCCACCCTTTGAAGTAACTGGGGTAGATTTTGCAGGGCCGCTCTATGTTAAATGTAGTGGTCAGCCTAAGAAGGCATACATTGCACTATTTACTTGTGCTGTTACCAGAGCAGTGCATTTAGAGCTAGTTTCAGATCAGACTACTGAAAACTTTCTGTTAGCCTTAAGAAGATTTATTGCAAGGCGAGGGCTGTGTAAAGTTATTTACTCAGACAATGCTAAAATGTTCAAAAGAGCAGACCAAGACCTGAAGGAGCTGTGGAGGTCATTCAGAAAATCAGAGCTCACTGACTTTTTCACGGACAAGGGGATCACCTGGAAGTTTATTGTGGAGAGAGCTGCTTGGTGGGGCGGCTTCTGGGAAAGACTTGTGAGATCTGTAAAAACATGTTTGAAGAGGGTCCTAGGGAAAGCTTCACTCACCTTTGAGGAGCTGACAACCATGCTTGCAGAGGTAGAGGCTGTGCTGAATTCCCGGCCTCTCTCCTATGTCCATAATGACGCATCAGAGCCCCAGCCGCTTTCACCCTCACATTTCCTGGTTGGGAAAAGACTCACCTCTCTGCCACCACAGACTATGATATCTTCATCTAAGGCAACTAATGTAAGCAGAGAGGACATGGGCAAGAGATGGAGGTACCGGCAGAGGCTGTTAACCAGCCTTTGGAACAGCTGGCGGAAGGACTACTTGATGGACTTAAAATCAGCTCACCAGTGTGACACACCCACACCCACCACGCTGAAGGTGGGAGATGTCATACTGATTGGAGAGGACAATATGCCCAGGCAAACCTGGAAAATGGGCAGGATTGTTGAGTTGTTTTCAGGCAGAGATGGACTTGTTCATTCCTGCACTGTTCGTACATCTACAGGCAGTCTGTTGCGGAGACCTATTCAGTTGATATATCCATTAGAGATAAGTTAAGTAATAAGTGAATCGATATGAACACCTGTTCATCGGGCGGGAGGATGTTCTAAATTATTGAGGCTAATATTAGACAAGCAGTCATTATATTTTGTTGTAGAAATTATGTAAATGAATGTTAGTTAAATTTTGATTGATTTGTTTTATTTACGTGAACAGGAAGTGCTTTTATTTTGAAGCCCGATTTAAGGAAATGCTTGTGTGCATTGACGTTTTTTTTTTTAAGAAATGAATCTCCGAAGAAAAAGATGCCGATGTGGGTTTGTTTGTATTGCCCAATTATATTTTTCCTCTTTGTAATGCTGCAGCATTGTGTTCAGTAAAAGTTCACAAAGACAATTACGTCGTGTTCATTAATTGAAGCTTCCGTGACACTACAGTTAGTAGCCTACGATAGTAGCAGCGGAATAAAAAAAAAAAAACGTTTCCGATAGCTTGATTCCGGTATAGGCCTGCTGCATGTTGAGGAAATTTAGGTCACACCTCCCACGGAATATTGATGGGTATTTCGCACACTATTTATAACCTTCACATTAAAAGTTATATATTTTGTTTTGATGCCTGTTTGTTTCCCAAATATATATGTGTGTGTGTGTGTGTGTGTGTGTGTGTGTCTTAATGGGTGAATAAAAGGCATCGAGTTAAATATTATTGTAGAAAGGGGCTTTATGAAGTTCAGTCCACTTACTTGCATTGGTTTACGGGGAAGATTTGCCACATCAAATATGGCGGACACTCTGACGTATCCCAGCAACAGGGCCACCAGCTCAATGCGGTGTTTGTTTATATGTCTATGTGGTAGATATTTGTGTGATGATTTGGGTTCTTAGTTTATTGACTTTAAGTTGGACCTACTCGGCATTGCTGGTATGGTAGCTTATGGTCACGCATTAAGGGGGTGTGGAGTTGGTGGACAGAAAAGATGTAGGCAGTGAGTGTAATTTTAACCCTTGTAATGTAATATCTATGTTGGATATGAAAATACTGCATTTTGTTTTCATAAGGGAAGTCATGCTAGGAGTAACAAAGACAGTTTTTTTCAGTTGAGATTTTTTTTTTTGTGGAAAGTTGATGGTTTGATGGACTACTGGCTGTGTGAACAACTGACTATATGTACCTGTGTGTGTGTGTGAGTGACTGTGTAACTGACTCAGTGTGTCAGTAACTGAGTAACTGTGTGACTTGAGTTACTATGTGCATTTTAGTTCCAGTCAATGGTGTCAGGGTGTTGGTAAATGCACTGTATTCATTTTGTACATTAATAAACTACAAATTACACTCAAAATGACATCTTCTGTGTGCTTAATACATAGCTACTTAAACATGATTGTAAATTGAAAGTATTGTTTATAAGTTTATTTATTTAAGAAGGATCAATGTGTATTAATTAACATGTAAATGCACTAGAAATAATCACTGACTAGTTTTCTTTCATCTGTAGTCCCTGGAATTTTAATGTTGAAAGAAAGAAAGGTGTGTATGTATATATAACAAAAAGACAAAAATAATTAGAAGTCATGACATGGCCAAGAACACAAGACAAGAACAGGTGCAACACCATGTAAGAATAAATAATAATAATAACAATAATGCATAATTTAAACACATAAGATAAAAAACAGATATACAGCACACAATCGCTAACATTAATCGTGAGTGCTCGTGCATATTTGTGTGTGTAGTAGTAGGAACCATTGACCCCCCTGAAATAGTCCTGGCCACCCCCTTGCCCCCCCAAGGAAAAAAGTCTAGTTCCGCCACTGCTCCCTTTATACTCCATCCCTGCAACAAACACGCACAAATTGACATCAGGTGTAATGACCTAGCCACTTACCTTCCCCAACCCCGCCCTCCATTCAGACTGCTGCTTGGCCACGCCCCCGCTGACACAACCACATCCGCAAATTTAGGCATCTTAAAATGTTTGTATTAATGCCAAATAAAATATTCAGCACAAATTATATATGAGGGACATAAATTTATAATTTATAAATTTTATTTTAAACACGTTTTTAGTTAGCGGGACTGCAGCTTATCACCGCCCGCACCCGCATTGTGCACTCCCCCTCCCACCCGCGCCCGCAATGAGCTTTCAAAATTTGTCCCGCGCCGCACTGCTTTGCGGCGGGTCCCGTGGGTCCTTCAACTCCCGCGGGAGTGCAGGGCTCTACTCCCAACCACTACAATTCTAAGATTCCATCTTCTTTTGGAGGCATCAAATGTCATATTTTTTTAAGAAGAGAGTTGTTTTCCTTCTTGCAATTTGCAACAGAGAGAATTCACGTCTTCTATTACAGTTTCTACCTGACTGCTTTAAAAATATAGCTTCAAAAGCATCTACAAATGTTTACTGGAGGTTTGCTGTTATTTACAGTGTCTTCCACTAACTGTAGTCTCAGTCATGTTTCCTCTTGCATTTTCTATATTCACTTCAGTGGTGCGAGCAGGGCGGCACGGTGGTGTAGTGGTTAGCGCTGTCGCCTCACAGCAAGAAGGTCCTGGGTTCAAGCCCAGCAGCTGATGGGGGCCTTTCTGTGTGGAGTTTGCATGTTCTCCCCGTGTCCGCATGGATTTCCTCTGGGTGCTCCAGTTTCCCCCACAGTCCAAAGACATGCAGGTTAGGTTAATTGGTGGCTCTAAATTGACCGTAGGTGTGAGTGTGAATGGTTGTTTGTCTCTGTGTTAGCCCTGCAATGACCTGGCAACTTGTCCAGGGTGTATCCCGCCTCTCGCCCATAGTCAGCTGAGATAAGCTCCAGCTTGCCTGTCACCCTGTACAGGATAAGCGGCTACAGATAATGGATGGATGGATGGATGGATGGTGCGAGCAGAGCAAACATCTGCTGAACATAGGAGTCTTCTTTGGTTTTTATACTTTTTTGTCAGACGTGGTTCTGAAGTTACAGGTCTTCCTCAAACTGCCTTTCCAAAGACCTTCTGATATACATGTAGTTGTGTATGACAGCATGAATAATTTCTTTGCTCTCCATTGTCATGTCAGTGGACTTTCTGTAACCTTATGTATATTTAGGCAGAACAAACTAGATGCTAAAAGCAAGGGCCACTTAGCACAAATGTTAGCTGAACTAAGTTTTCCACTAACACACGAAAGAAACAAAGACTAAGGTTATGGGCAATTCCATGTAAATGTCAACCTCACCATGCAAAAATAAAGCAACATGTAATACATCAAAACCACTTCCAGAGATATCACCTAGTCCTGTATTTTACAGATGTGAATAAGTTGAACCAATTTGTAACCAACCTAATGTGTCACTGTCAGTCTTTCTTCCTTATAATGTAAAACCCAAGCTAAAATCAACTATGATCATGTACAATTCTATATTATTGCCACAAGCCACAGAAATGTATGCTAAAATCCACAAAACAGCAAAACAATAGAAATCCTAAATATTATTTAAGAACTTTGATAGTTTTAGCTGATATTTAGAGAGTTTTTCAAAGGGTTATGGTGGTTAAATTGCTGATTTTCTAAACATATGCCATGTCCATTTCAGACGCGTCACATCCATAACGGAATTTCGTCACATCCATAACGATGACTTTTCCTTCCGAAACTCTGCATGAAATACAAAATATTTTAAACAAAGATTTTTTTAATATTCACCTTGGACCCCTCTATCAAATGGATATCTCCATTTCGACATTAGGTTTACAATTTCACAGAGTTTGATAAAAATGTACAGTCACCCAAGAAAAGTGATACTTTTTCTGTCACGTCCATAACGCATCTTTTATTGGCGTTTTCTGGCATGCCCTAGATGTACTATGGGAATTGTTCTTGTTCTATCACTTCTCCAGTATGGTACAGCCTTAAAATATGCAACACCTGTTTAAATACTGGGAGACAATAAAACATGCACTGGGTCATTTGTTGCCATTTTGAGTTCAAGTGTCACGTCCATAATGCTGGAATTGCTCTTTTATATACTGCAGACAAAACTCAACATCCACTTTTGTCAATTGATATCAACCTCATGCACAAAATAGAAGTTTATCCCAAGATTTCTGTGGAGCAAAATCATGTTACTTACATGCATCTTGGTCCACCCTGCAAGAAAACAAAAAAGCATAAATATCACTTCAGGAAATAGATTTTGATGTGACTAGGTAAGTTAGTACTCATCACTTCTCTTTACACCCAAAACTACAGATTGGTAAAGAAACCTCACACAGGTTTCTGTTGTGTCAAAATGACTCATAACAGGTTATTTAAAATGGTATTGGGTTACTGAAGAGAAAATAAAATGTATAAAGTGATAAATTAAAAAAAAAATCTTCTGGTACTCCTGTAAACATACACACAGGTGGCACTTCAATACAACACTACTCCAGAACTCTAGTTTTAAAAAATGATTGAAATATAATCTCAAAACATTTCTTGAAATTAATTCTGAGACAGTGTCTTCACCCCAAATAGTTTGGGGAAACAACGAAATGCTTTATAAGGGGGGAATCCATGTCATTCACATCCCATTTAAAGGTACCTAGATAATATAGAATCATACAACTAGAAGGGGAGATACAGACGCTAGAATCTGACCAAAAACATAAATTCTCTGACTAGACCCACTCAACTCTTTTGGCTCTAAAATTTGAATTAAACAATCTGCTTAAGTCTAAAGCTGAATTTGTAATCCACCAAACCAGAGTAACATACTATAGTCAGACTGAAAGCTCAAATAGAATATTAGCAGCCAAATTAAAGCAAAATGAATCATTTTCTACTATTAATACAATTCAGACCCCATCAGGAACTGTTACTTATTACCCAGATGTAGCAAAATATACTTTTAGATCATTTTATTCTCATCTCTACACAGCTGAATCCAGTCCCAGTTTGACTGCCCTCAAATCATATCTGTCAGAGCTCAATGTACCTTCACTGACCAATGCTGATGCAGAATAATTGAACTACCAATTACTCTCTTACAATTTAAAGAAGCCCCTAATTCAATGCAAAAAGCGAAATCTGCAGGTCTTGATGGCCTGCCCCTGGAGCTGTTCTTTGAACTGTGGGATATTATTGGGCCACTCATTTTAGACTTGATAAATTTTGCTTGAGACACAGGGTCTTTTTGTTGTGACCAAAATACATTGCTTACAACCCCGATTCCAAAAAAGTTGGGACAAAGTACAAATTGTAAATAAAAACGGAATGAAATGATGTGGAAGTTTCAAAATTCCATATTTTATTCAGAATAGAACATGGATTACATATCAAATGTTTAAACTGAGAAAATGTATCATTTAAAGAGAAAAATTAGGTGATTTTAAATTTCATGACAACACATCTCAAAAAAGTTGGGACAAGGCCATGTTTATCACTGTGAGACATTCCCTTTTCTCTTTACAACAGTCTGTAAACGTCTGGAGACTGAGGAGACAAGTTGCTCAAGTTTAGGGATAGGAATGTTAACCCATTCTTGTCTAATGTAGGATTCTAGTTGCTCAACTGTCTTGGGTCTTTTTTGTCGTATCTTCCGTTTTATGATGCACCAAATGTTTTCTATGGGTGAAAGATCTGGACTGCAGGCTGGCCAGTTCAGTACCCGGACCTTTCTTCTACGCAGCCATGATGCTGTAATTGATGCAGTATGTGGTTTGGCATTGTCATGTTGGAAAATGCAAGGTCTTCCCTGAAAGAAACGTCGTCTGGATGGGAGCATATGTTGCTCTAGAACCTGGATATACCTTTCAGCATTGATGGTGTCTTTCCAGATGTGTAAGCTACTCATGTCACACGCACTAATGCAACCCCATACCATCAGAGATGCAGGCTTCTGAACTGAGCACTGATAACAACTTTGGTCGTCCTTCTCCTCTTTAGTCCAAATGACACGGCGTCCCTGATTTCCATAAAGAACTTCAAATTTTGATTCGTCTGACCACAGAACAGTTTTCCACTTTGCCACAGTCCATTTTAAATGAGCCTTGGCCCAGAGAAGACGTCTGCGCTTCTGGATCATGTTTAGATACGTCTTCTTCTTTGAACTATAGAGTTTTAGCTGGCAACAGCAGATGGCACGGTGAATTGTGTTCACAGATAATGTTCTCTGGAAATATTCCTGAGCCCATTTTGTGATTTCCAATACGGAAGCATGCCTGTATGTGATGCAGTGCCATCTAAGGGCCCGAAGATCACGGGCAGCCAGTATGGTTTTCCGGTCTTGACCCTTACGCATAGAGATTCTTCCAGATTCTCTGAATCTTTTGATGATATTATGCACTGTAGATGATGATATGTTCAAACTCTTTGCAATTTTACACTGTCAAACTACTTTCTGATATTGCTCCACTATTTGTCGGCACAGAATTAGGGGATTGGTGATCCTCTTCCCATCTTTACTTCTGAGAGCCGCTGCCACTCCAAGATGCTCTTTTTATGCCCAGTCATGTTAATGACCTATTGCCAATTGACCTAATGAGTTGCAATTTGGTCCTCCAGCTGTTCCTTTTTTGTACTTTTAACTTTTCCAGCCTCTTATTGCCCCGTCCCAACTTTTTTGAGATGTGTTGCTGTCATGAAATTTCAAATGAGCCAATATTTGGCATGAAATTTCAAAATGTCTCACTTTCGACATTTAATATGTTGTCTATGTTCTACTGTGAATACAATATCAGTTTTTGAGATTTGTAAATTATTGCATTCCATTTTTATTTACAATTTGTAGTTTGTCCCAACTTTTTTGGAATCGGGGTTGTATATTGGTACTGTTTAAGAAAGATAAACCTCCTCCAAGATGTGGCAGCAAAGGCCAATATCTCTTATTACAACAGAACTAAAGCTTTTTGCTAAAGTTTTAGTTAGAAGACTAGAGCAGCATGTTGGCAAGCTAATTCATCACAACCAAACAGGTTTTTTTTAAAGGGGAGACTGGCGTCGGACAATATCAGACAGCTTTTCCATATTATGCATGCATCTGAATCAGCTGAGCACTCAGTGGCTGTGTTCAGTTTGGATGTGCAAAAAGCCTTCGATAGGGTGGTTTGGGAATACCTCTCAGTGGTTCTGGAGGAATTTGAATTTGGAAGAAATTTAGTATAAATGGTTACAGGGTTTACCCTAGAAAAACTGGAAAGACTAGTAGTCCCTGGAGTGCAGCAAGGTGCAAAGAGCATGCTGGTGAAGGCAGCATGTAAGCTAGAGGGGTCAGGGGAAAAAAGATTTTGCAGCACAAGGTCTCATGTCTGATCCACTTTCTGTTGGTGACCCTCGGCCACAGCTGAGGAAGCATACTTTGCATTTTCTCTGCAGAAATGCAGTCTAGTTCCAGCTTGTGCTTTCTTTTCACATTATTGTGGCACTTACAGTGCTCAGCGTAAATGAGTACACCCCCTTTGAAAAGTAACATTTTAAACAATATCTCATTGAACACAAACAATTTTCCAAACTGTTGACAAGACAAAGTTTAATATAACATCTGTTTAACATAATGTGAAAGTAAGGTTAATAATATAACTTAGATTACACATTTTTTTTTCAGTTTTACTCAAATTAGGGTGGTGCAAAAATGAGTACACCTCACAACAAAAACTACTACATCTAGTACTTTGTATGGCCTCCATGATTTTTAATGACAGCACCACATCTTCTAAGCATGGAATGAACAAGTTGGCGACATTTTGCAACATCAGTCTTTTTCCATTCTTCAACAATGACCTCTTGTAGTGACTGGATGCTGGATGGAGAGTGATGCTCAACTTGTCTCTTCAGAATTCCCCAAAGAAAATAATTTCTTTACACCACAAAGGTGAAGGCTACAAGATGATCAGCAAAGCTTTACTTATCAGTCAGAATACTGTAGCAAAAGTGGTACAAAAATTTAAGGAAGATGGAACTGCAACCATCTCACAGAGACGTCCAGGTCATCCATGAAAGTTAACACCTCGACAGGAGCGTCTTCTGATGAGAAGGGTTGAAGAAAATCGGCATGCAAGTTCACTGCAGTTATCTAAAGAAGTAGAAAGCCAAACTGGGGTGACTATTTCCCGTGACACAATACGGCGTACACTGCAGAGGAATGGCATGCATGGACGCCGTCCACGAAAGAAGCCTCTCCTAAAGCCCAGGCACAAAAAAGCCCGCCTAGAGTTTGCCAGGGCCCATGCTGACAAAGATAAAGACTACTGGGACTCTATACTCTGGAGTGATGAAACCAAGATAAATGTTTTTGGAACTGATGGTTTCAAAACTGTATGGCATCGCAAAGGTGAGGAATACAAAGAAAAATGCCTGGTGCCTACAGTGAAACATGGTGGTGGCAGTGTCCTTATGTGAGGCTGCAGGAGTGCTGCTGGTGTCGGGGAGCTGCATTTCATTGATGGCATCATGAATTCACAGATATATTGCTCTATACTGAAAGAGAAGATGCTACCATCACTCCGTGCCCTTGGTCTTCGCGCACTTTTCCAACATGACTAAATACACATCTAAGGCCACTGTTGGATTTCTGAAGAACAACAGGGTGAAAGTGATTCAGTGGCCAAGTATATGTCTCCTGATCTGAACCCAATCGAACACCTATGGGGAATTCTGAAGAGACAAGTTGAGCATCACTCTCCATCCAGCATCAAATCACTAAAAGAGGTCATTGCTGAAGAATGGAAAAAGATTGATGTTGCAAAATGTCGCCAACTTGTTCATTCCATGCCTAGAAGACTTGGTGCTGTCATTAAAAATCATGGAGGCTATACAAAGTACTAGATGTAGTAGTTTTTGTTGTGGGGTGTACTCATTTTTGCACCACCCTAATTTGAGTAAAACTGAAAAATGTGTAATCTAAGTTATATTATTAACCTTACTTTTTCCCGTTATAAGTTAAACAGATGTTATATTAAATTTTGTCTTATCAACATTTTGGAAATTGTTTGTGTTCATTGAGATATTGTTTAAAATGTTACTTTTCAAAGGGGTTGTACTCATTTACGCTGAGCACTGTATATGCTACACAATGAGGCTTATTTAAAAACTGATAAATTTGGTAAAATACTTGTAAAACTAGCAAAACTATGATGTAAACAGAGAATATAAACAGCTGAGTTGCTCCAAGTGACCACTACTTGACGTCATTGCATATGTCAAGACCATCTGGCATTTTAAAGAAAATTTGTTTTTCTCAAACATTATTTGGTCTCTGAAAATGAAAGTTTGATTTCTGAAACCTGCGACTACTTTTACTTAAAATAAGTTTGAGAATAAATCCGCTGAAGGATCCCTTTAAACTTTGTAATCATTCCCCAGTCTGGTTTAACTATAATTTACGACAGGACACTGGCCCACATTTCAATGATACGATAAGTGGTCCTCTGGAGGAATCCATAGTCTTCAAAATATCTCATCTCATCATCTCTAGCCACTTTATCCTGTTCTACAGGGTCGCAGGCAAGCTGGAGCCTATCCCAGCTGACTACGGGCGAAAGGCGGGGTACACCCTGGACAAGTCGCCAGGTCATCACAGGGCTGACACATAGACACAGACAACCATTCACACTCACATTCACACCTACGGTCACTTTAGAGTCGCCAGTTAACCTAACCTGCATGTCTTTGGACTGTGGGGGAAACTGGAGCACCTGGAGGAAACCCATGTGGACACGGGGAGAACATGCAAACTCCACACAGAAAGGCCCTCGCTGGCCACGGGGCTCGAACCCGGACCTTCTTGCCGTGAGGCGACAGTGCTAACCACTACACCACCGTGCTGCCATCTTCAAAATATGTATGACAGAAATAGACTAGTTCCATTTCAAAAGCTTAATGAGATATATTCTCTTACTGTATTCTCTTGGTTCCTCTACCTTCAACTGAAATCAGCAATTCGTGCCCATGGAATCCCCTGGGACTTGCCTCTAATCTCTCATCCATTAAGCACTTGGATTGAGCTGAGAACATCCTCTGCTGGTCTAGTATCCAACACTTAGAATCATCGGGCCACAAAAAATGGCAAAACTCTTGGGGTGATTGAGTCCTGGAATTGTAACTTAGAGGGACAGGACATTGAACTTGACTGGGACAATATTTGGGCCAATATATTTATTTTGTCAAAAAAAAAAAACAGCACATCAACTCATACACTATAAGTTTGTGCACAAATACAAGCACTTTAAAATGAAGATTACAAACAGCCCAAACTGTACTAAATGTCCCCAGAATACTTTCAGCACATACCTTCACGTGTTTTGGGAATGCACTCCAGTTTCTGATTTCTGGAGTAAAGTGGCCAAGTACAGTGTCCTCTTGCAAAAGTATTCATCTCCCTTGGTGTTTCTCCTGTTTTGTCGCAGTACAAGCTGGAATTAAAACTGATTTTTTGGGGGGTTAGCACCATATGATTTACACAACATGCATACCACTTTAAAGGTGAAAATTGTTTTATTGTGACACAAACAATAATGAAGATGAACCCCCCCCCCCCCCCCCCCCCCCCCGAAATCTGGAGTATGCATAGATATTCACCCCCAAAGTCAATTCTTTGTAGAACCACCTTTTGCTGCAATTACAGCTACAAGTCTCTTGGGTTATGTCTCGATTAGCCTAAAATCCATTTAAATTCCAGCTTGTAATGCAACAAAACAGGACAAATGCCAAGAGGGATGAATACTTTTGCAAGACTCTGTAGCTGGAAGAAATTCTGAAATTTCCAATTCCTAAACACCCTACTTTGTTACTGTTTAATGACAATTCTGTCCTGAGGGATAACACCAGGTTAATCCTTAGGAAGATCATATTTGCAGGTTTAACTGCTGCCAAGAAGACGTTAATACACTTAAGGTTTTCTCCTGAGCCTCCATGAATTAGAGAATGGCTGAATTGTTTCAAGGATATTGCCCTTAAAGAAAGATCATTGACTGTAATTCATACAGTGGTGCTTGAAAGTTTGTGAACCCTTTAGAATTTTCTATATTTCTGCATAAAGATGACCTAAAACATCTTCAGATTTTCACACAAGGCCTGAAAGTAGATAAAGAGAACCCAATTAAACAAATGAGACAAAATATTATACTTGGTCATTTATTTATTGTGGAAAATGATCCAATATTACATATCTGTGAGTGGCTAAAGTATGTGAACCTCTAGGATTAGCAGTTAATTTGAAGGTGAAATTAGAGTCAGGTGTTTTCAATCAATGGGATGACAATCAGGTGTGAGTGGGCACCCTGTTTTATTTAAAGAACAGGGATCTATCAAAGTCTGATCTTCACAACACGTTTGTGGAAGTGTATCATGGCACGGAAAGGAGATTTCTGAGGACTTCAGAAAAAGCGTTGTTGATGCTCATCAGGCTGGAAAAGGTTACAAAACCATCTCTAAAGAGTTTGGACTCCACCAAACCACAGTCAGACAGATTGTGTACAAATGGAGGGAATTCAAGACCATTGTTACCCTCCCCAGGAGTGGTCGACCAACAAAGATCACTCCAAGAGCAAGGCGTGTAATAGTCGGCAAGGTCACAAAGGACCCCAGGGTAACTTCTAAGCAACTGAAGGCCTCTCTCACATTGGCTAATGTTAATGTTCACGAGTCCACCATCAGGAGAACACTGAACAACAATGGTGTGCATGGCAGGGTTGCAAGGAGAAAGTCACTGCTCTCCAAAAAGAACATTGCTGCTCATCTGCAGTTTGCTAAAGATCACGTGGACAAGCCAGAAGGCTATTGGAAAAATGTTTTGTGGATGGATGAGACCAAAATAGAACTTTTTGGTTTAAATGAGAAGCGTTATGTTTGGAGAAAGGAAAACACTGCATTCCAGCATAAGAACCTTTTCCTATCTGTGAAACATGGTGGTGGTAGTATCATGGTTTGGGCCTGTTTTGCTGCATCTGGGCCAGGACGGCTTGCCATCATTGATGGAACAATGGATTCTGAATTATACCAGTGAATTCTAAAGGAAAATGTCAGGACATCTGTCCATGAACTGAATCTCAAATGAAGGTGGGTCATGCAGCAAGAAAACGACCTTAAGCACACAAGTCGTTCTACCAAAGAATGGTTAAAGAAGAATAAAGTTAATGTTTTGGAATGGCCAAGTCAAAGTCCTGACCTTAATCCAATCGAAATGTTGTGGAAGGACTTGAAGTGAGCAGTTCATGTGAGGAAACCCTCCAACATCCCAGAGTTGAAGCTGTTCTGTATGGGGGAATGGGCTAAAATTCCTCCAAGCCGGTGTGCAGGACTGATCAACAGTTACCGAAAACGTTTAATTGCAGTTATTGCTGCACAAGGGGGTCACACCAGATACTGAAAGCAAAGGTTCACATACTTTTGCCACTCACAGATATGTAATATTGGATCATTTTCCTCATTAAATAAATGACCAAGTATAATATTTTTGTCTCATTTGTTTAACTGGGTTCTCTTAATCTACTTTTAGGACTTGTGTGAAAATCTGATGATGTTTTAGGTCATCTTTATGCAGAAATATAGAAAATTCTAAAGGGTTCACAAACTTTCAAGCACCACTGTAAAGCCCAGGCATCCTCTGTAGAGGCTGGGATAGCCTCATTGGTTCTCTATCAGACCCACAGCTTCTTGCATAACTATATCTTTGATAAAGGAGACTGATCCTGTAAGAAAATCTACACACTGCCCATTTTTCTTACATGCTAAGCTTATCTTAGGTAAGGTATAGTTGTTGTTTTGCTTCCACTTTTTTGGGTATGCGTACTTAGTGTTATTTTTACTAATTGTACTTTTATTTCTATGTTCTGTCCACTTTTCATTTTGCAAGGCAATGGTAATATGTATGTAATTTCTGTGACAAAAGATAATAAAAAGGGTGAACACACACACACACACACACACACACACACACACACACCCCTTCTGGTAACCTTTGGTAAACTGTGACAGTTAAAGTGCCAGCCTAACAAAAATTACATCATAAAATCCTGGGTTTTGTGTGTGTGATATGCTCAAAAAGGTTGTAAAGTTCACTGATAAATAAATAGTTTTGCGTTCGGGTTTCTGTCGGTGGGGGGTTTATAGCATCAATGTAGCTGACTTTATGTTAGGACTGTTAATGTTATAGTCATGTTGTCTGTTGTTGCCCAAATGAGGATGGGTTCCCTTTTGAGTCTGGTTCCTCTCGAGGTTTCTTCCTCATGTCGTCTGAGGGAGTTTTTCCTTGCCACCATCACCACAGGCTTGCTCATTGGGGATAGATTAGGGATAAAATTAACTCATATTTTAAGTCGTTCAAATTCTGTAAAGCTGCTTTGCGACAATGTTTATTGTTAAAAGCGCTATACAAATAAACTTGACTTGACTGATAAATAAAAAATTGGTTCAAAAAAATATAGAGATTTTTAACATCTAAATTCTGTTCCAAAAATCACTAAAAGCTTGTCCACCATTATTAGATCGCAGCGATTCACAGGTAAGTGGTGCTGCATGTGTGATGTCATATGCGCCACTGCCTTCTTTTGTGTCCACACTGACTCTATACTATTCTCTGCAATGGCGTGCGTTCTTGATACTGATTCTTTTGAAAAAGACATGAAAGCTCGTCAAATTCATCCTCAATCTTTGGTTGGTTGTCTGAGGACGATTTAGAACCTATAGTCATGGAGAAAGAGGCGGACAAATACGCAAGCTAAGTCACTCAGGAAGAAGAAGAGCAACAACTGCTTGAGCCGTTTTCTGGAACCCAGGAAGTTAATACATAGTACAAATTATAGTTTGCTTTTTATTTTTATTACTGATTTGGTGTTCAACATTCACAGTTATGATAAAGCAGTGTCTCTATGTAATTGTCATCTTTGTAACCTCACTTGGCAGGCACAAGGCTAAATAATGTCAGTAATTAGGCACTTTCACTTTCAGTACTGGAGATAGCAGGAGCGGATGGCACATTGTGCCATATGCATTGTATGCTTCAAGCACGCAGCAGCCAGGAATGTGTTAGGATTCACCTCTAAAGCCAAGTTGCTCATAAAACTACAACCTTTTCTGGTTCTAACAGTATCAACTAGGACCATGTAGACCCTTTCTATTTTGTGCTACAAAATTAAGTAATGGTGTGTGTGTGTGTGGGGGGGGGGGTGTCAGCACGCAGTTGTCGTTATTAATTTTTACTAAAATCACTGTATCTCTGCAACCATAAAGGATTTAATGAAGATGAAGGCGCAATCAGGATGAAGGCGCAAGATGAAGGCGCAATCAGGGCACCTATATAAAAACTCTGAAAACACACAATCACTGTGAAGTATTGCGCTACTTTACGTACACATTATCAAGCCTTATCTCCTGTTTTCCTGATTTTTTTTTTTGTGCGCACGCTTCCGTCTTTGCTTGTTGCTAATCTGTTTATGTCTTTTGCTTGTTTACTGTTTTTGAACTCTTTTCGCCGATTTGGATTGTTTGCTTGTTGTCACCTTTATAAATAAAACTCTCTTCTGCACATACATCCATCTCCAACCCTTCCCTGACACTTACGGTGTCCCTTTACATATGTACTCTAGTCGAACACACAAAAATTTAAAACAATTTTTACTTGAATAACACCCCACGGTGTTCAACTTATGCCCCCAGAAATTGATTAATCAACAACATTAATTCTGTGTGTCATTGTTGTTTAGATATTGTACATTTTTCAAACATTACACTACATTACAGTTATTTAGCAGATTTTTTTTATTCAAAGTGACTAACAATAAGTGCATGTAGCCGTGAGAATCCAAGAGCAACCAGTGCTGAAGTACTAGTGTAAACAAATAGCCTACAAATACCATCCAATATCTGGAATGATTGGGGTAGTTAAGTTGTTGAAGAAGCTTGGACAAATACATAGACAAGGAATTATTGAAGTATGGTATGTTTATTGTTTCCAAAGTTTGACAGCATTTGCATCTGCACCTAGCTTTTGCTTCTGGAACTTATACAAGAGACATTACGGTACAGTAGGCTGGTAGAGTTCTATTAGACCAGAGCTAGGTGCTGATGGTTAATATGGTTATAGTTATGGTATTTGACAGACGCTTTTGTCCAAAGCAACCTACAATATATAAACACATCATTATTAGTAAACCAATGCAATCGCTTTACTCTGGCAGCCTGTTTTCCAGATGATAGCTGCTGCATGACTGCAGGATTTCCCTTTTTTTTTTCCTCTGGCTGATTCAATCTCAGCCTTTAAGCAAACAAACTCACCCTCTCTTTTACACATCATTTTGCCTGTTTTATTCCTGTCGATAATTGTATGCTTCTGTACTTTTGTAATTCTGGAGCTCCTCGCCATCAACATCCTCACTAAGAATAAAATAACTAACAATGTCAACATCGCTGACGTCGAGCCACAACTTCATGTCATCTATGCAGTCCGTAAGGGTAGACAGATGGGGCACGTCAGAAAATCGGACCCGTATAACCATATTTTAGTCATCTTTGATCTTAGCTACCTAGCAGTTAGCGTTAGCTACAAATGTTAACGCAGTGACATGGAAGAACGATCCCAGCTTCTGCTATGACGCAGCAATGAATCACGGGAAAGGTCAGAGTTTGGGAAAGTTGTGTGCTGTGTCCTAAATCACTCACTCATTCACTACTCCCTACTCACTATCTAGCCCCCTATCTATATAGGGGGCTGCAAAAGCAGGTATACAGTAATGAAAAACAAAACTTTGGCACAAAATGTTATTTTATTGATTTTACAAACGTATCAATAATAAACTTTAATCCTTCAAATATTCGAACTGTTTGCCCCCGGCATTCACACACTCCACTAGTCGAGTATGGACACCCATGCACACACTGGCACAAAGGTCTTTATCAGCATCAATTTCCTGGCAAGCCTCCCATATGAACTGAATCATGGTATCAACAGAACATGGATTGCATGCGAAAACCCTATCTTTTACACATCCCCAGAAAAAGAAGTCCATAGGGATGAGATCCGGCGAATGTGGTGGCCAGTCAACGGCTCCCTGATGTCCAATCCACCTGTTGGGAAATTCATTGTCAAGTAGCACATGCACATTGAGTGCGAAGTGTGGTGGTGCCCTATCCTGCTGAAAGTAGAAGTCATCCTGCTGCTACTGTTTGCATATCATCCTTACTGGATATCTACTTTTGCAGCCCCCTGTATAGTGAACTTATTGGTAAAATGAAGGAAAAAAAAAACACTTTCGGATGCTATGCCACTGCACTGTTATTTACATCATTACTGTTGCACAATTAAAATGTGCCAGATCAGTTGGCTGGTAGGTTTTCAAAATAATAAATACATGCATGTATTTTTGTGATAAACATTATATTGAGCATATTTCCCCACATTAATAAATACGAAGTAGAGCGGCAGCTACAATTATCGACACCTGAACCATCTTTTGGCCATTGCAAAAGTAGAAAAGACTTTCAATATGTAAATTGTGCATGAATAATTGCTCAAACTTCCACTGGGAAAAAAAAAAAAAGAGTTGATTCCTGATTACTTCAGCCTGGCACACACGGACGACTTCTCATCGCAAGCGTATTGCGATTTTTGGATGCAAGTTTCCCCTCTCGGTTAGCTGTGTGCGCGCGTTATCTGTGACCAGTGGGTGATTTAGGGAGGTGGGTGCAGGTCACATGGAAATCACATGACTACTTCGCAGGCGGGGATTGGCTTAGCCTTTGGAGGCGATCGCTTCGTTATCGCAAAGACACACACGGCGATATCTCTGCAACAAGTTAGTGACTGGTGATTTGTCACAGAATATCAAGAATGGTTGATACTTGTGATCTGTCGCAAGCGAAAAAAAATAAAAATAGCCGTTGCAAATATCCGCACACAAAGCAATTTTTTGCTTGCATTAAAAAGTTGCACAACCAAGCGATGGAAAATTGCTTACCATAACAAACCAGACGCTCACGGATTATGAATGAACTCAAGGTTTTAATGAGTACAAATGAAAAAGACAATGTACAACAGCCAGGCCAGGTCAATACCGAGAGATCCAAAACAGCAACGAGGGCTAGACAAATCGTGGTCGGAAAACAGGCAAGGATCAAGAAACCGGGAAGCAAGAGAAACAAGCAAACAAACAAGGGCTAGGCAAAATGGGAGAAAACCGGAAGGCAAAAAGGGTCATACACAGGAATACAATCAGAATAGTAACACTCAGTAGGCTCACGAAATGTGGAGGCAATACTGTGCAAGGACCAAAACAAAGGGGTATAAATACAAACAGAAACAAAAAGGTACAGGTGATGGTAATTAGAACTCAGGGGAGCCACTCCTAGGAAGTGGCTCCGGGTTGGGTGATGGAGTACACATGGTAGTGACTGGTGTGTGAGTGGGATTGTGGGAAGTGGAGTCCTGAGTGTTCGGTGAGCCCAGGAGCATGACTGTACTACCCCCCCCCCCCCCCCCCCCCCCGCAAGGAGTCCAAGGAGGCCAAGGGACCACAACGACCACCACCCACGCTGCCGGGAACACTCCTGAGCGAGCCATCAGAACTGCCGCGGTGCTGAACAGAGGGCTGTTGCCACGGATGACCTCTGGGACTACTGCTGTGCAGACTGCTGGGAGGGCTGTACCCATGGTGCCTGGGACAGCCCCTAGGCCAAGGTGCGGGCTTCTCTGGATGATGCTGATGGAACTCCTTCACCAACCCTGGATCCAGGATATCTCATGCGGGAACCCAGCTACACTCCTCAGACCCATAACCCTCCCAGTCCACAAGGTACTGCAGAGTCCCTCCTCTCCTTTTGGAGTCCAGCAACTGCCAGACAGCATACACCAGGCTACCTTTTACATACACTGGAGGTGGGGGCGTGACATTGGGTGTGGCCTCGTCCAATGGACCTGAGACAACAGGTTTCAAGAGAGATACATGAAAGGAGTTAGAAACACTGTAATACACAGGCAGATCTAATTTGTAAGTAACTTCATTAATTCACTGGAGAATTTTAAACAGACCTATGTATTTGGGTAATAATTTTCTACCTCCCTCAGGAAGCCTGAAGTCCCAGGGTGACAGCCACACTCGGTCCCCAGGGAGGTAGGTAGGTGTGTCACCTCTATGATGATCTACCAGCCTCTTGTGTCAGTGGAGGATGTTCTTGATCCGCTGGTGGGTCGGTTCTCAGACCTGCTCGCTCCGTTGCATCCAACTGTCAACAGCTGGGTTGTCAGAGGGCGTGGCAGACCATGGCATTAAAGGGGGTTGGTAACCCAGCATACATTGAAAGGGTGTGAGACCTATTGCAGAGCTAATTAACAAGTTTTGGGCCATTTTGGCCCAGGGCAAGTAGTTGGACCAGTCAGCTTGATTTTCATGACAGTACAGTCTCAAAAACTTTCCCAGTTTTTGGTTTACCCTTTCACATTGACCATTAGACTGGGAATGGTAACCGGAGTTGAGACTGATGTTAACTCCCAGTCTCTCAAAGAAAGCTGACCATGCATGTGAGGTGAATTGAAGCCCTCGATCAGACACTATATCTTCTGGAATACCAAATATACGGAACACATAGTTAAAAAGGGTTTCAGCTGTCTGAAAGGCGGTAGGTAGGCTAACAAAGGGAATAGATCCAACTCCTCGTGAGAACCTATCAACAATGGTCAGAATGACCATGTAGTTCTGTGAGGGGAGCAAGTCAGTAACAAAGTTTACCGCTAAATGTGACCATGGACAAGAAGGGACAGGCAAGGGCATGAGTTTACCAGCAGGGAGAGTTTTGGGTGTTTTGCATTTTGAACAGGTAGTGCATGAGGAGACAAACCTATGGATATCAGATAGCATATTTTCCCACCAACATCTGCCAGACAATAACTGGTGTATATGTGTCTCTCCCGGGTGGCCAGAAGACAAAGAGGAGTGGGCCCATGTAATTAACTTGTCCCTGCATTGAGTGGGTACATATTTACTTCTTACAGGGCAAGATTCAGGGGCAAGAGTGACATAGTTCTTGGTCGATCTCTTCATCTATTTCCCATCTAATGGGGGCGACCACAGCTGACAGCGGTAGTACATTAACTACCTCAGGGGAGGATTTGGGACTGGGATATATATGAGACAGGGCATCTGCTTGATAAGAGATGGAAAAATCAAATCAGGAAAAGAATAGAGACCACCGAGCCTGATGGGGATTGAGCCGTTTAGCTGACTATAAATATTCAAGGTTTTTATTATCTGTTAACACGAGGAAGGGATGCATAGCTCCCTCTAGCCAATGGTGCCATTCTTCAAAAGCTAGTTTCATGGCCAGCAGTTCTCTATCTCTGATACTGTAATTACGTTCGGCAGGGGTCAGTTTATGGGAGTAGAAGGCTATCGGATGTAATTTGCAGGGGTCACCTACATGCTGGGACAGCACAGCTCCAGTGCCTACCTCAGAGGCATCCACCTCCACCATGAAAGGCTGAGTGGGATCAGGATGCTTCAGAATGGGGGAAGAGGTAAAGGCTACCTTGAAGGATTCAAATGCATCCTGCACCCGGGGATTCCATGAGAGTTTTTGGCATTTCCTTTCACTAAGGTGGTAAGAGGAACTGCTAGACTACTGAAATTGCGAATGAAATGACGGTAGAAATTAGCAAACTGAAGAAATCACTGGAGCTCCTTTATGGAAGTAGGGACGAGCCAATTCGTTACAACTTCTATTTTCTTATTGTCCATAATGACACCCTCCAGACTGATGATGTAGCCTAGGAAAGAAGTAGAAGGGTGATGAAATTCACACTTCTCCCCTTTAACATACAGCTGGTTCTCAAGCAGACGCGTAAGGACAGAACGGACATGACGAATATGGGTTTCGAGATTAGGGGAGTAAATCAAAATGTCATTGATGTTGGCAATAACATTTGCCAAGCATATCCCTGAGGACTTCATTTGCAAATGCTTGAAATATGGACGGGGCATTACGCAACCCGAAGGGCATTAGTAAATACTCATAGTGGCCCCTAGTGATAAGAAATGCTGTTTTCCATTCGTCACCTTCCTTTAGACAGACTAAATTGTATGCACTTCTTAAGTTGAATTTTGTAAATATAAACATTCCACAAAGTTGTTCTAGTGCTACAGGGACTAAAGGCAGCGGGTAAGAATAGGGTTTAGTGATCGGATTTAACCCACGATAGTCAATGCAGGGCCAAAGTCTTCCATCTTTCTTGTTGACGAAAAAGAACCCTGCAGCTGCAGGAGAAGTAGAAGGATGGATGAAACCATGTTATAAAGCCTCCTGAATATACTCCCCCATAGCTCTCTCCTCCACCTGAGTGAGTGGATAAATCCTAGACTTAGGTGGAATAGCATCATCTATTAACTCAATGGAAGTGTCATATTCTCTGTGAGGGGGAAGTTTGGTAGCACTTTTCTTACTAAATACTTCTAACAAGTCACTGTATTCGTGGGGCATGGAAACTATGACATTGGCACTGGGGCTTTCTATAGTCATTGATGATACCAAAACTGTGGGAAGCGCTAGACAATGGTCACAGCAGTAACTGGACCTCGAGAGTATTTCTTTATCGGACCAGGATATGACAGGGTTATGTAGTGGAAATTCATTATGTCTGACTATTTAAGTATTTTTAAGTTCGTTTCTTAGACAAGGATTTTAAGATCGTTACCTTGTTAACAGTTTCAGCGTGAATCTTCTGCCTTCCTCAGAACTGTCACCAGATGTCAGGTGGTGACGTGCCTTATCAGCTGATTTTACAGGAGGCGTGAACTACCTGTCAAATTGGGCGGGATGTTCACGCCTCCATAACGTAAAATCAGCTGATAAGGCACGTCACCACCTGACATCTGGTGACAGTTCTGAGGAAGGCGGAAGATTCACGCTGAAACTATTAACAAGGTAACGATCTTAAAATCCTTGTCTAAGAAATGAACTTAAAAATACTATGACAGGGTTATGTTTTCTAAGCCAGGGCAAACCTAAAATAATAGCATACTCAAGAATTCAATAAAAAAACCAAATCTCTTCAGAATGTAAAGCACTGACAGTCATATAAGTGGGTTTCATGACCTAATTAACAAGTCCTTCTCCCACAGGATCCCCATCAACAGTAGTCAATCTCAGCAGCTCTTCCAGTGGCTCCACAGGAATCTGGAGTTGCTCTCCCAGCTCAGCGTGGATAAAGTCCCCTTCAGCTCCAGAATCAGTTAATGCTGAGAACACAAAGACAGACTGAGGGCAGTTAACTGTCACTGGTAGGAGGAAGGACTTGGAGACCAACCCCTTAGTGGGTGCACTCACCACATTAGTGAGTGGAGCAGGCTCCACATGCTTTCCCAGGGTTGGTGCTGAAGTACTGTGTCAGCGGATTTGACAGTTACGTAGAATGTGACCCGCAGTTCCGCAATAGAGACACAGTCAATCATGGAGGTGTCGTTGCTTCTCCTCCGCAGACAAATGGAATGAGTCACACTGCATGGGTTCTAGGGATTCTGGAACCTCATGAGTCCGGGTCAGAGGTAGATATGGGCGGCGAGGAGTCAGTGCAGCAGCTGGAACCGTAGGGGATTTACAAAGACCTCTCCCATGCTTCAGTTGGTCTGGGCGAATGGCTAATGAAATCAGCTTCTCTAGTGAAAGACCGTCATCCTTACACACCATTTCCGCTAGTATGTCAGAGTTCAATCTGTTGCAAAATGTCACTAGTAAAGCCGGCTCATTCCAACCACTCCCAGCAGCAAAAGTGCAAAATTCCAAAGCATAGTCAGAAACTGAGCAATTATCCTGATATAAACGGGTGAGTAATTCCCCTTGAGAGTGGCCCTCATTGATGTGATTGAAAACTGCTTTAAATTCTTTAACGACATTGTTGTAAGTGTTGGACTGGACTATGGGCCAAACTGCAGTAGCCTAATCTAAGGCCTTGTCTGTAAGGCGAGAAATAATAAAAGAAATACGAGGCTTGTCAGAGCTCGGAGGGGAATTTGCAAAAAATATCGAACATTGTAACAAAAACCCTTTACGTTGATTAGGTGAGCCATCAAATTTATCCAATTTACTGACAACAAACGAACTGATATCAGCTGTGGAGGGAGCAGCTTGGTTAGTAATCATAGGAGCGCTGGAGAAGCTGAGTCGTTGGAGTTGAGTGGTGATTTCTTTCATGCTTTCAACTATCTGCATCAACTGTTTTTGCTGCTCACCTTGCTGCTGCACAAGATTCTGGATGGACTGAGTCACAGTGTTGAAATGCTGGTGATGTTGTTCAAGCATCTGTCCTTGGCTGCTAAGCGCCACCTGTAGCTCCGTGTAATCCGCTGTCTGCATGATGGCACAGTATTCTGTAACACGGCTGTAACAAACCAGACACTCGCAGATTATGAATGAACTCAAGGTTTTAATGAGCACAAATGAAAAAGACAATGTACAACAGCCAGGCCAGGTCAATACCGAGAGATCCAAAACAGTAACGAGGGCTAGATAAATCGTGGTCGGAAAACAGGCGAGGATCGAGAAACCGGGAAGCAAGAGAAACGAGCAAACAAACACAAGGGCTAGGCAAAATGGGAGAAAACTGGAAGGCAAAAAGGGTCATACACAGAAATACAATCAGAATAGTAATGCTCAGTAGGCTCACGAAATGTGGAGGCAATACTGTGCGAGGAACAAAACAAACAAAGGGGTATAAATACAAACAGAAACAAAAAGGTACAGGTGATGGTAATTAGAACTCAGGGGAGCCACTCCTAGGAAGTTGCTCCGGGTTGGCTGATGGAGTACACATGGTAGTGACTGGCGTGTGAGGGGGATTGTGGGAAGTGGAGTCCTGAGTGTTAGGTGAGCCTGGGAGTGTGACAGTTTACCAATAAATGTCAACAGGTAATTGACATTGTAACTGAAAATCCAGGTCAAAGGTTGCATGTCATGGGGCGTCGTGGCTCCGGTGGATAAGGTGCCATACCATAAATCCAGGGACCTGGGTTCGATTCTGACCCGAGGTCATTTCCCAATCCCTCTCCTGCTCATTTCCTGTCTCTACACTGTCCTATCCAATAATGGTGGAAAAAGCCCAAAAAAATCTTAAAAAAAAAGGTTGCATGCCATTCCTCGAACCAAAATGTCAACTAATATTGTAATATATGGTAGATATTTACAACAAACTAAAAGAAAAAATTTCTGAATGGAATAGAAAAATCTGAATATTTCAAGCATTCAATTTTATATGCTAGGAATTTAATTCTGGTCTACTTCTATTTATTGCAATTGGATTCCAAATACTCTATAAACATTCCATTCTGTTATGAATCAGAAAAAAATTATTATAAATCACAGCACTTTTATTTTTTTAAAGTACTTCATCTACTTCAACAGTGTTACACAAAGATCGATACATAACAGTTGTAAATGTCACTTAATTCCACAGGGTGTTGATAATAGTGGACACCGGTGAAAGTGATCACTATTATCGACACCTCACGTGACTTCTCAAATGCACATTTAGATACAAAATGGCGACTGTCAAATGAAAGAGTAAGAAACAAAGTAGGTTTCGACATGGATATCATGAAATATTGGTGAATTTAACAAGTAAAAACATGTCCATTATCTTTCCACCATGCTTACCTGCGATGATAACGTCTGGGTTTTTCTCAAATTGCTGGTCGTGATAAAAAAAATCCTCACCTTTTGTAAAATTGTTTTTATTGGTAAATCTGGAAAGGTGTCAATAATTATGGACTGTCAATAATTGTAGCCGCTGCTCTACTTTGTGTCTGCTGCATCTTTCAGTTCTCTTAAATCAAGGCTGAATACTTTCTTCTTTGCCGCTGCCTTTTATGAAATCAAATTTAAGGCTTTTGATTAATTCAGTCGCTCTGCACTATAACTTTTATGCTTGTATTTTATCTGGCTTATTCTATTTTAGCTTATTTTCTATTCTCTTCCTATTTTAATTGTACTTGAATGTCTGTTTATAATGTGTTCCTTGCTCCATCCATTTACCTCCAACACACTACAATATTATTGCTATTTTTGTGCCACAACTTATAAATTTGCCTCGTACCTGCTGTCATAAGGAAAAACAAACTACTGCTCTACTCAATGTAAAATATTTAACGGTCCTTATGAAACAGCTTTCACAGCTCTGTGAAAATGTGTGACTGCAATGTATGATGGTATCTATTGCATGGTTAGTGACCATCGGTTGTACACTACTTTTCACGATGCATTGTGGGATACTATGAGTCCACTATATAGGGTGTAATAATTCTCACTGTACATTTGGACAGCACTACAAAATGGCAAACTCACTATATAGTCCACTATATAGTGAGTAGTGAATGATTTTGGGCACAGCAGTGGATATTGTGGAGTGATCTGAAAACTCACGAATGGCTTTTGAATTTTGCACTTTAGAACAAAACTTTTACTAGAATTCACGAACTTAGAGTTCAGGAAAGGAAAGCAAAGAAAGGTACTCCAAGGAAGGAACATTTTATTTAATTTTTATTGGTTTTTTTTTTCCATACTTCTCAAATCATAGTTGCCCTTTGGGTGACCAAACCTCAACTTTTAGTGGCCCTGGTCAGTTTTTAGCCACCACTGGTGACCGTGCGACCACCAAGTTTCAACCATGCTATTATGTATAAATAAAGGCCATGTCAGTTTTTCCATTATGAGAATTTGCAGTGGTACATTTGATAAATGAAATGGGAGCCCTGTCATTACTTTAGAGACTTGGGGGGGAAAACTCATTATTTTCAATTGGAGACTAACTTTGGACCATGGCAGTTGCCATTTTTTGAGTGGGGGTCAATGCAACTCATTAATTTACTCTGATTTAAATGAAGGACAATGCAATGATATTTCTCAAACTGGTTTACTTTATATGTTTTATTTATAAAAGGTCAAAATGAGTAAAATAAACCAAGTAAACTATTACACCAATATGAGTATGTCAGGTGTGGCAAGCTGAGGTGAAGTGAGGACCCAAGAGCAGACTCAGGAAACAGGCAGTGTAAAGAGAAGATGTCTTTAATTAAGTAGATGGCAGAAAGGCAAAGGTACAGTAGGGCTCAGGCAAAATTCGGTAGTCAAAAAACAGGCCAGGAGGTCAAAAACACAGGAGCAGGTAGACACGATCAGGGACAAAAAACAGGACAGAAAAGTCTTCACAAAAACTGATGAACACAAGGACAAGGGAAATCCAGGCAGAGGGAATCAAGATGATACAATACCAATGAGCTGTAGCGAGGTGAGGAAAGTCTACAAGAGACAGTCTGGCAAATGGAATAGCTCCAAACAGTTCTTAAAAAGCCCTGGTTGATGGGAGAGGAATGGTAGCAGGTGTGGGATTGCTGCTTCAGGAAATGGCCTTCAGCAAGGCAGGACTGAATTCCTGTGCTGGATCCGGCCTGGAGCCGGCGTGGAAGTCCCACAATCTAAGGCAGCATGGATGGACTGGACTGGACTGTGACAGTACCCCCCCTTCAACAGGTGCCTCCAGGCACCTTAGAAAGTGCCTCAGGGTATTGTTGGTGGAAGTCCGTGATGAGGGTTGGATCCATGATGAAACTGGCAGGAACCCAGCTCCTCTCCTCAGGACCATACCCCTCCCAAATCAACCAGGTACTGGAGTCCTCTGCTTTGGCATCATACCTTCAGCAACTTCCTGACAGTGAAGACCTCACCACCATCTATGAACCTGAGAGGAGGAGGGGGTTTGGAGGGTGGGGACAAGGAACTACAGACAAGGGATTTGACTTGGGAGACATGGAAAGTTGGGTGAATACGACGCATGGTTATGGGCAGAGACAGTCTTACAGAGCAGGGATTAATTACCTTGGAGACAGGGAAAGGTCCTATAAACCTGGTAGCCAATTTGTGGGAGACCGTCTTGAGGGGCAAGTGGCGAGTGGAGAGCATTACCGCTGCCCCACCCGATGGATGGGCGAGCAGTGTTTGTCGGCTTGCTATTTAAACATTGACAGAACGTAGGAGCTTTTTCCTGGTCAATGCCCATGTTCTCCTGCAGCAGCACACAAACATCTGGGCAGAGGGCATGGCAACTTCTTCTTCTTGGATGGGGAAGAGTGGTGGCTGGTAACCCAGAGAGCACTGGAAGGGGGAAAGATCTGTAGCAGAGGTGGGTAAGGAGTTGTGAGCATACTCTATCCAAGGAAGGGTCTTGCTCCAGGAGGCAGCATCCTTGGACACCATGCACCTGAGAGCCACTTCCAGCTCCTGGTTGGCCTGGTCCATCTGTCCATTGATCTGAGGGTGAAAACCTGAAGACAGACTGCGAGAAGCACCAATGAGTTTACAGAAAGCCTTCCAGAATTGGGCAGAGAACTGGGGTCCACGGTCTGATACGATGTCTGAGGGGAGTCCGTGTAGATGGAAAACATGGAGTATCAGCAATTCGGTGGTCTCCTTGGTGGTGGGAAGCTTGGGCAGAGGGATAAAATGAACAGCCTTAGAAAAACAGTGAACAACAGTCAGGATACAAGTATTGCCACCTGAATTGGGGAGTCATGTGACGAAATCCAGGGCTATGTGTGACCAGGGCCGGTGGGGAACAGGAAGGGGTCTCAGCAAGCCGGCAGGGGGTCTGTTGCCAGTCTTGTTCCTGGTGCAGATGTCACAAGCTGCCACAAACCTCTGGATGTCCTCCTTGATGGATGGCCACCAAAAACATTGTCAGATGGGTGCCAAAGTCTGGGCTGCTCCTGGGTGGCATGCCATTCTGGAACTATGACCCCACTGCAATGCCTGTGCCCACACAGGAACAGGAACAAAAAGATGGTTAGGAGGTGCATTACTGGGCCCTGGGTCCTGCTCATGGGCCTTCTGGACCACGGTTTCCACCTCTAACAAAGTGGCCCTCACCAGACACCGTGGAGGAAGGATGGTCTCAGGGGAGGTTGAGTCCTCCTGGAGGGGAGAAAACATTCAGGACAAGGCATCAGGCTTACCATTCTTACAGCCTGGGCGGAAGGAAAGTGTGAACTTGAAGCGAGAAAAGAAGAGCCTATCAGGCCTGACGAGAATTGAGGCGCTTGGCAGTCCTGGGGTATTCGAGGTTCTTGTGATCTGTCCATACGATGAAGGGAAGGTCTGACCCCTCCAACCAATGTCTCCATTCTTCCAAGGCCAGTTTAACAGCCAACAGTTCCCTATTGCCAATGTCATAGTTTCTCTCAGAGGGGGAAAGCCGACAAGAGAAGAAGGAGCAAGGATGAAGCTTGTTGTCACTAGCCGATCTTTGGGACAATATGGCCCCCACCCCTGACTCTGAAGCATCGACCTCAACCACAAACTGCCTGGACGAATCTGGAATGATGAGTATCAGTGCTGACATGAACCTTCATTTGAGTTCAGAGAATGCCTTCTCAGCCCCTTCCTCCCAGCTGAAAGGGACCTTGGTGGAAGTTAGAACCATGAGGGGCCCAACCACCATATTAAAGTTCCTGATGAACTTTTAAAAAATTCACAAACCCAAGAAACCGCTGGAGTTCTCGCTAAGAGGACGGGGTGGGCCAGTCAGCAACTGCCTTGAGTTTCAGGGGGTCCATCTGAATCTGTGCGGGGGAGATAATGAAACCCAGAAAGGAGACAGAACTTCTATGGAACTCGCATTTCTTGGCCTTAACAAAGAGTTTATTTTCCAGGAATCGCTGAAGGATTTGCCTGATGTGGATGCGGTGTTCATCAAGGGAGCGGGAAAAAAAAAAAAAATCAATATATCGTCCAGATAAACAAAAACATTAAGGTAGTCCCTCAGGACATTGTTAACGAGGGCCTGGAAAACCGTGGGAGTGTTAGTCAGGCCGAATGGAATCATGAGATATTCGTAGTGGCCCGTGGGGGTGTTAAACGCCGTCTTCCATTCGTCCCCTTCCCTGATCCTCACGAGGTGGTAAGCATTATGGCAGGTCTAGCTTGGTGAAAATCTGGGCTCCCTGGAGTGACTTAAATGCCATAGACATGAGAGGTAGGAGGTAATGGTTCTTGATGGTGATGTCATTTAGCCCACAGTAATCAATGCAAGGACACAAGGATTTGTCCTTCTCCACAAAAAATAATCCTGCCCCTGCAGGAGAAGAGGAGGGACAAAATTTCAGCTGCTAAGGACTCGGTGATGTATTTATCCATGGCTTGCCTTTCAGAAGGGGAGAGAGAGTAAAGTCGCCCCTTAGGTGGTGCAATCCCAGGGAGAAGGTCAGGATATTCACCAATGGTGGGCTGGAGCAGCTTGGTGTGAGGGAGGGCAGATCTCAGGCATGATGATAAACAGAACTGACTCCATCCTAAAATGGTGTTGTTAGTCCAGTTGACATGGGGGTTATGTAGAGTTAGCTAGGGCAGACCAAGAACTATGGGCACATGGGGATTACTCATGACAAAAAACTGGATGGATTCAGAGTGGTTGCCAGAAATTCTTAAGGTAACCAGGGCTGTTCTATGGGTGATGGTGGTTCAGACCAGTACCGTTAAGGGTCAGGACAGTGAGGGACAGGTTCAGGGCCAGTAGTGGAATCCCCAGGCAGTTGGCGGTGGTCGAGCAGATCAGGTTTCTGTCAGCCCTTGAATCAATGAGTGCCTGGAGGTCATGGGGCTGATTGCCATGGATGATGACCACTGGGAGTAGCGGTCAATCGGTAGGGGGCTGATTCTGGACATTGCCCACCAGGGCCCCTAAACTCACTGGTGGGCTCTTCCTTTTAAAGGGCAAGATTGGCAGAAATGTCCCAGCTGTCCGCAATAAAAACATGCCCTCATATTCTGACAGTGCTGTCATTCCTCAGGTGAGATGTGGACTCAGTCTACCTGCATTGGCTCAGCGGAAAGAATGGGAGGCTGAGGGGGATCAAGACTAGTCCGAGTTCTCTCTTTCACCCACTGTCTGATCTGAGAGTCAATACGACTGGCGAGGTCCATGAGACTGGGGAGATCAGGTGACAGTTCTTGTGAGACCAGCTCATCCTTGACGGAGTCTGACAGCCTGTTCAAAAATGTGTCAAACAAGGCACTCTCATTCCAGCCACAAGATGCCGCCAAAGTGCGAAACTCAATCACATAGTCAAAAGCAGACCGGGCACCCTGCCACAGCCCCATGATTTCTCTTGCTGCCTCTCTGCCAGACAGAGAGCGATCAAAGGTTCGCCTCATCTCCTCTGTGAAATCCTTAAAGCTGGTGCAGTATGGTGCATTGGCATCCCACATAACTGTTCCCCATTCCTTAGCTTTGCCAGTGAGGAGAGTGATGGTGTAGGCCACTCGGGAATGCTCTGTAGGGAAGGCCAGTGGTTGAAGCTCAAAGGTTAGCAAGCATTGAGATAAAAATGATCTGCAGGTACCTGGTTCTCCGTCGTATGGCTGTGGGGCAGGAAGTCTCGGCTCTCTGAAGAGGGCTGGAGCAGGGGCTGGTGGAGCAGTAGGTGGAGGGGGTTGTGTAGGAGCAGACATTGCCTGAAGCTGTTGTAGCTGAGTGGCAAGAAGATTGAGAGTGTCAGAGATGGTGACAAAGTTTTGATTCACCTGTTGGATGTCCTGTTGGTGGGTCCCAAGGAGAGCTCCCGGTTTCTGCACCGCTGCTCTTCGCTGGGCAAAATCTGCTGGGTCCATGTTGGCCAGACTGTGCTGTCAGGTGTGGTGAGCTGAGGTGAAGTGAGGACCCAAGAACAGACTCAGAAAACAGGCAGTGTAAAGAGAAGACTTCTTTAATGAAGTAGATGGCAGAAAGACAAAGGTACAGTAGGGCTCAGGCAAAAATTGGTAGTCAAAAAACAGGCCAGGAGGTCAAAAACAGAGGAGCAGGTAGACACAATCAGGGACAAAAAACAGGACAGAAATTTTTCACAAAAACTGATGAACACAGGGACAAGGGAAATCCAGGCAGAGGGAATCAAGAAGATACAATACCAATGAGCTGTAGCAAGGCAAGGAAAGTCTACAAGAGACAGTCTGGCAAATGGAGTAGCTCCAAACAGTTCTTAAAAAGCCCTGGCTGATGGGAGAGAAGTGGTAGCAGGTGTGGGAGTGCTGCTTCAGGAAATGGCCTTCAGCAAGGCAGGACTGAATTCCTGTCCTGGATTCAGCCTGGAGCCGGCATGGAAGTCCCATAATCTAAGGCATGGATGGACTGGACCGGACTGTGACAGAGTAACATGGGTAAAAACATTTATAGTTGCTTATCATAATCTTTCAAATGGTCCAGGATTGCTGTGTGATCTTTTAATACCTGATGCATCTCGCTAATTGCGTTGAACGAAAGTCAGACCATATGTCTTAGGAAGTTTAATAATTTTTAAAAGGGACTGCTGAACAGCCTTAATTACATAGAACTTATATTTGTATTCTGGGATCTGGTATTTTTCTTGATGTCAAACACCTGTTTATTAATCATGGTGACTGTGCCGCCTAACTTGACCACAGGCCAAAGTTTGATTTATTATCAGTCAGGCAAAAGATGTTGGTGTGAGGGTGGTTCAATTTGGAATTCCATCTTCCAACACTGCCAACCAATATCAATGTAGGGCCAGCGTACACTTGCTGTCTGGGACTGCTTTGTTGATGAGCCCAAATCCTTTAAGACATTATAAATACCAAACACCACTCACTCAAATGAGCACAATATGTATATTCACAACATACATCCACATTCCCTTTTTTTGTAGTTTTATTTTGAATCATGACATTGATGTCTATATTGTCTAAAGATACACATGAACATTAAACAGTACAAACAGTAATATTTGTTTGCCAATACCTCAGAAAGTGGGCTGGGTATTTTTTTTGTGGATTTGGTAGGAAATATTCAGAAAATGTACAAAATTTAGCCACCTTTATAAGGAAGTGAATATCAGGGAGTTGAACCCCATTCCAAATAAAGGTCACAGCCATGTTTGTGTGTTTAGAACATGTTTATCATGTTGTTAAGCCACTATCTATTATAGAAGGCTATCATATTCCTTAGAAGCACATAAAATTTTGTGACATTTTGTCCAGAGAGGGTGCTATAAATGAAACCACTTCAGCTAAAAATTTGAAATTGTGTCTGGTTGTACTTGGCCACTTTGCTGGTGAACCACTTCAAATTCCACCATTGTATGCAACTTTTACAGTGCTACTTGGATTATTGCCACTCACAGAGAGAGGGAAAACACAGGTTGTTAGGTATGCCCGTTGTCACCTAATGGGTAAAAACTGTATACATTTTGCACTGAGTGCAAGTGGGGACTTCGGCAAGACTAACTATGACAGCATAACTAAAACGGAGAGCCAGAAGGTAACACAGACATGAGGGAGCCCTGGGACATAAAGCAACCAGCCACTACACCATCAACAAACCTAAGTGAACGTGCGAGGGGGGGCATCCATACATCCCAGTTTACCAGAACACTATGCCTGAGGACCAGATCTACTCCTTTACCTTGGAAAGCTGTTCCATAACTGTGGGGCTTTGTAAGAAAAGGCTCTGTCCCTGATGTAGCCTTCACTATATGAGGTACCAACAGATAGCCTGCACCTTTTGATCTAAGTAGGCGTAACGGATCATGAAGGGCCAGAAGTTTGCTCAGGCACTGTAGCGGGAGACCATTCAGTGCTTTATGGGTCAATATTAGTATTTTATAATCAATGCAAAATTTGATTGTGAGCCAGTGCAGTGTGGATAAGACAGGGGTGATGTGGTCATATCTTCTAGCTCTAGTAAAGACTCTTGCTGCTGTATTTTGAACTAACTGGAGATTGTTTATGCACTTATTGGAACATCCAGACAGTAAGGCATTACAATAATCCAACCTGGAGGTAACAAAAGCATGAACCATTTTTTCTGCATCATGTAGTGACATATTTCTTATCTTAGCAAGATTTCTGAGATGAAAGAAGGCTATCCTTGCAATTTTATTGATATGCGTTTCAAACAAAAGACTGGAGTCAATCATAACCCCAAGGTCTTTTACTGCTGCATGTGAAGAAACAGAAAAGCCATCCAAAGTTACTGTGTAATCAGAAAACTTACTTCTAGCTGCACGTGGTCCAAGTACAAGTACTTTTGTCAGAGTTAAGTAGAAGAAGGTTAATAATCATCCAATGTCTAATGTCCTTTACACATTCCTCAATTTTATTAAGCTGGTGTCTCTCATCTGGCTTTGCTGAAACATACAACTGTGTGTCAGCAGCATAACAGCAGAAGCTAATGCCATGTTTACAAATATATGAGGCCAGTAGTAGGTCATTTACTACTTTAAATCCTCTGGGGTCTGAGGTTATTTTCTGGCATGCTAATGATTTTGGCATGCTCTGAGGTTGTCGATTTCAACAAATCTAAGCAATATTTTCAAAGTCATATGACTTTTTTGTATTCAGCACAATTTCAGATATGATAATATCTATGTAGCAGGGCCTTCTCCAAAGCGTGGATACGTCGCGCTCCACCACGCTGTGCGACATCAGCGCCATGCTGTCACTTGCACACCAAAAAAAAAAAATCAATACCATAAATTGAACAATGCAGAGTACTTTCTGAACCTAAATATCTCCTATTCCCCTCTAAAAGTGAATAATAACTATAGAAATAGGAAGGTATTGTAATATATAGGTCTAGACTGTCCTGGTACTCAACCCAGAAGTGAAAATAAAGGGTTTTGCTGTGTGCACTGACTGCCATTTGCAACCATACATAAAACCATGTTCTTGGCACTGGTCGCTAGTCTGTTCCTGGCATCCTCTCATTCTCATTATCTCTAGACGCTTTATCCTGTTCTACAGGGTCGCAGGCAAGCTGGAGCCTATCCCAGCTGACTACGAGTGAAAGGCGGGGTACACTCTGGACAAATCGCCAGGTCATCACAGGACTGATACATAGACACAGACAACCATTCACACTCACACCTACGGTCAATTTAGAGTCACCAGTTAACCTAACCTGCATGTCTTTGGACTGTGGGGGAAACCAGAGTACCCAGAGGAAACCCACACGGACATGGGGAGAATATGCAAACTCCACACAGAAAGGCCCTTGCCGGCCACGGGGCTTGGACCCAGACCTTCTTGCTGTGAGGCGACAGCGCTAACCACTACACCACTGTGCCGCATCCTGGAATCAGAAAATGAAGAGGCATGCTATATTGTTCAATATTGTGCATTTTTTGTTGTGCAATAAAATTAAATATTTCTCTGAATCGACCGTTTCCAGTGTTTTCATTTCAAATCTAATTTAATAATGTTGAATTGTGCCTAAATCAGCCCTAGATGCCACCAGAATGTACTATTTGAAGTCTCTAATTTCATAATTTTCCAGGGGAGCATACCTCCGACCCCTCTAGCAGCTGGCCCTCCAGGCCAGGCCAGCCCTTACAAGCTGGGCTCCACATCAGCAGCACCGCTCTGATATTTTTTTCTGTGGAAAGCCCTGTGTAGTTTGTATGTGATGATTGTACTTAAAAAAAAAAACAGATAAATAAAGATATTGTAAAAAACAGTTTTAGATCTGTGTTGGAATGTGTGAAAAGCATTACCTTACCCATTGTGATGAACCATTTTGGTCACTTGAGGTGATTCTGTTAAGTCTTAGGAATGTATCAAGCACAAAAACTTACATCAGCTCCATTGATTTGGGCAATTAAATGGCCATAAAAAAATGTATGTCCAATTATTTTGGTATAAAGAGTTGGCAGTGGGAGGGGTAATCACTCTTCTTATTGAACCTGCAAAAGGGGCTTTTCACAGGTCAGTACAGGTAAATACCCCTCACCCGGACCCCCTGCCCATGCACACACTAATGCCTTTTACAAAGAGACAATAGCCGGGGGAAAAAAAAACTTATCTTGTGGCATTTATTTGAATATCTAAACAGTATTTTTGAACATGTGCAGAAATGTCTTTTGTACCACTTTTCAAAACAGTTTCTGGTCCAATACTATAACACACACCAATTATGTACTTTAATTCTCTAATACTATAACACATACATATACTATGTATTCTAATACTTGTACGAGAATACATAGAGGATATTATATGGTGACATGAAGATATGAAGTTTATCTTTGAGTGGTGAATGGATATATCACAGCAGCATATTCAGTAAAAAAACAAAGAAAAGAGAGCAAACAACTGAAGGCCTCTGCATGCTCTTGCAACAAGGCTTTCGCAGATAGCTTTTCGCAGACAGTTGTAATTTATTGTTGAGCGGGGAGTATAGGCGTGCGCGATGTTATTCACCGGCACAACGCAAGGGGGCGCGAAGTCGCTAGGAGTAGTTGGTGGGTGTGGTTAGTGGAGTGTTTATCCTCCGGTTACTTATAATGACTAGAACTTTTTTTTTATAATGACTAGAACTGGAGTCGTATAGATGTACGTACTTCCTCAATCAACCGCTCTTCATGCTGCTCCATCTTCGCTCGTGTTTTTAAAAATGCCGGTTGTGAAAACAAACCAAACCGGGAAAGTAGGGAAGCGGAAGTGTGTGTACAGTGGATGTAGAGTGGACCAATCAGAGCCCTTTTGTCTGCTGCGCTGTCTGCGAGGCTTCTGCGGTGGTCACAATTTTTGGGAGGTGCGCGCAGAGCATCTGCGAAGGTGGGGGGGGCTACGCAGACACTGTCTGCGACGCTATCTGTGAGGACTGGGTTGTCAGCATAAATTGGCCTTGACGGTGCACGTTTTATTTACTCAAGAAGTATGCAAAGATTATGCACTGCACCACATGCATATCAACCGATATGCTCATAAGAAATATTTACACTGACTCAAGTTGATCTTCGGCTGGATCGAGTCGAAGTTCAAAATGACACTGCTCATTATCAGTGTTGCCGTCCTCAAGATCCAATGAACTGCTGAAATTGTCATTGCTGTCCTGAATCATCCGAAGTGCCTCCTGAGTATCAAATCGGTGTGCCATCTTACAACAAGTTTTACCTCCAAACAGGTAGCCTAAACTGTGGTTGACACATTTTATCTTGTTCATGGTGGGTGTTCCCACCGCGAAAGAGAAACCAATCAATACCAAAAGAGTGAAAGTAATTATCATGTCATTATCATGTGAATAATCTTTTGTGAATCCCTAAGTGGGCACTCAGCACTCTGACTCCGGTGTGACTGAGTAAGGTGACAAACGTTTTATGTTTCATCTAATTTAGGTAATTTAAAAAATATGATATTATTTGTAAGTGGGCACATAGGAAAGTGGAAAGTATAAAGTCAAGTCAGGTCAAGTTTATATGTATAGCGCTTTTAACAATAAACATTGTCGCAAAGCAGCTTTACACAATTTGAACAACTTAAAACATGAGCTCATTTTATCCCTAATCTATCCCCAATGAGCAAGCCTGTGGCGACGGTGGCAAGGAAAAACTCCCTCAGATGACATGAGGAAGAAACCTTGAGAGGAACCAGACTCAAAAGGGAACTCATCCTCATTTGGGCAACAACAGACAGCATGACTATAACATTAACAGTTTTAACATGAAGTCAGTTTCGTTGATGTTATAAACTCTTCGTTGATGGAAACTTGAGTGCAAAACTGTTCATGACAACTGCAGTCCTAAAGTTACCAAGTCAACTGTAGTCCTCAGCCATAAAAGCATTACTGTAAGAGTCCAGAGCATCCTCCAAGTGTGACTTTCAACTGTCCTCATGGGGCCGTCCTCCACAGGAGCAATGTGATGAGACTCCAGCCAGACACAGGGCACCAGGATGGATCAGGCAGGTCCGAGGAGCAGAAGAGGTCAGCATCTCGATCCCAGGACCAACATGTAACTCAGAGGGACAAATTTGGGGGGAGGGGGGAAAGAGAGAGGGAGAGAAAACACAGGTTGTTAGGTATGCCCGATGTCACCTGAATAAGTAGGAACAGTATACATATTGCACTGAGTACAAGCAGGGACTCTGGCAACTAACTATGACAGCATAACTAAAAGGGGAGAGCCAGAAGGTAACAAAAGCATGAGGGAGCCCCAGGACATAAAGCAGCCAGCCACTACACCGTCAACAAACTCGAGTGAGTGAGCGAGTGGGGACTGACAGCATCCATACATCCCAGTTTACCAAAACACTCCATGTCTGAGGACCCTTCAGATCTACACCTTTACCTCATAAACACCATTAACAAAAGGCTTTACTAAACAGATATGTTTTCAGCCTAGACTTAAACACTGAGACTGTGTCTGATTAAAGTGTCTGTCAATATGTTTATCATGCTTGTATGATAAAAACTTGAAGATATTAATCTAAATACATGACCTACTCATTTTAATCCTGCCGAGCTTTACTGGTGAAGCTCTTGACCCCAGAGGGTAACTAGTGCTGTCTCATTACTATGATGAGGTCTAAATCCTGACTGATACATTTCATGGATGTTATTCCTATGTAGATATGAGCATGACTGTGGTATCACAGCTTTTTCTAAGATCTGGGAGATAAAGGGGAGGTTTGAAATTGGCCTATAATTGGACAGCTGACAGGGGTTGAGGTCAGGTTTTTTAATCAGGGGTTTGATAACTACTAGTTTAAAGGATTTTGGCACATAACCAATTCTAAGGGAAGAACTGATTATTTTTTAGAAGAGATTTGATTACTTCTGGTCTTCTCTGTTTGAAGAGCCATGTTGGTAAGGGAGCTAGTCCACAAGTTGAAGATTTTGATGTGGAAATTAGTGAAGTTAGTTCAATTTCTCTAAGGGGAGTAAAACATTCTAATTATTGACCTGATACAGTTATATTGTTGACTCAATTAAATTCTCTGACCTTAAAGGGATAGTTCGGGATTTTTGACATGAATCTGTATGGCATCCCCATCAATAGTGTCGTGCAAACACACTGACTTACCCCTGACAGCATCCTGTGAGTCCAGTTCTTGTCCAGTTTTGGTCCAGACGAAAGTAGTCCGGCAAGTTTGTTGGGGTCACGAAAGTAAAACGTTTTTCGTCTCAAAACAGTATGTGTTCAAAAGAGTGATATATTTGCATCACAAAACCGTTGCCAAATAAAAAGTCAGACCTCGAAATCGCTTGGCACTATTTTCTCTCCCTTCTTATCACTGCGCGCTGCCGCCAGGTGACAGCGAAACGCAGACCCACTAAGCTGGTGGGAGACCAAGGCTGCACTCTATCCACGGCTTACACACGTGATGGCACGGAGGATGTGTATAGTGGCAGCATCTGTCCCCCCAGAGAGGATCTTTTCAAAAGCAGGACAGATTATAACTGAGAGGAGAAATAGAATCAGAATTAACTAGTTAATTGCAGCAATTAAAGGAATAGGTAGGAAAAGGAAGGCACAAAGACACCGCGCAGCGCCTGAAAACAGGTTTTCAGGCGCTGCGCACCCGTTTTCAGGCACTGCGCGGTGTCTTTGCGCCTGCAGCGGTGCTTTGCCTGTGCTGTGGCTGAAAATAGTTCCAGATATAAATTGGTCTAGTAAATCCCTTCGTGTTAATTTGTATTGATATGTGTACTCGATGTGAATGTACAAGTCATGAGAAATAATTATAAAAAAATCTTGAGTTATTTAATTCACTTTTGCAATGACAATGCTAGCTGGACACGCCGGATTACAGCGACTACGCTAAGCTAAGCTAAGCTAACCTGGGCGTTTATAGATCAGGACAATGGCTGAGTCGGCTACAAAACTCTTTGGCTCACTCATCCAACTCTAGGGACTGCAGGGACTGACTCAATTTCATCTGGGGGTGGCGTATTCCTTTAAATCAAAAATAAAATCTCAGGAGCCGTTTGGGAGCCGAAAGAGCCGGCTCCTTATAGTAAGAAGAGCCAAAAGAGCCGGCTCCCGAAAAAGAGCCGAAATTCCCATCACTAGTAAACAATGAATGAAACAGCCGTGGCTGTCACCTGGCGGCAGCGCGCAGTGATAAGAAGGGAGAGAAAATAGTGCCAAGCGATTTCGAGGTCTGACTTTTTATTTGGCAACGGTTTTGTGATGCAAATATATCACTCTTTTGAACACATACTGTTTTGAGACAAAAAACGTTTTACTTTCGTGACCCCAACAAACTTGCCGGACTACTTTCGTCTGGACCAAAACTGGACAAGAACTGGACTCACAGGATGCTGTCAGGGGTAAGTCAGTGTGTTTGCACGACACTATTGATGGGGATGCCATACAGATTCATGTCAAAAATCCCAAACTATCCTTTTAAATTAGTAGTTTGAATTTTTTGTTTGATATTTTTAATTTTGCCATTGAAAAAAATTATGACGTCATTGCCACTACATATTGCAGGTGTGCATGCTTCTATGGTGGTCTTGTTCCTCATTAATTTTGTCACAGCATTAAATAAGAATTTAGGATTTTTTAAAATCTTCTATTAGGGTGGAGAGATGTGTTGATCAAACAGCAATAAGAGCTTTTCTATACTTCAAGAGGCTCTTTTTCCATGCAAATTGGAATATTGGAATACTACCAATTTTGTTTGCCTTTTACCTTCTAATTTTCAAGTGGTCTGTTTTAAGGTGTGTGTGTGTGTGTGTGTGTATATATATATATATATATATATATATATATATATATATATATATATATATACCACCCATTTGGCCTGCTGTAAAGCTGCGATCTTCTCCATCAGAGAGCTAACCAATAGACACTTATCACCAATGACTGAGGAAGAATGACTAAACCTCCTGCACTCAACACACTGAACAAGCTGAATGTTTTCCATGATAAATGGTTTAGGTACCTTCATTGAAGATCTGTTGATATAAAGGCAGATCTGATGTGGATGGCCTCTGATTGCTGTCTGCACAGGAAGGGGGGAAAAAACTCGCAGTCTTTGGCATTTTCTGAAAAAAAATTAAAATGCAGAAGAAAGGAAATTTGAAAAATACAAGAAATTGAAAATGATAGTGGAAAATTAATTATAGAAAAAATGAAAAAGATGGTAGCTTAAACACAAACACTGAAAAAAAAGACTCAAGGCAAACAATTTGAAAACAGGAATTACCAATGTTCTACCAGATCCTACTGGACAAAAGACAGTGGATTACCACCTTGATTATACCATCTGGAAGTTTTAAATTGTTTTAAACATCTTCCTTTTGGGATTTCCAGTGCACCTCAGATCTTCCAAAGAAAGTTGGCAGAAACACTGAAAGGGCTGCAGGAAGTTGAAGTCTTCATGAATGATATTATTCTCCACAGCAGGGCTATGACAGAGCATGATCAGCGGTTGTTTAGAGCCATGGAGCGACTAGAGACTGCATGCCTGAAGCTGAACACACAGAAGTGCATGCTAAGGTAGGGGGAGCCACACTTCCTGGGCCAGGTAATCAACAAAGATGGTATGCGACCCAATCTTGCCAAGGTATCTGCAATCAATAAGCTCAGCCAACCCATGAACGTCCAAGAGCTAAAGAAAGCAGTGGGCATGTTAAATTACTACAGTGGGTGTGGTAAATATGTTTCCAACTTAGCCACAGTGGGCCAGGCACTGTATGAACTGCTAAAGTCAGCATGGTTCAGCATAGCAGGCAACCTTTACGCAAATTAAAGAACTAACATCAACTACCTTGGGGTACTTTGATGTACACAAGCCAACAGGTGTTTCAGCGGATACGCGTAGCTACAGGATTAGTAGTGTGTTGTTATAACTCCATGGCAAGGACTGGAGACTAGTGGCATACTGTTCCACACAGCTGAGTGACCCTGAAACAAGGTATGCTCAGATATAAAGAGAATGCCTGGAAAGCGTATGGGCATGTGTGAGGTTTGAGAAGTACCTCTACAGTCTACCTGCATTCAAAGTGATTACACACACACACACACACACACACACTGCACCTAGTTGCAGGAGTTACTTGGTCTTATTCAAAAAGATAACCATAATTGTAAAACAGCCATCATATTAGTATGCAGCATTGGAGGTCACATTCAGATGATTAACGAACACAGTTAGCAGCTAAGTAGATATAAGCAAGTAAAAGTTTGTATCTACAGTACATGGCCAAAGTACATGAATACCTGACCATCACAATCATACGTGGGCATTCCCCAACCTGTTGCCAAAGTTGAAAGCACACAGTTGTCTAGAATGTCTTTGCCTAGCCCAAACCAATTCCAGCATGTCAATGCCCCTATGCACAAAGTGAGGTCCAGATAGACAAGGCTTGAGTGGAAGAACTCAAGTGGTCTGCACACAGCCCTGATCTTAAATCCACTGAACAACTTTGAGATAAATTGGAACATCAGCTGTGCACCAGACCTTCTTGTCCAACATCATTAATGCGCCTATCCTCAGTGCTTTCCTGTAGATTTTAGAACATGGCTGTGGGAATTTCTGAATAGTGTCTTTCATAGTGGTTGAATGGGTAGACATTCCAAAAGCCACGTTCCAAAATCTAAAGGAAAGCCTTCCCAGTTGAGTGGAGGTTTTTACAGTAGGAAGGAGGGCTGTTGGGAGTTTGGGTAGATGGGTGGAGAGACCAATTTTGGAATGGGATGTTCAAGAAGAACATGTGGATGTGATAGTCAGAGAAACTTTTGGCCACATAGTATCCTGTTTTTGCACCTGTGTTCTTTGATAATAAGTCTTTATTTGGAACTGCATGAGGCTTGAGAATTTACCTTCTACTGAAGCTAACTTTAGCATAATATAGTGCACAATATGTCAACACTATCTTATACTAAAGTTAAAGCTGCAGCACTGCAGCTCCTTTTCCAAACCAGCTTTTCAGGCATCATACAATGTGCTGTTACCACAACCCTGTATCCATTATAGACTGGTACCAAAATCCAGAATTGTGACACCCAAAGGCATTTTTGAGACAAAGTTGGCAAACAGTCTTATTTTGTCAATTTGGGTGTGCCGAATTCAAATCTGCAATATGCCGAGCTCTATCTGACCTCTGTTGACCTCTAGAGGTCATTGAACTTTGAGCCTGTAAACGTCTCAGCTGAACCCAGTTTCTCAGCTTTCTAAGGGATGAAATGTACTAAAATGATTAATGAAGTTAGCAAATGGCCTTGTTTGTTAAATGTTTGGGTGCTGAATTCATTTTTCATTTGTAAAACGACATATGACCTCTGATAACCTCAAGGTCATTAAACTTGGCCTATAGGCCTATGCATTTCACGGCATTTTCAAACTGACTTTACTCCCCAAAAAGAATATGAACAGACAAAAAACAAATAGAAAGGAACAAATACAACATTAAATGCCAGTCCATGTACATGTGACTTACTTTTCACAATGAGAATGCCTAGGCGATCACCTTACATAACATTGCATTACATTTAGCGGTTATTGTTTATACAAAGCTACTGAAAAAAGGACAGATTCAGCAGCATACAAAATGTGGGGGCATACAGGGTATACAGGTTAATCAGGGTTAGTATATATGAGAGTTTTTTCTTTGTTGTTTGTTTTTTGTTTTGTTTTAAACGGGGTAAAGCCTTTACAAAAAACAAACAACAAAGAAAAAAACTCTCATATATACTAACCCTGATTAACCTGTATAACCTCTCATATATACACATTTTGTATTTCCGGTTTCCCCCACAGTCCAAAGACATGCAGGTTAGGTTAACTGGTGACTCTGAATTGACCGTAGGTGTGAATGTGAGTTGTGTCTATGTTGTGTGAATGGTTGTCTGTGTCTATGTGTCGGCCCTGTGATGACCTGGCGACTTGTCCAGGGTGTACCCCGCCTTTCGCCCGTAGTCAGCTGGGATAGGCTCCAGCTTGCCTGCGACCCTGTAGAACAGGATAAAGCAGCTAGAGATAATGAGATGAGATGAGACTTGGTAACAGGGATTCAAAGGTGAAGTGAATATGTCTCCGAGGTCCTCTAGTGGTTGGCTGCTGTACAGTTTTAATCCCACCCCTTCTCATGTTAGCACTGACAGAACCAAGTGGAGAATAAAAGAATGCCTCTCCATTCAGATTGGTAAATTACTGCAGGTGTCAGAGTAAGATGAAAATAATGGAGGGCAGCAATTTTTCATCAAAATTAGGCTGAGTTGGGTGTAAATTTTGACTGCTGTTTACCAGTATATTTTCAGTTGGTACCATACATTAGCTACTTAAACTTACAAGACTGATTAAAATGATGGATAATGTCAGTTACCCAGCAAATGGTAGCTCAGTCACAAGTCAAAGCTATAAAATCTTTTTCTGACAATGGTAAAATCAGTAGAGCAGCTAAAATTATATGACCAATTTGGCATTTTATATGTTCATTCATAATACTGTTCTTGCATTTTTTAATTACCCAATGCACAATTTTAAGTTGCATTGATATGAGATATGATTTGATATTAGAGGATATGAGATTATATATGTATGTATGCATATACAGTGCCTTGCAAAAGTATTCATCCCCCTTGGTGTTTGTCCTATTTTGCTGCATTACAAGCTGGAATTAAAATGGATTTTTGGGGGGTGAGCACCATTTGATTTACACAACATGCCTACCACTTTAAAGGTGCACTTTTTTTATTTTTATTGTGACACAAACAATAATTAAGATGAAAAAAAAACAGAAATCTGGAGTGTGCATAAGTATTCACCCCCTTTCATAAGAAACCCCTAAATAAGAGCTGGCCCAACCAATTCACTTCATAAGTCACATAATAAGTTGATTAAGATCCACCTGTGTGCAATCAAAGTGTCACATGATCTGTCATATGATGTCTGTATAAATCAACCTGTTCTGGAAGGGCCCAGACTCTGCAACACTACTAAGCAAGCAACATGAAAACCAAGGAGCACTCCAAACAGGTCAGAGGCAAAGTTGTGGAGAAGTATAGATCAGGGTTGGGTCATAAAAAATATCCCAAACTTTGAATATCCCAGGGAGCACCATTAAATCCATTATAGCAAAATGGAAAGAATATGGCACCACTACAAACCTGACAAGAGAAGGCCACCCACCAAAACTCACAGACCAGGCAAGGAGGGCATTAATCAGAGATGCAACAAAGATGCCAACGATAACACTGAGGGAGCTGCAAAGATCCACAGTGGAGATGGGAGTATCTGTCCATAGGACCACTTTAAGCCACACATTCCACAGAGTGGCCAGAAAAAAAGTCATTGCTTAAAAAAACAGGTTTGGAGTTTGCCCAACAGCATGTGGTACACTCCCAAAACACATGGAAGAAGATTCTCTGGTTAAATGAGACCAAAATTGAACTTTTTGGCCATCATGGGAAATGCCATGTGTGGCGCAAACCCTGAGAACACCATCCCTACAATGAAGCATGGTGGTGGCAGCATCATGCTGCGGGATGTTTTTCATCTGCAGGGACAGGAAAGCTAGTCAGGACTGAAGATGGATGGCACTAAATATAGGGCAATTCTGGAGGAAAACCTGTTTGAGTCAGCCAGAGGCTTGAGACTGGGATGAAGGTTCACGGTCTAGCAGGACAATGACCCTAAACATACTGCTAAAGCTACACTGGAATGGTTTAAAGGGAAACATTTAAATGTCTTGGAATGGCCTCATTAAAGCCCAGACCTCAATCAAACTGAGAATCTGTGGCATAACTTGAAGATTGCTGTACACCAATGCAACCCATCTAACTTGAAGGAGTTGGAGCAGTTCTGCCTTGAGGAATGGGCAAAAGTCCCAGTGGCTAGATGTGCTAAGCTAAGAGAAACATACCCCAAGAAACTTGTAGCTGTATTTGTAGCAAAAGATGGCTCTATAAAGTATTTACTTTTTTTTTGGGGGGGGGGGGGGGGGGGGGCTACTTATGCACACACCAGATTTGTTTTTTCATCTTCATTATTGTTTGTGTCACAATAAGAAAACAATGTGCACCTTTAAAGTGGTAGGTATGTTGTGTAAATCAAAATGGTGCTAACCCCCACAAAAACCATTTTAATTCCAGCTTGTTATGCAACAAAAAAAAGGACAGACACCAAGGGGGATGAATACTTTTGCAAGGCACTATATATATGTGTATGATATGGCATATGAGACATGAGGAGATGATGTATGATATATGAGATGTATATTTAACAATTATTCCACGAAATGGAGTCAGATATGCACTGACAGCCGACAAGGCGCGTAGCGCCAAGTTGGCTATAAGCCATAGACAACGAAATTTTGTGGAATATACCATATAGTATATGGTCATTGATTTCAAGCCAAACAAAACACAAAAAGGAAACTCTATACTGGGAGATAATATCCATATTTTGATATGTTTGAGTTCACTTGTTTGTACCTGTATACTGTGTATAGATTCTATTAAAAAAAAAAATGTCCCTGGGTGCTTCCATCTTACTCTCTCCGACGATGAAATATTGTGCATCAAGTACAAATTGTGATGCCACCTATACCCTACAAGACTTATCGAAGCTATTGGAGCTTCTAAACTGTAAACAACCCTAAAGATGCCCAACTGTCAAGTGTTTGAGTGTAAAAATGATGGCCAACTGTCAAGTGTTTGAGTGTTTCACTCTGAAGCAGTGAAAACGCATGTGCGCACAGAGAGAGAAAGAAAGGTGACGCCTGGTGATTTTTCTTTAGAATTAGAAACCTTTATTTGATAGCTCTGTGTAATTAAGGTAAACAGCATTCTCGGGTGCCGTTAAAGTCATGGCTGGATATCAAATGTCAGTGCAAATGGTTATGGCCAGGAAACCCAATTTTTTAGCAAAATTATAACTTCTAAAATGGATAAATTATAGTTAAAAAGTTTTTTTTTTTTAATTTAAACACGCAGAGGGCACATCAGAGCACTTGCTGTGATCGGCAAACAGTGTTTATTTATGGGCTTTGTTTGTTTGTGGGCAGAACCTTTTCTTACAAAGCCCCATAGTTATGGAACACCCTTTCAAGTAGTGTTCAGGACTCAGACACAGTCTCAGTGTTTAAGTATAGGCTGAAAACATTTGTTCAGTCAAACTTTTTGTTAATAACTTTTATTAGGGGCGGCACGGTGGTGTAGTGGTTAGCGCCGTCGCCTCACAGCAAGAAGGTCCTGGGTTCGAGCCCCGGGGCCGGCGAGGGCCTTTCTGTGTGGAGTTTGCATGTTCTCCCCGTGTCCGCGTGGGTTTCCTCCGGGTGCTCCGGTTTCCCCCACAGTCCAAAGACATGCAGGTTAGGTTAACTGGTGACTCTAAATTGACCGTAGGTGTGAATGTGAGTGTGAATGGTTGTTTGTGTCTATGTGTCAGCCCTGTGATGACCTGGCGACTTGTCCAGGGTGTACCCCGCCTTTCGCCCGTAGTCAGCTGGGCTAGGCTGCAGCTTGCCTGCGACCCTGTAGAAGGATAAAGCGGCTAGAGATAATGAGATGAGATGAGCTTTTATTAGATAAAGGAGTAGATCTGGAGGGTCCTTAGACATAGTGTTTTGGTAAACTGGGTTGTATGGATGCTGTCACCCCTCCCCCCACTCACTGGCGTTTGACGACGGTGTACTGGCTGGCTAATTTATGTCCCAGGGCGCCCTCATGTCTGCGTTACCTTCTGGCTCTCCCCTTTTAGTTATGCTATCATAGTTAGTCCCTGCTTGCACTCGGTACAAAATGTATCCTGTTCTTCCTCTTTAGCTGACACTGGGCATACCTAACAACCAGTGCCCCCTCCAATCTCTTCCCTCTGTCTGTCCGTCTCAGAGTTACATGTCTATCCTGAGACACTAAGTGATGCTGACGAGTTCTGCTCCTTGGCCTCACCTGATCCATCCTGATGCTCTACATCTGGCTGGAGTCTCATCTCATCACTCCTGTGGAGGACGGCCCCCACATGGACAGTCGAAAGTCGCACTTGGAAGATGGCTCTGGACACTTACAGTAATACATTTATGTTGACTTGCTAACTTTAAGGCTACGTTTACATTAGACCGTATCTGTCTCGTTTTCTTCGCAGATGCACTGTCCGTTTACATTAAACCGCCTGGAAACGGGAATCCGCCAGCGTCCACGTATTCAATCCAGATCGTGTCAGACTGCAGTTGTCATGAACAGTTTGGCACTCAAGTTTCCATTAGTGAACAGTTTAACTTCAACAAAACAGACTTCATATTAAAACTATAATGATTGCCCTGGTTTCACAGTTATACTTTGTGACTATATAGGCCACAGGTATAGAAGTGAGTTATTTATAAATCATGCTATCTGTTATCACCCAAATGAGGATGGGCTCCCTTTTGAGTCTGGTTCCTCTTGAGGTTCTTCTTTAGATCAGCTGAGGGAGTTTTTCCTTGCCCATGTCACCACAGGCTTGCTCATTAGGAATAAAGTTAGCTCATGTTTAATTAAGTCTTTAATTTTCTGTAAAGTTGCTTTGCGACAGTGTCTGTTGTAAAAAGCGCTCTACAAATAAATTTGACTTTAACCTCAGTGCAAATCCCCAGCAAAGAAAAGACAAAACTGAACAGAAATGTGGACTGGTCAGTTAAAATCAGGGCTGTAAAACCACTGTACTAATCAGCTTCAAAAGCTTCTTCCTGCACATGAACCAAGATCCCTCTTTGCAGGCTCCATCACAATTTATCTTACAACCTGCATATCATTTCAGTAATAAACCATTCTCCATGGCTAGGGCAGAATGCACACTTGATAAATAAGAACTCAACATTATAAAAATTTTGAACATCAAATTATATGTTTTAATATGCAATGAACAATTTTTAAAAGTGTATAGTTCAATAATATTTAATTTAATCAATTTTAGAAAATATAAAACAAGGAAAGAAAAAAACTGGATATCGATACAAGGAAGCTCAATGAATTATGTGGTAAAAGGTTATTGCAGTGAAATTACAGTGGCATCACTGATGCAAACAACACTAGTGAATATAAAAAAAAAAAGCATAAACTGGTGGAAAAAGGCAGTATGTGCATAGTAATAGAAGTAGGCACAAAGCATGAATCCACAGCATCTATTGTCCTTAAGCAAAGAGTGCCCATTGTATTGCAGTTGGTTGTGCTCTTTGAACCTCTGCTTGTCTAAACAAGCCATTTCTTACTGTTCTTTAGTTCTTAAATGTAGCCTATTACCCATGTCTGAGTTGCAAAGATATTGGGGGGGGGGGGGGGGGGGGGGGGAACAGGTGGTCAGCGTACAAGAATAGCAGTAGAGTTGGGGCAAAGAATAACATCAACGAAGGTCACTCTCGTCCTCTTGTATAGTTTTCTTGATGCGCAGCAAGATAGTGGTGAGCCACTGATCCAGTCGTGAGATGAGATCATACTCCTTCACCTAAAAAGAGCAGTCAGTGGAAAAGAAATAAAGAGGAAAAACAAGATATAATCGGGACATTATTTTCTGTAATTAATTGTCACTGCATACACAATACACATGCTGTACATTTGGTTTAATTTGTAGTTGTTTTAAATAATTCAGCTTTCAATAAGCCAGAGTTATGTATGGAGTTAGGCTTTTGTGATCTTGATTCTTTCCTGATTGTGCTTTTCTATTTTTAAAATATCATGATAAATATGATTTTAAATCACCTAGAACCACTAGTCTAAAGAGTGTAAAATTAGCATTTCCACCATTTCAGGTTTATGTTGAGCAAGGGAGTGTAGTAATATAAGCAGCTTTGCAGTCATGAACTGTGGCAAATCACAAATACTCAGCTGGCTGGTGGAATTTAAGACGATTCTGCAGTACAGGGTTACAGGAGTGGATTTTCATTCCTGTCCCATCCCAAATATTAAAAAAAAAAAATTATATATATTTATTTATCTCTAGCCACTTTATCCTGTTCTGCAGGGTCGCAGGCAAGCTGGAGCCTATCCCAGCTGACTACGGGCGAAAGGCGGGGTACACCCTGGACAAGTCGCCAGGTCATCACAGGGCTGACACATAGACACAGACAACCATTCACACTCACACCTACGGTCAATTTAGGCCAAGTTTACATTAGACCGTATGTGTCTCGTTTTCTTCGCGGATGCACTGTCCGTTTACATTAAAACGCCTGGAAACGCCGGGAAACGGGAATCCGCCAGGGTCCACGTATTCAATCTAGATCGTGTCTGGTCCGGTGCTGTGTAAACATTGAGAATACGCGGATATGCTGTGCTGAGCTCTAGCTGGCGTCGTCATTGGACAACGTCACTGTGACATCCACCTTCCTGATTCGCTGGCATTGGTCATGTGACGCGACTGCTGAAAAACGGCGCGGACTTCCGCCTTGCATCACCTTTCATTAAAGAGTATAAAAGTATGAAAATACTGCAAATACTGATGCAAATACTGCCCATTGTGTAGTTATGATTGTCTTTAGGCTTGCCATCCTTCCACTTGCAAGTGGTAAGTGACGCGCATGCCCGATATGCACTGAGATCACACACACACACACAGCGGCTCAGTCCCGAATCACTGCTCGTGCACTTCACTTGCACGCTCTGTGAGCTGCGCAGGGCCGGAGTGCGCACCCTCCAGAGGGCACTCGCTGTTCAGGGCGGAGTGATTTGAAGCGCAGGCTGCCTGCGGAGCTGAGCGTATCCGTGTATTGGCGTTGCTGTGTGCACGCGAATCATTTTAAACACGTTAATCTGATGATCCACTGATACGGTCTAATGTAAACCCCACCTTAGAGTCACCAGTTAACCTAACCTGCATGTCTTTGGACTGTGGGGGAAACCGGAGCACCCAGAGGAAACCCACACATGCCCCTTTTCCACCAAAGCAGTTCCAGGGCTGGTTTGGGGCCAGTGCTTAGTTTGGAACCGGGTTTTCTGTTTCCACTGACAAAGAACTGGCTCTGGGGCCAGAAAAACCGGTTCCAGGCTAGCACCAACTCTCTGCTGGGCCAGAGGAAAGAACCGCTTACGTCAGCGGGGGGGCGGAGTTGTTAAGACCAACAACAATAACAAGACCGCGAAAGATCATTTTTAAGCGACGAGAAGCAACAGTTGTACAAACACGAAGTCATCCATTATTATTGTTGTTGTTGCTGCTGCTTCTTCCGTGTTGTTTTTGCTTCGATATTCGTGCCAAGGTTTATGCAAACGTAGTGACGTAACTGACGTATACAGCGACGTAATGACGTGGCTTCCCTTAGCACCGCGAGCTATGGAAAAGCAAACTGGTTCTCAGCTGGCTCGCAAGTTGAACGAGTTGTGAACCAGCACCAACCCCGGAACTGATTTGGTGGAAAAGGGGTAACAGAGAACATGCAAACTCTGCACAGAAAGGCCCTCGCCGGCCACGGGGCTCAAACCCGGACCTTCTTGCTGTGAGGCGATAGCGCCAACCACTACATGCCGCACATATTATATATATAAATATATTAAAAAAAAGTGTGTGAGGGAGAGAGAGGTGTTTCAAATTTGATATTCTGGGATATTTACATCTCAAATATCACCAATTTGTTTTTGATTAATGGGTCAGTTGTAATTTTTAAAAATGTATTAAATACAAAACATTTGAAAACTTTCTTTGCAGCATTTTAAAAAAATCAACAGTACTACAGCACTCTTTCTTAACTAGGCTTAATTAAATAACAGATCAACTACAATAAATTAAACACATTAGATAATCTGTCACAGTATGAGAATATTATCAAGTACTCATGACAATTATGAGACACTCAAACTAATACAAGGTGACTGACTATATTATGTACATATTTTGCTCACTGGGGCAGCACGGTGGTGTAATGGTTAGCACAGTCACCTCACAGCAAGAAAGTCCTAAGTTTGAACCCAGCAAACGAAGGCCTTTCTGTGTGGAGTTTGCATGTTCTCCCCGTGTCTGTGTGGGTTTCCCCCACAGTCCAAAAGACATGCAGGTTAGGCTAATTAGTGGCTCTAAATTGACTGTAGGTGTGAATGTGAATGGTTATTTGTCTGCCCTGCAATGACCTGGTGACTTGTCCAGGGTGTACCCTGCCTCTCGCCCATAGTCAGCTGGGATAGGCTCCAGCTTGCCCATGACCCTGCACAGGATAAGCGGTTATGGATAATGGATGAATTTTACTCACTGCTTTTTTAAAAAAAAAAAAAAAAATCACTGAAAACACTTTTTGCAACCGTGTCTCTTATCCGTATTTCAGGAAATACATTTGCTCAAATACCAGACATACATTCAGAATAATGGCAAAATAAATATCTGCAGTGCAAGGTCTCATGTCTGATCCAGTTTCTGTCAGTGACACTGTTCCAGCTGAACAAGCACACTTTGCATTTTCTCTGCAGAAATGCAGTCTAGTTCCAGTTTGTACTTTCTTTTTAGCATCACTGTGGCATTTATATGCTACACAATGAGGCATACTTATTTAAAAACTGATCAATTCTGTAAAATACTTGTAAAATTCGCAAAACTACGATGTAAACCGAGAATATAAACAGCTGAGTTGCTCCAAGTGACCACTATGTCATTGCATACGTCAAGCCTAACTGGCATTTTAAAGAAAATTCATTTTTCTCGAACACCAAGTCTCCGAAAATGAAAGTTTTATTTTTGCCATCTGCGACTACTTTTACTTAAAATAAAGTTTGAGAATAAATCCACTGGAGGATCCCTTTAAGGATATTCAGAACTATGAAATAGCATATGGAACGTATGTGGAATAATGTGGTAAACAAAAGGTGTTAAACATTTCATATTTTAGATTCTTCAAAGTATCCACCATTTACCTTGACAGCTTTGCACCCTACTGGCATTATCTTAACCAGCTTCATGAAGTAGTCACCTGGAATACTTTTCAATGAATAGGTGTGCCTTATCAAAAAAGTCATTTAGTGGAATTTCTTGCCTTCTTAATCTGAGACCATCAAACGAATAAAAATGCAGTAAATATTCACATTCCACAACTGTAGTAATCCATATGATCAAACAACTGCTCAATTAGGCCAAGAGAAATGACAGTCCATTATTACTTTAAGGCATGAAGTGTCTTAATAAAAATAAAGAAAGGGCATTGAATTAGTTGTATCCAAACTTTTGACTGGTGCTGTATATTACATACATATGAAGTTGGAACAGTATGTAGAAACTGAAATTCAAACTTAAAACAAAACTTAAAACAATGATTTATAAATAATCTTTGACCTGTATTGCACTCAGAACAATGCAACTGCACATTATTTGATGTTTAAGTGCAAGAATTTTATTGGGTTCCCCCCCCCCCAAAATAAACATTTTTCAACTTGGATTCTTGCAACACACTTCAAAAAAAAGTTAGGACAATAAACCATTTACCACTTTATAACGTTGTCATTCCTTCTCAACACTTAAAAGATGTTTAGGGACTGAATACATAAAGTGATTAAGTATTTAAAGTGTTTTGTCCCATTCATCCTGCAAACAGGTCTTAAGGTGTGCAACAGTATGGAGTCGTTTTTGTCTGTTTTCCTTTCAAAATTTGCCACATATTCTCTATTGGGGACAAAGGGGATCGACACCCTCTACAGAAGCATGGCTGTGGAATAAATATATGTGTAGAATGTGGTTTTTCATTATATTGTTGAAATATCCCTGGAAAAGATGTCATCTTGAAGACAGCTTATGTTGCTCCAAAATCTCAAATGTACTTTTCTGCATTAAAGCTGCCATCACAGAAGTGCAAGTGACCTTTGCTAAGGGAACCGGCAACTTCATACCATGACGGACCCTGACATTAACAGTCTGGATGGTCTTTTTGTCTTTGGTCTGGAATGGCTGAAATAATATGGCGGCGTGCACAGATGCTGCGGCTATGAACCCTGGTTAAACAGTAACCCCAATGAGGCAGGGACAATTTCATTCGTCAACATCATACCTTGCATTCTACTGGTTGATGAATTTTGAGAGAATTGTTTCAGCAAAACCCGAGAGAGAGCGCAGAAATCTGTGAGCAGAAGATCTGCAAGTGCACAAAGCAGTCTAAGGCCCTGTCCACACGGCAACGGATTCAGGTGAATCTGATAAAATTGTTTATCGTTTCAGCCTGGCGTCCACACGGCACCGGCGTTTTGGGTGCCCCAAAACGAAATCTTTTGAGAACGGGTTCCAGAGTGAAAAAAAAATCTGGCAACGGCGCTGTTGCGAAGTCGTCTGGATGAGTAGAACGGATTTGTTTACGATGACGTCACAACCACATGACTGTCAGTGCTTCACGCCGGGTAGAAGTGTAACGAACTCGATGCGAGTTGTCAACAAATCCTATAACTTGGTTAACACCGCCCGTGCGCTTTCCAAAAACAAAAACAATCCCGCCAGCAAAAATAGGGAAAAAAAAGGAGCGATCTCACCTCTTCAGATGTTGGTTTAAGTCCGACAATACATTCCTCAAAAAGGGCGTAGAAGAACAAAGTAATCCATTAACGTGTAGCATTCAATTTATTCCGGACCATTAAAGGATTCTGGAGGATATCAGAATGTTGGCGTACCGGCTTCCATCTACCCCCATTCATTCCTCTTTCCGCATCTTTCGTTTTACACTACTGATTAATTTAAAAAAAAAAAAACTTTATGTGGCTAATGCTACAGAAGAAGGGGTTTATGCACATGCGTCTACTTCTATTGTTCTGGTGTCTCCGATGGGACCGTCTTACAGTGCACGTAGAGGTGTGGCATGTGTATTGCATCGTTTTCAGCAAGCGCTGCATTGCCATATGAACCTGATATTTTACTGATCCATTGCCCATGTGGACGCGATATTAAAAAAAAAAAAAAAAAAAAAAAAAAAAATCTCGTTGCCGTTGTCGTGTGGATGTAGCCTAAATGCGAGCAGTGGCTATTTGAGAAAGAGGGCAGGTTTTTGAGGAGGAGCAGAGCAAATTTGCATGTGAGCAGTAGCTATTTCGGGGGAGGGACATTGAAACTCTGAACAATTTAATAAAAATACTGCTCTCAAATTGAAAGCCCACGTGCTTGATTAAAGATAGGAATAAAACTCCATATATGTGTGTATGTATGTTATACAATCATTCTTCCCCAGAAAAATAACAGTTAAAAGAAAAATCACTGAAAGCCCAATATTCCCATGATGACATTCATGTCGGTGTATGTAAACTGACAAATATATAGTGATGGAAAAAACTTAAGAGACCACTTTTCATGGTGACCACCATTAAAAGTAGTCTCTTAATTTTTTCCATACTAGTATACAGTGAAACCTCATGTTACGACCACTTCAAAATTATGACTGCCTCAAAATTACGAACAGTTTTTCATGGTCCCGATTGCTTGCTTATACATTTCATTGGTCGTGGCCTTCAATAATGCGACCACCTCAATATTGCGTATTACGACCATTAATTTCGGTCCCACCCGTTGAAAATCAATGTAATTAAACCTCGAAAATACTGGCGCCCCCCCGTGGTGTCAAAACACGGGGCACAAGAGCTTTCACGACATCCGGTTTACGTCATGCCGCAAAATTTTTTACGTCATGCTGCAAAATTAAGATCGACTTGTACGACAATGAGTAGAAAACGTAATGAGTTGTCTTTGAAAGAAAAAAAAATTGATCTGATTAACGAAAGTGCAGGTAAAAGTCAGCGTCAGCTAGCAGAAAAGTTTGGAATTGGCAAAACGCAGGTAATCTATGCAACGAGGTGTGAAGTGAGCTTTAGTAGATCGGTTTAAATAGAAAAAGTTCAAGTTGTTAAAAGTGTCATAAGGCCACACCAATTTAATTAGTTGGTTCTCTGATTTTTTTCAGGAAAAATATGAAGCGAGCGGGCGAAATTAAAAAAAAAAAAAAAGAAAAAAAAAATGCTCTGATGGTAAAATTAGAGGTGGAAATAGACCAAACAATACAGGCAAACCAGTAAACAGAATTTCAACATGCCCGTCAAAGATTTTACGCTTCTGTTCGCTGAATATCCTAACAAATCACAAACATAGGCTTTGTAGGATTCCCCTCCACAGGCATGTTTCTTCCACAAGTCTTTATCTAAAGTGAAGGGGGCGATTTGATTGGTTTTCGGCATCACGTGACCTCACGTCACGTGACCTTTTCTGTTGGCGGGAGTTTGATTTCGATTTTTTTTCTTCATTTTGCATTTTTTTTCAAGCGGCGATTCCGAGAACCAACTAATTAAATTGGTGTGGCCTAATTATGAAAGAGTATTTCAGAACGAGATTTCAATTTCTTGTTTCAATGACTTGTGTAAGTTTGCTGTATGGTTTACATTTAAAAATGGTATGGTTTTAATTATGATTAATTCTATTACAAGTTTATTAAAAGTTTAAATGAAAACTTATATTGTTTTTTACATGTTGTATTGCATGTATTTGTACTTGCTAGACACACAAACCACACACATGCTATACTTTTGTTTAAATTTAGCTTGTTGATTTAATCATTTATCAATGAAATACAATAAACTAGTTCATAAATTTATTACATTTAATACAACAGTATTAAGAACATCATGCATGCACGTTGCTATGCAACAGCTCAGCAACTGTCAGTACATCTTGCCAGTACATCTTCACTGTATTCCTACCAATTTTATTTTTTTAAAAATCACAGCTGCCTATGAATATATAGTTTCTGTTCATGCTTATAAGAACACAGTCAAAAGACATTACATGTAAACCTGAAGTGTATATTGCCATGGAAATTTCCTTGTCTCAGATAACTGCAATGATAAATGAGTGAAATGCTTAAACAAAAGGCTTCTTTATTTCCCTGCTCCTGTGCGTTCATGAAACCGGGTAGCCTCTCATACCAACCAAAGTACACGTCCGAGAGCTACAGGGATTGGTTTGATTACGTGAGTTTTTATAGAAACAAAAAGTCAATCATCGATTACTTCAAAAAGGCATCTACACTACCACTGGTTACATTCCAAGCACGATTCATCATATAAAACACGACTGGCTATTGTCTTCATCGTCACTCAGCACATTTGTTGAGATGTTCCACAAGAACATGGCCCATCTTTATGAGCTGTGGTTCCTCGTTTCTGTTCCTTATTAGGCTCATGTAGACAACTGCCAGAACTTTAGTAAAAGCAAAATTGACACATAAGAAAATGGCCACAGTTGTCTCACTTACTGCCCCGATCTGATTAGTATGGGAAGAGGAAATGGTTACAAAAGAAAGTCTACAGTGCAAATAAAATCACTAGTGTAAGCATAATCTCCATCTCCACAATATATGCACAGGAGAAAAAAATAAACTGTTGAAATACATATTTATCCCTACATAGTCTCATTTTTGTGAAGGATTCTAATAACACTTGAGTTGGAGTTGTACAATAAAGAATCATCATAGTCACTGTCAAACCCAATCCAGGCAAACCATGTTTGGTTGATGTTGTCAGAATTGCAGCAGTAGGGTGGCCGATTGCTTTCTGCGTGCGCACACAGTCCCCATGGGCAATTTAGAGTAGCCAGTTAACCTCACTGAATGTCTTTGAACTGTGAGGGAAACCGGAGCACCCAGAGGAAACCCACACAGACACAGGGAAAACATGTAAACTCCACACCGAAAGGCCCTTGTCGGCCACTGGGCACGAACCCAGAACCTTTTTGCTGTGACGCGACAGTGCTAACCACTACACCACCATGCTGCCCACACTTAAGAATAATTAACCCTTAACAGCTACTCATGCAAGCTACAGGTTTTATAAAATGTGGTCAAAAGTCTGACTTACCGAGTCAGTATACATGTCAACATTCTGTTCCTCATATGCATCTAAAAGTTTCTGTGAGAGTAAGAGGAAGTCCAAGTTACTATTGACAGCAAAGATTCTGTACTTTCCTTTGCAAAAGTATAACTTATATTCCACCTACTTTTATACCCCCCATCTTAACTGCGTCATGCATTATCAAGGCCCAAACTTAGAAATTAGAAAGAAATCCAGATTTATACAAATGGTAGGGACCTAGCTGGCTAAAGTTAGCTAGTTTGCAAAAAGACAAAAATCAGATCAGATAAAATACACACAGCACATAGATTTAATAATAATCAAATCAATCAATACATATCTAAACTAGGTAATAAAAATGCACACAGCAGAAGCAACCAGGGATGTGACTTTTGTTCTCCACAGAATCTTGTAGTTAGCTTGCTTGCTAAAACTTTAGCGGATTACCTCACTGCCATCTTTTTCATTTACCATCTTTATTTAAAGAAATTCAAAACATCTTAGTCTCCAGCATATTAATATTAAAAGATTTGAATAACAGAAATGTCACCTTGACCAGTTTGCATTCACGCGAGTCTGAAAAGGCAGGAAACATTTCCTCATACTTCTGCAAAGCCAGCTATTGGGGAATAGAGCAAAAGAGAATCAGGAATAAAAAATAAAGATAAATGATAAAATATAAGAAATTTTTATTTATTTATTCAAAAAACATTAGGCTTTAGTACGCAACCTTGGCATTAAGCATATCAACACAGAAGTGGCAGAGACACGCCTTAAAGAAATATTCCTTAGCACTGTATTTCAATAGTGTGCTGTCCATTGCTTGTGTTCCAACCTATCAGTGCGTGCGCGCGCACACGCACACACACGCACACACACACAGGGGAGAGAAACAAGGTGTGAGAAGCAACACATCAAAAGTAGTTTTACAGAGAAAACAGCTTTAATTTACAAATTGAAAAATAAAAAATTTAAAAAACCCTAATTTAGAATGCCAAATACCTGGTATTTACTCTATATTATTTTTTATGCTTTAATCCCTTCTATGCCCTTGGACAAGTCACGCAAGTCATGAAATCTTTTACCGCTGTGCCTTATGATGGAAGAATGTTTTAGGCATTGACTGTAATTCATATGTGTCACTGTGAAGTAAAAGTAATGTGCCATGTAAGGTACATAAAAGGAGGTGTTTATGACGAGTAGCGTACATCATAAGGCACAGTGGTAAAAAATTTCATGACGTACGTGACTCGTCCAAGGGCATTGAAGGGGTTAAGCTGACAAATGTAGGATTTTGCAGAAGAACGTTCCATAAAGTGGATTGTGCTGCACTCTACTCCATCATGCAGATTAAGCTCATAGCTGTGGATTGCTATGTGATGGTGAGAATTTAAGGCTGACCTCAGCATCACCACGTCCACATAGTATGTGCACATCAAAGTGGCTGTCAGTTACCGAGTAACAAATCAGAGCAAAAGCTCTAAATTGTTCCACTGTAATCTCACATAGTTGCTGTGTAGGATTTTTACCCTAGGCTCCACACCAGCTTTGAGGCCAACAGAGGCTGGCCTCAAAAGGTCAGAGGCATGTGACCCCATAGGAATGGTAACTAGGGCACCATGACGGGGGGCACACTTCAGTGCTTCGTTCAGCTGAGTTAATTGTTATTGATCAGTATGGGAAGGTTTTGCTGCATTTTTGGATATGTAAATCATTTTGAATGAAACAGTATTTTATTTATTTTTTTTTTAAATTTACCAAAAGTAATTCATTAGCTTGGGGGGCCGCATTCAGCGAGACTCGGTGTCGAAAGGAGGTCAAAAACCCTATGGTATGCTTACTTCATTTCCACAAAAGGTAGGAATTAAAATAAATAAATAAATAAAAAAAAATTCACAGCTGCAGCGAGGTGCTCATTCTTGTACAGTGACGTGAACATGAGCCTCAACACAGCAGCCCTGCACAGCCTAACCTAAACCGGGACTTAAAGTGCATTTACATTCAGGGATCCTTTGGAGCGCGTTGTGCGTGTGCTTGGGACCCAGTCATTATGGGAAACACCCAATGGTGATTTGAGCGCAATCAGCACGCTGTTTTCACAGAGACTTTGTGAAGTCTTTTGTCAGGTATGTTACTATAGATGGGTTTAAGTGCAGGAAGACTGTTTATTAGCAGGTGTGATATTTACAAAAACAAAACACAAACCAAAAGCAGTCTCAATCACTAGAAACAAAAATGAAACTGTTTATATGAAAATGATAATACTTCACAAAGCACCCATGTCCTTATATGCACATGCAGACGACACTCAAATCATCAGGTGTTTCCCATAACGACTGGGTCCCAAGTGCATGCACAATGCACTCCGAAGGATCCCTGAATGTAAATGCACCAAGTCCCAGTGAAGCAAATTGATAAGGCTGTACAGAGCTGCTGTGTTGAGGCTCATGTTCACTTCACTGTATAAGAAGGAGCAATGCGCTGCAGTTGTTAAATAATGTATATAATTTTTATTCTTACCTTCATGGGCACAAAGTGAGCATACCATAGGGTTTTTGACCTCTCCTTTCGACACAGAGTTCTGCTGAATGTCCCCCCCCGCCCATTTTCCCCTTCTACGTTAAGGAATTTCTCTAGTTTTCCTCCGATGATGAATTACTTTTGGTAAATTAAAAAAAAAAAAGATTTTTGTTCAAAATGATCTGTCCATCCAAAAACGCAGCAAAACCTTCCCATATTGATCAATAATAACTAACTCGTCTGAATGAAGCACTGAAGCATGCCCCCATCATGGCAGCATAGTTACCGTTGCTATGGGGTCATGTGACGCTGCAAAGCCTCGATAGATGTGGACTAGCACCCTAACTCAAGCTAGCTAGTTAGCTAAAATACAGTGTGGACAAGAAAACTACACTGAAAACTAAAATGTATGTACACACCTGACCATCATACCTATATAAGCTTATTAGACATTCCAAAACCATGGGCATTAATATGGAGCGAGAAAAAGCTTGTCATATATACATTACAGCACAGTGATTTTTCTTCCTTCACATATTTCAGCTTTTTAGAAAGTTGGACTGCAGGGCCAATCATGATACAGTGCCCCTGTAGCAGTAAACCAGAGCCTCAACCGTTGCGCTGCCCCAAATAACTCCATGGAACACACACGTGGTTCAGGGGACCACCCTGAAGTTAAAATGACTGAAGCAAGAGATACCAATGAGTAATTCACACATTGGCATCCTTCATGTGGTGAAGCCATTGGAATGGAGTGTGATTAGAACAAAGAGTTAAAGGGCATCTCAGCAGGTAGTAGTCATGGCCTAAAGGTTAGAAAAGCTGCTTTGGGTTTGCTTTGGTCACCAGGTTGATTCCCTGGACAGGCAGGAATGACTGAAGTGCCCTTGAGCAAGGCACCTAACCAGACTGCTCTGGGTATGTTGTATGTCATTCTGGAGAAGAGCGTCTGCTAAATGCCATTAATATAACATAACATCGGACAGTGAGGATGATGTAGCATCAGTGAGGCTGATGTACAGCGTGGCGTGTTCTTCCCCCTTCATCACCTAAGACAAAATGGCCCCCAGCCCTTTGGACATCACCAGTCCACTGACTGACCTCGCTAAAAAGGGGACACCAGATCCGGTCCAATGGACAGAGCCATGTGAACAGACTTTTGTTCAGGTAAAAACAGTTGTGTGGGGGCCTCCTGTTGTATTCCCCTGATTTTTCTCTTCCTTTTGTTTTTTTACAGACTGATGTGTCAGACAGAGGGCTGGAGGCTATTTTGTCCCAGGAGATGGAGGGAGGAGCACCTGGTGCTGCACATCAGCCATAAACTCTCCATGTTAGAATCAAAGTACAACACCATAGAAAAGGATTTTCTGGCCATCAAGTGGCCAGTCCTCGCTCTCCAGTAGTACCTGCTCAGACGTCCATTCACCCTCTGTTCTGACCACGCCCCGCTCCAGTCGCTCCACCACATGAAGGATGCCGACACGTAGATAGCTCATTGGTATCTGGCCCTTCACCCCTTTAAATTCGAGGTGGTCCACAGGCCAGGGGCACAGATGGTGGTGGCAGATTACCTCTCCCACTGGGGAGATGTGTCAGCTGCAGGCAGGATGGTTCCCCAGCCTGAGTCGGGTGGTGGGGGTATGTGGCAGCGAGGGTGTGGTCAAGTGTTGGCTGTGAACGGTGAGGAGTCAGGTGGAACCAGCAGGTAACACAACGAGGTACACCCATGTCTAATTACTGGCTATTAATGTGTCTCTGTGTCTTTCAAACAGCCAGGCATGAGAGAATGCTCTGTCCCCCAGCGCATGTGGTGTGTGTGGTTTAATAGTCACTAAATAGTGTCGCTTAAAATAAATTAAAAATCTGCCCCAACCTGAATTGCAGCATGTGGCTCCATTCCTCATTGTCCACCATCAAAGTTGTTACAATAACTTTGATGGAATCTTAATATTTTATATTATTCCAGTAGATATGGTCCAATTTTATTTTAGACTTTGAGCACCGTCAAAGTCTAAAGTAAAACTGGACCACATTATCTACTGGAATAATATAAAATATTAAGATTTCATCAAAGTTATTGTAACAACTTTGATGGTGTACAATGAGGAATGGAGCCACACGCTGCAATTCAGGTTGGGGTGGATTTTTTTTTTAAATATATTATTCAAAAAAAGTAGGGGATATTGGATTTACAAGTAGAATGAAATGCAGATCATGAAGTCAGGAAGGAAACAAATGACAGAAAAACATTAAGGAAACATTTGTCAATTTATTCGAAACCCTGTGTACAGTCAGTAAAGGACAGATTCTCCAGAATAAGGGTCAACACAAACACAGGGTCACACAGCAAATTTACCACCATTTTGAAACCGAGTCAGTAGCGGGTAAAACCCCTTCGGTTGGCTAGACAAGCTCGAATTCGGTGTGGCATACTCCTAACGAGACGTCCCAGGTCATTTTGGGGAATGTTATTCCATTCCTGTTGCAATGCTGCAGCAAGTTCTTGGACATTGGCAGGAGGTTGTTGACGTTGGCGTAGCCGCTGTCCAAGCATGTCCCAGACATGCTCGATGGGGGAAAGGTCCAGACTGAGTGCTGGCCATGGTAATCTGGTGATATTCTGCTGCTGGAGGTAATCTGTAACGATCCTGGCCCTATGACATCTGGCATTGTCATCTTGGAAAATGAAACGGCGGCCATAACGACGTGCAAACGGCACAACATGGGGTGCCAAGATGTTGTCCCAGTAGTACTGCCCTGTGACACGTCCAGCAACAACATGCAAGTCTGTTCTGCCGGCAGCAGTGATGCCTCCCCACACCATTACAGAGCCACCCCCATACGGATCATGTCTAATGACGTTAACGTCATGGAAACGTTCGTTACGTCGGCGCCAAACCCTCCTGCGTCTGTCCAGGAAGTCCACAGTGAACCTCGACTCATCTGAAAACATTACGTGCTTCCATCGGCGATTATCCCAGCGTTGATGACGACGACACCATTGGAGTCTGGCCCTAATGTGACGATCCCTCAAACAGGGAATGACACGAGGACATCGGGCGTAAGTGAAATCTGTGCAGTCGATTCCTGATGGTCTGGCCACTCACTACCAAGCCAGTATCCCTTCGAAGTTGAGACCTTATCTGATTTGCTGTTACCATACGATTTCTCAAGGCAATAGTGCGGATGAATCTGTCCTGAGCCTGAGTTGTTGCCCTTGGTCGACCGGATCGTGGTCTATCCTGAACAGACCCTGTAGCACGATGTCTGGACCATAATCTGCTGATGACAGACTGGGAAACATTCAATGCTCTTGCCACAACGACCTGTCTTGTGCCAACCTGTAGCATGCCAAGGGCACATAACCTCTCATCCTGTGTTAGACGGCGCATGGTCTCTGTTTAATTAACGACTTCAGCCACTGATAATCTGATGCTTTCTCTTCAAAATCTTCCTTTGGAGTGGCTCTAACCTTCCAATTCAGAGTCATGCAAATTTGTGGCATGACCCCCTTGATCATCAGTAGCATCCCGTGCTGATCATGAGAGTATCATTGATGTGTTTGGGTGATGAATTTCTTTGGAAATGCTTCCTCAGTAAGGAACTATACCACATGCTTTCGTATCCCTTTGTATATGTGAAAATTTGGATCTCAAAATAAAATATCCCCTACTTTTTTTGAATAGTATATAATCCAGCCACTGGGGGTGCATAAGCGTACTCTTGGTGCCGGTCCCAAGCCCAGATAAATTGGAAAGGGTTGCGTCAAGAAGGGCATCCGGCGTAAAACTGTGCCAAATCTAACATGCAGAATGAAAAGAGAAATACCATACCGGATCGGTCGGGGCCCGGGTTAACAACAACCGCCTCTGGTACTGTTGGTCAACAGGGTGCTGGTGGAAAGTGTGCTACTGTTGCGCCAAAACGGAGAAGGAGAGAGCGTGAAAGATGGAAGGGAAGGAGCTGAGAATTGAGGGTAGGAACACAATGTGGGAACATTGGCAGAGCGAGAGAGTTAGCAGGTATGATGGAAAAAAAGGAAGTTGGACATTGTGTGTGCAGGAGACGAGGTGGAAAGGAAGCAAGGCCAAGAACATTGGCGATGGATGCAAGTTGTTTTATTATGGAGTCAATGGAAAGAGAAATGGTGTTAGTATTGTTTTGAGGGGAGAGTTGGTCAACAGTGTGTCAGATAAGAGTGATAGGCATGAAGTTGGAGATTCAAGGAGTGGTAATCAATGTTGTGTGCGCATACGCCCCACAGGTTGGATGTGAGAATGAAGAGTCTTTCTGGGAAAAGATGGATGAAGTGGTAGAAAGTATACTGAGGGAGGACAGCCTGCTGATAGGAGCAGATTTCAACAGACATGTTGGCAAGGGAAACAGAGGAGAGGAGGATGTGATGGGCAGATATGGTGCAAGAGAGAGAAATGTGGAAGGGCAAATGGTGGTTGATTTTTCAAAGAGGATGAATTTGGCAATAGTCAATACATACTTCGAGAAGAAAGAGCAGCACAGGGTGATGTTTAAGAGTGGAGGAAGATCTACACAGGTGGACTACATACTCTGCAGAAGGGGTAACCTGAAGGAGATTGGAGACTGTAAAGTGATGGCAGGGGAGAGAGTGTAGCTAGACAACATCAAGTGGTCGTGTGCAGGATGAGCTTGAAAGAGAAAAAGAGGAAGCGTGAAATAGTGGAGCCGAAGATTAAGTGGTGGAAACTAAAAGAGGCTGAACATCAGAAGGAGTTTAGGGAAGAAATAAGACAAGTATTGAGTGGTCATGGAAGTCTGCCAGAAGACTGGAATACTACTGCTGTACTAGTAAGAGAGGCAGCAAGGAAGGTGCTAGGGTGGTCATCGGGAAGGAGGAAGGAAGACAAGGAGACATGGTGGTGGAACAAAGAAGAAGTGCAGGAAATTATAAAAGAAGAGGCTAGCAAAGAAGAATTGGGACGATCAGAGAGATGAGGAAAGCAGGCGGTTATACAGAGAGATGAGACAGAAGGCAAAAACAGTAGTAGCGAAGGCGAAAGCAGATGCATACCAGGAGTTGTACGAAAGACTGGAGACCAAAGGAGGAGAGAAAGACCTGTACAGACTAGCTAGGCAGAGAAACAGGGAAGTGAGGGATGTACAGCAGGTAAGAGTGATGAAAGATGTAAATGGAAATGTGCTGACAGTGTATTAAGAAGGTGGAAAGAGTACTTTGAGGATTTATTAAATGAGGAGAATCCAAAAGAGAAAAGGTCAGATTCATTGGAGACAACAAATCAGGAAGCAGAGTTGGTTAGTAAGGATGAGGTGAGGGCAGCCATGAAAAAAAATGAAGACTGGGAAAGCAGTTGGACCAGATGGTATCCTGATCGAGGCTTGGAGATGTTTGAGTGAGACAGCTGTGGAGTTCCTAACGAGATTGTTTAATAAGATCTTAGAGAATGAGAAAATGCCAAATGAACGGACAGCGTGCTACTCCCAATATACAAGAATAAGGGAAATGTACAGAGCTGCAGTAATTACAGAGGAATAAAATTGATGAGCCACACCATGAAGTTATGGGAAAGGGTATTGGAGGCGAGATTGAGAAGAGAGGTAGCAATCTGTGAACAGCAGTATGGGTTTATGCCAAGGAAGAGCACGTCGGATGCAATTTTTGCTTTAAGAATGTTAACGGAGAAGTACAGAGAAGGCCAGAGAAAGCTACATTGTGTGTTTGTAGACCTGGAGAAGGCATATGATAGAGTGCCGAGAGATGAGTCATGGTATTGTATGAGAAAGGAGTGGAGTGAATGAGAAGTATATTAGAGTGGTGCAAGACATGTATGAGAACAGTGAAACAGCAGTGAGGTGTGCAGTTGGAACAACTGAATGGTTCAAGGTGAAGATGGGACTCCATCAAGGATCTGCTTTGAGTCCTTTTTTGTTTGCCAGTGATGGATAGCTTGACAGATGAAGTGAGGCAAGAGTCACCATGGAACATGATGTTTGCAGATGATATTGTGATGTGGTGAAAGTAGAAAGGAGGTCAAGTTGGGTTTGGAGAGATGGAGGTATGCATTGGAACGAAGAGGAATGAAGGTGAGCAGTAGCAAAACAGAATACATGTGCATCAATGAAAATGGGGATGAGAGTGTAGTGAAGATGCAAGGAGTAGACGTAAAGAAAGTTGATGAATTCAAATACCTGGGGTCAACTGTGCAGGAAAATGGGGGTTGCGATAGTGAGGTGAGAGAGTGCAGGCAGGGTGAAGCAGTTGGAGAAGGATTTCGGGAGTTATTTGTAATAGGAAAGTCCCAGCAAAAGCAGGGTTCCCACAGTTTTTCAGGCTTCTTTTTTAATGACTTTTAAGGACCAATTTTCATTTTTTAAGGACCCAATGACCAAAACTGAATATCACTGGTGTGAAATTGCCTATTGTAACAATCACTTGCTTGTTTTCCCACACTTCGTCTGCTTGTTTTCTTTATGACTCTTAAAGGACTTTTCTTGACCAAATCTTGCAACAAGTGCAGCAATTCCTGATATGTCTGATATTTAAAACAATTTTAAGAAAACCTCAACAGTGGGCGAGGAAATGGTTAGTGGCTAAAAATAAAAAATATAAAGAACATTCCATTTAGAGTAAAATTTATTTCACAAGATTTTCATTTTGTTCAGGAACAATTAAAACAAAGTATTAAATTGACATAGGGTGGCCCAGAACCCCCCCTTGCTATTCTTGTTATGGAATAAATTTTCTAATGAGTCTGCATGTTTCTATACATGTTATAGCTTAAAACATAAGAACTTCAAAGCATATCTCAAGGTTAAAGACACAATCCATAGTCATGTGGCAGCTGACCTTTCTGGGCCACCCATGATGCCTTAGCCACATATAACACAATACAATTACAAATAAAAAACATCCAGCTGCAGTACATCATTATCTTTGCGCAGTGGCATCTTTCATGAGACCTTGCATAATATGCATACTGTTTTACTAAATTTGACTAATTTTCCATTTAATATTCAGAATTAAATTCTTTGTTTCAGTGAGATATCCCACAGAAAAAGGCACCAACAGCAGGGAAACCACACAGAGTTATGAAGGCTGAACTATTCATCTACAGAACAAACAGGCATACCTTTTAATGTTTTACTAATGGATCAAACTTTTAACAGAAATGTCCTTCTTGCAAACCCGGCAGCGAGCAGACGTTGTACAACCCGGGACTTTCTCAAGCCAATCACGAAATTCTGGCTTATCAAGCCAGGACAACTGAAAATAACAATGTCCTGGCATCTTTGCATATGAAAGATTCGGGTCGATGACCTCGTTGAATAGCGATGTAGACAGATTGAAATTCGTATGTTTTGTTAATCCATGTTTCCATTAATACGCATCAATGGCGGGCGACCGAGCTGATACGAAGTAGTCACGTGACCCTGTTCGGGACTGATCCCGAACAGCGCCACGTGGTTCCGGGCTATTCTCAAAAGCAGACACCAGGGGTCGCCACTATACACTTTGTTCAGCCCCTGACCGCTAGTGCAGTTCGCCTGTGAAACAGGGTCGTTTGCGCGAATCGGGGCAGCAGGAACAGCGTTTTCGGAAATTAAAAATATGTTATTAGAAGGGAGACGAAAAAAAACCCTGATTTTTAAGGACTTTTATTGACGAACAGATTTTCATCAATTTTATGGATAATTAAGTACTTAATTTTACAAATTCATTTTTTTTAGGACTTTTTGGACTTTAAGGACCTGTACGAACACTGAAAAGTGAAAGGTAAGATGTACAAGACAGTCGTGAGACCAGCTGTGACGTATGGATTGGAGACCATACCTTTAACGAAGAGACCGGAGGCAAAGTTAGAGGTGGCAGAGTTGAGGACGTTAAGGTTTGCGATAGGAGTGACAAGGTTGGACAGGATAAGGAACGAGCACATCAGAGGGATAGCACATGTGGAGAGCTTGGGAATTAAGCTAGGAGAGATGAGAGTGAGATGGTATGGGCACATCCTGAGAAGAGATGCAGAGCATGTGGGAAGGAGAATGTTGAGGATGGAGCTGCCAGGCAAACAAAAACGAGGAAGGCCAAAGAGGAGATACATGGATGTGGTGAGAGAGGACATGAAAGTGTCAGGTGTGGTAGAGAAGGATGCAGAAGACAGGGAGCAATGGAGATGAAAGATCCGCTGTGGCGACCCCTAATCGGGAGCAGCCAAAAGAAGAGAAAAAAAAAATTATATAAAAAACAAACAAACTCGCTGCTAGTTGAGCCAAGCATTAGGTCTAATAAAATATATCATGTCCAAAGCCCATATCCAGATATCCGCAGTTGCGATGACGTCACGTAAAAGCAACCACGATGTCGTGACCTTTTCGTTCTGTTCACTTTTGCCTTGTTTGTTAAAACAATCTAACAGATTTGTCAAGGCAATCAGAAAAAATTCAAGTAGGAACCCTGCGTCCTGGAATGCATTAAAATTCTGAACATGGAGGGGTTTTTTTTTGGCATTTTTGTGTGTAAAAAATGCACGATTTCTGTGTTAAGGCAATCCTTGGTAGGCCTAAATTGTAAGTGTCATGGCAACATGTCACTAACCATATCAACAAATTAAGCATAGCAGGGCCACTATGCTTGGATGCTTTTGGGGGGAAAACCCTGATGTACGTGTACACACATCCCAGAGGTTGCATTAGACAGACAGACAGACAGACAGACAAACAGACTCGCTGTCTGCATATTTTTCATTTTTAAAATGCGCTTGTTCGTTCATTGGAGAACTGAAGAGGCAAGCTTGCCCCAAAAAAAGGTTGTTGTTTTTTTTTTGCTTTGGCTTGTGCTTTTCAGCCAATTTATTGTTCCTACAGACAAACACATGCACAATGCTGTGAAACTCCGCTGTCTCACAGCTCTCATCTTTCTCCTCTTTATCCTTTCTTGCCACTCAATGCAACACACTGATCCTTACCACCTTACCATTCGCCTTTCCTGGCTTCAACCCAAACATTAGAATGGGGGGGGGGGGGGCATGACCTCAGTGACTTCAACAGTGGCATGGGTGTTGGTGCCACATGGGCTAATTTGAGTATGACAAACTGCTCATCACCTGGGATTTTCACACATACAAAGCAGTCTCCAGAGTTTAGATAGTGTGAGAACCGAAAACCAAAAACCAGATCAGAGGGTCTGCAGGTTGAAACACCATATTGATGAGAGCTTCGGACAGAATGATCAAACTGGTCTGAGCTGACAAAGTCTATAAATAAGCACTCTTTACAACCGTGGTGACCAGAAAAGCATTTCAGAATGAACACCACATCAAACCTTGAGGTGGACAGGCAATAACAGCAGATGATCACATTAGGTTCCACTCCTGTCACAGCCAAGAACAAGAATCTGAGGCCATCATGGGTACAGCTGAAGACTGGAAAAAGACCAGGTGATTCTCCCCCCCCACATCTTCAACTGGACAGTTGAAGTGCATCTGTCCCACACATATGCTGGCTTCTCTGAGCTTGGCAAAAACCTTTCCACTGGACAACAGAGGTTTGATCTGTCCATTCAAATCGAGAGGCAAAAAAATTTGGTGTTTACAGTCAGTGATGGTCAAGTACTCCAATTCTTTGAAATGCTGGCTACAGATGCTCATCTTGGTGAACAGCACAGCCATTTCTTTCTCAAAAGCAAAGCAGTGGGAAATGACAAAGCTTTCAGAATAATGTCTACATTTAGGTACACTGCAATGATGGAGAGTTATAGTTGCGAGCACTGTTCAGTATCTCAGCTTAAGTTTTGAAAGGCTACGACATACAGTTCTGGATTCACAAATAGGGAAATGCAGTGTGATTTTCTGCTCATAAAGCACTGCGAAGAACAGAAAACTAAACAGATTTGAAGTTCTACATCTGTGGCAGAAGAAAAAAAAAAACCTTGCAAACCTAGATTTGTCATCTTAGCCAGATGTATACTCACCTGTTCATATATCTCAATGGCTTTTGGGTACTGCTCCAGCTGGGCTGAATAAGCAGCGACTTTAAGCAGACACTTGTTAGCTGCGCTGTAGTGAGATGACAATTACTGATAGCATAATTTGCACTCTTTAATAAAACAGACAGACAATCATGACAATCACATGATCAGCACCCCAGACAGAATCCTAAATCATGTCTTTTTTTTTTTTAAATTACATTTTAATGAGCAGAGTCTTGGTGTACTTCACAATCATTTGCTGGAGGCAAAGTGAAGGTCTTCATCTCGGTTATTATCCACCAAGCCTGAGGTGGATTGTTTTAGTATAAATACACAGTTGAATTTAAAAAAAAAAAAATATATTTAAAAAAAAAAAATCCAAACTTCAGAGCGGCATGCAAAAGTAAAGCACGCTGATTTGCGCCATGCATGCAAACTTGAGACGTATCTATGCCGACTCGCATAAAATACTTTGTTTTGAAATCGATAAAATACAACCCCGATTCCAAAAAAGTTGGGACAAAGTACAAATTGTAAATAAAAACGGAATGCAATAATTTACAAATCTCAAAAACTGATATTGTATTCACAATAGAACATAGACAACATATCAAATGTCGAAAGTGAGACATTTTGAAATTTCCTGCCAAATATTGGCTCATTTGACATTTCATGACAGCAACACATCTCAAAAAAGTTGGGACGGGGCAATAAGAGGCTGGAAAAGTTAAAGGTACAAAAAAGGAACAGCTGGAGGACCAAACTGCAACTCATTAGGTCAACTGGCAATAGGTCATTAACATGACTGGGTATAAAAAGAGCATCTTAGAGTGGCAGCGGCTCTCAGAAGTAAAGATGGGAAGAGGATCACCAAGCCCCCTAATTCTGCACCGATAAATAGTGGAGCAATATCATAAAGGAGTTCAAACATAACATCTACAGTGCATAATATCATCAAAAGATTCAGAGAATATGGAAGAATCTGTGTGTAAGGGTCAAGGCCGGAAAACCATACTGGGTGCCCGTGATCTTCGGGCCCTTAGACGGCACTGCATCACATACAGGCATGCTTCTGTATTGGAAATCACAAAATGGGCTCAGGAATATTTCCAGAGAACATTATCTGTGAACACAATTCACCGTGCCATCCGCTGTTGCCAGCTAAAAGTCTATAGTTCAAAGAAGAAGCCGTATCTAAACATGATCCAGAAGCGCAGACGTCTTCTCTGGGCCAAGGCTCATTTAAAATGGACTGTGGCAAAGTGGAAAACTGTTCTGTGGTCAGACGAATCAAAGTTTGAAGTTCTTTATGGAAATCAGGTACGCCGTGTCATTCGGACTAAAGAGGAGAAGGACGACCCAAGTTGTTATCAGCGCTCAGTTCAGAGGCCTGCATCTCTGATGGTATGGGGTTGCATTAGTGCGTGTGGCATGGGCAGCTTACACATCTGGAAAGACACCATCAATGCTGAAAGGTACATCCAGGTTCTAGAACAACATATGCTCCCATCCAGACGACGTCTCTTTCAGGGAAGACCTTGCATTTTCCAACATGACAATGCCAAACCACATACTGCATCAATTACAGCATCATGGCTGCGTAGAAGGGTCCGGGTACTAAACTCGCCAGCCTGCAGTCCAGATCTTTCACCCATAGAAAATATTTGGCGCATCATAAAACGGAAGATACGACAAAAAAGACCTAAGACAGTTGAGCAACTAGAATCCTACGTTAGACAAGAATGGGTTAACATTCCTATCCCTAAACTTGAGCAACTTGTCTCCTCAGTCCCCAGACATTTACAGACTGTTGTAAAGAGAAAAGGGGATGTCTCACAGTGGTAAACATGGCCTGGTCCCAACTTTGAGATGTGGTGTTGTCATGAAATTAAAAAAAAAAAAAAATCACCTAATTTTTCTCATTTTAAACATTTGATGTGTCATCTATGTTCTATTCTGAATAAAATATGGAATTTTGAAACTTCCACATCATTGCATTCCGTTTTTACTTACAATTTGTACTTTGTCCCAATTTTTTTGGAATTGGGGTTGTAAATCACAATTCCACCTTACCTTTGAATAGTTTTAAACCAAGCTTCATAGCATGTTTAGCGTTTTTCAGAACAGCATTTTCTTTCATAATTTGCAATTCTTCCTCACTTATGGTGACAAAGTGATTGGCTGCCATTTTGCCGTATCGTTCGAGGTGATTATTGAGAAATGGTCCGAATTTCTTGACCAACCAGCGTGTGTGATTTTCTATCAAATCCCCTGTATATTTATACTAAATACAAATAAGCGTCTGTATAATGCTAAGCCTTATATATGGCTCAGCAATAAATAGTGAGTCCCAAACGAGTGTGCACTAACCTTGTGGACTCCTCTCCTTTGTAGTAATCAGCTGCTTGCTCATAGTGTGCTATAGCCTGAAAAAAATAACTAAATGTTAACTGATGTTTGTAAACATATGTGAACGCTGGTGAAAGTTGCTCAGTTGTTTCTGGGTTGTTTTTTTTTGGCATTTACAACTGACACTTAAAGCAACATTCTGCAAGAATTGACATTTTTGCTCCTGGGCTCCCCCGGTTGTTGGAGCGTAATTCACTTTTATTCCACAGTCTTAAAGGAGAACTGAAGGCAAATTTATCATCAAAATTCTATTTCTCATTTTATAAAATGTAGGAATGCATTTCTGACAGCCATTTTGTCACTACTACAGCAAGTTATGAGTGTTTGAAATATGCTACGTAATATATCAGTCCATATGTCAAAGCAATGGCTGTAAACGAAAATCGCTAAGACCTGTGCGAGACACTGTAGGATGGAAGTAAAACATACAGCGGAAATCAAAGTGACCAACATCTGCCAATATTGTCAAAAGACGCACGTGCCCTCCTTCCAATGCTGACGTAATCAAACCGGAAGTTTTCCGTGTCCGAAATTGCTCCCTACTCACTATATAGAGCACTATATAGTGTGGACGCCATTTTGTAGTGCTGTTCGACACCTTAGTGAGGATTATGTGGGAAATACGCTCAGTATAATATGTATATATCACAAAAATATATATGTATTTATTATTTTGAAAACCCACCAGCCGCCTGATCTGGCACGTTTTAATTGTGTGACAGTAATGACGTAAACACCAGCAAGTCCTTATCCTGTCGTCTTTCCAACTCTTCTCTACTCCACGTTGGTTTGAAGTCGTATGGAATAATCTCCAGGTCACGTACGTGAGGGAGGCGGCTGTATGTGCAGAAGTATACAGTTTAATAAAGTGCAGAGAAATAAATAAATTTTAAGGCAAACAATCCAAAACAGCAGGCAAATACAGGCAAAAGGGTCCGTTGAGGCGTAAACAGTACATCAAGGGCTAAGCGAGGACAAGAACGAGAAACAGGCACAAGGATCGTGAAACAGGAAATCAAGACAACGGGTAGAAAGGCTCAGTAATGTGTACATGCGTATCATAATACTTCGCGATGCAAATGCATCAGCAGTCCTTAAAAAAGGCAAACACAGTTCCTTAATTAAGCTCAGGTATGCCTTGTTCACGGCGTAGTCCACTTAGCACTAGGGTTGGGCAGTATTACGGTAAGAAGGTATCCCGAGGTACCCAAAAGTACCAACGGTATCGGTCTCATTACCGTCATTTTAAAAAAATACATAATATCTAAATAAATATGGAGTACATGAGGTCATAATATAAAATAATAAATTGAAGATCATCCCGAATAACTGTGTGATCGTATTTTCACTAATTCTATCAATTTCCTAAAGAAGTTCTCATCGCGTGCAGAGTTGTTTATGTCGTTACCATGGCAACCCTGCGTGACATTTGGAGTCTGACAGAAAGCTTCGCAAGAGACTGAGACTGCGGTTGAAAGATGGCAAGTCAAGATAACGAGTTAGTGGCAAAAAAAAAAAAAAAAAAAAAACATCGGCAGTGTGGCAGTATTTTGGTTTCAAACCAAATGAAAAGGGAGAGCCAGCAAACACAGATGAAGCTGTGTGTAAAGTATGTAAGAAGACGGTCACGGCGCGAGAGGGGAACACCTCCAATCTGAGTGTTTTGAGTAGGTTACATGAGTAACAACAAGGTAAAATAATATAACGTATGACATTTGGGATGTGGGTAATAAACGTTTGAAATGTCATCTACTGAAGAAACGGAAGAAAACATCGTAGCGTAAACTGTTAGGTTTCTGGTGGGAATTAGCAATGCGCTTGCTATCTTTGTTGGGTGTGTTAAACCGTATGGATTTAAGTGGAATAATTGTAAGGAGTTATGTGATCAAGACAACGTTTTAAGCAAGGTAAGGCCATTTGATTATTAATTTCCCCGCCATGGCATGACGTGGGCCCATATGATTTTGCCTTGTGCAGCTATCACGCATTTGAATTAGGTTCGCCTCATTTGCGCTGAAGAATATGGTTTATCGCGCAGTCTAAACGGACTTGGGTGTTGGTTGATTTCTTTTTCTTTTCTTTTTTTTTTTATTTCCCATGCTTGAAAGGGTATGATCCTGCTCATCGTGTACTTTTTTTTGATGGAGTAGGTGAAATAGTGCTGCAAATGGCGTTTCAACGCAGACATGTGTAAACGACAGTTGAATGCTATTTTCAAGATGAAGGAAGAGTTGCGTGATCCTTTGAAATCTCTCTTAATCCATTCATCAATGCACAAAATTCGCTTTGCTGCTTAATCCATACCACAATGCACACAATTCGCTATGCTGCTTTTAAATAGTACATTTGAGGCATAGGCGCAGGTCTGGACAAGGTCCGCCGGTATAGGCGCACGTTACACAGTAGGCCGAAACAAAATATTTTTTTCTCGGTAATACCGTATACCCCGGGAAAACACAGAGACAGTTTAAAGGTATCAAAATTTGGATACCGCCCAACCCTACTTAGCACGCACACAACCCGAGGCGCGCCTTCAGGTGCACGTGCCACAGCACACAGGACTGACACTCCATCACTGATGAAGCTGGCAAATCTCAAAATGAATTTAAATTGGAATGATATGGCAATCTGGCTGCTGTGTAAACAGTTTTCAAAATGGCGGCGCTGACACTTCACATTTGAAGTCTCGTGCAAGTCTCGTGAAGATCGCACGGGGGTCATTCCGTGTGAAATCATCAGATTTTCCAAAATCTTCCCAGGTCACCGACTCAGATTCTCATGATTTTTTTTTTAACAAGTACCCACATACTGTATGTCTGATGAACACATGCAAAATATTTCTGCTTAATTTCAAGTAGTTTTTTAGATATAATATTTTTAAATCAGGGTACCCACAATCCTATTTTACACTCGCGAACGCATTTTGAGCTTTTTTTTATTTTTAAAAGGCATTATCTCAGCTAAAAATGCAGATATAAAGCTCAAATTTGGAATAGACCCTAGTTGGGCACCCCAGATACAGCACTAAATTTCAAAAATGGGATACAGAGCTAATTTTTCATTCTGTAGCATCACAAAAATGGCAGTTTGTCCATTCTCGCAAAAAATTACAAAATTTCAAAGAGCTGTACTAAAGAAGGGATTCAATGGATAATCTTCATGTTGTAGAATACACATATCTGGGGTACTAGTTATGTGTGTAAAACATTGTGGTCATAACTTGAAGGGTTTTTGAATTATTGACTCTTGAAAATCGAACATGATCGCAGAATGTCAAAAATAGGCCTCCAGTCTCTTTATGATTTGACCATGTGGGCAAGTGCTCAGCCACTTCATAATTTTTTTTGTGGAGAGCATATTGATATACCAACTTTGTGTCAAAATTTTTTTTTATCTAGCTCAAATGCCTTCATAGTGAAAAAAATTTGCAAAGTAGGGTACCATAACATGGCGCGAACCAATTTTGAACCTGTATTTGCATTTTCAGAAAGCAATATATCAGCTCTGAATGGAAGCATAAAGCTCAAATTTGGTATTTACAATATTTGGCACCCCAAAATAATGGATCAACTTTGAAAGACAGATTACTGAGCTTATTTTTTTCTTTCATTGCATCATAAAGTTAGCAATTCAGTCATCGCAATATTCAATTGATATTATAGAAACAATATGCCTGGTAAAAAGGGTTTTTATTCTACAATTAGCATAAAATAAACATTAATAACCATCATCAGATTTACTTTGTATAATTACAAAAAACAGCAGAAATACCAAGTTTTTAACAGTACTTAAAATTCTTCAGCTTCAAATCCATATCCAAAGCACTGATCTATATCTCTCTCTCTCATTATATATATTTCTATACCAATATATGTATTACACACACACAAACACACACACGCGTACATCATGTGTCTAATGGGAAGATTTTTCCAAGAATTTCACAGTAGTTTTCAACTTTTGAATTTCAGGAAAATATCTTTAACTTTTTTTTTAAGTCTGTTTCAGCAAGCTTATATCGCCTGCCACTAGCGTCAGCTATCAGTGGTGCTTCTACGGGGCACATAATATGCTAGAATGGCACCCAGCACTCATCCTTTTGGTTTTCTGGAGGCCAAGAAAATTTGTTTCCTCTGTCTGCTTTCATAAAGTTAACATAAACATCCTGTTCATCATCATTCCTTTGCATGATGTTTCCTATAACTGGCAACAACCACGCAGTCTTGTATATGTCTTCTTATGACATTCTTGTTCTAACTTTTTTCCAATACTGCATTCTTTCAATTCAATACTTCCTGATTCTTCCTCCATAATTATTTGTTAATCAGAACTGCATAAGCTGTAATTAATTACTCCAAACAAAGCAATACATACACTCCTCACCGATACAATATATACACTGGCAAGTGAACAGGTGACTCCAATTTCTTTATGTGCAGCAGCTGATTACATCAGCAGCCACATTTAAAACAATGAGCAGTGACTCTTGATATCAGATCTATTTTTAAACTGCAGTGACTCATGATCAGCTTGTCTAAAATTGTTATAACAATTCCCTTGCCCTATTAATGCCTCTAATGAAATGAACAGATTAAGAAAAATACATTGTCTTGTTTTAGCTACTGAACTAAGCACTATTAATATAATACTAGACCATGGGTGTCAAACTCTGGCATGCGGGCCAAATTTGGCCTGCAGTGTAATTATATTTGGTCCGCGAGGCAATCCCAAATGACTATTCGTTGGATTTGTGTATACAGCGCATTCACCGCTAATACTACAAATCCCATAATGCTCTGCTGTTGTTTTGGCGCGTCAATCAGGACAGGACCCAGAAACGCAGTAGGACGTCCAAACGTTCAACAACAAATGGACAGTTGCCATAGCGACTTCACGCTACAACTTTCACCATGCTACATCACAGACATGTACGCTGCAGTGAGGGCTTTTAAAACTAAACTGTACCTGTGGGAGAATCAGATGCTGCAAGGAAACCTTGGCCATTTTCCCTGCTGCCAAACCATAAAAACACAGATCTCTACCGCCGTGTTCCCATGCGCACAGTTTACTGAAAAGCTCCGTGCACTTGGCGCTGAGTTTAGCCGGCGATTTGCCAACTTTGATGTCCGGAAATGGAGGTTTGAACTGCTCAGTAATCCCTTCACAGTTGATGTGGAAAACGCACCAACCAACCTCCAAATGGAGCTGATTGAACTCCAGTGTAATGGCACGCTGAAGTCAAAGTATGATGCTGTGGGCGCCGCACAGTTTCCACAGTTCATCCCTGACCCAATGCCTCAGCTCCGCACCCAAGCTGCTCAGATGCTCTCCATGTTCGGCAGCACTTATCTATGTGAGCAACTTTTCTCCTCAATGAAGATGACCAAAACATCTCACAGGAGACGTCTGACTGATGAACACCTTCGCTCGATACTGAGGATTTCCTCAGCTCGGAGCCTGAGCCCAGACATTGATGAACTAGCATCCAAGAAGAGATGCCAGGTATCTGGCTTGGGCACATCAGATTAGATCAGTGTGTAGCAAACTGAGCAATAATTAACCTTTTTTCTTTATGCACTTTTTCTTGCTACTCCAAGGCATGGGCTTGAATAGTTGATTGATTTATTATTGTTGTTTTATTTTTAAAGTTATTAGCCTGTGGAAAAAGTTTATTTTGATATTTAAATCAGAAGGCTGCAAATAGAAAAGAGGCATACGATTTTTATTTAAATTTCATTTAATAAATTAATGCCATTGATGTTTTTTTTTTTATTTGAAATTCGATTTAGCATGTCTGTACTATTGTTATATATTGTATAGTAATAAGCGTTGCTTGTTCCATATTCAATGTTAAAGCAAAACTTGTTTGGGTCCATATTAAAAAGGCTCATTTGTTCAATGTTGGCCCGCGACTTTGTTCAAGTTTTAAATTTTGGCCCACTGTGTATTTGAGTTTGACACCCCTGTACTAGACTAAGTATACGCTTTACTGCACCATGCAAGATTTCACCTGCTTTGAGAGAGAAACCCCCATCCTGATAAATATATTTTACTTAGAGAAAGTAAATTCTGAAATATCAAAATTATCTCTCAATTTACTCTCGGAGTACAGCTCTTCAAAACTTTGTAACAAAATTGTGTTGATGACTGAATTGCTAACTTTATGATGCCATGAAAGAAAAAATAAGCTCAGTAATCTGTCTTTCAAAGTTGATCCATTATTTTGGGGTGCCAAATATTGTAAATACCAAATTTGAGCTTTATGCTTCCATGCAGAGCTGATATATTGCTTTCTGAAAATGCAAATACAGGTTCAAAATTGGCTCGCGCCATGTTACGGTACCCTACTTTGCAAATTTTTTTCACTATGAAGGCATTTGAGCTAGATAAAAAAAAATTTTGACACAAAGTTGGTATATCAATATGCTCTCCACAAAAAAAAATTATGAAGTGGCTGAGCACTTGCCCACATGGTCAAATCAAAGAGACTGGAGGCCTATTTTTGACATTCTACGATCATGTTCGATTTTCAAGAGTCAATAATTCAAAAACCCTTCAAGTTATGACCACAATGTTTTACACACATAACTAGTACCCCAGATATGTGTATTCTACAACATGAAGATTATCCATTGAATCCCTTCTTTAGTACAGCTCTTTGAAATTTTGTAATTTTTTGCGAGAATGGACAAACTGCCATTTTTGTGATGCTACAGAATGAAAAATTAGCTCTGTATCCCATTTTTGAAATTTAGTGCTGTATCTGGGGTGCCCAACTAGGGTCTATTCCAAATTTGAGCTTTATATCTGCATTTTTAGCTGAGATAATGCCTTTTAAAAATGAAAAAAAGCTCAAAATGCATTCGTGGGTGAAAAATAGGATTGTGGGTACCCTGATTTAAAAATATTATATCTAAAAAGCTACTTGAAATTAAGCAGAAATATTTTGTATGTGTTCAGACATATGTAGGTACTTGCAAAAAAAAAAAATCATGAGAATCCGAGTCGGTGACCTGGAAGGCACCTGATGATTTCACACGGAATGACCCACGGATAAGTGACGTCTGCTGTGGACCATACGAACTACATTCAACACGGCTAAAAACTGAAAAGGCTGATAAGTGTAATATAATACCAATACAAGCCACGATATAAGGTGAATAAAATCGAGAACGTAATTGAATAACATGTTAATTAAGAAATAAAGCAAGTTTAAAAATGACTTCAGTTCCCCTTTAAATGCAAATCGAACTTTGAGCTCCCCTCACAGACAGATATACACATGCATTTGTTTACAAGTTGAAGGATACAGAATCGGCAAAAGCCAAAGAACCATGCCAACTCAAGGTAGAGTAATATTGCAGGATTTTGAATGAATGAATTTGAATGAATTTATTTTATTTCGAACATGTATAAAAATGTATGTAACTATTTGTACATACAAAAGAAAGAAAATGAAAAAAGTGACAAAAAAAAAGAATAAATAAAATAACCAAGAGCTAATACATTACAATACACCGCGCATTGTTCGAAAAAGGAGTGAAGTACAATACTTTTTTTTTTTAATTTCCCACCCCTTTTTAACTACCCCGAAACCCAAACTACATTAATACACCTATAAAAATATATACCATATATACACTTCATAAATATCTATATAAATATATAATTACAAAAATAAATATCTACTACATACCTATCCCTGTAAATATGAAGATATCTATCCCCATAAATAAATATATACCATATACTAAGTTAGTTCTAATATAACAAATCAACCCTATTCTATTTATCCCTCATCATCCTCCATTAACATACTTCCTCTTCAATATACTTAAAATTTTTTTTGTACCTTTTTTTAAACAGATTTATATTTGCACTTTGTTTTATTTCTGTCTCCAGTCTGTTCCATCAAGTCACCCCACAGCTCGATACGCACATGTTTTTCATATTTGTTCGAATCTTTGGTTTTTTAAAATTTAGGTCTCCCCTTAGATTATATCCCCCCTCTCTCTCACTAAACATTCCTTGTATATTTTTTGGCAATAGATTATTTCTTGCTTTGTACATTATTTGTGCTGTTCTGAATTTGACCAGATCCATACATTTCAACACGTGTGATTTTATGAATAGTGAGTTTGTGTGATCTCTGTATCCTGTTTTGTTTATTGTCCTTATTGCTCTTTTCTGTATTGTACATATCGGCTGCAGAGTGGTTTTGTAGTGTTTCCCCAGACTTCGACACAATAAGTCAGATATGGCAAAAATAATGAGTAATATAGAGTATGCAAAGATTTACTATCAAGAATATATTTTGTTTTCCACAGAATTGCTGAGCACTTTGCCAGTTTTGCTCGTACATATCCTACATGAGGTTTCCAGCAGACTTTAGGATCCAAAATCACACCAAGAAATTTAATTTCCTGTACCATTTCTATCTTAGTATTGTCTATTATCGATTCTACATTACAATCTATTTTGTGTCTCCCAAACAACATAATCTTTGTTTTGCTTAGATTTAATGATAATTTATTTTTGTCAACCCATAGTTTTAGTTTATTTATTTCAGTTGTGATTATCTCTAAAGTCTGCTGCAAATTCTCACCGGAACAAAAAATATTGGTGTCATCTGCAAACAAAAATTTCAGTACTTGCGAAATTGTACATATGTCATTGATCTATAATATGAATAATTTCGGACCCAATATTGACCCCTGTGGTACCCCGCATGTAATGTTCATGAATTCAGATTTATGGTCACCTATCTGCACAAACTGTTGCCTGTTTCTTAGATAGCTCGACAGCCAACTCCACCCAACTCCCCTAACACCACACTTTTCTAGTTTACTTAATAATATACTATGATCAATAGTATCGAATGCTTTTTTTAGGTCCACAAATACTCCAATTGCTATTTTTTTTTTATTGTCTATACATTTTGTGATTTCCTCTATTAGTTCCATTAGTGCCATCGATGTTGATCTGTCCGTTCTGAATCCATATTGACTGTCTGTAAGGAGGTTGTGTTTTTCAATGAATTTGTCCAATCTATCTGAAAAAAGTTTTTCGAGTATTTTGGAGAATTGAGGGAGTAAAGAAACAGGCCTGTAGTTTCTGAAATGGTGTCTATCTCCAGTTTTAAACAATGGTATCACTTTTGCAATTTTCATTTTGTCTGGAAATGTACCTAATTGAAAAGATAAATTGCAGATGTGGGTGAGTGGTTCCACAATTCCCTCAATAACTGTCTTTACTGTTAACATGTCTATATCATTCCAGTCTGCAGAAGTTTTGTTTTTACATTTTATTACAATTTGGATAATTTCTTCATCAGTTGCAGTTAGAAAAATTGTACTTGGATTTACTTGGATTACAGCATAATTTTATTTATTGTGACATCAGAAATGAACACTAAGATAAAACAGAAATGACATTTGTTTTACTAAAATACTGTGCTTGCATTTTCAGGCCATATCCATTGTTTGCTAAGCATCTGAACGTGGAGTATGTGTCTTATCAAATAAAAGGTTGCTGGCAACATAGCATATTGCACACAGCATACATTGGGCAGTGCAATTTACTCCAAGCTAGCAGAGAATGCAAAGTTACAAGCTTTCAAGGTTTATTTGGCATGAGATTGACAAAGTTTTAGCAGGAGATGAATTTACGGATTTGCATGCTAGCCTGAGATGGGACTGAGATTAGATGACTTGTCATCCCGGAAAAACTACAAATCTCTGTGAGACAGGGATAACCACTGATAAGGTCACAGCCTAGGTCACAATCTTTCATAAAATAACACTGGCAGGGATGTGTACACTGCTGTCGGCTCGTCATCGTTTTCTCACTGAAGCTGATATTTTTAGGTAAAATTTGGACATAATGTTGCTTTAAGCCCAGTAAAACTATTGGTGCCTTTCATTTCTGGCCATTTAAAAATGACTCGCTGCCTCTTCCATGTACAATGGCAAACACTTACGTACGTTTTATCCCATTAAAAAAAAAAAAGGACATTTTAGCTATTTGAAGAAAGCGGCACACCTTGTTTCCAAATTGGTGGCGACTGTGATGGCAGTGCAGTACTGCAGAAATCACTCACTTTTTATTGAGTCAATGTTACGTGGGAAGCACTGCAGCATGCCACGATGGCTCTGCAACACCATATTTTACACCTGATGTGACTTGTGTACATCAAGTACACAGGGGGTGGAGCATTAATTTGTGTTTTCTTGTCGCAGTTTATTCCAAATATTTGTCATGACTGCCAGATTACTATAAACATTCATTCCCCCTGTGCATGAGTTATATAAAAAGTTCATTAATCCAACAGGATTTTCACTCCTATAGTCAGCCATGAAGCCATGGCCTAATGGTTAGAGAAACTGCTTTGGGACCAAAAGGTTGCTGGTTTGATTCCCTGGACCAGCAGGACTGGGTGAAGTGCCCTTGAGCAAGGCACCTAACCCCCAATTGCTCCAGCAAAAGTTGTGGCGTGCCTTGTGTCTGATTAGCCAAAGAAAAACCAATGATGTGGTTATCAGTTTGGGCAGGGAACCCGGCCATAATGAATAAATGAATGACAGTCAGTCAGTCAGTCAGTCAGTCAGTCAGTCAGTCAGTCAGACAGACAGGTGGGCACTCAGGACCAATTCTAGACTTATTTGGGGGTGGAGCTCAATCACAAGTTTGTGTTCACAGAGAAGAATTCACAATTGTGTGTCACTTTTGTGCACACAGCTTTACAAAATGGTTGGTACTATGCTCATACTTTTTCACCCATTGTGTAGGAATACCTGGGGGGGGGGGGGGAGTGTACAGTAGTACTTGAAAGTTTATGAAACCTTTTAAAATAAAACAAAACAAAAAAAAACAAAACGAACATAACCCAAAACATCATTAGATTTTCACACAAGTCGTAAGGGTAGATAGATAAACCCAATTAAACAACCAAGACAAAGATATTATACTTGATCATTTATTTATTGAAGAAAATGATCCAATATTACATACACTATATTGCCAAAAGTATTCGCTCACCTGCCTTGACTCACATACGAGTTTAAGTGACATCCCATTCCTAATCCACAGCGTTCAATATGACGTCGGTCCACCCTTTGCAGCTAGAACAGCTTCAACTCTTCTGGGAAGGCTGTGCACAAGGTTTAGGAGTGTGTTTATGGGAATTTTTGACCATTCTTCCAGAAGCGCATTTGTGAGGTCACACACTGATGTTGGACGAGAAGGCCTGGCTCTCAGTCTCCGCTCTAATTCATCCCAAAGGTGTTCTATCCGGTTGAGGTCAGGACTCTGTGCAGGCCAGTCAAGTTCATCCACACCAGACTCTGTCATCCATGTTTTTATGGACCTTGCTTTGTGCACTGGTGCACAGTCATGTTGGAAGAGGAAGGGGCCAGCTCCAAACTGTAAAAACAGTCTGCATGCCTAGGTGCTTGATTTTATACACTTGTGGCCATGGAAGTGATTGGAACACCTGATTCCAATAATTTGGATGGGTGAGCAAATACTTTTGGCAATATAGTGCATCTGTAGTGGCAAAAGTATGTGAAATTCTAGGATTAACAGTTAATTTCAAAGACATGCGGTTAGGTTAATATGGGATGACCTTAGGCTGAGGTGCCCTTGAGCGAGGCATCCAACTCCCAACTGCTCCCTGGGTGCTGTTAGCATGGCTGCCCATTGCTCTGGGTATATATGTGTGCGCGCACGCTCATTGCTCACGTGTGTGTTCACTGCTTCGGATGGGTTAAATGCAGAGAGGAATTTCACAAGCGTGTGATGAATAAAGTTCTTCTTCTTAATTTGAAAGTGAAATTAGAGTCCGGTGCTTTCAGTCAGTGATGACAATCAGGTGTGAGTGGGCACCCTATAGAACAGGGATCTATCAAAGTCTGCTCTTCACAACACGTTTGGGAAGTGCATCATGGCCTGAACAAAGATTTCCAAGGATCTCAAAGAGCTGCCAACGTAACCTTTTTCAATCTGATGAGCAAAACCATCTCCAATATTACATATCTCTAAATGGCAAAAGTATGTGAAGCTTTGCTTTCAGACCCCCTTGTGCAGCAATATTTGCAACTAAAAGGTTTCCAGTAACTGTTAAAATCAGTCCTGCACATCGGCTTGGAGAAATCGTGGCCCAGTTGAAGAACAGCTTCAACTCTAGGATGTTGGTGGGTTTCCTCATATGAACTGCTTGCACAAAATTTCTATTGGATTAAGGTGAGGACTTTGACCTAGCCATTCCAAAACATTAAAATGTTCTTTAACCATTCTTTGGGAGAACAACTTGTGATATTAGGGTCATTATCTTGCGGCATGACCCACTTTCTCTTTCAGTTGTTCTGACATTTTCTACTAGAATCCTCTGGTATAATTCAGCATTTGTTGTTCCATCAATGATGACAAGCCGTCCTGGCCCAAACCATGATACTACCATGTTTCACAGATGAGATAAGGTTCTTTTACTGGAATGCAGTGCTTTCCTTTCTCCAAACATAGCGTTTCTCATTTAAACCAAAAAGTTCTATTTTGGTCTCATCCGTCCACAAAATTTTTCCAGTAGCCTTCTGGCTTGTCCATGTGTGCTTTAGCAAACTGTGGACGGGCAAAAGTTTTTCTGGATGGCACTGGCTTTCTCCTTGCAACCCTGCCATGCAGAGTGTTCTTCTGATGGTGGACTTGAACATTAACCAATGTGAAAGCCTTTAGTTGCATAGGTGTTACCCTGGGTTCTTTTGTAACCTCATGGACTATTACACACCTTTTTCTTGGAGTGATCTTTGTTGGTTGACCGCTCTTGGAGACGGCAACAATATTCTTGAATGTCTGACTGTGGATTGGTGGAGCCCAAACTTTTTAGAGATTGTTCTGTAACCTTTGCCAGCCTGGTGAGCATCAACAGCTCTTTCTCAGAGGTGCTCAGAAATCTGCTTCATTCATGCCATGATATACTTCCACAAATATGTTGTGAAGATCAAGCTTTAATAGATCCCTGTTCTTTAAATAAAACAGGCTGCCCACTCACACCTGATTGTCATCCCTTTGATTAAAAACACCCAACTAATTTCACCTTCAAATAAACTACTAAGCCTAGAGGTTTACATACTTTTGCCATTACAGATATGTAATACGGAATCATTTCCCTGAATAAATAAAATGACCATGTCTAATATTTTTGTCTCATTTGTTAGAGTTCTCTTTATCTACTTTTAGGACTTGTGTGAAAATCTGATAATGTTTGGTCATATTTATGAAGACCTACAGAAAATTCACAAACTTTTTTCACAAACTTTCAAGCACCACTGTATAAGCGCCATATTTTTAGCCATACAGGTCAGTATGGGATGTGCATTTATCACAATGCTCTCGATGCAAGCACACTCACCACTCAGCTAATTACACAGCTCTAGTCCTATGAAAATCTGACTTTATATATATCAAATCAATCAATAGCCATGAAGACTAATTACCATAAAATTAAGTATGAAAACCTAAATCAAATAATCTATGCCATTTGTAATATCTACTCTGTCTCACTCAAAATATCTGTAAAAATATGTATAAAATATAGACCACCCCTGGGTCCTCTCACTACCGTTAAAGTGTATTATTAGGGTGTATTCAGACCAGGATAGTTCGATAGTTCACTTGCTTTGGTCCGAGCCAAATGTTTTTTTTTATTTTTCATTTTGGTGCGGTTCGCTTTCACACTGTACATTTTAGTAAGCAGACCAAAATCTGTCAACAAAGCCACGCGCCCTGAGATCGTTCAGCTATTGGTCAGAGACGACATGCGCACAAAGCGTTAAGTTCAAAAGTAGTCATGGAGGCTTTCCGTGCTGTTATTCTTTTTAATGTCATCAAAGCTATATGTTTTTTCCAGTTTTTACTGTTTTCACAATCGTGCGATTACTATGCTGTTGTACAAGTAATTTATCAACGACGACTTCAAAGGGCAAGGCAGCTACGGAGGATAGCGCTGATGAGCACACATCATGTTGTGACAGTTCTGGCTCTTCACGCAAGATGAAGGAGGTATGTGTCGGGATATTCGCCTTATCCATCGTAATAGATGAATTTCTTTTTTGCGTCGCTAGTACCACCACTTTTTGAAAGAATGTCCCTGATTTTAATGTAGGTCTAACGGAGTTTCTTCCGACATTGTTCTGGGGAGCGCGTGAACCCCTTCTCCTTCATTTTCTCACTGAATACAGCAAACACGTCGGCATTTTTGTGTTCTCTCCAAAAGCTCAGATATGTGGACATCTGCCCATATATCCACAAGGGTACGCGTTTCTTCCTCGGCCCACGTTTGCCCCCTACTCTTTTTTGTACTCTGTAGTCTAGCCTACCACTGGTCTGAATGACTGAACGACTGTTGTAAGGTTCCCTTGACAACCGAAACAGTGTTTGCACTTTGCGGTGGAGTGTCAAGACTCTGTTTCCCATAATGCTCAACAAACGATGGAAGCTCCCGAGGTACAAAAAAGCAAAACTGTCGGATTAGGTCCGGTCTGCTTTCACACCTCCAAAAGGTCCGCACCAGAGTTCCTTTGGTCCGGACCGAGTCCGACCTTGCAGCTCGGTCTCGGTCCGCTTGTTTGGTCCGGACCAGAGTTCGGTGGTTTGTATTCAGACCAACCCAAAAGATCCGGACCAAGGGAAATTTGGTTCGTTTGGTCCGGACCAAACAACGTAGGTGTGAATACGCCCTTAGATCTGTCGGAAACGGATCAAATGCCCTATGGATTAGCCCCTACAGTTGCTAGCATAACAATTCATACAGATCAGTCTTATGACCAGAACACACAAAGCTCCTACTGAAGCAGAACATCTTACCTTATCAATGTCGACTAGCTCGGATTCATAGATCTCTGCAATGCTCACATGATGCTTTGCTGCAATTGTGAAACGACCCTACAATACAAGAAATATTTCTGAATAAAACAAAATGTTTTAAGATGTTTTGTTGACAAAGAAACCTGGTTATATCTTTTTTGGTGAAACCAACATAGTCCAAAAACAGAATGTCCTCTGGTGGTGAATCAACTACATGTTATAAATATATATTACATTGTACAATGTGTCATTTGTAATCTTTTTCTAATCACCACATCAGCTAAATGTCTTAAAGAGTCAAAATGATCAAACACGTTGAAAAGCAACTCTCCTCATTTCAATTTCTTATTGAACACTGATGAGCTCTGTCAGCTAACTCAAAATCTAGTTACAAGAACAATTCTTCTGTTGACTCCAGACCATAGGGTAAAAAATATTTGATCGCTATTTCTTAGCAACAACTCTCTAAAAAACAAAAAATAATTCAGTTATGTTCAAAAAGAAACAAAATGAAATTTTAGTTGTGTTAAAGTTGAGTGAAGACTCACCATATCTGTATAAATCTCGATTGCCCTAATCAGGCAATTTATGGCTTCTGTAGAGACAAAGTGGCAAATGAGTTACAGATGAACATCTATTTAAGAGAACATGAGTATTTATTTACAAATGTCTTCAGGCACCTTTAAGAAGTACAAAAATATTTCCATATTTCTGCAAACGATGTTCACATTTGGTTTTAATTCTCAAGTCTGTGTCAATCAATTATGGGCTTGTTTTGGTACTTTTTTTTTTTAAACCTCAGGTACTTTTCTACCTCAGTTCTGCTGTGCAAACATTTTTAGAAATGTTTACATCTGTGTTTTCTGATGTCTATTTAATGTTAATTTACTTTTGCTTAACAAGTTGCATGAAGACCTCCATTTTAAGCTGCTCACATACACAAGAAGTCATCTTTTTGTGAGTTCTAGTCACTTGTATTTGCTTCCTTCAATCTGTCCATCTAAAAATCATTGTTTTCTCTGCAAACACGTAAATACATTGCCATTTTAAGACTTGAAACAGAAAAAAGGGCTCAAACTAATCCCGTTATTCAATGCCCAACCTCAAAATCACTTACATATTACACATACACCATCTACATCAGGTCACTGATAATTAACCTCAAACCAATGTTTTTAGGTGGACCAGAATTCAAACATGAGCTTTACATGGGGCCAAATTTATCAATCATTACAAACGACTTGGGGGTGTAGTGACATACTCCAGTCATGATTTGATTCCATTCATGATACTGTGTTCATTAAAAGGACTCCATTTTATTTCTGTACAATATTGCAAAACAATGTGCATTTTTATCTATAAAAAATACATCTAAAATTTCTAGAGGTTTAATAACATTTAAAAAAAAAAAAAAATGTACTACAACAGTCATGATATCCCAAAAATAAAAACACACTGAACTCTTTCAAGAATTTGACGAAATAAACGAAGTCTCTAGCCAAGGGTAAATTATCAAATGAAATATAATGAGCTTCACAGAAGCATATGAAGGCCGATTTATACTTCTGCGCCAAAGCATATTTGCGTTGTGAAGCAAACATGGGGATCATGCGTAAACATAGCACACAGATGTGCTAGTGCGCAATCCTCCCACATCTAACTACGCATTGCACGTCTCGGTGCTGGGTGTCAGGTGAATGAGGATTGGTTAGTAGACAGGCGTGTCTGTTACATAGAAACTGTGTGATGAGATGTGACATTTCTTCTGAGGGTTTAATCAAATTCAGGTTGAGATTCTTCAAAGTACATCTGAAGTGCAAACAAAATGCTAAACAATAAAGCGCAAACAATAAAATGCCCCTCGTTGCATCCAGTACTTTCCATCTTCTATAGGTGAGCTCGTGCTCCAAAACTGCTTGCTGAAATTAATCTGTTAACTCTCTCTCACACTCACACACGTGATAACATTATTGTATAGTGGCTTTATTTACAGAAAACTAATCCGATTGTGCTAATAAAAAAATCTATTACATAAATAAACTATTAATCTATCATCTATGCAAAGCTATACACTAAGGGAATACTTTATTAGAAACACTATACAAATGGTCAGTGACTGTTTTCCTGCTTTTCTCCAATTTTGGGATGTGTGGTTTTCGTTGCTTGTATGATTTGCTAATGCTTGGACCTAACGTTCTGCTGACTGGTGCGGATCCCAATGACCCCTCGAAATTAAAGCCACTAGTTCCATTTTAAAGTTTCCCCCCTCTGCTGGACAATGCTAACTGCTCACCGGCTCTGCTTTCTGCGAGTCCGCTCCCTGGTTGCCTTTCTCCTCCTTGACTCGGTCGGCAGGTTGAGTTTCCACTCTTTTAATAACTGTCAGTTTAAGGCCTGATGGGTTCGCTTTCCTACCTCATTTACAAAATAGGTGTTGGGCTAACATGGCTTGCTATGACAGCTGTGTGGTTGGCTTGGGGATGCAACTTACAAGATTGAGAAACTGCTGAAACTGAGAAATTGTTTTTGGAAAAAAAAAAAAAAGATATGCTCATTTTGAATTTGATGTCAGCAACAGGTTTCAGAAGAGTTGGGATGGGGCAACAAAAGTCATATAGTGCTTTAAAAAAAAAAAAAATTTAAAAAAAATAAAATATTGGTGAACTGGCAATAGGTCAGTAACATGATTGGGTATAAAAAAAGCATCCCAGAGAGGCCAAGTCTCTCAGAAGTAAAGATGGGGAGGGGTTCACCGCTCTGAAAAACTACATGGGCAAACAGCGCAACAATTTAAGAATAAGAATCTGGAGGAATCTCTGTATGCAATAGACAAGGCTGAAAACTGATATTGGACACTGGTGATCTTCAGGCCTTCAGGCGACACTACATTAAAAACAGACACGTGTCTGTAGTGGAAATCACTGTATGTGCTCAGGAACACTTCACATTGTATGTGCTCAAGAACTTTTCACATCGTCTGTGAAAACAGTTCATTACTGCATCCACAAATGAAAGTTAAAACCATATATAAAACAACATCCAGAAACACCGCCACATTCTCTGGGCCCGAGCTCTTTTACGATGGACTGAGATGAAGTAGAAAATTATCCCGAGATCTGACAAATCAAAATTAGAATTTTTTTTTCGAAATCATGGACATCACATCCTCCAGGCTAAAGGAGAGAGGGATCATCCAGCTTGTCATCAGTGCACAGTTTAAAAGCCAGAATCTGTGATGGTATGAAGGTGCATTAGTGCACAGGAAGCTTGTACATCTGGGAAGGCATCATTAATGCTGAATGATATATACACATTTCAGAGCAATATGCTGCCATCCAGACAAAATCTTTTTCAGGGAAGGCCTTCCTTCTTTCAGCAAGACAACGCCAAACTGCTTTCTGCACATGTTAAAACTGCATGGCTCCATAGTAAGAGAGTCCGGGTGCTAAACTGGCCTGCCTGCAGTTCAGACCTGTCTCCCATTTAAAACACTTGGCGCATTATGAAGTGCAAAATATGAACTTCTCCTGCAAAAAGGAGACCCCAAACTGTTGATCAACTGAAATTGTACATCAGGCAAGAACGGGACAACATTTCTCTTTCAAACCGACAGCAATTGATCTCCTCAGTTCCCAAACATTTACAGTGTGTTGTTAAAAGTAAAGGTGCTCCAACACCATGGTAAACATGCCCCGTCCCAACTTTTTTGAAACATGTTACTGATAAATTCAAAATGAGCATTTTTTTTCCAAAAAAACAGTTTCAACATTTGATATGTTGTACTTTATACTATTTTCAAAGAAATATAGGGTTTCCATGATTTGCAAATTATCACACTGTTTTTATTTACAGTTTACACAGCATCCCAACTTTTTTTTGGAATTGTTTTTTTTTTTTTTATATAACCATTCCCTCACTAATGAAGATCAACACACTTTTCCCCTCATATGGTTTGTGTCATTTTAGCTTTCCCTTGTTGATGGTGTTAGTATTTTTATGCATATATAAATCACATCATAATTACAGTAAACAAGTAAATACAGTGAAAACACTGAGACTGCTTATACTGAAAAGTTTTCTGCCAAATCACAGGCCTATTTAAAACATGTATTATTCTAACTCCTGCACCTGCATTTATCATCATATGCTGTAATGAGCTAGCCAAGGCCAGTTTGTATCAAGTAATATTCACTCTGAATCAAGCAGTTGTTCATTCGGAATCATGCAATTCATGTACTGGAGTGTTTTGCACACTGCTGTAATACATTTTATCAAGTGTTGCAAGTCATTCTGAATTGTGTATTGTTCAAATATTGTGGTAGTTTGCACCTGCAGCCTGTATGAATCTTTATCTTATGCTGATTTGGCTCCAGTCATTTTGAATCATGTATTGTACACTCTGAATAGTGGGTTGTTCATTTATCATATGTTCTGACTCTTTCTGAACTGAGCATTCATGGACTGGAAAATTTGGCCTGGCTGATACAAAATACGAGGAGGCGTGGGATTTACTGCCCAGTAGGAAATGTATGATGTGACATTTTAACCAAATGAGATTATTTGCATATGCTTATTTGAAACTATATAGAATGAGAACTTTGATTTTGAGTCTGAGCACTCTGCAGACTGATTCCGCTTTTGTTATCGATTTCATTAAAGTCTAACTTTTCTGCAAACTCTGACCTTGGAGTATTCTTGCTTGAGAGTTTCCACAACAAAGGATGACTAAGGGAATTTGGCTTCTGTGTTACCTCATATTTGTACCCCAGTTAATCAGGAAGTCATGGATTACAGCTTGAAGGTTCCTACACACTCCAACTCAAAAATGAACAGTTTAAGTGGGAAACATGCTTCAATTACATCGTGTTCACGATCATTTCCAGGAATGCCAATAATAGTGGCAACATTTTTGTTGGAAATAATTATTTCTTGAGGGAACTGTTTTCCTTGGAATACATTTTTAATTTAAAAAAGGTTGGATTTTTCTCATTTCTTCAGCATGAGATGAAGCTACTTCACCAAAAAGGTGGATTTCTCCCCCCAACCCTTTTTACTAATCTTTACAAAGGGTGCCAATAATCATGGAGGACACGGTATATAATTATAGCAGCCACCTCACTTTACTTGATCGTGGTACAGAGTCATCATCCAACAGGTATGCTTTGTACCTTCTTTTCAGCATTATTAAAACAAATTTAATACGCCTAGCAAACTGAATTCTCTCTCTCCCTTTACCTGAATAATTGTATCAGAATTTGGTGGGGGGAGGGGCAAAGGGAAAGGGGGAAAAAATTGTCTTTACTATTGGAAGTACTGAATTTAGAACAGTGCAGAACAGTGCACTAAATAACTTCATCTAGCACTTTACAATGAACACCTGTACACCAACTCGTACAAAACAGCCACTTCATGTGGCAGCAGCACAGTGTAAAAAATTATGCAGATACAAGCCATGAGCTTCAGTTAATGTCAAATATCAGAATAAAAAAACAAATGAAAGTTAACCTAATTTGCAAAACAGCTTTACCTCATATTTTTGCCTTTTTAAATAGTGCTTTCAATGAAAAGTTTGTTTAATGCATGTTTTTCAAGCACTTATTTACTTCATGTCATTCATGCATACACTCAAACTCGCATTGCTCAAACTGAATAAATTCTATTTGAAGCAAAGCAGGTCAAAAATGGTTTTTAGACAACAGGCTAAAAGGTGTCTAGACTGTTGTAAGGGTTTTTATATTGTTCCTAATATAAACACCAAACAACAATGGATTTGAGCTGTGATTTAGTGTACCATGACTACATGTTAACATAATGTAATATTATTAGTATACTGACATACTCAAAGGGGAGTACGACCCAGGTGAAAAATAAATAAACGCACTTTTTCCAATGCACTTTGAGAGAACTGAAAGCACAGTGAGTGAATGAGTAAAATCTCACATCTGTAGCCGCTTTATCCTGTTCTACAGGGTCGCAGGCAAGCTGGAGCCCATCCCAGCTGACTACGGGCGAAAGTCGGGGTACACCCTGGACAAGTCGCCAGGTCATCACAGGGCTGACACAGACAACCATTCACACTGATATTCACACCTATGGTCAATTTAGAGTCACCAGTTAACCTAACCTGCATGTCTTTGGACTGTGGGGGAAACTGGAGCACCCGGAGGAAACCCACGCGGACACGGGGAGAACATGCAAACTCCGCACAGAAAGGCCCTCGCCAGCCACGGGGCTTGAACCCGGACCTTCTTGCTGTGAGGTGACAGCGCTAACCACTACACCACCGTGCCGCCCTGAATGAGTAAAATATACAATATAAATAACTTTTTGAACAACATGATGACTTGGTGTTTCCTTGTCTGTAAAAACTTTGTTTTTACCTAATCTAGCTCAGGTGAAAAAGAAATATACCTCAAGTTGTGTTTTTTGTTTCCAATGCACTCTTCACCTTTTAAATGTACCAAGTACATATAAAATGTGTTATTTTGGAACAACATGAAATATATTAAGAGTTCTCTGAGAAATGGTTAAACCCAATTTTAAGCTACTTGCAGTATATTTTCAGAAATTTAGTTGTGTTAGAACTGAACATAAGAACCTTTTTTGTGTAATGTATTTGTTAAATTTCATTTTAAATATATTTCAAATATGTGAAGTTTATTTTAGCAATCTACTGATGGGGGAAAAAACAAACATTCCTGAAATTGTGCAGAATTATAGGTTTACAAGGGTGAGTTATCACCATCAACAGAGATGGAATTCACTCTCGGCATTTAAACATGACCCTCATTATCATCTCTTCATGCCACAGCTCCAATTTCCCCCCCCCCCACTCACTTCTGTTAACTAAATTTGTTAAGTCTTTTAATTCAGCCATTTAAACATTTTAAAAAACTTTGTGCATTGTCATCTGTACAGTGTGTCCAAGTGCTCTTTGTTTTGATGTGACAACACAGGAACAGCACAGATAGTTGGAAAGCCACTATTACCAACCACATAGATTAGGATCATGTCCATTTCACTGGTTTCAGATGTCAAGACACTGGCAGGAGGGAAAAAAAAATTGGCTGTTTTTTTCTAGAATTCAGCCAGAGTATACACCCAACAGGTTATTACAGGCCAGCATACAATCAGTTGTTTGGTATTCACATTAATAAAAAGATAAAAACATAAGTAGAACAAACCTTGAGGATCAGCTTTTTTAAAGGCATTGCCAGCATCAATGAAGTTGGTTGCTGCATCATGTTTGCTCTGTATCTGCAGGTGAAGGAGTGCTGCCTGACAGAAGGCATTTCCTGCAGCTGAAAACCCCCCCCCAAAAAAAAAGTGATACTATAATGATCAATCTACATTTATGGGAAAAAGCAAGTACACACCTTCACGTCTATTTTTTTTTATTCATCAGAGGCTAAATAACAATTGTGATAACTTCAGTTGACAGCCCCCCACGACATACTCATTTTTTCCCCCTAAAAAAGGAAAATCAGTCAGAAACCAATTGGGGGAAAAAAGGAAATCAACAGTCAGAAACCAATTGGGGGAAAAAGTATACCCTTTCCTACTTCCACAATCATTGAAAGTAATTAGCTAAATTGGTGCTACTAATGGATTGCAAACAATGTGAGACACTGGTGCGTGTGTGTATGTATAATTTTATTTAATTAGACACACACACACACACACACACACACACACACACACACACAATTCCAAAAAAGTTGGGACAAAGTACAAATTGTACATAAAGGAATGCAATAATTTACAAATCTCAAAAACTGATATTGTATTCACAATAGAACATAGACAACATATCAAATGTCGAAAGTGAGACATTTTGAAATTTCATGCCAAATATTGGCTCATTTGAAATTTCATGACAGCAACACATCTCAAAAAAGTTGGGACAGGGGCAATAAGAGGCTGGAAAAGTTAAAGGTACAAAAAAGGAACAGCTGGAGGACCAAATTGCAACTCATTAGGTCAATTGGCAATAGGTCATTAACATGACTGGGTATAAAAAGAGCATCTTGGAGTGGCAGCGGCTCTCAGAAGTAAAGATGGGAAGAGGATCACCAATCCCCCTAATTCTGCACCAACAAATAGTGGAGCAATATCAGAAAGGAGTTCGACAGTGTAAAATTGCAAAGAGTGTGAACATATCATCATCTACAGTGCACATCATCAAAAGATTCAGAGAATCTGGAAGAATCTCTGTGCGTAAGGGTCAAGGCCTGAAAATCATACTGGGTGCCCATGATCTTCGGGCCCTTAGACGGCACTGCATCACATACAGGCATGCTTCTGTATTGGAAATCACAAAATGGGCTCAGGAATATTTCCAGAGAACATTATCTGTGAACACAATTCACTGTGCCATCCGCTGTTGCCAGCTAAAACTCCATAGTTCAAAGAAGAAGCCGTATCTAAACATGATCCAGAAGCGCAAACGTCTTCTCTGGGCCAAGGCTCATTTAAAATGGACTGTGGCAAAGTGGAAAACTGTTCTGTGGTCAGACAAATCAAAATTTGAAGTTCTTTATGGAAATCAGGGACGCCGTGTCATTCGGACTAAAGAGGAGAAGGACGACCCAAGTTGTTATGAGCGCTCAGTTCAGAAGCCTGCATCTCTGATGGTATGGGGTTGCATTAGTGCATGTGGCATGGGCAGCTTACACATCTGGAAAGACACCATCAATGCTGAAAGGTATATCCAGGTTCTAGAGCAACATATGCTCCCATCCAGACGACGTCTCTTTCAGGGAAGACCTTGCATTTTCCAACATGACAAGGCCAAACCACATACTGCATCAATTACAGCATCATGGCTGCGTAGAAGAAGGGTCCGGGTACTGAACTGGCCAGCCTGCAGTCCAGATCTTTCACCCATAGAAAACATTTGGCGCATCATAAAACGGAAGATACGACAAAAAAGACCCAAGACAGTTGCGCAACTAGAATCCTACATTAGACAAGAATGGGTTAACATTCCTATCCCTAAACTTGAGCAACTTGTCTCCTCAGTCCCCAAACGTTTACAGACTGTTGTAAAGAGAAAAGGGGATGTATCACAGCGGTAAACATGGCCTTGTCCCAACTTTGAGATTTGTTGTCATGAAATTTAAAATCACCTAATTTCTCTCTTTAAATGATACATTTTCTCAGTTTAAACATTTGATATGTCATCTATGTTCTATTCTGAATAAAATATGGAATTTTGAAACTTCCATATCATTGCATTCCATTTTTATTTACAATTTGTACTTTGTCCCAACTTTTTTTTGGAATCGGGGTTGTGCGCATGCATACATACACACACACACACACACACTGGTGCTTGAAAGTTTGTGAACCCTTTGGAATTTTCTATATTTCTGCATAAATATGACCTAAAAACACCATTAGATTTTCACACAAGTCCTAAAAGTAGATAAAGAGAACCCACTTCAACAAATGAGACAAAAATATTATACTTGGTCATTTATTTACTGAGGAAAATGATCCAATATTACATATCTGAGAGTGGCTAAAGTATGTGAACCTCTAGAATTAGCAGTTAATTTGAAGGTGAAATTAGAGTCAGTTGTTTTCAAATCAATGGGATGACAAGCAGGTGCGAGTGGGCACCATGTTTTATTTCAAGAACAGGGATCTATCAAAGTCTGATCTTTCACAACATGTTTGTGGAAGTGCATCATGGCACGAACAAAGGAGATTTCTGAGGACCTCAGAAAAAGCATTGCTAATGCTCATCAGGCTGGAAAAGGTTACAAAACCATCTCTCAAGAGTTTGGACTCCACCAGTCAGATTGTGTACAAATGGAGGAAATTCAAGACCATTGTTACCCTCCCCAGGAGCAGTGTTGGGCACATTACTTTCAAAAAGTAATTAGTTATAGTTACTAGTTACTTTTCCCAAAAAGTAACTGAGTTAGTAACGGAGTTACTTTGTCATAAAAGTAACTAATTACCAGGGAAATTAATTATTCCGTTACATTTTGTGTCCCCCCCCCCCCCCCCCCCAAAAAAAAATTCAATTAGTGTAATCATAATAAAAGTAAATGTTAAATGTGTTTAATGACTGAAATGGACACTTAACAGAACCAGTTAGTAACGTTATCTACACTACATTAATATTTTTGTGGGACAATGTGAGATAAGAGTGGAGATAAGTAGTGCAGTAGGCGGAGGCTACCTACGTATGTTGTCCAAAGCGACTCTGATTGGCTGACTATGCCGTTGTCTCGCGTCTCCCCACCCCACACTAAAGCAGAGTAAAGAAAGGCTGAACGAGCAGCATGCCAGATGAAAACAGCTTTAATAAAGTAACGCAGAGCATTTTATTGTAAGTAACGGGAACGGCGTTATAACGATGTAAAAAGTAATTAGTTAGATTACTCGTTACTAAAAAAAGTAACGCCGTTAGTAACGCCGTTTATTTCTAACGCCGTTATTACCATCACTGCCCAGGAGTGGTCGACCAACATGGATCACTCCAAGAGCAAGGCGTGTAGTCGTCAGCGAGGTCACAAAAGACCCCAGGGTAACTTCTAAGCAACTGAAGGCCTTGCTCACATTAACCAATGTTCATGAGTCCACCATCAGGAGAACACTGAACAACAATGGTGTGCATGGCAAGGTTGCAAGGAGAAAGCCACTGCTCTCCAAAAAGAACATTGCTGCTCGTCTGCAGTTTGCTAAAAAGACACGTGGACAAGCCAGAAGGCTATTGGAAAAATGTATTGTGGATGGATGAGACCAAAATAGAACTTTTTGGTTTAAATGAGAAGCGTTATGTTTGGAGAAAGGAAAACACTGCATTCCAGCATGAGAACCTTATCCCATCTGTGAAACCTGGTGGTGGTGGTATCATGGTTTGGGCCTGTTTTGCTGCATCTGGGCCAGGACGACTTGCCATCATTGATGGAACAATGAATTCTGAATTATACCAGCAAATTCTAAAGGAAAATGTCAGGACATCTGTCCATGAACTAAATCTCAAGAGAAGGTGTGTCATGCAGCAAGACAACGACCCTAAACACACAAGTCGTTCTACCAAAGAATGGTTAAAGAAGAATAAAAGTTCATGTTTTGGAATAGCCAAGTCAAAGTCCTGATCTTAATCCAAACGAAATGTTGTGGAAGGACCTGAAGTGAGCAGTTCATGTGAGGAAACCCACCAACATCCCAGAGTTGAAGCTGTTCTGTACAGTGGAATGGGCTAGAATTCCTCCAAGCCGGTGTGCAGGACTGATCAACAGTTACCGGAAATGTTTAGTTGCAGTTATTGGTGTACAAGGGGTTCACACCAGAAACTGAAAGCAAAGGTTCACATACTTTTGCCACTCACAGATATGTAACACTGGCTCATTTTCCTCAATAAATAAAATGACCAAGTATAATATTTTTGTCTCATTTGTTTAACTGGGTTCTCTTTATCTACTTTTAGGACTTGTGTGAAAATCTGATGTTTTAGGTCATATTTATGCAGAAATATAGAAAATTCTAAAGGGTTCACCAACTTTCAAGCACCACTGTATATACACATTTTATATATTATATGCATACACAAAAGCTGAGGGTGGCTATTTTGGTCTTTTCCCAAACCCTATCAAAGTGGCTATACCTCCCAACAATTTGCATTTGTCAAACACTATGGCAGCAGAGAGAAGTTACCAGCTGTCGTTAATCATGATCACTAACAGGAAGTTTCAAGATTCAAGAGAACTGTCAATACATCCATATACAAGTATACAATGCACTGAAATATCATTTTCCCTCAGGCTCCCCATGGTGCACTAATACAGAAGAGAGATTACAAAATAGGTTGGATAGATAAATAAAATAGCACCATCTAAGACGGCATTTAATTGTCTAAAACATAACTATCCAAGTACAAACAACAAATGACAAGACAAAGAGGCACTGTGCATGCAAAGGGTCATTTAAGTGCAAAAAATACAAAAGAGAATGCAGTTCAGTTTGAAGAGTTCAGGTTTTACCAGGATATTACAACAAGACAAGATGAGTGCAAAGTGAGCATTGTGCACGTATGTACAAATGGGTAGTGTAGTGCAAATGGTTTAGAAATGGATGAGAAAACTGTAATTTCAGTTTGAACCATCAGTTCTTCAAGGGTAACCGTGATATGAGGACTGACTGCCTGGGGGAAGAAGCTGTTGCAGCATGAGGCAGTGACAGTTGGGATGCTCAGATTAGAGGTCTGCGCGTGTCGGATTTTTCAGTCCCGCTCCCGCCCGCACCCGCATTGTGCAGTCCCACTCCCGCCCGCAAAGAATTATGATTTTCAGTCCCGTTCCCACCCGCGCCCACAAAGAATTATGATTTTCAGTCCCGCTCCCGCCTGCCATATTTTGTCCCGCTCCCGCCCGCAAATAACGCATGATGCAGACGTTCGCGTTATTTCTCAGGAAAGTTCTTGTCTTGACACAGCGTGATGGTGCCCCGCCCCCTACTTTGAGTGGATTTGAGCATAAATATCTACAGCTCACGTTCACGTTTGTTATTATTTACCTTGTTTCTGAATTCAGCATGTAGTGTCTCTAGTAATAATAATTAGTGCTGTCAAGCGATTAAAATATTTAATAGCGAATCGCACATTTTTGTCACATGAGAAACCATTGTAATTCTCTCATCAGCATAAAGTGAATGGGCTTGCTTTGTACCAATGTTCTTGTTTTTTTTTTTTTTTATTGCAAAGCAGAGCTAGCAAGAGAACCATGAGTGAACAACTCTAATCAGAGAGACAGGTTACACAGTGACGGTAGGCTTGACTCAATGCTATCCCAGAAATCCTTCCTGTAATATGCAAATTTGGCCGCCTCTGATTGGACAGCCAAATTTGCATATTACAGGAAGAATTTCTGGGATAGCATTGAGTCAAGCCTACCGTCACTGTGTAACCTGTCTCTCTGATTAGAGTTGTAGACTAACTCAAGCAGTAAAATCACTTCACTCATGGCTCTCTTGCTAGCTGGGTGTGAACGGCGAGTCAGAGTGATCAAAGGATTTCCCGTTAGGGTGATCAATGGCAAATTTAAGATGCCATTCGTCACTCAATCTGGCAATCTGACTCTCTCTGCAAATTTAGGCATCTTAAAATGTTTTTATTAATGCCAAATAAAATATCCAGCACAAATTATATATGATAGACAAATTAATAATTTATAAATTTTATTTCAAACACGTTTTTAGTTAGCGGGACTGCAGCTTATCACCACTCCTGCCTGCGCCGCATATGTGCACTTCCGGTCCCGCCCGCAATGAGCTTTCAAAATTTGTCCCGCGCCGCACTGCTTTGCGGCGGGTCCCGCGAGTCCCGCGGGACTCCCGCGGGAGTGCAGGGCTCTAGCTCAGATACCGTCTGCCAGATGGCAGGACAGAGAACAGTGCATGTGATGGGTGGGACTTGTTCTCTCCTATGCTGTTGGCACGGTGGACAATGTGCTTCTTGTAGAGTTGGGAGATGGGTGGAAGAGAGACCCCAATGATTCCTGCTGCTGTCCTCACCATCCACTGCAGGGACTTTCGTTCAGCCATGTTGCAGCTCCCCAACCAGACAGTGATGCAACAGCAAAGAACACCCAATGGTCCCTTGGTCGAAGGATATGAGGGACGGGAGGAGGGAATCTGGCCTTCAGCTTTCACACAAAATGTAGAAGCTGTTGAGCTTTCTTGGTGATGGCAGTGGTGTTCAGGGTGCAGGAGAGGTTGTCTTCCATGTGTATTCCCAGGAACTTCACACTGCTGATTGTTTCAACAGTAAAGCCATTGATGTGCAGTGGGGAGTGAGCAGCAGGATTCTGCCTGAAGTCAACAACCATCTCTTTAGTCTTCTAAACATTAGGAGTCAAGTTGTTGTCCTGACACCATTCCGCCAGGTGTTTGACCTCTGGTCTGTATGCAGACTCATCATTGCTGCTGAGGAGACCCACTACTGGGTCTGAAAACTTGATGTAATCTGTCTGAAAACTTGATGTAATCTGAGCTGTGTTGGGCAGCACAGTTATGCTTTGGCAGAATAATCAGCAGTAGACTGAGCATACAGTCCTGGGGCGCACCTGTGCTTTGTCTGAGGACCCCGGAGGTGTTGTATCCTATAGAGACCAACTGGGGCCCGTCAGGACGTCAAGGATCCAACTATAAAGCAAGGTGTTCATGCCAGAGTTCTGCCTGTGGCAGTTGTGTTTTCAGGTGCCTCAATATCAGCCTCTCAAAGCACTTCATGATGACGGACTTGGGTACTACAGGCTGATGGCCATCGAGACAGGACATGGTAGACTTCATTGGCACCAGGATGATTGTGGTTTGGAAGCATGCAGGTACCTCAGCTATACTCAGGGATATGTTAAAGATATTTGAAGATGTCTGCAAGCTGATCAGCACGTTCCCTGAGCACTCAGCCAGGCATGTTGTCAGGGTCTGCTGTGTTCAATGGATTCACTCTGCAGAGTCTTCCTGATGTCAGCAGCAGAAAGATGGTGTACCTGGTCTTTTGATGGTGGTGGGTGTTACCCTCATTGCTGGTTCCATAGTGTGTCCCAAAACATGCCAAGAAGTCATTCAGCACATTTGGAAGGGAAGGTTCACTGCTGCAGGCCTAACATGTTGGCTTGTAGTCTGTGAGTGTTTGAATGCCCTGCCACAGGCACAGAGTGTCGTTCCAGTCCATGAAGTGACTGGTCATCTCTGCATATGCACACTTTGCCTCTTTGATAGCCCATGACAACCAAAGTGTAAGCGCCTCTGTCTTTGAATTTGAAGGCAGAATCCTTGATTTTCACCAGGGTGTGTAGTTCTGCCGAGAACTAGGGTTTATGGTTTGCCCAGGAAATAACAGTTTTGTAGAGAGTGACATCCTCCATACACCTGGAGGAGTATATTGCCTCAGTGACTGGCAACATTAGTTGCCAGTCACTGAGGCAGTATACTCCTCCAGGTCCACTGAAAAATGTTCACTGGTGGCAGCTTCCACCAATGAACATGTTCCAGTCTGTACAGTCAACACAGTCTTGTGGTGCAGTTCAGAGGACTTGGCAAGTTAAGATATTTTTGAATTTTCAGCACTACTGAATTAATAATCCAAGTGGGTGTATGTATAATTTTGAGCCTGTCTGTATAATTTTGACCGTGCTGATTTCAGGAAACCAAAAATAAATCAAATCTTTTTGCACCAAACTCACTTTTTTTTTTATTAAAGGTGTTGTACAATCCTTCTTCCCCAGAAAAAGAACAGTTCAAAGAAAATCACTGAAAGCCCAATATTGCCATGACATTCATGTCCCTAAGTGCATGTAAACTTCTGACCTCCAACCATTCATCCACACACACAGTCAGGACCATAAGTATTTGGACAACAGTATTATTTTAATTTTGCCTCTGTGCACTATCACAGTGAATTTGAAATGAAGCCATCAGGATGTGCTTGAAGTATAAACTTTTCGCTTTAATTCAAGGGTTTTAACAAAAATAATGCTTTGTTTGGGAATTACAGCCATTTTTACATTATCCCTCCATTTTTACAGACTCAAAAGCAATTAGACAAACTAACAATTATAAATATAAGAATCGTTTTTAATAATTGAATGCAATTCCTTTGCAGTCAAAGATCGCCTGACGTCTAGAACTCATTGACAACTAATGGGCTTCCTCCCTTGAGATGTTTGCCAGGCCTTTTGTACAGCTGCCTTCAGTTGCTGCTTGTTTGTGGGTCTTTCCTCCTTCAGTTTTGTCTTCAGTAAGTGAAAATCATGCTCAAGTAGGTTGACTGACTCAGCCATTTAAAAGGTGTACATAATGCCTCTAAACCCCCACTTTTTTTCCTTGTACAAAGCAACAATCATTATGTTGATTGACCATGTGTTTTCGAACCATAGCTGATCCAAAAGGTCATAAATTGATGGAAAGATCAAGATGATTAGCCAATTTTCACGGAATCTGCCGAGACTCATCCGGAAGATCCCGAAGGGGTGTATGACATCACACATGTAACAATCCATGTATCAATTTTGTTCATGTGCGCAGCAGTGGTTAGACCAGTCTCGATATGGAATCACATTTTGGAGAGAATTCTGACAGTGATTGGGATTCTTATATGTCGGATGAAAAGGCAGAAGATTATCAAGGATATTCCGGAGTAAACGGTTATCTTTTCAAGCCCCCAAGACAAGAAACTACTAGTTCATGACAGTCTTCCTCTGTAGCGTGTGAGATGGAGAAAGATGTGAAGAATGTGGTGGTTACCTTTTATCATGTTTTCCTGAACAAAACTAAAACATTAGAGTCTCGTAATATTGCAATCTGAGAGCACTGAACACGTTTCAGTTAATAATTGATTGCGCGCGTGCATTTTTCTTCCTGTTAAAGTGCATCAGATAGGATAAAATTGGATGTCACAAGCGTGTAAACATTGCTCATAATCCTGCATCTGGTGCAATGTGTGAGATAATGGGGGAAATCGACAAACTGTCCAAATGTCAGATCAGTGTTTTGCTCCAATAATTCCCATGTGGTCGTTCTGGTGGTGGTGAACACTTGATGAATCAGATTTATTAGTAGTAGATGAGACAATCTGCCTGCTTCGTTTGCACAAACCTCACCCACTGTCGCTTTAGATTGTGTTTTTTTTTTTTCTTGGAAATTCGTAAACTGAATGTCCTGTTGTATATGAATTTGAACATCCAAACACAACTTGGTGCTTTCCCATCGTTATTTCTGTAAGATTCCAACAACAATATCCAATCTCTGAGTAAACAAGCATGAAATCAGATGAACCAAAATGACCCAGATAACCGGGGTTCCACGTGTGACATCATGCGAAATTTGCCCTGAGGCAAGGCTGCCTTCTTCCAGGATCCAGATGCCGTGATTTATCAATAGTTTTGTGCTTGATAAAATAATTTTTTTTTTTTTCACGGTCCGATTTCCATCAAATCGTGTACTCTGATTGGCTTGCGAGCAGTCCGGAATCCTACTATCCGGACCCCGGTTACGGACTTTTGGTAACTCGCTCGTTCACAACAAACATGGTAGCAATTTTTTGTCAATATTTATTTTCACATTTCTCAGTATAATAGCATTAATTTTACAGCATGGATAGCGATAACGACAGTGTTCACAGCGAAAGCGAGTTTTACTACCCTGATGAAGACGAAATAAAACAAAACATTTCAGGAGAAAGCCGAAAACATCTAACTGCTGCCAACGCCGAGCAAATCCAGCAGTTTATTGAGGAGCAAAGGGCAGAAAATACAACAAAAAAGATGACCTACGACCTCAATGTCTTTGGGAAGTTCTGTCGAAACTCAAATGAAGGTCGAAAGGGGGAAGACATACCTGGCAAAGAACTAAACATGTTGCTGTGCAACTTTTTCCATGTCCGCAACAAAGAAAAATGGTGATGTGTATGAGCCGTCCTCGCTCACGTCTTTCCAGAAAAGTATCCAGCCCTATCTGAAATACGGTTTCCCTTTCGGGCGCTCTCATTTTCTGTTAGAACTTGGTAAAGAAAAAAATATAATTTTTTTTTACCAGCTTAAGGTCGGTCCGTATCGTGAAATACCGTGACCTTGGCCTTGAAAATACTGACCTCGGCCCAGAGGCCTCGGTCAGTATTTTCAAGACCTCGGTCACGGCATTTCATGATACGGACCTCCCAGCTGGTAAATAATATTTATTTTCCCCCCTACTTTATTAATTCATTTTTGGTTGTTACTAATGTATATTAATTAAAAAAAAACATTACAAAAAGGCATTATATACACTTTAAAAACACGCCATTTCTTGCCTGAAGAAGCTCTTGGGTTGCTTTCGTGCTATATTTTGGGTCATTATACAACCTCGATTCCAAAAAAGTTGGGACAAAGTACAAATTGTAAATAAAAACGGAATGCAATGATGTGGAAGATTCAAAATTCCATATTTTATTCAGAATTGAACATAGATGACATATCAAATGTTTAAACTGAGAAAATGTATCATTTAAAGAGAAAAATTAGGTGATTTTAAATTTCATGACAACACCACATCTCAAAAAAGTTGGGACAAGGCCATGTTTACCACTGTGAGATATCCCCTTTTCTCTTTACAATAGTCTGTAAACGTCTGGGGACTGAGGAGACAAGTTGCTCAAGTTTAGGGATAGGAATGTTAACCCATTCTTGTCTAATGTAGGATTCTAGTTGCTCAACTGTCTTAGGTCTTTTTTGTCGTATCTTTTGTTTTATGATGCGCCAAATGTTTTCTATGGGTGAAAGATCTGGACTGCAGGCTGGCCAGTTCAGTACCCGGACCCTTCTTCTACACAGCCATGATGCTGTAATTGATGCAGTATGTGGTTTGGCCTTGTCATGTTGGAAAATGCAAGGTCTTCCCTGAAAGAGACATCGTCTGGATGGGAGCATATGCTGCTCTAGAACCTGGATATACCTTTCAGCATTGATGGTGTCTTTCCAGATGTGTAAGCTGCCCATGCCACACGCACTAATGCAACCCCATACCATCAGAGATGCAGGCTTCTGAACTGAGCGCTGATAACAACTTGGGTCATCCTTCTCCTCTTTAGTCCGAATGACATGGCGTACCTGATTTCCATAAAGAACTTCAAATTTTGATTCGTCTGACCACAGAACAGTTTTCCACTTTGCCACAGTCCATTTTAAATGAGCCTTGGCCCAGAGAAGACGTCTGCGCTTCTGGATCGTGTTTAGATATGGCTTCTTCTTTGAACTATAGAGTTTTAGCTGGTAATGGCAGATGGCACAGTGAATTGTGTTCACAGATAATGTTCTCTGGAAATATTCCTGAGCCCATTTTGTGATTTCCAATACAGAAGCATGCCTGTATGTGATGCAGTGCTGTCTAAGGGCCCGAAGATCACGGGCATCCAGTATGGTTTTCTGGCCTTGACCCTTACGCACAGAGATTCTTCCAGATTCTCTGAATCTTTTGATATTATGCACTGTAGATGATGATATGTTCAAACGCTTTGCAATTTTACACTGTCGAACTCCTTTCTGATATTGCTCCACTATTTGTCGGTGCAGAATTAGGGGGATTGGTGATCCTCTTCCCATCTTTACTTCTGAGAGCCGCTGCCACTCCAAGATGCTCTTTTTATAACCAGTCATGTTAATGACCTATTGCCAATTGACCTAATGAGTTGCAATTTGGTCCTCCAGCTGTTCCTTTTTTGTACCTTTAACTTTTCCAGCCTCTTATTGCCCCGTCCCAACTTTTTTGAGATGTGTTGCTGTCAGGAAATTTCAAATGAGCCAATATTTGGCATGAAATTTCAAAATGTCTCACTTTCGACATTTGATATGTTGTCTATGTTCTATTGTGAAAACAATATCAGTTTTTGAGATTTGTAAATTATTGCATTCCGTTTTTATTTACAATTTGTACTTTGTCCCAGCTTTTTTGTAATCGGGGTTGTACATGTGATATGCCATTCTATCAGTTCTGCAGGATTTGACCGAATCTGAACAGATAGTACAGCTGTATAGACTTCAGAATTCATCCTGCTACTTATATCACCAGTGACATCAAACACCCGTGACCCAGTTCCATTGGCACCCATACACACCCATGTCCACCAGAGCTTTCTCTAAACTTCTCTTTCTACCGTTCTGGTACAAGCTAATCTTCACTAGAAAGCCTGCCCAGTTCTGAAACAAGATTCTGTGGACATAAGAAAAAGTCTATCCTGGTCTCTCTGTTCGAGTTTTACCAGTGGTTGGTATTTTGAGGTATACCCTCTGTATTTACATTCATGAAGGTGTCTGGATTGTAGGGGTTTTTCTTTCCATGTTTGTTGTCTTCCAGGCCTTTCGGTTTTTCCTGAGCTCACAAGTGCATTTGGCCATTCCTAAATTTTCTGTCATCTCTCTGATACATCAGTTTTGTACTTTCAGCCCAATTATGACATCCTTAACTTTCAACACCTCTTTGCACTGCATTTTGAGAGCTACCAAACAAATTCAAAATTTGGAATCAACGCCAGACCTTTTTTCTTTCCTTGTCATGAAATAATGAGAAAAGAGGCCATAATTGCTGATGAAACTGTTCATCAGTCAATTGCTCAATTACTTCTGAGCCTGTGAAAATAGAGAAACTAAGTAAAAAGTGACCAATTCTTAATGTGAAATTTTTGATAGATATATTACAATCACATCTTGATCGCATCATTTCAAATCAGTTGTGGTGGTGATCAGAGGCAAAATTGGGAAAATTGTGTTACTGTCCAAATACTAATGGACCCGACTATAATCCTCTTGCTAAAGAAAATTCAAACAAACTGTGCTACAAAGCCAAGCAAGTTAAATTATTTGCATACGAATGTGGTCAGTTTTAGCCATTACCACTCCAGTTCTTTGCCATCTTGAACATGTTGGCTGCTCTCCCATACATGTCACATGCTTCCTCCATCTTTGAAGAACCCCTGAGGAAACAAAAAGCAGATCATTAACTCACAGCATGGTGATTTCATAGTTTCCTCATTAGCCATTTACTCAGAGGGTGAAGGAGCTAATAATATCGATCATTGTTACGAAAGGTAGGTTACAGGGCGGATATTTTCATAATCAAAAACAGGATTGGACAATGCAGTGTTCACAAGTGCTGAAAATAGATGTTTAGTACGTCAGAGAAAGCTATAACTTGTGTAACTAGGGAGATGTATGGCACTGTTTAAAGGGGAACTGAAGGCAAATTTATCAAAATTCTCATTTTATTAAATATAGGAATGCATTTTGATCGCTATTTTGTCACTGCTATAGCAAGTTATGAGTGTTTGAAATATGCCATGTAATACATTAGTCCATACGTCAAAGCAATGGCCATAAACGAGATTCACTGAGACCTGTGTGAGACTTTGTAGGACAGAAGTAAAACATACAGCGGAAATCAAACACTGTCCTAAATCGCTCACTTGTTCACAACTCCCTACTCTATATAGGGAATTACTATACAGAAGACTATAGTGAGCTCATTGGTAAAACGAAAACGCTTTCGGACACTAGTCCGTCATGCTGGTATTTACATCATTACTGTCGCACAATTAAAACATGCCAGATCAGTCAGCTGGTGGGTTTTCAAAATAAACAAAACATGCATGCATTTTTGTGATAAATACATATTATACTGAGTGTATTTCCCACATTAATCAATGCAAAGTACCTGCATCTTTCAGTTCTTTTAAATCAAGGCTGAATACTTTCTTCTTTGCCGCTGCCTTTTATTAAATCAAATTTGAGACTTTTAATTTGATTTCTTTCAGCGCGACCGCAATGCATGATGTGATATTGCTTTGGTTAGTGACCATCGGTTGTACACTACTTTTCGTGATGCGTTGTTGGACACTGAGTGCACTATATAGGGTGTAAATAATCCTCACTAAGGTTTCGGACAGCACTACAACATGGCGTCCTCACTATATAGTGAGTAGTGAGCGATTTCAGACACAGGGAAAGTGACCAACATTGTCAAAAGATGTGCATGCCCTCTTTCGAATGCTGATGTAATCAAGCTGGAAGTTTTGTTTGTTTTGACAGCAATCAGGAAAGTATGAAAAAAAGTAGGCAGTAATCATCATTTAAACTTGTTTTTGTGCAATATTTCATTTGGAAAACAGTTTCCAAAATGGTGGCGCTGACACTTGACGTTTCGAAGTCTTGTCCAAGTCGCGTGAAGATCGCGCGGATAAGCGACGCCTGCCGTGGACCAAATGAACTACATTCAACATGGCTAAAAACCGAATAGGCCGATAAGTATACTATTTCACTGTAATTAGTTGCCAATACGAGTCGCAATATAAAAGGTTTCTAAAACGTAATTGAACAACACATTAAGAAATAAAGCAAGTTTAAAAATGACTTCAGGTTTCCCTTTACGTAATTGTTAAATGTTTGTGCAACATTGTAACATGTGCTAACTAACCAGCTCACTGTCGAAGCAAGGAAATTAAAGGGGCCGACACCCTTTCCAGAATCCAATTTATTGTTTTTGTTTTGAAAGCACACAACAGCTACTCCGCTAGTTTTCTGTGCATCAAAACGTCTGCAAAAATTCACCGCCAGTGATCCCTTCAAGATCCATCTGGAATTTTTTCCTTCATCTACATGTCATGTCATACATTAATTTTTTTTAAACAGAACATGCCCGATTTTCTTTCCTTTGTGGTTACCTGCAAGACAGCCAAAGCTGGTGCTGGTCCATTACGATGGAATAACAAACAGAATGCATTGTGCAGAAGTTAAAATAACCACTTTGACAAAATCTCTCCAATTTCACATTACAATTTGTGATCTATGGCTGAGGAGATCACTGGATTATTTTTTAAAAAACAGTGGAATATTCATGGATGCAAAATGTGGTGATTCGCTACTTAGCACAGAGGCTTCTGAGAAGGGTGATTCAGCCACTTTAGCATCCTGTGGAAATACCTTACACTACTGGTTTTCGGGTTTAGACCAGGGGTATTCAAACTCGCCCTCTCCCTGGACCATATCAGTATTTAGGAGGCCCTGAATGGCCATAAACATGCGCACGCACACAGAATAAATATATATCATGTAACGATATACTGTGCGACGATCATATTACAAATTTATGATGCTGCGTCATCTTATTTTTTCCCCCAACAGTAACTGCATTGTTGAGACAGCAAAGGGCACAATAACATGCAATAGCAGGAACAGGTGTGACTTCATCCTAGGTGAAAGAAACAGCTCTAATGGAAAAGAGCTGTTCTGCAACCAACCATACAAATAGATTCACGAGAAATCTGAGCACTCTTTACAGACTGCCAAAAACTAAACAGAACAGAAGAAAAATGTAGGTAGAGGTAACATGTCCATAAAAGTTTATTTAAAAAAAGGCCCCATTTGTTAACATTTTTAATAAAGGCGTTTTCCCCTCCATTCTTCTCTGTCTCCACCTTTTCTCGACTTCTACATGGGGTCGGCGTTTCTGACAAGTCTCCTCCACTCACTCCTATGCTGCAATTCTTCCCCTGTGAGTCCTTTTCTTCTTAGATCTTCCCTCACACTGTCCATCCATCTTCTTTTTGGTCTTCCACGATTTCGTGCTCCCTGCACTTCCATCTCCATCACCCTCCTTCCAATGTGCTCCTCCTCCCTTCTCATTACATGAGGCCATCCTTAAAAAAAAAATCCGTTTCCTGTCCACCGGGTGAGCAAAAAAATTCAGTAGGGAGGGAGGGATTTTTTTTTATTTTATTAATTTTTTTAAATGGATGGATAAGAAATCGCAATGCTGTGTTTGCTTTTTCTTTCAGTACTTTATTACAAAAGCAGACACATTTAATAAAATGACAGTTTAATCAACTGAAACTTGTACAAAAACTTTAAGTTAGCATTTTAAATGCTGACTGCAACATTCGCAAAACTTTTACAAAAGGTACTTAAAATGTCCGACACACGGACTTTTTGTAGTTCTAAATCGACCGTTAGGCCTAGTTCGGATGAAATTACACTATTAAAATGATCACTGAATGATTTGTTTTTCTGAATCTTTACTATTTTGTTGTTCGCTAGAATACCATTTTGCGATTTCACACTTAAGCAAATGTTTGAAAACTCCGGATCTCCTTCCTTCATGGTGGCTGCCATTTTTTTGTGCCGCATGGCGCATGCGCAGAGCTGATTCAACAGGGCTTTCCACAAGCGCCGGCTGCCGGCCATACAGCCGACTACACAATTAAGTCCAGCCGGCTACTTTAATGACTATTATTTTTGTAGCCCACAGGCTCTAAATATTAATTTTCGATTTTAATAAAATTAAATGTTTATCTAACGGACTGACAATGTCAAACTGAACCGCACTCATTTAAGTTGTGATTCGCGCTGCTTGTACCGATAATAACCACAAATTCCCCGCTGACTTCGTTGATCAAGGGAAAGTAACTCATCTGCGGCCCCGACATGCGGTGTGTGCGCGCGCACTCGGCGGAGGCAGTAGTGTGTCGGGGCCGTCGGAGGGAAAAGAAGCAGAGATAACGCTTATTTTGTCTCTGGTAAACCAGTCTTCTCTCGTTCAATTACGTGCTGGCATCAAAAGACACCGTTGGTTGTAAATGAAACCAAACTGAATCGTTGGAGTGTATTTTCATACACAAATGGAGAAATGTTCGCTGAGTGTTTGTGTAGCCACCACTGCAGACCATCGTCGTTGTTAATTCATAGCATGCTCAGCTGCGTGAATGTGTCATGCACCGAAAATAAGAGATTTACAAGCCAGGAACGCCTCATGATGCAATACGCAAGAAAAGAAAGATGATTTACTGCCATTTTACTTTGTATTTGAGTAAAGTGAATAAATAAATGGTCTGTGGAAAATACATTTAATCCTGGGAACTGCGTGCACAGGAGTTTATTATTAGTGATGCAGTGCGATGCATTGCAAACTATCGACTCCCATATAGGGAGCAAAGCACAGCAAACTCTTGTTCTTACGTTTTTCATCTTCTGTACAAATTTCGATTTCGAATAACCCAATAACCATACATTGCACACAGACAAACAATACATCAAAACGTGCGGCTCGATCAGACTCGCTATGCTATTACTTTGTTCAGCATTCTAAGATTTTTTAAATCACACAATTTCCCATTCATTTTCTATGGAATTAATTGAAAAAAATCGCACATTTTCAATGTTTTTCAAACATCCGCTGCTCTGGCATGCTTTCACCTAGAGACATGATTCAAACTTTAAAACGTAGACAAACTTCTCCTGTGTGGATCTGGCATTCAACTTTTTTGCTAGGTTGTATACTTTTTGATCAGTCACAGATCAAACACCATGATCAATTCTGAAGAAAATCAGGCTTTATAATGGGTGTCTATGGCGTTACACTTCAGTGGAGCTCGTTAAGTTAGAGTGTAGAGAGCTTGAAAAAGTAGCTCAAACTTTCTCATTTAAACTGTGTTTTCAGCCACAAATTTCACTCTACACACAATTTTCTCAAAAGTAGAAGCCACACTTGTCTTGATTCACACAATGTGTCTACCTGAGCGATAGGATTTACAGTTTTTGAATGAGAAGCCTGAAAGTGAGGAGAGGACAGGCGCACTGCCCCATTCACTCCCATTATAAACCTGGCTGTGCTCTGACTGCAAAATCAGAAATGTCACGTCACTTGTTTTTAACTCGCTCTATTGTCCACATTTTTTACACTAGGGACAAAAGAATTACATCAATGTGTTCATGGGAGCCTTGTAGCGCTAAATGTGAAATAATTTTGTGAATAGCTCCTTTCGTTTCCGTGTAAATCAGCGTTGTTCGAGGAGAGGGAACTCTGAGAAAAAGCGCTCTTTGCTTGTCATATTGTATCTCTTCCCTGCACCTGAGCACCGTTACCAAGGCGACGAGCTCCACTCAGGGAGCAGAGAGGGGAGGGGCTGCTCTCTTTCTCTCAAACACACACAGGCTCAGAGCATCGGAGCGTCATAGCCTGCGATACGCGCCCTGCAGCACTCTCACCATTTCACACAGGGGAATTGTTGTCTACTTATTTGTCATGGCTGGCTAGTATGAGCCTTAGTGGAAAGCCCTGGGAATGCGTAAATGTCAAGTTCGATTTTAGATTTACGAACCCGAAAAAAAAAATGCCGAAAAACCGGAGTTAAAAAAAATAATTTCACCCGCACAAATGGCACTCACCCGGCCGGTGGACCAGAAACAGAACATTTTTTAATAATGGCCTGACCATACCACTGGAGTTTCTTCTCTTGCACTTTCTTGGAAACTTCCGTCACCTTAATAGTTCCTCTTTCATTCCTGATCTTATCCATCTTCGTTACTCTACATGCCCATCTTAACATTCCCATCTCAGCCACATCCAATCTTTTCTTGCGTCTTATTTGTAGCCCATGTTTTTTCCCCCATTAATAGGTTTATATATTTTACTCCAACCTTCAGAAATGTGGCCAAATAATTCTTGCAGATTTAAAAAAAAAAAAAAGTTTTTCCACATCCTGGACATACTACACTTGGACTCCAACAACTCATGCACATACCCCTGAAATATGCCCACTTTTCAAAATTTTTTATTTTTCATATTCTTCCATTTCTTATTCTATGTACAGGTAGTCGTCGACTTGCGACTGCGTTTGGTTACGACTGACCGGTCATAAACCAATCTGGTCGTAAGTCGGCCTATGTTAAATGAACGCAAGTATATTGTGATGTGTAATGATAATCATCTTAAAGTCTCATTTTATCAACATTTTATTTCATTACCGTGGCTCATTATTTGGTTTAAAGTCAAACACTGCATACTCAGGGGTGAAAGTAACTTATTTCTTGCCGGTATATTATTTTGAGCCATAGTGCGCGCACAACGCGCACCGAAAAATACACCTAATTATTTATTATTGTCTACTTATCAAGCATTCACTAGGACTTCTTATCACTCAGTAGTACTAGTATAGTACTTTATCACACTATCACTCTCATCCACCTGTATCAGTTTTTGATCATAAATAAATTGCAAACACGTCATTTCAACAACACAATCGTTTTAATTACTTTTTTTTTAGCTGAACAGTTGAAAACCAACTTTTCATTTTGGACACAGAACAGTGTAACAGAACAGGAAAGTGAAAGTTACTTTGATTACCAGCTGCGCACGTTATAGCACGTTAAGCCGTACGCACGCTATAGCTCGCTCATTGTTTGTCCAGCCAAACACTGTACACATAATAGAAGAGGCTGGATGCAGTGTCGCCAAATTGGGCAGTTTTAAATGCATTTTGGCGGGTTTTGAACATATTTTGGGCTGGAAACCGTCAGCAGTATCTGGCAACACTGGCTGGATGCTGGGCGCTGCCGGGAGGTGGGGCGGAAACTGTCGTATGCTCAGCTGGGAAACACTTGCCAGTCATAACCAGATGGTCGTAAAGTCGATCGGTCGTAAGTCGACGACTACCTGTATACAGCTACTTTTTGTCTTTGCTAAATTCTTCTCTCTTAACTGTTCAAGCACCAATCACCAAAGCAAATTCCTTGTAAGAGCATACTTGGTGATAAACTTGATTCTGATATAACATTAAGTCTATGGCGCACAATACTGTTGATTCATTTGTCAAGGTGCGAGTTACCAGCAGCATGAGTGTATGATTTCAGAATCTGAGGCTGAAATGCACACAAACCTACGTCTGTTGCTTGTGGGCAAGTCCTGGCCATGGCTTAATTGTGTGAAATGTTATATTCGGAGGTGCGTTTATGTCAGCTGGCTTGCGAACATTATATCCACGTCCCATGAGCCAAATATCTTGCCTTGTATTTAACACAGAATGGCATTGTAACTGAGCAAGTACTATGCATGTGTGTTGCAGTAGAAGTTAGGACACCGAGCACAGACTTCCACCAAGGCCAATGCTGGGACATTAGCCGAAGTGAAACAACATTTGCCTTGCTGCGCTCCAAAATTGAATAGGTTCTTCCTTGGCCCATGCTACACTCAAGTTTCATGAAAATCAGGCCAGTAGTTTTTGCATAATCCTGCTTACAAAACAAGCCAGAACAGGGCTCAACATTAACTTTTAAACCCACTTGCCCTAGGGGTCAAGTGGGGGTTAACTTCCACTTGCCCCCAATATCATCACTTGCTCCCTATTTTGCGAGTACTATTTTTATTTATTTATTTACTTTAGAAAAAACATAGAATAGTTGTGAATTGCAACATAAAATGAAGATCACACATTGAGTTGAAGTTTGATTGATCAAGTTTATCATCAAGTTTGGTTATTGGTTACTTATTACTTGTAATGGACAATAATTTTATCCAAAATATTTTTTTCTGCCTTAGTCAATTTATTTCCATTTCACATGCATTCAGCTGTTATAAAGTTGTTTGTGTAGAACTCTCTCAGACTGTAGGTTCATTACTCAATAATGTAGAAATCATAAAACAGAAATCTATAACAAAGTTTGTATGAAGAAAATAAGGTGCCAAACCTTTAACAGTATTTTGTATGAGAATATTTATGCAACTTTGTTATATCATCCACCTCTAGGTTTAAAGAGAAAAAAGGGAAGGAAAAAAAAAAAAAAACACACACACCACACGCTACGTCATGACAGACAGGATACTGTTTGAGTTTAAAATTGTTTAGTGTGTAGGCTGTGGGTGTTTTACACAGACATGGCAACTTGTAACTGAATCAGTGCAGCCGGTCAGTCATTATTTATTTTTTTTAAACCTAGAGGTGGATGATTTTTTTTTTAAACCACACCCAGGTATATACTAGTGCATCTCAAAAAATTAGAATACCATGAAAAGTTCCTTTTTTTCATAATTTAATTCAAAAAGGTAAACCTTCATATAATCTATATTCATTACACGTAAAGTGAAATATTTAAAGCCTTTTTTGTTTTAATTTTGATTATGGCTTATAGCTCCTGAAAATCAGAAATCCCGTATCTCAAATTATTAGAATATTCCCTAAGATCAATCAAAAAAAGGATTTACAATACAGAAATGTCCAACTTCTGAAAAGTATATTAATTTATACACTCAATACTTGGTTGGAGCTCCCTTACCATGAATTACTGTATCAATGCGGTGTGGCATGGAGGTGATCAGTCTGTGGCACTGCTGAGGTGTTATTGAAGCCCAGGTTGCTTTGATAGAGGCCTTCAGCGTATCTGTATTTTTGGGTCGGGTGTTTCTCATCTTCCTCTTGACAATACCCCATAGATTCTCTATGGGGTTCAGGTCAGGCAAGTTGGCTGGCCAGTCAAACACAGTAACATCATGGTCAGCAAACCATTTGGTAGTAGTTTTGGCACTGTGGGTAGGTGCCAAGTCCTGCTGGAAAAGGAAATCAGCATCTCCAAAAAGCTCATCAGCAGATGGAACCATGATGTGCTCTAAAATCTCCTGGTAGATGGCTGTGTTGACTTTGGACTTGATAAAATACAGTGGACCAACACCAGCAGATGACATGGCATCCCAAATCATCACAGACTGTGGAAACTTCACACTGGGCTTCAAACACCTTGGATTCTGTGCCTCTCCATTCTTCCTCCAGACTCTAGAACCGTGACTTCCAAATTAAATGCAAAATGTACTTTCATCTGAAAAGAGGACTTTGGACCACTGAGCAACAGTCCATTTCTTTCTCTCCTTAGCCCAAATAAGACACTTCTGACATTGTCTCTGGCTCAGGAGTAGCTTGATATTAGGAATGTGAAAGTTGTATCCCCTTTCTTGAAGATGTCTGTTCGTGATGGGTCTTGATACACTGACACCAGCCTCAGTCCACTCCTTGTGAAGCTCTCCCAAGTTCTTGAATCAACTCTTCTTGACAATCCTCTCAAGACTGCGGCCATCCCTGTTGCTTGTGCACCTTTTCCAGCAATGACCTTTTGTGGCTTACCCTCCTTGTGGAGGGCATCAGTGATCATCTTCTGGACAACAGTCAAGTCAGCAGTCTTCCCCATGATTGTGGTTGTGTGTACTGAACTAGACGGAGAGATACACTGTGCTCATACTGTTTTACTCAAACTCGAAATGAAATATTCTAATATTTTGAGATGGGTTTTTTTATGTTTTTGTACTGTATGCCATACTGATTAAAATTAAAATAGAAAAATGCTTGAAACATTTTAGTTTATGTGTAATGAGTCTATAATGTATAACTTTCACTTTCTTAAATAACTGATGGAAAATATTGAACTTTTTCACAATATTCTAATTTTTTGAGATGCACTAGTATATATTTTGCACAGGACTGTGTTCCTCTGATAACAGAAACAAAGCTCCAGCTCTCTTTGCTCTTAATCTGTTCTGTTCTTTCAGGATTTATCACGCATGTCGCTCTTTGTTCAGTTTTTTATGCCCGAGTTGTTTGAAACCAATCTGGGTTTTGTGTGTCAAATAAGGAAGCTGCTTCACCTTTAAAAAAATCAAACACTTTCATGAAGAAACTAATGTGAGCTGGAAAATAAATTAAATAAATAAAACGAGCTTCTTAAGCAAACTCTTCCATACTCACTTCCGACTTTGTATTTAAAATGTATTTTACAAAATCATGAATTTCTCTGGAGTTTTCAGGCTGAGCTCCTCTTCGTATTCTTTAACCACTCATTTCCTTGTTGTTTTTGAAGCATTTGCTTCCATTTGTTAACATTTTTCTTGATAGCAGGGAGACTGTAATGCCTTTTATCCATTTCTCTGTTTGAACAAGCAAAAACAGCACAAAAGTTACATGCACGTGAAAGGGAAATAAGACCGATTAAGCCTTGCTTGCATGAAAGACTGTCTGACCCCATCTGTAATTATCACGTGATGAGTAAAGTCATGCACAAGGGGTCTAATAAACAGTACGCATACCATACTACAACAGCGGGGGTATATAAAATAACTTGCAAAGCAGTAAATGAAACCAAGACTAAGAAAACAGCCAAGACATAACGGCGTATACGTAGTGAGGGATGCTTTTAGGACCTGAAAAGATCAAAAAGCCTAATTTCTGTGGTACTAGTTTGTAATACATGCTCATTCCAACTTGCCCGGTCAGGCATGTCGGGGACATATCCCACTTGCCCGAATGCATGTTTCACTTGCCCTGGGCAATCGGGCAGTCCTTAATGTCAAGCCCTGCTGCTTGGCTATAGTAATTAAACCATGGCGAGCAGCACATTAATAAATAACCCTAAATTTCAGCGCACCCATCACTGAAAAGGCAAGCAATTTCAGAAATAGTATGTTCTGTCCACCCTATTTTGTTGACTATTTGGTCACTTACAGAACACGTGGAAATCCCAGCTTGAGCCTGGGCCACACCAGCTGCATTGCGTGTGCATGACAGCCATGTCGCTAAATTACTGTGGCTTGTACATGTTTGATCACACTGCCAGCATTGCTGCTGTGGCATTGCTACTGCGAGCCCCATGTCTTTCCACATTGAGTTTGCCTTTAATAATGGCCATAAGTAATTGAATGATTTTCATTTATATTTAGTTTAGACAGACAAGGACAGACAGACATGTGCAACTTAAAAAAAAAAGTTTATGTCCACGAAATATAGCCTAAGCATTGAACAACAGCAAAAGATACAGTTTTGTAATGTGAAAACATCCGTTTAGTCATATTGACATCATACCAGCAACATTCCATAAGCAAAACACCTCTCAGTATTAGTTTCAATGTCTAGATCTGGCCTATTCAAACGGCTGCCCGCGGGCCACATACGGCCCAGAAGCAACCGCCAAGTGGCCCAGCCCGTGGTCCTGCCAGAAATGCAGAGAAAAAAAATAATCAAGAAATACACATTTCACAAGCCTTCAGAAACTCCTACAGTTTTGGAGACCACCCCCCCCCATCCGAATACTCAGTATGCACTCACGTTGGTTCAGAACCTACTACCCGACCGTTACTGTCATATGTTCTATGGGTATTTGAGTTAGTAGTGAGCTTGCATCCCACATCACATCCGCCTTATTAGCTATGCAAGACACAAAAGTGGTGGTCAGCTAAGCTCACCGTTTACAAAACGTTACTATCACTGGGGTGCTTTGCTGGTTGTTAAAATGCCCTACGCTTACGTTATTTTCTGCTGACTGAATTGAACAAACCGTGAAACTGATAAGTTTGTTCCAGGTTCCCCGTGAAGTGATCGAATGAAAGAGCAAAGGATTTTACCAAAAGACAAATGTGAAAGGTGGCTCTTGAACCTTTCACTGTGATGGAAGGGAGTAGAGTTTGCAGTGATCATGAAAGGTTTGCAAATTCCTCAGATTCATTTCATTTGGATTTGCACATGACTTTTCTCGCCATTTTCCATTATTCCATAATGTTTTGAAGTTCAGGGGACACAAGTCCTCAGATGGGTTTTTGTTTACTGTTTAATCGTGACCACCATACTGGAAACAAACATATGTTTTCACTATCAGGATGTCCTAGCAATCTTTACAATATGCAGCATTTATTTCTCTCTTACTCCACCTTCTCGGTTTTAATTAAAAAAAAAAAAAAAAGTAGCATTTGCTGGAAGCGAAGGACGGTTGAGAATCAAGCGGCTGTGGTTTGTTTACACCCAATACTAAAACTTGTAGCCAGGCCTTAATGTTAACTTTTGACACCTTAAATGGCCTCAAAATTTTTTTTGCCCCCACTGAATTTCCTTTTGCCCTAAAATTTTGCTGCATTTGGGAAAGTTTTCAACTACAATACATGGTTCAAGGCAATACCGATATGCTTTCTAGGGGTATAATTTGAGTTTAGACAAAAGTAAAATTTTTTAAAAAAATATATACATTCTTAAAAACATTTCTGCAACAGAACAACAAGACAAGCCCTGAAAACATGAAACATAAATCAATATATGCAAGACTTGCGTACGGTACGAATACATAATACTTTTTTTTTTTTTAAAGAGTTTAGGACAGGGGCGGCACGGTGGTGTAGTGGTTAGCGCTGTCGCCTCACAGTAAGAAGGTCCGGATTCGAGCCCCGTGGCCGGCGAGGGCCTTTCTGTGTGGAGTTTGCATGTTCTCCCCGTGTCCGCGTGGGTTTCCTCCGGGTGCTCCGGTTTCCCCCACAGTTCAAAGACATGCAGGTTAGGTTAACTGGTGACTCTAAATTGACCGTAGGTGTGAATGTGAGTGTGAATGGTTGTCTGTGTCTATGTGTCAGCCCTGTGATGACCTGGCGACTTGTCCAGGGTGTACCCCGCCTTTCGCCCGTAGTCAGCTGGGATAGGCTCCAGCTTGCCTGCAACCCTGTAGAAGGATAAAGCGGCTAGAGATAATGAGATGAGATGAGATGAGATTAGGACACAAAACACTGTAACAATGACTAGCAATATTGAAAAGATGAATTATAAAATTAAAAACATTATAAAAACAGGAGTCGGTACGGCAGTACCGTCTCATCATTCAGTTTGTAATTGCATTGAGGAGGAAATTAAACAACCTGTCCTCCTCATCTACATCAGCTTCCTGTGCAGCCTCTGCAAATTGTGGGCGCCATTCACGCTGTCTCTCCGTCCACCATAGGTGGACTGCCCTCTCAGCGTTCTATGCATCAAGATCCTGGCCCTGTAGAGCAGGGGTTCTCAACCTTTTCTGATTTGAGGCCCACCTATTCATACTTGTACCGAGTCAGGGCCCATTTTATTAAAAAAAAAAAAAAATCTCCCCAGTTATTTTAGCTCATCTATTCTATTAGAACCTAATAATATATTGTAAAAAGTGTATTAAATGGGATGCAACATCACTCCCTGTTACAAATGTGAATTTAAATAAATGCAATAAACACAGATTTTTAGATTGTAGGTATTGTATTTAAAACTGTACGGACGTGCCAGAAGCCAAACCCCGCATGCAGGACATTCTCAGTCAAAAGGGATTAATGATCCAAAAGTGGAGTCTGGTCCATTAACACAGGAACTTACTGCCATGTTTGTGTTCAGCAAACAAGCAAGTTATTAAAACCAAGAAGTACACTCAAAAGAAGTGGATATAGGAACACTCAATGGGATAGATCCTTACATGCTAACAAAGAAGGATTTTTCCTATGAAAAAAAAAAATTACTACCTAAATTTGACATTAGTAGAATAAAGTTTGATCCTATTGTAGCCATAACTAAATACAAATACAATAGTTATGCATACTATTAACTAACTTAAATGTGAAGATAATTAACAGATAATCAACAGATTTCAAGGTCGTTTTTTCCCCCAAAAGATTCTGTATATTTTAGTCTTTTGTATTTGTACATGCATGACCCCACCAGCTCTGCTGATCAACTTATGTTTAAATAAAAGTTATTCGTTCATTATGAGTTGAAAAATTATCCATCCGTCGAGTTCCCTGCCATCTTAGACTACCTGATGCTGCAGACATTTGTTCGTGTAGAACAGATGAAAACCTGGAAGAGCACAACTTTTTATACATGGCTGGGTTAAAGATCTGGGGATCAGGACACTACAAGATAAATCCTGTATCGTTTATGCCTGGGTAAACAGGAGGTTCTGGGCTTTTTGTCCACGTCTTTGCAACGGTTGCTAGGACGCTACAAGTTTTAGTATCGGGTGTAAACACACCACAGCCGCTCGATTCTCAATCCTCCCTGCTCTTCTCTTCCAGCAGGCATCACAGATCCATATAATTACCCACAAACGTCTCTCTCGCGCTCTCTCTCTCTCTCTCTCTCTGTGTGCGCGTGTACGCACGCATGGTGAAAATCCCCGGTCACATATTTATTTATTTAGTCTTCGTATTTACAAAAAATACCTGAAATAAAACTAAGATGGGGAAGCCGCAACAGCCGAAGCCAATTACTGTGAGCCCCACAAAAAACGTTTACAAATATTAACTTAAAATATCAAATAAATGTTTCAAGTTTTTTAAAAGCAGCAGGTAATTTTCTTTATGTCGCGTGCCATATTACATCTTAAGCATATCGATTTCCATGTGCGTGGATCTTCAGGATGGTAATTCAACTGCAATGCTTGGATATAGCATTGCAGGAGTGAAGATTTGAATTTTAACAGAGTCATCTTCAGCTCACGGAGTTCTTTTGGTAGAATATTCCATATCCTTGTACTGTAGATCTTATAAGGTATGATTGTTGGTATGTTGAAGTCTGGCAAAATTGTTTGAAGGTAACTCCAGGTGAGAGTTTGTACTTCTTGTTGATCTTGCCTGTTTGATGACACTTGGTAAAACTTCAGGATCAATATTTGTCAGACCAGTAATTAGTTTGTAGAAGAACACCATGTCAAGATACTCATGCCAATAACACAATGGAAGTAGATTTGTCAATATGCTACTCAATAGGGGGATGGTAAACACCGTATGCACCACTTTAACACACACACACACACACACACACACACACACACACACAAAAAAAAAAAAAATGTGCACGCGGGCCTGAAGCAAGCCAAATCAGAATCGCTGTTACAAACCAGGAAGAAAAAAAACAAAAATGATCACAGGGAGGCAAGGATGCTGGTTAATACATCTTGTTTTTTGTAATGTACTCGCTTGAAAATCATTTTTGTGCTTAAAGAAGCCGACCATAGGTGTGCCCAAATGGGCCTAACTCGCTAAAAATATTTCTGCCTGAACGTCTTGGTTGGGCAAATCCGGCAATGCCTGGTGTTGAGGCTAGATAGCATCCAAGCAATGACCGCAACGACACGTACAAAAAACCCCAAAAACGCCTGCTTACTCTGGCATAAATGATACAGGATTTATCTTGGTTAACTTATCTAGGTTAACTGGTGACTAAATTGACCGTAGGTGTGAATGTGAGTGTGAATGGTGGTCTGTGTCTATGTGTCAGCCCTGTGATGACCTGGCGACCTGTCCAGGGTGTACCCCGCCTTTCGCCCGTAGTCAGCTGGGATAGGCTCCAGCTTGCCTGTGACCCTGTAGAACAGGATAAAGCAGCTAGAGTTAATGAGATGAGATGGTGATTGTCTCAGTTCATCTGATTATTTAATTAGTCTTTTACGTTTTATCAGTGAAAATACATGCACGTACATGTATGTTGCATAAATTATAACACCTATCCTGTTTTAATGAGAGTCAACCCACAATCAATGAAGTCAAATCAGTCTTAGTTGAGCAAGTCGGTAATGGTATTTCTTACTTTTATCATAAATTTTAATTTATATGACTTTGGTCTATAACTAAAAGGCTTCGGCCTTCAAACTGGTTCCTGCTGTGATGTCACGTGCTCAGGGCTGGCTGGCTCAGCGAGGCAGCTTGAATGCCAACTTTGCAGTCCATTTTAACTCTCAAAAATATATAATTTTTTATTCCCGTTTATGCAGCATACAAGAGTCAAGGATGGAGATACTGTCCACTCAAATTTATTTAAAAATAAAGGTTGTGTATTTCCTTTAAAAAGATTACAATGTGCAGAGGCACCACTTTGAGAAACACCAGACTTTCCACACAAACTTTCCCAGGGATCCCAGGAGAAAGCAGCAAAAGTGCAGACTTTGACTGCATCTTACAACCAGAGTTGTACTACCATGGTGCAGTCATGCACAGCCCGAGAGAGAGCTACAGCAGCTTCCCTTCATGTTTCCTGGATCTTGACAAAGAAGAAAAGGCCATTCGCAGACTCAAACTGTGAAAGACTATATGATGGTCGTCATGGATGAGGTGATAAATGATGACAAAATTAAAATGAGTACGACATCTGCTATTTAAAAAATAAAAAAAAATACCTGTCGACACTTCAAACATTCGCAGGGTTGAAATTCTTGCTACAGATGTGTTTGAAACGCTGTTAGAAGACCTTAAGTAAGCGGATGTCATGTCTATAGCAGTAAATGAGTCCACAGACAAAACCGATATTGCACAATTGTGCATATTTTGCAGGGGATTTTTTTTGTTGTTTTTTTTGTTTTGTTTTTTTAAATGGCAAATGCTTCCGAGAGGAACTGCTCGGTTTACTGCAGTGAGAATGCACAACCTGGCAAGATGGTCTGAGAAAATTTCAGCATTTTTCCAAAGACAATGGTCTGGATATGAAGTGTGTGTGCATGCTTGTGATGGATGGGGCTCCATCTAAAGCAGGAAAAGTAAGTGCTTTGGCAGCACGTTGGTCCACTGTTGTACCTCAGGTATCATCCTTACACTGCATTGTGCATCAGATGGTGGTGTGCTTAAAACTAAGCAGCGAGCTTAAAACAGTAACGGACAACATTGATGGCTACAATTAATTTTATTTGCTCCACATCAAGCCTCCAGCACCGCTTATTCCACACGCTGTCGTCAGAAATGTCTGCTGAGCATCACGACCTGCTTTTGCATGACGATGCCAGGTGGCTGTCCAAAAGAAAAGCATTGGAGTGTTTGAGATCTCGGAGAGGAGATCACAACTTTCCTCTGCAGCAGCAAGCAAGGGGGAGAAGAAAAAAAAAAGGGGGGGGCAGAAACGCACTTGAATCACATGCTGGACGACAACTTCATGGCCAATGTCTGCTTTCTGAGCAACATATTTCAACACCTCAATAAACTAAAAGTGGAACTACAAGGCAGAGACAAAACACTCATCAAACTGGAGGAACAGGTGCGCACATTCCCAGTCAAACTGGACTTTTTTGCGACTGATTTGAGCACAGGCCGAATGCTGCATTTTCTGATGCTCTGCAAAAGCATCTCACAGATTTCATTGAGAGGTTGAAAGATAACTTTGTTGGTTGACTGGACTTGCTCTGCCCACAGAGGTGATGGGTTTTGCCAGAGACCCATTCACTTTTGCAACAGAAGATGACTTAGCTGCCAGAGAAAAGGGGAAAGTCTGTTGACAATCATCCGTAACCATGGCACAGGAGCGTCACACGAACAGGCCTGCCAAGTTTTGGACTGATGTCAACGTACGTCAGTTCTATAATGTTAAGAAAGTAGCAATCATCGTGCACGGTATGTTTGGATCAACATACACGTTGTGAATCAAGCTTTTCACATATGAACTCAATAAAAAGCAGCTCTTGTTGCTCCCTGACTGACAGTACTCTTCATCAATACCTTCAGATTGCATTGACCTCTTACAAGCCAAAAGTCACTACTCTTATTCAAAACAACAACAAAAAAAAACAAAACGTCACTTCTCCCACTGGCAAAGTCAGCAGGGTAACTGTCGCCTACATATCAATAACGTGGGATGTCAATAACAGTCATGCCTAATCACACATTTGGCGATTTAAAACAAACCCATGTTCCCTCTGCAAGGGCAAATACAGCCCCAATTACATACCGTATAAGGGCGCCCAAATTACGGGTTGTCAAAAGGCCCAAAATAGAACATATGAAAATCGCCCAAATTAGAAGAAAAAATCCTGTTTCATAAGGGTGGAGAACCCAAAATATTTTTAAGTCATTGTTAAATGTCATTTTTTGGCATATATTTCAATTTGTTGTTCAGTCACTTCATAACATGAACATGAAATGCATCTAGCGATTACCGTAAACCGTGTCTGAGTCTCTGACGTCTGAATATTGTAAAACATACTTCCTTTGTTTATGTTGTGAAATTCTCAACGATTCATGATAACACGTGGCTGTCGGTTTGTGATACTGCTGATAGTATAGACTGACAAGTGGTCATCTACCAGGTCGTGGTAGACCTAAGACAACTGGTAAATCACATAAGAACAGCAGTTCATATACTCATGGAAAACACACAATCGATGGCATTATTAAGTCTACAGGTGGGGGAATGGGGAGGTTTATAAATAAGTTTTATGGTACGTATTTGTTGCTATAAAATATCTTGCACACAAATTTCTCTGTAGAAAGTGATTTAATTCTAAGAGTAATAATTTTAATTGTGTTGATGAATGACTGTTATACTAATTATACTACTGGACCTATTATTAATATATGTAAAGACATACTACAAACTATTTTATGTGGTTATATTATATCTCATCTCATTATCTCTAGCCGCTTTATCCTTCTACAGGGTCGCAGGCAAGCTGGAGCCTATCCCAGCTGACTACGGGCGAAAGGCGGGGTACACCCTGGACAAGTCGCCAGGTCATCACAGGGCTGACACATAGACACAGACAACCATTCACACTCACACCTACGGTCAATTTAGAGTCACCAGTTAACCTAACTGCATGTCTTTGGACTGTGGGGGAAACCGGAGCACCCGGAGGAAACCCACGCGGACACGGGGAGAACATGCAAACTCCACACAGAAAGGCCCTCGCCGGCCACGGGGCTCGAACCCGGACCTTCTTGCTGTGAGGCGACAGCGCTAACCACTACACCACCGTGCCGCCCCGTTATATTATATATCTGTTTTATTTTAATTGATATATTGTTGAATTGACATATTCTAGCTTTTTCGATATGTATCAATAGCTTAATTTAGACAGATACATATGTCATATTTTTTATATTTTGATTGTTCTAGATCATTGTTTCACTGTTTGATATTTTAAAGTTCTCTGCTGCCCATACTCTTGTGCAAATAGATTGATATTACATATTGTTTCCCATTTTTCATGCATATAAAAAAAAATTCATGAACTATTTTTATCGTTTTTATTTATTCAGAATGTTGGAGAAAACTTTTGACTTTTTAGATACAGCACTACTTTATACTTGCACATGATTATGTAATTTCTATTATTTTTATTGCTCGATATATTTATAATTGGTTAAAAAAATGACTAAAAATGATACGTCAAAAATTTTCGGCACACTACGCGCGAAAATGGTAAAAAAAAATTTTTAGGCTCGCTACGCTCGCCATGGTGCCCAAATTAAAAATCTGTCTTTGACCCTGCTCTGTGTGCAGTAGACGTTGTACTTGTGTATTAGTTACTGTTCTTGCATACTATGGGTTCGTGCACGGATAGCTTTAACCCTCTGGGGTCGAGAGCTTTGCCAGCGAAGCTTGGCAGGTTTAGAATGAGTAGGTCATGTATTTAGATAAAATATCTTTACAAGTTTTTAATCATACAAGCATGATAAACATAGACAAACTTTATACTTTCCTATGCGCCCACTGCCAAATAATATATTTTTTAAAATTACCTAAATTAGATGAAACATAACTTGTCACCTTACTCAAACACACCAGAGTCGGAGCGCTGAGCGCCCACTTACGCATTCATAAAAGACTATTCACATGGGAACGGCACAATAATCACTTTCACTCTTTCGGCTTCAATTGGTTTCTCTTTAGCGGTGGGAACGCCCACCGTAAACAGGATAAAATCTGTCAGCCATAGTTTAGGCTACCTGTTTGGAAGTAAAACGTGTTGCAAAATGGTATGCAGATTTTGTGTGCTTCAGATGATTCAGTAAAATCTTGAGAACTGGAACTCGAAAATCTCGAGAATCTCGAGAACAGGACAGCGATTCAGTAAAATCTCGAGAACTGTGACACTGATGAGCGGTGTCATTTTTTACTTCAACTCGATCCAGCTGAAGATCAACTTCGAGTAAGTGTAAATACTTGTATTTCTTGTGAGTACATCAGTTGATATGTGCATTGTAGTGCATGCACAGGAATATTTACAGTAATTTTTCCAGAGTTAAAAGTATCTCTCAAATACCGTATAACCTCTAATGAACACCCCCGGGGGCGTTACATTTTTAAAAAGGGGGGCGTTTATTAGGGGTAAAAAAAAAACAAAAAAAAAAAAAACAGTTGATCGAATTTTTCAAACCCTAACATAACTGCCCTACTAATTTTCCCTAACTTTCATACATTTTCTAGGTGAAAGTCGTCAAATTAAGTGTTTTTAAAAATTGATTTTTTTATTATTTGGGGCGCTTACTGGAGTGTATACGGTAATGCAGGTGTTCATTCGGCGAGGAAACAGCCCAGATATAGCTCTCGTGTCAGCTGGCTTGACATCTTTGATCTTTTCGCCGACCACTGTTACGTCACTCACTTTGCATAAAGCTGCCTTTTTGCAGAAGTCACACGCCTCCCAGATAATTTGATCTGATCATTCTGTTTCTAATCGTAAAGATGGACACACGTGTTGAAAAACACAAATCCTACACTGCGAGTTTTAAGCTAAAAGTCGTAAAAACGGCAGAGGAGAAAGGAAAGCACTTTGCTTCTAAACTCTACAAGATTGATCGTAAACGAGTCCACAAATGGTGCCAACAACAACATCGGACGATGATGACCAGGACAGCCAGGCGTTTGAAGGGTTTTCCCAGGAGGACATTGACATGGGAGAACAGGTGTTAGAAAATGTCACAGAGATTGTTTTATCAGAGTCGGAGCAGGAGGTTGACAGCAGTGATTCAGAGCAGGCATCAATGGATTGTGATAGCCCAGGACATTGAATTGGTATTCGATTTGGATACTGGACTTGGATAGAAAACCTGGGGTATGTAAAACTGTTCAGACTGTTAGTTTTTTTTTTTTTATTTTGAATTCTTTTTTTTTTTCTGAAATATGGGGGGGGGGGCGTTAATTAAGGAGGGGGCGTTCATTAAAGGTTATACGGTAGTTAATTTTGCTCTATTTTGAGTTTAGAGAGTAAAATTTGGAGTTTGAGTAAAATTACAGAGTAATTGTGTAACAGAGTTGGTTGTGGTTCTGAACTGAGTAAAATAGTACAAGAGTTCATTTCAAGACAAACTGAAGAGAGTCAAATACCAAAATAAAGTCAAATACCAGATAAATGAAGCTGCTCTAAAAAGCAGTTTTAGAACTGTGCTGGAACGTGTAAAAAAACATTACCTTACCCATTGTGACAGACCTTTTTGATCACTTGACCTGATGGGATTAAGAGTTGGCAGTGGGAGGGGTTTTCAGTCTTTTCATTGAATGGAATGGAAATTTTTCCACTTCTCATTGAATACCCCTACCACTGCCAACCCTTTATCCCAAAACAATAGGACAGAAATTTCTTGATAGTCAGTTAATTATCCAAATCAATGGAGCAGATTTAAGTTTTTGTGCTTGATACATCCCCAAGACTTAAGAGAAAGTCACTTCAAATGATCAAAATGGTTTGTCACAATGGGTAATGTTTTTTTTTTTTTACACATTCCAACAGTTCTACAACTGCTTTTTACAACAGCTTCATTAATCTGGTATTTTTTTTTTTTTTAAGAAGTGCATTCATGACGTACATACTACATAGATATTGTAGCTGAACTTGTGCTGAATACAAATAGTCATATGACTTTGAAAATACTGCTTAGATTTCCTGAAATTGAAATTTACAAAGTTTTATTTCATGGTAGTTTCAGTTTCATTTATGCACCTGGAACGTGAACTGACCAGAAAGAGGGATATTATTGTGCAAACAGTCTTGAAATCCAGACAGAGTCAGTTGTCTTTGAAGACAAGATTATCCAGTGTTTTGTTGGGAGATGAAAGCATCTCATTAGATGATTCATTCAAACTCTACTAACAGAACCATGATGTAAGCAGAGGATATAAAGAGACGAGTTGCTCCAAGTTTCCCTAACCCACGTCATCGCATACTGTATGTCACTTCCACAGGAAGCCTGTCTGGTATCTTAATAAAAAAAACATTTTTCTAGAACACTATTTGGTCTCCAAAAATGAATGTTGGACTGTTGAAATCTACTAATACTTTTACTTAACATGAGTTTAAGAGTAAATCACTGCAAGATCCCTTTAAATGCACTTTGTGATGTGCCTGGGACATACATGACCAAAATATTTATTTCGAAAGGGAAAATGTTACTGCTAATACTGTGCACTGTTTTGTTTTTATGAACTTTGAGATGTACCTAGATCAGATATGACCAAAGTGTTTATTTTAAAAATGGAAAAAAAAGTATTACGACTAGAGCGGCGGCTACAATTACCGACACCTTTTCAGATTTACCAATAAAAAAATAATAATTTTACAAAAGTGAGTTTCAGTTACTACAGTTATCACTGGTTGGTTAATCAACTGAAAGACCCCCCCCTCGCCCTTTGAGCTTGTCGTCTGATGACACAGCTCGTTACCGGAAATGGACTTTAGCACGATCAGCAATTTGAGGAAAAGCCGGATGTTATCATCACAGGTAAGCATGGTGGAAAAATCATGGACATGTTTTTACTTGTTAAAGTCACCGATAATTCATGAGATCCTTGTCAAAACCTACTTTGTTTCTTACTCTTTCATTTCACAGTCGCCATTTTGTATCTAAACAGGTGTTTGAGAAGTCACGTGAGGTGTCGATAACAGTGATCACTTTCACCAGTGTCCACCATTATCAAACACCCTGTGGAATGAAGTGACATTTACAGCGGTTACGTATCGATCTTTGTGTAACATTGTTGAAGTCGATGAAGTTCTTTAAAAAAAAAAAAAAACCCTGCTGTGATTTATAATCTTTGTTTTCTGATTCATAACAGAATGGAATGTTTATAGAGTATCTGGAATCCTATTGCAATAAATAGAATTAGACCAGAATTAAAATTCCTAGCATATAAAAAAAATTACATGCTTGAAATATTCAGCTTTTTCTATTGCATTCAGAAAATATTTTTTGCAGTTTATTGTAAATATTTACTACATATTACAATATCAGTAGACATTTTATATTTTGGCTCGAGGAATGACGTGACCTTTGACCTGGATTTTCATACAATTACAATATCAATTGCCTGATGACATTTATTGGTAAACTACAAAACTAGAAATTAATACAAAAAAACGAATGATTAACAAAATATGATCGACAAAAAACTTAGAAAGTGGAACAAAAAGATTTTCCGACACAGATTAAACATCATTTCATTTCTTTACAAACATTAAAATTACTTCCTCATTTATGTACGCACCGACATGGATATATAAAAGATATTTTGTACTAAAGTCTAAGTAAAACAAATTTGAAATAAAAGCCATGTTAACTTAATACCACATACCGATTTAAATTTAATAAATCATTCATCTGGATGTCGATAATTGTGGAACGGTGTCATGTGATCCGATACATTAAGTAATCAGGAATCAACTCATTGTTTTCCAGTGGAAGTTTGAGTAATTATTCATGCACAACTTGTGTATTGAAAGTCTTTTCTATTTTTGCAGCAGCCAAAAGATTGCAATTAAATAATATTACTGTATACTTATCAGCCTATTCGGTTTTTAGCCATATTGAATTTAGTTCGTTTGGTCCACAGCAGGCATCACTTATCCGCGCGATCTTCACAAGACTTGTGAGACTTAGAAACGTGAAATATCAGCTAGATGTCAGTGCTGCCATTTTGAAAACTGTTTTCCAAACGAAATATTACACAAAACCGAGTTTAAATGATGATTACTACCTACTTTTTTCAAACTTTCCTGATTGTTATCAAAACAAACAAAACTTCCGGCTTGATTACGTCAGCATTCGAAAGAGAAAAACAGAATAACTGTAGTATTTGAGTGTTTTCAGATAAAGCACCGCAAGGACTGTCGGATATCGAAAACCGCACATTGATATCTGCAATAATAAAAATTTGACAGCAATGAACGTGGGTCAAAATCGCGACAATTTCATGGATTTCTTTTGTCTCATTTTGTCAATGAGGAAAGTTTTACATCTTCTGTATTGTAATATAAAATGATTTCAACTTCTTGAACGCACTGTGCTAGTGTATCACACTTCATCTTTCAGTCTGAAGTACACCATTTTCTTGCAAAATATACATCTCGTTGGACCACGCATGAAATGTCTGCAGTGTGACATTTACTACTGAGATTTTCTGTCAAATTTATCAAGCTCATGATGTCAAATTGGCATTTAAATATCTAGTTTATAATGAATCTCTCATTTACAAAGTATCCAGATGGGGAAAAAAAAACCCCAAACATGTTCATAATACAGTATAACTTCCTAATACTACTGAGGAATGAGTCAAAATGGTATGTCAAAATGACAAAGATCTCCGTAGTGTCCGTAAGACCCCCTGTGTTCAGTGGTGCTTGAAAGTTTGTGAACCCTTTAGAATTCTCTATATTTCTGCATAAATATGACCGGAAACAGATTTTCACACAACTCCTAAAAGTAGATAAAGAGAACCCAGTTAAATGAGACAAAAATATTATACTTGGTCATTTATTTATTGAGGAAAATGATCCAATATTGCATATCTGTGAGTGGCAAAAGTATGTGAACCTCTAAGATTAGCAGTTAATTTGAAGGTGAAATTAGAGAGTCAGGTGTTTGTCATCCCACTGACTGAAATCAGGTGCGAGTGGGCACCCTGTTTTATTTAAAGAACAGGGATCTATCAAAGTCTGATCTTCACAACACATGTTTGTGGAAGTGTATCATGGCACAAACAAAGGAGATTTCTGAGGACCTCAGAAAAAGCGTTGTTGATGCTCATCAGGCTGGAAAAGGTTACAAAACCATCTCTAAAGAGTTTGGACTCCACCAATCCACAGTCAGACAGATTGTGTACAACTGGAGGAAATTCAAGACCATTGTTATCCTCCCCAGGAGTGGTCGACCAACAAAGATCACTCGAAGAGCAAGGAGCGTAATAGTCGGCGAGGTCACAAAGGACCCCAGGGTAATTTCTAAGCAACTGAAGGCCTCTCTCACATTGGCTAATATTAAATGTTCATGAGTCTACCATCAGAACACTGAACAACAATGGTGTGCATGGCAGGGTTGCAAGGAGAAAGCCACTGCTCTCCAAAAAAAAACAAAAAAAAAAACATTGCTGCTCGTCTGCAGTTTGCTAAAGACACGTGGACAAGCCAGAAGGCTATTGGAAAAATGTTTTGTGGATGGAAGAGACCAAAATAGAACTTTTTGGTTTAAATGAGAAGTGTTATGTTTGGAGAAAGGAAAACACTGCATTCCAGCATAAGAACCTTATCCCATCTTTGAAACATGGTGGTGGTAGTATCATGGTTTGGGCCTGTTTTGCTGCATCTGGGCCAGGATGGCTTGCCATCATGGCTTGCCATCATTGATGGAACAATGAACTCTAAATTATACCAGCGAATTCTAAAGAAAAATGTCAGGACATCTGTCCATGAACTGAATCTCAGAAGAAGGTGGGTCATGCAGCAAGACAACGACCCTAAGCACACAAGTCGTTCTACCAAAGAATGATTAAAGAAGAATAATGTTTTGGAATGGCCAAGTCAAAGTCCTGACCTTAATCCAGTCAAAATGTTGTGAAAGGACCTGAAGCAAGCAGTATGTGAAGAAACCCACCAACATCCCAGAGTTGAAGCTGTTCTGTACGGAGGAATGAGCTACAATTCTTCCAAGCCGGTGTCACAGTCTGATCGTGCGCTGGTATAAATTTACCATGCGCAGACCGATTTTTTTTCCCCCGGTCAACTTCCAGGAAGTCTAAATTTAACATTTCTTGCTGCGATTTTGTACCGAGCATTTCAACACATTTGTGGACTAATAGAATGCGAATTGTGACTACAATTGTGAGATGTGATTATCAGTAGACAAGTGGTTTGGATTGAATTTTATTAGTATGTGTAAATAAAGTTAATAAAGTTGTTCAAAACACTTTACATTCTGACTTTGTTCTTTCATATATACTTAAATCAATATTCATGAAGATAAAGTTCATCATTCCTGGCTGCTGGCTGGTCCTGATCAGCCTACTTGGTGCATAAACTGGAACTAAAACACGGGTCATTCATTCATTAAGATAAAGTGAAAATAATTTATCTGTGGATCAAGTATGAACGTAAATCCCATATCATATTGGTCTGGTAAATTCTGACTAGGCCCAATGACAGCAGTCTAATTATACCAAGTTGGTAAATTTGAGAGAATAACTAAATTATTATAATCATGAGGAGTCTTACTTAAATCAATATTCATCAAGATAAAGTGTAAATAATTCAAGTATCAGGGCTCGACATTAACAGTAGCCCGATTGCCCAGGGCAACCATTCAACAGATTCGGACAACCAGACTCTCACGAATGCTTGCCCGATTGGGCAACTACCCAAATATGTCAACTTACGTGAAAAACGATGTTTATTCATTCATATTATGATGAAATTCCATCACGATTTGCTATTGTTTGACTCGGAAAGACCGCGTCCATGTTATCATTACGGGATGTTCAACAACTAGCGGAATTCACATTTGCACATCGCGGGCTCGCAATGCAGTTTCCCATTGCTAATAATTATCGTGTAGTGCATATTCAGTGGAGTATTTATCCTCCGGTTACTTATAATGACTAGAACCGGAGTCGTATAGATGTACGTACTTCCTCACTTCTTCGATCAACCGCTCTTCGTGCTGCTCCATCTTCGCTCGTGTTTTTAAAAATGGTGGTCGTGAAAATAAACCAAACCGGGAAAGTAGGGAAGCGGAAGTGCGTGTACAGCGGATGTAGAGTGGACCAATCAGAGCCCTCTTGTCTGCGAGGCTGTCTGCAGTGGTCACAATTTTTGGGAGGTGCGCGCAGAGCATCTGCGAAAGGGGGGGGGGGCTTCGCAGACGCCATCTGTGACGCCATCTGCGAGGACTGGGTTGTCAGCATAAATTGGCCTTATGCGCCTCGCCTCATCTATACGCTCTTGCCAGTATCTGTTGGCGTTGTCAGTGACAACAAGCCACAGCACCAAGACCAGCAACACTAACTACTCCATGTCCTCCATGTCTATTGTTTACTATCCGGGTCATGAGACTACCGCTTAAAAGGTCACTGATGTCATTGTTTGCGCCGCCTAACGACACCACGTGATGTCCACCCACTTTCGCTAACTCCACCCAATGTGTCCACCCACTTCCAACCAGCACGGTTCAGCGCAGTTGTAGTCGAAATGCAACGCCAACAGCCCCACTCAGCTCGACTCAGCCACGTTGGTAGTGGAAAAGCTCCATTTATCTACTTGTGTGAATCTGATGTTGGGTCATATTTATGCAGAAATACAGAAAACTCCAAAGGGTTCACAAACTTTCAAGCACCACTGTATATAGGCATATTTACAATTGAGTACACTTTTTTTTTTTTTAAACTGAACAAACATTCTATAAATTATTGGCCAGTATCAAAGGCAAACTCTAAAAAGTCAGGGGTGGTGGCAGCAGTAGTGCTGGCGTTGTGGATAAACACAAGCATGAGAGCCGCAGCTGATGGGGCCCAAGCCGAGTGTGAAAAACAGGCGCTTGAGGACCACAATGGAAATAAGTTTATGCTTTATTGTGCCATCATCTGTAATGTCTGTTTTATTTACATGTACTTTTATTGCCAAATCAAATCTAGGCCTAGATACCGTACTGCTACAGCGAGGCTCGAACAGGCTAACCTGCATTCAGACCGCACTGCAGGTGTATACACTACTGTTCAAAAGTTTGGGGTCACCCAGACAATTTTGTGTTTTCCATGAAAAGTCACACTTTTATTTCCCACCATAAGTTGTAAAATGAATAGAAAATATAGTCAAGACATTTTTCTGGCCATTTTGAGCATTTAATCGACCCCACAAATGTGATGCTCCAGAAACTCAATGTGCTCCAAGGAAGGTCAGTTTTATAGCTTCTCTAAAGAGCTCAACTGTTTTCAGCTGTGCTAACATGATTGTACAAGGGTTTTCTAATCATCCATTAGCCTTCTGAGGCAATGAGCAAACACACTGTACCATTAGAACACTGGAGTGAGAGTTGCTGGAAATGGGCCTCTATACACCTATGGAGATATTGCACCAAAAATCAGACATTTGCAGCTAGAATAGTCATTTACCACATTAGCAATGTATAGAGTGGATTTCTGATTAGTTTAAAGTGATCTTCATTGAAAAGAACAGTGCTTTTCTTTCAAAAATAAGGACATTTCAAAGTGACCCCAAACTTTTGAACGGTAGTGTACACAGTTTTACGGTAATTCCCGTTCAGATAGTTTAAAAAACGAAAAAGGGCTACCGCTCCTCAACTTACTTTATCCAAGTCCACGGGGGCCAAATGAACCGAGGCTCCGGGCCTTGTGTTTGAGACGGGGTTTAAAATGACAGATATAGTTCACAACTCTATAGGTAACTCACAATTAGCTGATTACTAGTAGACAGGTTTTTTTTTTCATTGACTGCTCACCCAAACAACGAGCCGAAGAAAGACTGCGAGGACTTGACTTTCTTTTCGGCTTCTGCCATGAGAACCATGGCCTCTTTTTCTTTGGCTGAGTTGTCCATATTTCCTGTAAACAGTTCCCGTTGGCTCAAGAACCGCCAGTCTTCGGCCACATCAACACAAATCACCAAAATTTCTGACAGTCACCCAGGAGGCGTTCCCTTCTTCGGTTTCTGCTTCAGGGTTATTGGTGCATCACTGCCACCTACTGGTATGGAGTGTAGATCAGACTATTACTTCTAATCTTAAAGGGGAAGTGAAGTCATTTTTAAACTTGCTTTATTCTCATCTTATCTCATTATCTCTAGCCGCTTTATCCTTCTACAGGGTCGCAGGCAAGCTGGAGCCTATCCTAGCTGACTACGGGCGAAAGGCGGGGTACACCCTGGACAAGTCGCCAGGCCATCACAGGGCTGACACAGAGACACAGACAACCATTCACACTCACATTCACACCTACGGTCAATTTAGAGTCACCAGTTAACCTAACCTGCATGTCTTTGGACTGTGGGGGAAACCGTAGCACCCGGAGGAAACCCACGTGGACACGGGAAGAACATGCAAACTCTGCACAGAAAGGCCCTCGCCGGCCACGGGGCTCGAACCCGGACCTTCTTGCTGTGAGGCGACAGCGCTAACCACTACACCACCGCGCCGCCCCACTTGCTTTATTTCTTTATTATAAAGAAATAGGGACAAATTACTCAATTCTGATTGGTCAATCAAGGATGGCTTTTTTTTCCTTAACACGGGGCCGTATTTCTGAAATGCTATTGGCTAGATCGTTGCTTGGTTACGGTTACAAAAATTAGCAAATTTTGTCAACAAAATGGCTGACTCTGCAATGCCGCGTTTCGCTATATTTGATGAAGAAATGATAAACCAATTGAAAGCTGCAAGCGAAAATGAAAATACCAAAAAAAGGACAAATTTTTGGCTTTCCGTGTTTAAGAAATGGGCCGCAGAAAGACAAATACAAGTAGTCGTTGACTTACGACCTATGCGACTTACAACCGATCAACTTTACGACCGTCTGGTTATGACTGGCAAGTGTTTCCCAGCTGAGCTAGCTGAGCGTACGACAGTTTCCGCCCCAGCTCCCGGCAGCGCCTCTCGCCACGTACAAAAGTTTCCGCCCCAGCTCCAGGCACATGCGCAGTCTCTCTCATGCTCCCTCGCGCACTCCGTCATACAGTTTCCGCCCCAGCTCCAGGCACATGCGCAGTCTCTCTCACGCTCCCTTGCGCACTCCGTCATACAGTTTCCGCCCCAGCTCCAGGCACATGCGCAGTCTCTTTCGCGCTCCCTCGCGCACTCCATCATACAGTTTCCGCCCCAGCTCCTGGTTTATGAAACGAGCAAATGCTCCCGCCAGCCCGAGCGCTGCAACAGCTGATGATGACATAGACGACCCACAGCCAAGCACCAGTGATGCCAGCGGTCACTAAATTTTGTATTTTGCTATGTTTTACATTTGTATTTTGGTATGTTTCAAACTAAAATGTTTTCTATTTTTCACACCTGTATTTCGTATTTTTTGTTTTGGACATATTAAACGAATTGTACTGTACGCAGTGTAGTATGCAGTGTTTGACTTAAACCAAATAATGAGCCAAGGTAATGAAATAAGAAAATGTTGATAAAATGAGACTTTAAGATGATTACAATATCATTACACATCACAATATACTTACGTTCATTTAACATAGGCCGACTTACGACCAGATCGGTTTACGACCGGTCAGTCATAACCAAACGCAGTCGTAAGTTGATGACTACCTGTAAACGACTCTCTAGTGGCATATGAATGCTGTGAGTTAGACAAGGTGCTATCGCAGTTTTATGCAGAAGTGAGGAAAGAAAATGGGGAAAACTACGGACCAGACTCTCTTAAAGTAATGCAGGCAGCATTGGATCGGCATCTGAGACAAGAGAAATATCCGGGATCAATCCTGAAAGATGTAAATCCTCAGGCCATGTCGCCGTGTCATGATGAAAGATGCTTTAGAAACTGATTGAAACGTGCAAGATAGTCTTGCGCCCTGATTGGTTCAGAAAACGTGAATGACAAATGTTGTGAACTTGAATGGCTTCCGAAGTATGAATTTGGCCCTATATATTATAAACAAATAATCGTATGGTTCCTTATAAAATTAAGGATTAATTTCACCAGTGATTTCAAAGTTTTGAAAATTGTGATGAGGGCAATTTCAAAACTTTGAAATCACGAGTGAAATTGATTCTTAATTTTACAAGGAACCATACGATTACCTATACTTATAATTAACGTGTTATCAAGGGCGTAGGTTTGGTATTAATATTGGTGGGGACATAAACCCAATGCCAACCCCCAGTGACGCCAACTTCAGGTCAACATTAGAGGGTCACAATATTCTGCTCCGTTGTGTTCCACCAAAAGAGTATCCATCATCTCTCCAAAGTCCAGACTTTTAAAATTTGAAGTGCGTATGTACGTACTCAGTATGTGACGTTTTCAAAAGAGAGGCGGGAGTAACCAAAAATTTCTGATCAAGAAGGCAGAGGCTATTATGCTTATGACGTGAAAATGTTTTATTTGATTAAAAGGTGTCTGGGCCACGAACAATGTCCACATCACCATCGGGCTGTTGTTTACATGTACTTGGTCAAGGCTCTCTGCAGGTCTTAACTGAAGCACTTCAAATTAAGGGTTAGCGGGCTGCTAAAGTTTGCAGGCACTTCACAAGCAAAGCTAGGTGCAATATTAGCCAACATTAGCACAATTTTATATGAATTAATAATGTCTTTGTGACCTTAATGAACACCAGTTGTTGTCAGTATCAAGTCGGATTGTTGTTTACATGCCACACAAACTTAGAAAAGAGTCATATTCGTATGTTTTCTTTGTCGTTTGTACACACTGAATACGAACTGTTGTTAACTGATTCATTTTACAAGCTAATCTAATGTTACATTCCTCAAGGACAGTTTGCTAGCTAGCAGCCGGTCACTGCACTGCAACTGCACTTGCTAATTGACATGGTAGCCAAACTGGCTTGCTGTTTTTGCGACCATGCCCCCAGAGCGAATATTCATGAGCAAATTTTTCGTGGTGTTTCACCCAGTGGAAACCTACAGTAACTATTTGTGTACCGCGCACAGAGCGTGATTTTTTTTTCTTTTCTTCAGTCAAAAATATTAGTAGGGACACGTCCATAATTCTACACCTATGTGTATTATTCAATTACGTTTTCAGTTTTATTAACCTTATATCATGACTCGTATTGGCATATTATATTACACTTATCAGCCTTTTCGGTTTTTAGCCATGTTGAATGTAGTTCATATGGTCCATGGCAGGTGTCGCTTATCCACGCGATCTTCACGAGACTTGTGCAAGACTTCAAACGTGAAGTGTCAGCGCTGCCATTTTGAAAACTGTTTACACAGCAGCCAGATCGCCATCCATCCATCCATCCATTATCTGTAGCCCATCCCAGCTGACTATGGGCGAGAGGCGAGGTACAAGTCATCAGATCATCACAGGGCTGACACATAGAGACAAACAACCATTCATAATCACATTCACACCTACAGTCAATTTAGAGTCACCAGTTAGCCTAACCTGCATGTCTTTGGACTGTGGGGGGGAAACCAGAGCACCCGGAGGAAACCCACACAGACGTGGGGAGAACATGCAAACTCCACACAGAAAGGCCCTCGTCAGCCACTGGGCTCTAACCCAGAACCTTCTTGCTGTGAGGCGACAGTGCTAACCACTACACCACCGTGCCACCTGCCATATCATTCCATCTCATCTCATCTCATCTCATCTCATCTCATCTCATCTCATTATCTCTAGCCGCTTTATCCTGTTCTACAGGGTCGCAGGCAAGCTGGAGCCTATCCCAGCTGACTATGGGCGAAAGGCAGGGTACACCCTGGACAAGTCGCCAGGTCATCACAGGGCTGACACGTAGAGACAAACAACCATTCATAATCACATTCACACCTACAGTCAATTTAGAGCCACCAATTAGCCTAACCTGCATGTCTTTGGACTGTGGGGGAAACCGGAGCACCTGGAGGAAACCCACGCAGACACGGGGAGAACATTCAAACTCCACATAGAAAGGCCCCAGTCAGCCACTGGGCTCGAACCCAGAACCTTCTTGCTGTGAGGCGGCAGTGCTAACCACTACACCACCGTGCCACCCGCCATATCATTGCAATTTAGATTAATTTAGAGATTTGCCAGCTTCATCAGGCCTCGACATTAAGGACTGCCAGATCGCCTGGGGCAAGTGAAACATGCATTCGGGCAAGTGGGATATGTCCCTGACATACCCCACCAGGCAAGTTGGAATGAGCATATATTACGAACTAGCACCACAAAAATTTGTTTTTTTTTATCTTTTATTTCAGTTCCTAAAAGCATCCCTCACTATGTATCCACCATTATGTCTTGGCTGTTTTCTTAGTTTCAGTTTCATTTACTGCTTTGCAAGTTATTTTATATACCCCTGCTGTTGTAGGGTATTACACATACTGTTTATAGACTGTTTATATCATGTGATAATTACAGCTGGGGTCAGACAGACACCGTCTTTCATGCAAGCAAGGCTTAATCTGTCTTCAATATGGTTAATTTTTGCGCTGTTTTTGCTTGTTCAAACAGAGAAATAGATAAAAGGCATTACCATCTCCCCACTATCAAGAAAAAAGAGAAGCAATTGCTTCAAGAACAACGAGGAAATGATCAGTTAAAGAATACGATGAGAGGAACTCAGCCTGAAAACTCCAGAGAAATTCACTATTGTATTTAAAATGTATTTTACAAAAACAGAAAGTCGGAAGTGAGTATGGAAGAGTTTGCTTAAGAATCTTGTTTTATTTTTTTTCTGCTCGCATTCGAGTTAGCTCCTTCATGAAAGTGTTTGATTTTCTTAAAAGTGAAGCCGCTTTCTTATTCGACACAGAAAACCCAGATTGTTTTCAAACAACTCGGGCATAAAAAACTCAACAAGGAGTGACATGCATGATAAATCCTGAAAGAACAGAACAGATTAAGAGCAGAAAGAGCTGGAGCTTTGTTTCTGTTATCAGAGGAACACAGTCCTGTGCAAAATATTTATATATCTTTTTTTTTGTTGTTATATCATCCACCTCTAGGTTTATAAAAAAAACAAAACAACAACAACAACAACAACAAAAAACGCACTGCATCATGACAGACCGGCTGCATTGATTCAGGTTGTCAGGTCTGTATAAAACGCCCAAAACCTACACACTAAACAATAATTTTAAACTCAAACATTATCCTGTCTGTCATGACGCAGCACTGTTTTTTTTTAAACCTAGAGGTGGATGATGTAACAAAAAAAAAAGATATATAAATATTCTCAAACACAGTACTGTTCAAAAGTCTTGGCACCCTATTGTTTTCTTCATACAAACTTTATAGATTTCTATATTATGATTTCTACATTATCGAGTAATGAACCTACAGTCTGAGAGAGTTTACACAAACACACTGAACTTTACAACAGCTGCATACATGTGAAATGGAAATAAATTGACTAAGGCAGGAAAAAACTATTTTGGATAAAATTGTTATTGTCCGTTACAAGTAAAAGTAAAAAGTAACCAATAACCAAACTTAATAATAAACTTAATCAATAACCAAACTTCAACTCAATGTGTGATTTTCATTTTATGTTGCAATTCACAACTGTTCTATGGTTTTCCTTTAAAAAAAAGTAGTACTCGCAAAATAGGGGGAAAGTGATAATATTAGGGGGCACATGGGTTTAAAAGTTAATGTCGAGCCCTGTTCATCAGTGATGGAGATTATTCCATACAACTTCGAACCAACATGGAGTAGAGAAGAGTTGGAAAGATGACAGGATAAGGACCAGGATAATTCTAGTTCTGACGAAGCATCATCTTCAGATAGTGATGTCAGTGATAAAGAAAGCCGCGATCGGATAAACATGCAGGCTTCTTTGTGGTGCGGGATACTTTGAGTGCACTATCTCTCATCTCATCTCATTATCTCTAGCCGCTTTATCCTGTTCTACAGGGTCGCAGGCAAGCTGGAGCCTATCCCAGCTGACTATGGGCAAAAGGCGGGGTACACCCTGGACAAGTCGCCAGGTCATCACAGGGCTGACACATAGACACAGACAACCATTCACACTCACACCTATGGTCAATTTAGAGTCACCAGTTAACCTAACCTGCATGTCTTTGGACTGTGGGGGAAACCGTAGCACCCGGAGGAAACCCACGCGGACACGGGGAGAACATGCAAACTCCGCACAGAAAGGCCCTCGCCGGCCACGGGGCTCGAACCCGGACCTTCTTGCTGTGAGGCGACAGCACTAACCACTACACCACCGTGCCGCCCTGAGGGCACTATATAGGGCATAAATAATTCTCACTAAGGTTTCGGACAGCACTACAAAATCGCATCCCCACTATATAGTGCCCTATATAGTGAGTAGGGAGCGATTTTGGACACAGGGAAAACTTCCGGTTTGTTTATGTCAGTATTCAAAAGAGGGCGTGCATGTCTTTTGACAATGTTGGCAGATGTTGGTCACTTTGATTTCCGCTTTACATTTTACTTCCGTCCTATGAAGTCTTGCACAAGTCTCAGCGAATCTCGTTTACAGCCAATGCTTTGACATACAGTGGTGCTTGAAAGTTTGTGAACCCTTTAGAATTTTTTATATTTCTACATATATATGACCCAAAACAATATCAGATTTTCACACAAGTCCTAAAAGTAGATAAAGAGAACCCAGTTAAACAAATGAGACAAAAATATTATACTTGGTCATTTATTTATTGAGGAAAAGGATCCAATATTACATATCTGTGAGTGGCAAAAGTATGTGAACCTCTAGGATTAGCAGTTAATTTGAAGGTGAAATTAGAGTCCGGTGTTTTCAATCAATGGGATGACAATCAGGTGTGAGTGGGCACCCTGTTTTATTTAAAGAACAGGGATCTATCAAAGTATGATCTTCACAACACATGTTTGTGGAAGTGTATCATGACATGAACAAAGGAGATTTCTGAGGACCTCAGAAAAAGCGTTGTTGATGCTCATCAGGCTGGAAAAGGTTACAAAACCATCTCTAAAGAGTTTGGACTCCACCAATCCACAGTCAGACAGATTGTGTACAAATGGAGGAGATTAAAGACCACTGTTACCCTCCCCAGGAGTGGTCAACCAACAAAGATCACTCCAAGAGCAAGGTGTGTAATAGTCAGCGAGGTCACAAAGGACCCTAGGGTAACTTCTAAGCAACTGAAGGCCTCTCTCACATTGGCTAAGGTTAATGTTCATGAGTCCATCATCAGGAGAACACTGAACAACAATGGTGTGCATGGCAGGGTTGCAAGGAGAAAGCCACTGCTCTCCAAAAGAACATTGTTGCTCATCTGCGGTTTGCTAAAGATCATGTGGACAAGCCAGAAGGCTATTAGAAAAATGTTTTGTGGATGGATGAGATCAAAATAAAAAATTTTGGTTTAAATGAGAAGCATTATATTTGGAGAAAGGAAAACACTGCATTCCAGCATAAGAACCTTATCCCATCTGTGAAACATGGTGGTGGTAGTATCATGGTTTGGGCCTGTTTTGCTGCATCTGGGCCAGGACGGCTTGCCATCATTGATGGAACAATAAATTCTGAATTATACCAGCGAATTCTAAAGGAAAATGTCAGGACATCTGTCCATGAACTGAATCTCAAGAGAAGATGAGTCATGCAGCAAGACAATGACCCAAAGCACACAAGTCATTCTACCAAAGAATGGTTAAAGAAGAATAAAGGTAATGTTTTGGAATGGCCAAGTCAAAGTCCTGACCTTAATCCAATCGAAATGTTGTGGAAGGACCTGAAGCGAGCAGTTCATGTGAGGAAACCCACCAACATCCCAGAGTTGAAGCTGTTCTGTACAGAGGAATAGGCTAAAATTCCTCCAAGCCGGTGTGCAGGACTGATCGACAGTTACCGGGAACGTTGAGTTGCAGTTATTGCTGCACAAGAGGGTCACACCAGACACTGAAAGCAAAGGTTCACATACTTTTGCCACTCACAGATATGTAATATTGGATCATTTTTCTCAATAAATAAATGACCAAGTATAATATTTTGGTATCATTTGTTTAACTGGGTTCTCTTTATCTACTTTTAGGACTTGTGTGAAAATCTGATGATGTTTTTGATCATATTTATGCAGAAATATAGAAAATTCTAAAGGGTTCACAAACTTTCAAGCACCACTGTATGTACTGATATATTACATAGCATACAGTATTTCAAACACTCATAACTTGCTATAGCAGTGACAAAATAGCTGTCAGAAATGCATTCCTACATTTTCTAAAACGAGATAAACTGAATTTTGATAACAAAAAATTTGCCTTCAGTTCCCCTTTAAAATAAACCTCATATCCACTCAAACAGCCTAATTACTCTCAAATAATGAAATAGGATTTGATAACTGGGCCGCACAGTGGTTAACACTGTCACCTCACAGCAAGAAGGTCCTGGGTTCAACCCCAGTGGCCAACGAGGGCCTTTCTGTGTGGAGTTTGCATGTTCTCCCTGTGTCTGTGTGGGTTTCCTCCGGGTGTTCCGGTTTCCTCCACAGTCCAAAGGCATGCAGGTTAAGCTAGTTGGTGATTCTAAATTGACCGTAGGTGTGAATGTGAGTGTGAATGGTTGTTTGTTTCTATGTGTCAGCCTTGCAATGACCTGGTGTGTACCCCGCCTCTCGCCTATAGTCAGCTGGGATAGGCTCCAGCTTGCCTGCGACCCTGTACAGGATAAGCAGCTACAGATAATGGATGGATGGATTCAATAACTGTAATTTATTGAATTCTTATACAGACTCTCCATTAAATCAACGTGTACCTCTTTTTGAGGGATTGAATCAGATGTCTTATTTCTGCCTCCTATTTCTGACAGTGTAAAATAGATGGCTTTCAACCACGTGATCAAAATGTGCCATGTCATGAGCATCTGCCATGATGGTGGATATACAAAGCAACTCGGATGGCAACCGCTGAAAGCGTGTCTGTAAACAATGCTGAATTTTCTCAGTATTACCATGATGTGAACTGTTGAACGAAGATTTGATACAAAGAGAAGACAGATATGTGTGGTTTTGACCCATGTTATTTAAAAAAGTCAGTCTTTTCTGAAGACAAGATGCTTCTACTGACCATCGAGTACCCAGGTATTGCGTTCTATCTGGTTTGGCTGCCGAAAAATCAAGTCTGACCTTGGACGAAACATAGCCCGTTTTCTGAGTGGGTGCCCAGCCTGGATTGTTTCTATCATATAATTTTGCTGGTGCTCCTACAAGCAAAATGGTAATACACATGTTAAAATTATAACAACGACCAAGTGAACCACAACAAGAGAATGCTCGTTTTATAGCAAAATCCTAGCAACACGAAATAAAATTCTTCCATGATATTATTGAAAAAGCTTTTGAATCTCACCTGAGATAAAATGATTACTGCAAACATGAGCTATTTTGGTTTTAGCCTCTGTTAGATCAGCCCTGCTGATACGTAGTGGATGTTCATTATGTCTAACTATTACAAATATTTTAAGTTCGTTTCTTAGACAAGGATATTTTTTTAAGCTTGTTACCTTGTTAACAGTTTCGGCGAGAATCTCCCGCCTTCTTCAGAAACAGTCTGAACAGCCCTGCTGATATTGTTCAGCCATGCTCGTCTCCTCTCCATACTAAGCCTCAGAGTTTCCTTGCCCTCTTTCCGAATCATGGATGGAATTCTCAAAAATTGGAACATGCCACGGTCACGAGTACTGTTGTGACCGCAACCATATACAGCACAAAGATATGACATAGCTAAAAGGACGCTTAAAGCAGTGGAAAAACAAAGAGAGTTGCGCACGCATGACTATGTTTTGTATGGAATGTCGCTTGACCCTGCAATTGTATATCCACCAACATGGCCAACATCTGGGTGTCTATTTTGCTTTGACATCACTTGTAAGTCAAGGATAGAGTAACTCTGCCCATCTCTTAAGTGAGTTAGCAGTATTAGCTTTATACATACTGTATTTGGTTAAAGCTATAACCATATGACCATACTTTGCAAAGGTAATCATCAGTGTTATCACCAGTGCCAGTTAGATTGTTGTTAACGCTACTCCTCATTGTCCACTGTCCTGCAATTTATGTCCAAAATGTTGCACCAACAGCCACTCAGGCCTGTAACTGTGAAAATGCAGTTAAAGTAGATTTTATTGTAGTAATGGGGCAATTAACCACCACCGACCTTTCAGTGCCACCAATGCCCCTGAGTTTTCAGAGCTAGAATCGGACTCATCAGCCATCAACGGGTGCACCATCAGATGTGACCAGAAGAATGAGATATTTGGATATGAGGAATTGCCGACAGGGCAGTGAAGCTTTCTGGACCAATTAAGCTTTGAATTAAAAGGAGTCTAAAAAAGGTTCATTAAGATTAACAAAGCCCAAAAGAAACTCCTTCATATTGACAGATAATATCCATACATGACATGTTTGAGTGTTCACATGTTCATATTTGTACCTGTATACTGTGTACAGATTTTATTTTAAAAGAAAAACAATGTCCCTGGGTGCTTCCATCTGACTCTCTCCAAGGATCAAATATCGCACTTTGAGTTACAAATTGTGACATCACCTATACCCTACATGACTTACTGAGGCTAGTGAATCTCCTGGATACATAGCTTCTAAATTGTTATAAACAACCCTAAAAATGCTCGAGTGTCAAGCATTGGGGTGTAAAAATAAGTCAGATGATTGATCATTTTATGTGACATGCTTTTGTTTGTTTTATTCATTAAGAAAAAGCGATCTTTTTAGATGACAAGAATCGCGTTGCTATGGCAATGTCATAGAAACTTGTTCATCTTCAAGAAGAGTCAAAAAGTTGAGGAGTTGCAGAAATTAGACTTTTTATTGGATCAAACAACAAAAGCCGAGTTAGTCTGCAGAGTGATCTCTTGTATAATGACAATTTCTTATTTTATACATTTCTAAACATTAGAGTTCACACCCATTATGATATTGCCAATAATCTTATTGGTAGGTGTTTCACATCAACCCTCGCCAGATAGTCACCATTATTTTTTATTGGTCAGTACACCTCTCATTATCCATCTTAATATTTATTTGTCACAGAACAGACAGGAGAGGAGATCAAGTGCGCTCAAACTACAGTTTATTAATAATAGGGGAAAAGGGAGTTGGGAGAATGTGTGAAGTACAGAGGCAGGAGATCTGAGAGGCAGGGATGGCTGGTGGTATCTGAGGTCTCCCATCCAAGTACTGACTGGGCCCGACCCTGCTTAGCTTCTGAGAGCTGACGGGATCTGGCATAATCAGAGAGCTGTGGCTGTAGGCAAACAGAACTTGGGTTTCAGGCAGTCTCCAAGCGAGCAGTCCCTCAGCAGGCAGGAGTTAGAGAGCAAACTGGAACACAGAGTCAAACGGAACAGAAGGCAGGTCAGGGTACCAGGGCTGGAGAGCAGACAGAGTCAAACAGAACAATTTCAGGAGTCAGAGTAGTAGGAACACAAAGCAGGTTATCAGGCTGAGAGTTGCAGACGATCTGACACAGAAGCTTGGGAGGACTGCAGCTTAAATGCACACGGGGGGAAACAGGTGATCGGTAACAGCCAATGAAAGCCACTGGGAGTTAATAAGAGGAAGTGAGTGCGGGCGTGGCCGGTAATGCTGAGTGGAGATGTTACCTGAAGAGAGAAGCCCACAGGTAGGACCATGACAGAACCCCCCCTCAAGGGACGGCCCCAGAAGTCCCTAGCCACAGATCACCAAAGACGGGTGGAAGGAGGGGGAATACCGGTGGAGGGTTAGAACTCCTCAGACCGGTCAGTGTCCATAGCCTCCGCACCCTCTTCACTGTCAGAAGAATCGTCATCCCAGGACCCCCGCCCAGGATTCGGTTTGGTGTCAGGCTCAGGCGTTGGAGCAGGGGCAGGGTCCGGGAGTGGATCCGCACGGTGAGAACCCCTACGTCGGCCCCGTCGGATGGAGGGCTGGTCGGGGTGTAGCCGATGGAAGTCGGCGATGAGGGCTGGATCCAGAATCCTTCCAGCTGGAACCCACATCCTCTCCTCAGGACCATAGCCCTCCCAATCCACCAGGTATTGGAGGCCCCTGCCCCTGCATCGTGACTTCAGCAGTCGCTGGACGGAGTAGACTGGGCCACCATCGATGAGATGAGGAGGAGGAAGAGGTGCAGCTGGGACCAGTGGGCTCTCGTGTACTGGCTTGATCTTAGAGATGTGGAAGGTGGGCTGCACTCTCATGGACTTGGGCAGTCGGAGCCGGACAGCAGACTGGCTGATTATCCTCTGGACAGGGAATGGTCCGACGAACCGAGGTGCTAGCTTACGAGACTCCACCTGGAGGGGCAGGTCCTTGGAGGGGGCAGAGCTGGCAGGTGGAGTACGGGGGGTTAGAGTGGCGGCTCATAAGCAGGTCCGGTGGCAGTCCTTGCCCCATTCTCTTATCGCGCCAGTGGCCCAGTCGAGGTGAGGACTGTGTTGGCGGAGCCATGGATAGCCCAGGATGAGAGGTTGGTCGGGGGAATGGAGCAGGTGAAACTGGATGGTTTCGTGGTGGTTGCCTGACAGAGTCATCGGGACAGGGGCAGTGAGGCGGGTGACAGTGCCAAGAAGATGGCCATCCAGCGCCCTGGCTGGAACAGGAGAGGATAAGTGAAGGCTTTGCAAACCCAGCTGGCGCGCAAGCTTGATATCCATGATGTTCACCTCGGCGCCAGAGTCAACCAGGGCGGCCAGGGTGTGGGTGGAATCCAACAGACAAAGACGAACTTGGAGCATAGGTTTCTGGCTGGTGGAGGACTGGATGATCATTGAGCCCAGCCGGACTCCTCCCATGTCCAGTGAGCTCGTCGCTTTTACTGGGCAAGAGGCAGCACGGTGACCGTCACCCCCACAGTACAGGCACAGATTGGAGGTGATCCGACGCTGGCGCTCTGCTGGGCTGAGGGAAGCACAGCCGATCTCCATGGGCTCTGCCTGGTCCAGAAGGCTCGGCGGAGAAGCAGCAGGAGATGTAGAAGGGGCTGGGTTACTCCATGCGCTGGTGACTGACTGAGTCTGGCGGACCCTCTCTCGTCGACGGGTCTGGACCCGGCGGTCAATGCGGACGGCCAGGGCAATGGCCTCATCGAGTGTCGATGGTTGTTCGTGCGAGACCAATTCGTCCTTAATGTAGTCGGCCAGGCTGTGCAGAAAGGCGTCCACCAGCGCCTGCGTGCCCCACTTGCTGCACCGGGCCAAGGTCCGGAAATCGATCGAGTAGTCAGCCACTGTTTGTCTGCCTTGGCGAATACTCATCAGTGCTCCGGATGCCTCTACTGACGATGAGCCCAGGTCGAAGACCTTAGTCATTTCCGCTGAAAACAAGGTGAAGGAGGCACACGCCGGTGTCCGGCGTTCATACTCAGCAGTCCCCCACAGGCGGGCGCGGCCAGTCAGACAAGTGATGACGAAGGCCACCTTCGCTGCCTCCGACGCAAAGGTTCTGGGCTGCAGGTCGAACAGCAACTGGCAACTGGTCAGGAAGGCACGGACTTGGGAGGGGTCACTGTCAAAATGCTCCGGACTGCCAACCTTGGGTTCCGGGGCATCGAGTGTAGCAGGAGCACCTCCCGGAGCTGGCACGTCAGCGGCGGGTATGACAGGGGCTGATGCAACGAGGGACTGCGGTGGTTGGACGGTGAACAGCTGGAGTGCTTGGTCCAGTTGTTGTTGCAGGTGACCAAGCTGGATCAGGGCTGCAATGTTGGCAGACATCCGACTGACATCATCTTCGATGCGCTGCAGCCGGTCTAGGGCAGAGGGTTCGGGCGCTGACTCCATGTTGTGGTCAGATCGTTCTGTCACGGAACAGACAGGAGAGGAGATCAAGTGTGCTCAAACCACAGTTTATTAATAATAGGGGAAAAGGGAGTTGGGAGAATGTGTGTGGGTGAAGTCCAGAGGCAGGAGATCTGAGAGGCAGGGATGGCTGGTGGTATCTGAGGTCTCCCATCCAAGTACTGACTGGGCCCAACCCTGCTTAGCTTCTGAGATCTGACAGGATCTGGCATAGTCAGAGAGCTGTGGCTGTAGGCAGACAGAACTTGGGTTTCAGGCAGTCTCCAAGCGAGCAGTCCCTCAGCAGGCAGGAGTTAGAGAGCAAACTGGAACACAGAGTCAACGGGACAGAAGGCAGATCAGGTTACCGGGGCTGGAGAGCAGACAGAGTCAAACGGAACAGAAGGCAGGTCAGGGTACTGGGGCTGGAGAGCAGACAGAGTCAAACAGAACAATTTCAGGAGTCAGAGTAGTAGGAACACAAAGCAGGTTATCAGGCTGAGAGTTGCAGACAATCTGACACAGAAGCTTGGGAAGACTGCAGCTTAAATACACACAGGGGGGAAACAGGTGATAGGTAACAGCCAATGACAGCCACTGGGAGTTAATAAGAGGAAGTGAGTGCGGGCATGGCCGGTAATGCTGAGTGGAGATGTTACCTGAAGAGAGAAGCCCACAGGTAGGACCATGACATTATTAAGGTTCGTTCACTCATGTTTCATTTTCCCATACATTTCCAACACTCCAGTACATGAGCATCTCATCTCATTATCTCTAGCCGCTTTATCCTGTTCTACAGGGTCGCAGGCAAGCTGGAGCCTATCCCAGCTGACTACGTGTGAAAGGCGGGGTACACCCTGGACAAGTCGCCAGGTCATCACAGGGCTGACACATAGACACAGACAACCATTCACACTCACATTCACACCTACGGTCAATTTAGGCCCTGTCCACACGGCAATGGATTCAGGTGAATCCGATACAATTGTTTATCATTTAGGCCTGGCGTCCACACGGCACCGGCGTTTTGGGTGCCCCAAAACGAAATCTTTTGAGAACGGGTCCCAGAGTGGAAAGATCTGGCAACGTTGCCGTTGCGAAGTCGTCTGGATGAGTAGAACGGATTTGTTTACGATGACGTCACAACCACATGACTGTCAGTGCTTCACGCCGGGTAGAAGTGTAATGAACTCGATGCGAGTTGTCAACAAATCCTATAACTTGGTTCATGAAACGCGCTTACAAAATATTTTCACTGTGAATATTTATTGTGTAATGGTGCAAAGTGAGAGAGAGAGAGAGAGAGAGTGAGAGAGAGAATAGCCCTTAGGGCAGAGTCTTTAGTCCAAACACTGCGGAAGTACTGAGTATAACCAAACCGCGCACCGCCCGTGCGCTTTCCAAAAACAAAAACAATCCCGCCAGCAAAAATAGGGAAAAAAAAGGAGCGATCTCACCTCTTCAGATGTTGGTTTAAGTCCGACAATACATTCCTCAAAAAGGGCGTAGAAGAACAAAGTAATCCATCAACGTGTAGCATTCAATTTATTCCGGACCATTAAAGAATTCTGGAGGATATCAGAATGTTGGCATACCAGCTTCCATCTACCCCTATTCATTCCTCTTTCCACGTCTTTCGTTTTACGCTACTTATTAATAATCAAAACTTTATGTGGCTAATGCTACAGAAGAAGGGGTTTATGTGCATGCGTCTACTTCTTCTATTGTTCTGGTGTCTCCGAAGGGACCTTCTTACAGCGCATGTAGAGATGTGGCATGTGTATTGCATCATTTTCAGCAAGAATTGCGTTGCAATATGTACCTGATATTTTACTGATCCATTGCCCATGTGGATGCGATATTTAAAAAAAAAATCTCGTTGCCGTTGTCGTGTGGATGTAGCCTTAGTGCTATAATAAGCAATTCTTGGGTTTCATGTGATGTCACATCCACCTCATTAGTTATTCAAAACTTTAGCTGGTGGTCTACCAAAGCTCAGTTGACAAAGCGTTTGTACAGAGAAGGCGCATTGCTCACATGAAAAATGCGTTATGCTTGTGTTGTTTTAGGTTGTTTGAATCGATCAAACCATGAAACTGATAAAAGTTTCTTCAGGGTTCCCCGTGAACTAATAAAAAAGGGTGAACGAACACAGGATTTCACAACAAGATGTCGAGAAAGGTGGCTTTTGAACTTCTCACTGAAATCGAAGGAGCAAAGCATGCTCGAGTTTTCAGTGATCACTTCGTGAAAGGTTTGTATATCTCTCTCAGCTATGTCCTTAGTGTTTTCCAAGTACTTTTCTTGCTGTGTGTCATTATTTTACAGTACTTTTTTTTTACTCACAAAGCGCTAAAGTCCCCAGCTGTTTTTTGTTTACTCCTCACTCGATGGCCGCCATCCTGAAAACAATGCGTGTTTCACTTTCTTTAACAGGGTGTCCTAGCAGTCTTTTCAACGAGTCTTTCAGCAAGTGCACGCAATCAAAACAACCACAAATAATAAAGTCTATATGCATGAAGGTCATGACAAAATTCTTACCCAGCTATACAGTTACAATGCACCATGATCACTTCTCCGTCTTGTTTAACTAAGATCCAGGTCTTTAAAGGGGTTTCTGATGATCTTTGTGAATGATTTACCTGAGAGATAAGAGTGAACACAAGTGAGAATCAAGCAAACTGTTGTTTGTTTACATTTAAGCTTGCAGCGCTTCATTGTAAAGATGCGAATGAAAAGCTTAAAAAAACAAAAAACATACTTACATGGGTAAATACAATAAAGGATTCATTCGGCAGCGACTTGATACCTAGGTCCTTTACCCAGCCACATACAAAAAAGTTGTAAGCCTCCATACTTTCATCTGTTTTGCGGTGTAGAAGGATGTTTGCAACACCAGATAGTTCAAGATGTCAGGGAACTCGACTGAAGGGTAGTTTTTGAGATTGTATGACAAATCCTTCTTTCCCAGACTGTAGGGGTCTATTCCATTGCACATGCAATCTTCTGAATATATCTAAAGCAAGCAGTGGCTTCTAGATTATGAGCATACTCTGATAAGTTATCACTAGTTTTGGTTTGCTTGACCACCAGCAGTTTTACTGGAAACGAAATCACTAAGAAAAGTCATGTGAATGAAACCCAAGAATAGGCTGTTTTTTTTCCTCCCAGTGCATGTCTCCTGCATTAACACTGCTGATGAATATTTGTCATGCCTATTGGCTACATACAAATTAAAAGGTTTGGTATAGTCAGGTGTTGCTAGCACTGGGGCTGTTTGCAATTCCTGTTTCAAGGTTTCAAAGGCTACCAAAACATCTGGTGTCCACTTTAAGGGTGCACTTAAGGTGCCTGCTTCTGTGGTGATTTTATATGCACATATGTAGTCATTACACCTTAAGTAATCACAAATGTATTCTGATTCATATAACCACATATAGAGACACACATACACCTTAAGTAATCACAAATGTATTTTGATTTGTATAATCACACATACACTGATTTCTTTTTATGCTGTTTATATATTAATTCAAAGCCGAGTATGTTGATTTTCAGTAAAGGATAAATTAAGTTAATTCTATTAAAAGTAATAATAAATTGGTTTATGAATGATCATAATGACAGTAAAATACAGCAAAGACATTGACATTGTTTTTACTGAAGGTTTTCTGTTAGATCCCAGGCCTCTTCAAAAAGTATATTATTCTAGCTCCAGCACCTGCAATGTTATCATAAGTTGTAATGAGTTAGCCAAGACCATGTTGAATTAAGCAGTTGTTCATTCTGGGGTGTTTTGCATGCTGACATAATACATTTTATGAAGTTATTCTGAATTGGGTATTGTTACAAACTGCAATGTGCCTTTCCTTTTTTTAATCCTACGTTGTGGTAGACTGGTCAAGGCCACGAGTGTTGTTCCTTCGAACCAGCGGCCTATATTTAGCCTTAAACCTGATTTGACCCCAGTCATTTTGAATCAATGTATTGTACGCTCTGAATGTTGTGTTGTTCATGACATACTGCTTATCATATGTTTTGATTCTTTCTGAATTGGCCATTCATACTGGAAAATTTGGCTCAGTTAGTTGATACAAAATATGAGAAGCGTGAAATGTACTGCTCAGTAGAAAATGTTGAAGTGGTATGACGTGAGATGTTAACCAATGAAATTATTTGTATACACTGTGGGGGATTTTTTGAGACAGCGTAAAATGAGAACTTTGTGGTTTTGAGTCGGTTCACTCTGCAGACTGAACACAGCTTTTATTATTTGATTGAATAAAAGTCTAAACCTTTCTGCAACCTCTTGGACTTTGAATAATTTTTTTGCTTGGAGAGTTTGAGAGTTTCCACGACATATTTGGTGACCTTGACATGATTTGGAAAGAAGCTTCTCACCTGACTGCACTTGGATGTCTGAAGTGTACTGCACAAACAGCGGCCGCAGCAAAAAAGGTGAGCAATTTTTTACAACTAATTTGATTCATAAAGTTTGTGCAGTTGTGGTTTTTGCTCCAAGTGTGGCAGTAAGAGAACTAAATTCTCCAAATTTGAACAACTTAGGAGAAGTGGAAACATTTTTTTAAATATAGTAATTTTGAGATTGAAAGGGAAATTGGCACAGGTGTTGTTTTCTGTAGTTATTGTTATGTGTTTTGTTTTACTGGCTGAGTTTCCCTGATAATCTCTGGTCTTAACAAGGAGTTGCAGAAATGTTGTTGTTTATGAGGAAAAGGCTGTAAGGAAGACGGGTCATGCATAAATTCCGCAGAAAGCGCTTTATTTTGGGATGAATAAAGGGCTGAATGGGCGGGTCATGTGAAGAGAATGTGTTGTGAGAAGAATCCTACTGTAGGTTTTATTTTTTTTGTTCCTGTGGATACAGCTTTTAATGCCAGTTTAGCTCAGAGGAAATGCTACTTTGTGCCTAAAAGGTCGGAACGGGCAGGGGTCAGTCTCTGCAGATATCACTTTTGGGTTTGAGTTAGCGTGAGATACAGTGGTGCTTGAAAGTTTGTGAACCCTTTAGAATTTTCTATATTTTTGCATAAATATGACCTAAAACTTCATCAGATTTTCACACAAGTCCTAAAAGTAGATAAAGAGAACCCAGTTAAACAAATGAGACAAAAATATTATACTTGGTAATTTATTTATTGAGGAAAATGATCCAATATTACATATCTGTGAGTGGCAAAAGAAGAAGAAAAAGAAGAAACCTTTATTTGTCACATGCACACCAGGCACAGTGAGATTCATCCACTGCATTTAACCCATCTGAAGCAGTGAGCACACACACCCAGAGCAGTGGGCAGCCACACTACAGTGCCTGGGGAGCAGTCAGGGGTTAAGTACCTTGCTCAAGAGCACTTCAGCCCAAGGCCGCCCCATGTTAACCTAACTGCATGTATTTGAACTGTGGGGGAAACCGGAGCACCCGGAGGAAACCCACGCAGACACGGGGAGAACACACAAACTCCACACAGAAAGGCCCCCGCCGGCCGCGAACCCAGAACCTTCTTGCTGTGAGGCGACAGTGCTAACCACTACACCACCGTGCCGTGAACCTTTGTTTTCAGTATCTGGTGTGAATCCCTTGTGCAGGAATAACTGCAACTAAACATTTCCGGTAACTGTTGATCAGTCCTGCACACTGGCTTGGAGGAATTTTAGCCCATTCCTCCATACAGAACAGCTTCAACTCTGGGATGTTGGTGGGTTTCCTCATATGAACTGCTCGTTTCAGGTCCTTCCACAACATTTCGATTGGATTAAGGTCAGGACTTTGACTTGGCCATTCCAAAACATTAACTTTATTCTTCTTTAACCATTCTTTGGTAGAACAACTTGTGTGCTTAGGGTTATTTTCTTGCTGCATGACCCACCTTCTCTTGAGATTCAGTTTATGGACAGATGTCCTGACATTTTCCTTTAGAATTTGCTGGTATAATTCAGAATTCATTGTTCCATCAATGATGGCAAGCCGTCCTGGCCCAGATGCAGTAAAACAGGCCCAAGCCATGATACTACCACCACCATGTTTCACAGATGGGATAAGGTTCTTATGTTGGAATGCAGTGTTTTCCTTTCTCCAAACACAATGCTTCTTATTTAAACCAAAAAGTTCTATTTTGGTCTCATCCATCCACAAAACATTTTTCCAATAGCCTTCTGGCTTGTCCACGTGTCTTTAGCAAACTGCAGACAAGCAGCAACGTTCTTTTTGGAGAGCAGTGGCTTTCTCCTTGCAACCCTGCCATGCACACCATTGTTGTTCAGTGTTCTCCTGATGGTGGACTCATGAACATTAACATTAGCCAATGTAAGAGAGGCCTTCAGTTGCTTAGAAGTTACCCTGGGGTCCTTTGTGACCTCACCGACTATTACACGCCTTGCTCTTGGAGTGATCTAGGTTGGTCGACCACTCCTGGGGAGGGCAAGAATGATCTTGAATTTCTTCCATTTGTACACAATCTGTCTGACTGTGGATTGGTGGAGTCCAAACTCTTTAGAGATGGTTTTGTAACCTTTTCCAGCCTGATGAGCATCAACAACGCTTTTTCTGAGGTCCTCAGAAATCTCCTTTGTTTGTGCCATGATACACTTCCACAAACATGTGTTGTGAAGATCATACTTTGATAGATCCCTGTTCTTTAAATAAAACAGGGTGCCCACTCACACCTGATTGTCATCCCATTCATTGAAAACACCTGACTCTAATTTCACCTTCAAATTAACGGCTAATCTTAGAGGTTCACATACTTTTGCCACTCACAGATATGTAATATTGGATTATTTTCCTCCATCAATAAATGACCAAGTATAATATTTTTGTCTCATTTGTTTAACTGGGTTCTCTTTATCTACTTTTAGAACTTGTGTGAAAGTCTGATGATGTTTTAGGTCATATTTATGCAGAAATATAGAAAATTCAAAAGGGTTCACAAACTTTCAAGCATCACTGTACCTGTGAAATGCTATTTTGTGCTTACAAGGTCTGAACAGGCAGGAGTGTCTGTCTAAAGAGGTAAAGTGCTGAATTGTGTTGTTTGTGTGTATCTGAGGAAGAAAAGGGAAAAAAGGCAGTGTGTGTGTGTGTATGTGTGTTCTCGTGCATGTGCTGCAGCTGTGTGTGTGTGTGTATGTGTGTGTGAGAAGCGTTGCCAAGATGAGCTTGAGCAGGAGTGCATGTGTGTGTGTGTGAGTGAGAGTGGAGGCCTCCCACCTTCTGAATTTCTCTCTCTCTCTCTCTCTCTCTCTCTCTCTCTCTCTCTCTCTTCTGTCCCAGTGGTAATGAATTTTTTCTTTGTCTCTGTAAGGTTGTGGAATTGTGGATTACTGAGTAAAAGAGAAATGTGTATATGTAAGAATTACAGGTAGCAAGGGTTTTAAAAGAGACTCAAGGTGTAAGAACACATTTTTGATAATAGAATACGCAGATATCTTAGGAAGAAGATTTCCTTTGGCAGCAGAAAAGAGACACTGTAGATAGCTTTAAAATAATAAGTTGATTGCTATGGTAGAAAACTTAAAAGGCGTACTAGAAGAATTGATTTATGTTGGTATTTAGTCCTAGGGGAGATACAGGGATTCCGAGGTGGTGAAGGTATTCACAGGAGGAAGTTTGGGTTAAGATTTCTGCAGTGCTGAAGAGAGTTTCATGGCTGACAGATAAGAGAGCAAGAGCTAGGGGCAGAGCTACAGGGGTGGCTGGGGGGGCACTAGCCTCCCCTGGAATCTGATGGGCTACCCCAGGTGCCCCCCCCCCCCCCCCCCAGATGATTGACATGTTACGGCACCGCACGAGAAAAGCCAGTTGCATTGAAGTCTGTGACTGCTAGGTTCCTCCTGTACAGTAGATGGCACAATGCAAGCTACCACAAGGCGTTGCAATCCAATTTATAATAGAAGACATGGGAAAGAAGAAAAAGAAGAAGAAGGAACCATTGAACAGAAAAAGCAGCTGCTCCTCAGCCAGATGGATTTTAAGACTGACCTATATCGGTGAGTACACGACCGCAGTTTATCCCAAAATAAGTTCACGAGTTCAATAAGATCAGTCAGTGGATCTTCTGGCCAATCGATTTTCGTTTCATAAATCAGAATGATTTGGCAATTCTTCTATTTGGCAATAGAAAAGGTGAAAACGCAGATGTAGTCAAAACTAGGTGTGTGCTGTGAAGTGACCTTTAGCAGTATAAACAATGTTCAGAATTAAGTAAATCATGGCGTATTTTGAAGACTAGACCCTCTTTTGAAGGAAGTACAGGGAGTGTGTTTATTACCGTGGCACTCAACCTCAACTCAACCAGACAACGTTAACTTTGTTAAATGAGAACCACCAAAAAAAAGTGGAAGAAAACAGACACTATATCAAAACGATCGCAAATGTCCTCCTTCTGACTGCGACCCAAAACATACCACAAAGGGGACATCGGGAGTCTCAAGAATCAAACAATAAGGGTAACTTTTTAGCTATAATGGACGAAATTGCAAAACACGACAAATTCATTCAGCAATGGTTAGAGGCATGTGGAAACGCAAAGTACACAAGTCATCAAATACAGAATGAAATACTTCAGGGCTTAGCTGAGATGGTTCAGAAAGAAATCATAAAAGAAGTGAAAGAAAATGAAGTATTCAGTGTGATGGCAGACGAAACAAAAGATATGCAAAAAAAGGAACAAATGTCTTTGGTAGTGTGCTACTACTACAATGGTGCCACACATGAAAGCTTCCTATGCTTTCAAGCAGCTGAGACCCTTAATGCAGCAGGTCTCAGTGAAATGATTGTCAGCTGTCTAGAGAAACATGGTCTGGACTACAAAAATAATCTTGTGGGACAAGGGTACGACGGAGCATCTGTCATGAGTGGCAGGCATTCTGGGGTCGCAACAAGAATCCAAAGCAATGCCAGATTTGCGTTTTACGTCCATTGCAATGCACATTGCTTAAATTTAGTTCTTGTCGACGCTACAAAAACAGTGCCTGAGGTTGTTGACTTTTTTGCACTTCTGCAGCAGCTGTATAACTTCATATCTGGGTCTTATGTGCATCTGAAGTGGCTTGAGGTTCAGAAGGACCTGTATCCGTCGCAGCAGCCCAGGGAACTACAGGCACTTTCAGACACCAGGTGGGCATGCAGATATGCAGCATGCCGTAATCTCAGAGACAGACTTCCTGCAGTTCTGAAACTGTTGCAAGATCTTTCACTTGACAAACAAGGTGAAAGATCAGTGCTTGCAAGGGGTCTTCTTTCACAGATTGACTTGCAGTTCTTGGGGCTTTTGGTTACCTTCTGTACAGTACTTGGGGATGCCAAGTGTATTTCTGACATGCTCCAGTCCAGCACTCTCGATTTAGCAATGGCTGTGGATCTAGTAGTTTCCCTTAAAGACACTTTGCAGGATTACAGAAATGATGATTATTTCAGCAAACTATGGAAAGAGGTTGAGGAGCTTGCACAACAGTGCAAAATCGGTGTACAAGCACACAATAAAAGACAGCGTAAAATAAGCTCAAGATTTCTTGACTCACTGATGATGAGCACAGTAGGACAGAGAAATTGTGATGAAGAGGACTTCCCCAGAGCACTCTTTTATCAGGTGATTGACTGTCTCATTACTGAGCTGAATAGGCGTTTTTCAAGTAAAAGTTGTGAGATCATGCATGGTGTGCAGTCTCTGAATCCAAATAGTCCAACTTTTCTGAATGATGAGCCTCTGTTTGCCTTTGCCAAGACCTTTGAGTCTGATTTATGTGACCTTAGACATGAAGTTCACCAAACAAAGCGGCTACTGAAAAGGAGAATGAAAGGGGGTTTAGACAAACCATCTTCTTTGCTTGATTTTCTTGTCTTCCTTGAGCCCTACAAAGAAGTTTTTCACGAGCTATTCAGGCTTTGCAAAATTGCGATTGTTACACCTGTCAGCACTGCTTCCTGTGAAAGAAGCTTCTCTTCCTTAAAGCTAATAAAAACACATCTCAGGACAACAATGGTCGATGACCGGTTAAATCATCTGGATATTCTAAGTGTTGAGTCCAGGAGGGCACATGCCCTTAACATGGATGACTTTGTCAGTTATTTTGCCACTTCTCATCACAATAGAAGAATTATGCTTTTTTGAAGCTAAGATGGGTATTGTTAGTCTTTGGTTATGACCAAGCTCTGCACTGTGTCCTGCTTACCTGTGTAGTATGTTCTACTTAGTTAAATCTTGGCGGTCTTCATATGTCATGTCAAATTGGTAATTGGCAATTTATTTATTTATTTTTTTGTGGAAAGTTGATGGTTTGATGGACTACTGGCTGTGTGAACAACTGACTATATGTACCTGTGTGTGAGAGCAACTGTGTGACTGTGTAACTGACTCAGTGTGCCAGTAACTGAGTAACTGTGTGACTTGAGTTACTATGTGCATTTTAGTTCCAGTCAATGGTGTCAGGGTGTTGGTAAATGCACCGTATTCATTTTGTACATTAATAAACTACAAATTACACTCAAAATGACATCTTCTGTGTGCTTAATACGTAGCTACTTAAACATGATTTGTAAATTGAAAGTACTGTTTATAAGTTTATTTATTTAAGAAGGATCACTGTATATTAATTAACATGTAAATGCACTAGAAATAATCACTGACTAGTTTTCTTTCATCTGTAGTCCCTGGAATTTTAAAGGAACAGTCCACCGTACTTCCATAATGAAATATGCTCTTATCTGAATTGAGACGAGCTGCTCCGTACCTGTCCGAGCATTGCGCGACCTCCCAGTCAGTCAGACGCAGTCAGACGCGCTGTTACTCCTGTTAGCAATGTAGCTAGGCTCGGTATGGCCAATGGTATTTTTTGGGGCTGTAGTTAGATGCGACCAAACTCTTCCGCATTTTTCCTGTTTACATAGGTTTATATGACCAGTGATATGAAACAAGTTCAGTTACACAAATTGAAACGTAGCGATTTTCTATGCTATGGAAAGTCCGCACTATAATGACAGGCATACTAACACCTTCTGCGCGCTTCGGCAGCACATTGATATGGAGCTCAGATATCAATGCTCTGCCAAAGCGCGCAGAAGGTGTTAGTACGCCTGTCATTATAGTGCGGACTTTCCATAGCATAGAAAATCGCTACGTTTCAATTTGTGTAACTGAACTTGTTTCATGTCACTGGTCATATAAACCTATGTAAACAGGAAAAACGCGGAAGAGTTTGGTCGCATCTAACTACAGCCCCAAAAAATACCATTGGCCATACTGAGCCTAGCTACATTGCTAACAGGAGTGACAGCGCGTTTGACTGCGTCTGACTGACTAGGAGGTCGCGCAATGCTCGGACAGGTACGGAGCAGCTCGTCTCAATTCAGATAAGAGCATATTTCATTATGGAAGTACGGTGGACTGTTCCTTTAATGTTGAAAGAAAGAAAGGTGTGTATGTATATATAACAAAAAGACACAAGACAAGAACACAAGACAAGAACAGGTGCAACACCATGTAAGAATAAATAATAATAATAACAATAATGCATAATTTAAACACATAAGATAAAAAACAGATATACAGCACACAATCACTAACATTAATCGTGAGTGCTCGTGCATATTTGTGTGTGTAGTAGTAGGAACCATTGACCCCCCTGAAATAGTCCTGGCCACCCCCTTGCCCCCCCAAGGAAAAAAGTCTAGTTCCACCACTGGCAAGAGCTGGGGAGAGATGCGTAAAATAGTCCCGACGCTGAGAAAAATTAGAGCTAGAATCTTGCCTGAGAAAGAATCAATCACACTTGATTGTTTCATGAGAGAACAATTGAGAATACAGGGAGTGGAAATGACTGATACTCCATTGCAGATGGTTTGTCTGAGAAATCCTATAGCTAAGGATAGAATTAAAAAGATATCAGAGAAATACACTGCAAAAAAATATCTTAGCAAGCAGGGCAGGAATTTCACGAGGGCCACGAGGGCCATGGCCCTCATGCCCTCTCAATTTGGCCTTGTGCCCTTGGAAAAAAATATCTGCCGTAAGGCCACAGTGACCTTGATGCCCTGCGGTTTTGCGGTTTTGTAGTCTGCCTCGTGACTGCCAATAGGCTTTAACATCACCTGTGTCTATTGAGAAAAAAATATGTCTTTTGATGACATTCTGGATTCTTATTGTGCAACTCATCAGTGGTGGATCGGACTCGAGCCTGGCATGAACCGCTCCGACGTGCTATAATGACACCAATCTATCACCAGCCAATCAGGAGACTTAATCAAACGCATCCCCCGCCCACTTGTGTCCGCGTCTGAGACATTGAATTTTCGCAGAAGGAGGGAAGAAGTTGACTGAGGTAAGACTGTGTGATAAATTAACGAACGAATAAGATAGGACTTTTAACATATAGGGCTTAAGTTTATTACCATTAAATAAGCATTGCTTGTACAGTAACGTTATGTCGTTACAACGTTGACCCACTTTTAACGTGCCGAGTACCGACTGTAGCCGGTAACAAATGATAATTAGCTTGCTGTCAAGTTTTTCCTTTGTTGAGCTTTAAGCGTAAGGTCATGGATGTTACTACTGCTTGTTCCTGCCATAATATGATATGTGCTGTTGTCTGTTCATAGCCACTTTTTTAATCTATGAGTCATTCTATAATTAGGGGTACATTTCATGTAAAGCAAAATCTCAAAATATCAGTATTCTTTTTCAATAAATAACCTATATGTTTCCATGGTATATACCCTCAAGTTCCTAAACAAATTAATTGCCAAGCTTAATCTTAAATTACTTTCAAAATATTTTAATGAAAATGAACATTTGATTGTTTATTTTGTCAACCGTGCTACGGACAAATGTTATGTCATCTTAAACATATATAAAAATACTACACATTTGAAAACACATTTGTTTGAAAGTGCTTAAGTCCATTAACAAGATGTTTTTAATTAATCTGTACAACTGTTATGGAAAATATGAATTTTGAACTTCATAAATAGGATTTTATGGTTCACTGTGATGCAGAATGACACTTTTTTCAACATAAATCCTTGTTACGTCAAATTTAGAGTTGTTCTCCCTCCTTATACAAGACTTCCCTATCCAGAGATAATCCCCAATCTTTTATTTTACAGTTCATCAAACACATAAGAGATTTATAGCACAAAAAACACTTGCAACACAGTTGACAGGCAATGTAACACAATTGACAGGAGTAACACAGTTGACAGGGCAGAAGAACAAGAGGACACTTTTTAGGATAAAAAGAGCTTTTTATTGTTTTAAATTTAACTACAAATAAGCTGATGAATTCAGGTGAACTGTTAAAACAACATTTAGACACAATTTCAGAGAAACGTAGCTTATTTAACAAATTGAACATATTAAATCATTCTGTTTGTTTGTCTGTCAATATGAAGATTAAGTGACAAAAACATACTCCTCCTCAACTGTGTCATAGCTGATGGGTAACACAGTTGACGGTAACACAGTTGACATTTCGGCCATTTTTAGAGTGTTGTGCTAACTGCAGACCTCAGAGCTTTCACTACAAGACCTTAATCAATTCATATTTTTATTATCTTTAGCTGTATACTTTGTAAATAGAATTTCTAAATCAGGTTTATATGAATATGTTGACAACACAGTTGACAGACAATTAACCCTCTCTAGGACTATACAACAGTATTGATGAAAATATTGAAGAGGTGAACTCAAAACTTACCACACGGTCTTCAAATTTCCCACCAAAGAGGATATGACATCACATGATGTTGGTCACATGACTTAGGACCAAACCATTTGCCGATTTATGGGGGGGGTTTCAGTGGGTAACACAGTTGACATAAATTTCTCGGACGCACACAAAATTCTTCATTTAATTTATAATATAAAGCATTTTAGGCTTTTAAACACTTTTGTCATATTATAATAATTACCATGAATAAATATTTGTAAAAATTTTAAACAAAAACCTTTTTTAAAATATAAATATGAAGACCAAACCTGACATTTGGAAAATCGGACAGCATAAAAACACCAAATTCCAGTATTATATATATGCATTTTTTGCAGAGTAAAATGATGTAATTTGTTGACTTTTTGTATTATATAAAAGAGAAATGTGTGCTAATGTACAAAAGATCATTGGCTGAAGTTAATAGTTAGTGAAATTGACAAATACAGCACATGGACTTGAGATGTACCCCTAATTATAGAATGACTCCTATGCAGTTAGCATTGTTTTGTTACTAGTATTGTATGTTTCTTTTTGCTGTTTAACCGAAGTGTAACTGCTGCCATCTTGACGAGATCACCATCGCAAGAGATTTTATCTCATTGTTTTTGGCGTCATTACAACATTAACATTTACTTTTATTCATTTTCATATACATTCTAGTATATGTTCCATTTACAGTCAAACATTTTGATGTACTCCAGGCTCAATTTTGATTAATCAAAAATCTGCATAGTAGTACAGTCTGAAGATGCTCTTGCAGATTCGGTGTCAATTGAACAAAAATTATGGGAGGATATAGGTTTAATAAGTTTTAAAATTTTTGAAGTGAGTGATGGATTGATAAGTTTAGATGTGTTCAATATTTTCTTATCTTCAGACATAGCGTAGGAGGAGATGTTTCTTTACCTGCTTGATAGTTTCGACTGAGACTCCAATCTTCCTCAGAAGAGTCATTAGTCCTTAAATTAAATTCATTATAGACTGTGATGGTCTGCTGGCCTTGTCTGTGTTTGTCTTGCTTTGTGTGTGTGTGTGTGTGTGTGTGTATGAGTGTTTCTTGTAGGCGTGGCTGCAGACCATCCCGGGAATTGGCGACACCTGGGCCCGGTGTCGCCACGTCCTTAAAACCACTTTTTTCCCCGTTTCCCGGGGGAGCTTCTTTTTTTCCTTCCTTTTTTTTTTGCATGTAACACGCACGAGCTCATTGTTCACGTATTCATGCATTCCACTTTGTTGATTTTGTTGATTTTTCTTGTATTTTGTTATTATAATAAATTAATTATTATTTGAACTTTACCCCCTGTGTCTTCCTTTTTGTCATGGTTTGAGCCAAGCCGTGACAAATGGGGGCTCGTCAAATTTAGAACCCGTTTGTTTTTTTTTAAATTGTTTGATGCAGTTTTTTTGATCTGCAAGCGTTGCGGGTCAATTTTGTGAATGGCATACGTTTAGCTCAGGTTACAGGTGTAGAGCTAATGAAACAGGAAGTCTCTATTGTTTGAGGAGGCGCAGTTTTGTTTGAGGTAAAGTTTGGAAGCTTTGCCTCGGTGCGCAACGCTTAATAAGGTAAGTCTTTGACTTGTTGCACTGGTTCGATTTAAATGAGCGATGAATGTCCCTTGTTAGGTGGAGCGGCGTTGTCCCTTTGGACTTCGTCGGGGGGGTTTTTGTAGTGTTGTGGTGAAAGCGGTCAGAGCAATTGTCTCGGGAGTATTTCCATAGTGTGAGAGGAGTCGCCAGTTTCTGGTTGCTTTTTCTCCCTACTGGGCTTTGGCACTTAATTACCCACCGCCAGTAGCTACATGAAGAGCTAGGCCGCAGCTTAAATAGGTTGTGGGGCTTTGTAGATAGCAGGACAGGCATTGTTTTTGTTTGGCCTTCAGTTTGGGGGTCTTGTGCATGGAGTCAGACACTTAATTTTGTTTGTTTTGTTTAACGTTGCGCACTGCGGTATAATGCCGATGGTGGAAGTTAAAGATTTTATTGCTTCTCCGTCGGAGGAGATATTAGACCAGTGTATGAAGGATCAGCTGCTTAAGTTAGCAGATCATTATCAGCTGGAGGTAAATGGTCAATTTGCGAAGGATAAGGTTAAGGCAATTGTGAAGAGTAACTTAGTCGCTACAGGTGTGTTAATTGAGCGTGAACCAGTTTCAATTACGTCTCTGATCAGGTGGGCTCTGCGAAGTTTGTCAGTAAACTTGATTTGTTAAAAGGTTACTGGCAAGTACCTTTGTCAGACCGTGCTCAGGAGATTGCTTCCTTTATAACACCTAAGGGATTGTATTCCTATTCAGTTATGCCATTTGGGCTTAGAAATGCTCCAGCAACATTCCAGCGTCTTATGAATCGCGTTGTCGGTGATATGGAAGGCTGTGCGGTGTATTTAGATGATGTAGTGTGTTTTTCAGATACTTGGGATGTTCATATGCAGCGGATGCGGGAACTTTTCACTCGTTTGGCGGAGGCAAGGCTCACAGTCAACCTCGCAAAGTGTGAGTTTGCGAGGGCGACTGTGACCTACCTTGGCCGGGTGGTGGGGCAGGGACAGGTTCGTCCCGTTGATGCAAAAGTCCGGGCTGTTGAGCAGTTTCCTGCACCAGCAACTAAAAAGGAGTTGATGCGGTTCCTTGGTCTTGTGGGCTATTATAGGAGTTTTTGTAAGAATTTTTCTATGGTTGTGGCCCCTCTTACTAATCTTTTGAGGGAGAAGGAAAAGTTTGTCTGGTCTCCTGCTTGTCATGTGGCTTTCCAACAGGTGAAGAGGCTCCTTTGTGATGCACCAGTTTTGGCAGCACCATGTTTTGATTGTCCCTTTAAGCTCTTTGTCGATGCTAGTCTTGTGGGTGCAGGGGCTGTTTTGGTTCAGGAGGATGAGCGTGGCATAGACAAGCCTGTTAGCTTCTTCTCAAGAAAGTTTAATGCGTATCAGCGGAATTATTCTGTTGTGGAGAAGGAGACTTTGGCATTGGTTCTTGCTTTGAAACATTTTGATGTGTATGTTGGTGGTAGTACTCCTGTATTGGTTTTTACAGATCATAATCCACTCACATGTCTTAATTCTTTACATTGTCCGAATCAGAGACTAATCAGATGGTCTCTCTTCCTGCAGTCTTATTGCCTGGATATCCGCCACATCAAGGGGACAGACAACATGGTGGCAGATGCATTGTCTAGGGCCCCCTAGGCGTGGTGGACTTCTCTGTTCTCACAGTTCTTTGCCTTTTGCCCCTTCCTGTACTCTTAAATGTGCTTCCTAGGTGCACCGGTTGCCGAGTTGGGGAGAGGTTGTGTGTGTTGAGCTGTGGGACAGACGTTAACATCCCCAGGTTATGGTTTGTGAATTTATTAAGAGGGTTAGATAATTGTATAGTAGCTGGTCTAATGTGTTCAAATTAATTTCTATTATGTTTAATTTTGTTGGGATGGTTGTTTATTTGTTAGCCCTGACTGGTGGGCGGGACTCCATTTTAGGAGCCCGCTTTTGTGGGAGGGGGTGTGATGGTCTGCTGGCCTTGTCTGTGTTTGTCTTGCTTTGTGTGTGTGTGTATGTGTGTTTCTTGTAGGCGTGGCTGCAGACCATCCCGGGAATTGGCAACACCTGGGCCCGGTGTCGCCATGTCCTTAAAACCACTTTTTTCCCCGTTTCCCGGGGGAGCTTCTTTTTTTTCCTTCCTTTTGTTTTTTTTTTTGCATGTAACACGCACGAGCTCATTGTTCACGCATTCATGCATTCCACTTTGTTGATTTTGTTGATTTTTCTTGTATTTTGTTATTATAATAAATTAATTATTATTTGAACTTTACCCCCTGTGTCTTCCTCTTTGTCATGGTTTGAGCCAAGCCGTGACATAGACGTGAACTTAAAATCATTGTTTTATTTTATGGCCTTGGTGCCCTGGCTTTTGGCCTTCATGCCCTCAAAAAATTGACAGCACAAAAGGCCAAGTGGCCTTGCCCCTAAAATGACGAAATTCCAGGCCTGTTAGCAAGTTAGAATATCTTGAATATTATTGACATGATCTAGCATTTCCTATTAGAAGAATACAAGACACCAACTCTGGGATTATTACAACTAGTTCTAGATTGTAACCAACTTATTCCAAGATGTCTTGTCAAGTAAAATTATCTGTCCATGCAGCAAGATAATTTCACTAGTATTAAGTAATTTTAGCCTCAAATTCAGTTTTCTATTTTTTGCAGTGTGGACTAAGCGAACTAAAAAGATGAGAACTCAATGGCCTCAGAATGGTTCATTTGAAGTGGGTTTGTGTGAGGAGATGGACACTTAGATTAAAAATTTTAAGCCTAAGGACCAGAGCAAGAAAAGACTAAAAAAGAGACAAGAGAAGGAGATACTCAACCTCTTTTAGAAAGAGGAAGAGAACTTTTTGAAATCAGTGAAGAAAGTGAGAAAGATACTAAAGAAAGATGATGAGAAAAATCAAGGGGAAAAAAGAGACAGATATTTGAGAGAGACCATGCCCCACCCCTTGAGGAAGCTAGAAGGACACAGCCCAAGAGGAAGGGAGCTCCACCTCCATATTTACAGTCGATTTTGGAAGGACAGTACCCAATGGTAACGCTAGAGGGAGACATACAAATTAAAGGGGAATTTATATATATATAGAAAGAGAGAGACACATACACACACACACACACACACACACACACACGTGTGTGTGTGTGTGTGTGTGTATACATGTCTCTCTTTCTTTCTATATATATAAATTCCCCTTTAATTTGTATGTCTCCCTCTAGCGTTACCATTGGGTACTGTCCTTCCAAAATTTCCTATATATATATATATATATATATATATATATATATATATATATATATATATATATATATATATATATATTACACACTATATTGCCAAAAGTATTCCCTCAGCTGCCTTGACTCACATATGAGCTTAAGTGACATCCTATTCCTAATCCATAGGGTTCAATATGACGTCGGTCCACCCTTTGCAGCTAGAACAGCTTCAACTCTTCTGGGAAGGCTGTCCACAAGGTTTAGGAGTGTGTTTATGGGAATTTTTGACCATTCTTCCAGAAGCGCATTTGTGAGGTCACACACTGATGTTGGACGAGAAGGCCTGGCTCTCAGTCTCCGCTCTAATTCATCCCAAAGGTGTTCTATCCGGTTGAGGTCAGGACTCTGTGCAGGCCAGTCAAGTTCATCCACACCAGACTCTGTCATCCATGTCTTTATGGACCTTGCTTTGTGCACTGGTGCACAGTCATGTTGGAAGAAGAAGGGGCCAGCTCCAAACTGTAAAAACAGTCTGCATGCCTAGGTGCTTGATTTTATACAACTGTGGCCATGGAAGTGATTGGAACACCTGATTCCGATAATTTGGATGGGTGAGCAAATACTTTTGGATGGATATTATATATATATATATATATATATATATCCCCTCCTACTATAACATCGTCTCAGGAGGATATATTAGTTTGGGTAGGCTACAAATCTAGCTATGAAAATGTGACTTTTCCCTACAATGACTGTTGCAGAGTTACTCTTACAACTTCACTTGAACAAAGGGTAGTGATGTTTTTGAATATATCCAAGTGGTTGCTTAAATCTGACATGTTTCTTCAGTTTTGCTCTCTCCTTGTTTTGAGTAAGCATTTTTGTAGTTCTACAACCTCCTCTATTGTTAACACTTACTCCTCCAGCCTAGTGTCTGATGTAAAAGGTTGTAGCATCAGGCTTAAACATTTAGTTATACTATTGTTATTGCTTTCAGGGAATATTGAAACTAATCTAGGCCCTGATTCACTGGCACATTGTTACACCCCTGCAGATTTTAAATCCAGAACTGGTCTTGGACTAATTCATATAAATGTAAGGAGTCTACTAAACAAGATGGACTTGATAAAGGTCTGTAAACTCAACAAATGCTGATGTTATTGTTTTATCTGAAACCTGGTTCACAAAATCTGTGCTTGACAAGGATATTTGTATTAATGGTTATAATGTTTATTGTGGGTGGCACGGTGGTGTAGTGGTTAGCGCTGTCGCCTCACAGCAAGAAGGTCCTGGGTTCAAGCCCCAGGGCCGGCGAGGGCCTTTCTGTGTGGAGTTTGCATGTTGTCCGTGTGGGTTTCCTCTGGGTACTCCGGTTTCCCCCACAGTCCAAAGACATGCAGGTTAGGTTAACTGGTGACTCTAAATTGACTGTAGGTGTGAGTGTGAATGGTTGTCTGTGTCTATGTGTCAGCCCTGTGATGACCTGGCGACTTGTCCAGGGTGTACCCCGCCTTTCGCCCGTAGTCAGCTGGGATAGGCTCCAGCTTGCCTGCGACCCTGTAGAAGGATAAAGTGGCTAGAGATAATGAGATGAGATGATGTTTATTGTGCTGATCGTCCAAGAAAAGGGGGCAGAGTTGCGATTTATATCAGGAGTAATTTTGATGTTAATTTAGTGCTTAAAGAGTCAGTATCTAAAGAGCTTGAGTTGCTTTCTCTTGAAATTGAATTATCAAAGAATCACCGTATTATGTTGGTAGGATGTTATAGACCACCATCTGCTTCTAAAAATGCATTATCTTCCCTTGTGAAGTTTTTATCACAGCTGAAATACAATGAATTACTTTTGGTGGGAGATTTAAACTGGGACTGGCTTATGCCTGTGTCCAATGATCTGAAAGCACAATGTGATTCTCTTAATCTCACACAATTAATTACTTCTCCGACTAGACTCGACCCCAAATGTTTTCAAAAAGCAACACTCACTGACTTAGTTTTAACCAACATGCCTTCTAAATATGTGACAACAGGTGTCTTTCCAAATGATGTGAGTGATCACTGTGTGATAGCAGTAGCGAGAGACACAAGGCTCCCGAAAAGTAAGCCACACTTTGTAGAGAAGCGCAATATGAAAATGTTTGTTGAACAGGCCTTCTTGCATGATCTTTATTACTTTGACTGGGATAGAATTGCCCTTTTTGATGATGTTGAATTGGCTTGGAGTTACTTTCATGAAAGTTTCAGTCACTTTGTTAATAAACATGCCCCCCCGCACAAATTTAGAATTAAAGGCCATGATAATCCATGGTTTACAACTGAACTAGCAGAAGTTCTGCATGAGCGAAATTCTGTATGGGCTAGGGCACGTAAATCAGGTTTGGAAACTGACTGGGTTTATTTTAGACAATTAAGAAATAAATTTACTTCTCTTCTCCGAAATACAAAGGCTGAGTTTTACTTGTCTATAACTACCAAAAGTTTGAAAAATCCAAAGAAATTTCGGAAAGCAATTAAATCTTTGTCTTCCACCTCTAACTCAGTCTCCCTTCCAGTATGCTGATTGATGGTAGCACGGTAACTGACAAACAGACATATTAAATTGTTTTAACAAACATTTTATTTCTTCTGGGTTTTTGTTTAACTCTAAAAACCCTTTTAAACAATCCTCCCCTCGTGACAAGTCCTCTAATGACCCTTCACAGGTTGATAGGGCCGCTGGCAATGTTCAGGCTTTTAATTTCACCCCTTTTTCTACAGCAGAGGTCGCTAAAGCGCTAAAAGACCTTGATCCTAAAAAAAAAACACACCAGGACTAGATAATTTGGAGCCTTTCTTTTTAAAACTGGCATCTGAAATTGTAGCTGTTCCACTGTGTTATATTTTTAATCTTAGTTTGTTTACCAATGCAATTCCCAAAGTTTGGAAATTTGCATTTGTTATTCCCCTCTTGAAAAGAGGAGATCCAACTATCTTAAACAATTACAGGCATATTTCTAAACTGTCTGTTCTGGCTAAGGTACTTGAATTCCTTGTCAGTCAACAAGTAAAAGAATACCTGGCAATTAATTCTATTTTATCGATTTCCCAGTCAGGATTTCGCACAAAACATAGCACCATTACTGCAACCTTGAAGGTTATAAATGATATTACAGAAGCCTTGGATAATAAACAGTGCTGTCTTTCTCTTTTTATAGACTTTTCTAAGGCTTTTGATACTGTGGACCATAACATTTTGGCTGAACGTCTTACAGCAGTTGGGTTTTCTGTACATGTAGTTGGATGGTTTGCAAAATATCTTAAAGACACAACCCAGGCTGTCCAGTTAGGTGTTTCTTCTGAGGTTCAGTTTGTCCACAAGGGGGTGCCACAAGGCTCAGTATTAGGCCCTTTGTTATTTACCTTGTATATAAACAATATTGGAGTGAATATCCCAAATGCAGCCTTTCATTTTTATGCTGACAACACAGTCATATATTGCTTTGCACCCATGGCCTCAGAAGTGTTTGCATATATGCAGAATGTGTTTAATAGAGTGCAAGAACAACTCTGCCAATTGCAACTTGTTCTAAATGCTGATAAAACAAAACTTATGTTTTTCACTAATTCAAAATCAGCAAGGTCAAATCAGTTTGTTATTGTCACCAGTAATGGTCAACAAATTGAACTTGTATCTACTTTTAAATATCTGGGGTTCTTGATTGATGACCATTTGTCTTTTAAGGCACGTATTCTGTATACTGCTAAGAAGCTGAAGGTTTTACTTGGATTTTATTTTCAAAATAAGTCTTGCTTTTCTTTTGGGGTGAAACGGAAACTGGTGGAGCTGACCTTTTTTCTGATAATTGATTATGGTGATGTGTTATATATGAATGCCTCCACTCAATGCCTCCACGTGCTGGATAGTGTGTATTATGGCACTCTGAGGTTTATTATAAACTGTGGAGCTCTAACTCATCACTGTGTCTTATACACTAAAGTAAATTGGCCATCTTTATATGCGCGCCGGCTCGGCCATTGGTATGTCTTTATCTACAAGGTTATCCTTGAGATAATTCCATCTTATTTATCATCTCTTTTAATCCTGAATAATAGAGTCTACAGTCTTCATTCTCTGGACTTTTTACATTTTACTGTTCCTAGGGTTAGAATAGAAATGAGGAAGAAAGCTTTTAGGTTTTCTGCTCTAACTACATGGAATAATTTGCAGTCAGAGCTCAAACTCCAAAATCTGGTATCTCTGAATGTATTTAAGTCCATGATAAATCTCATTGTATCGAGGCTTCATGAGTGCAAATGTTTTATTTGAATGGAAACATCTTATTTGATCTTGACTTGATTTTGTAAATTCAATTGTTTATTTGTATTTTTTATGTCTGTGTCTAATGTGACAATGTGCTGAAACTTGTTTTTTGTGCTGCCATTCTTGGCCAGGTCTCTCTTGTAAAAGAGATCTTTGATCTCAATGGGACAAACCTGGTTAACACTGATAGAAAAAGCACAATGCACTTCAAAACAGGAAGGAGAGAACATGAGTTTTGCAGAAACAATTATAGTTAAAGAGGTTCTCAGACTTGCGGAAAAGAGAATGGAAAATAGAAACAAATGGCTAATGAAGGGGGGTGGCACGGTGGTGTAATGGTTAGCACTGTCGCCTCACAGCAAGAAGGTTCTGGGTTTGAGCCCAGCAGCCGATGAGGGCCTTTCTGTGTGGAGTTTGCATGCTCTCCCCATGTCCGCGTGGGTTTCCTCCAGGTGCTCCAGTTTCCCCCACAGTCCAAAGACATACAGGTTAGGCTAATTGGTGGCTCTAAATCAGGCCCGGCGCCATGGGGGGGCGAAAGGGGGCGTCGCCCCCTCGTGGCTACAGCCCCGCCCCCTCAACGGAGACTCAGATCACTTGTTTTCTTATGAAAATATAATGTATTATAAACATATTAATAATTTGCATTTTCAAATACGAAATATTAAGTGGTTGCGCATTGCACAAAAATACATTTCACATAAATCACTACTAAAACTGGCACGGTAGAACAAATCTGATTGGTTGTTATGATTCTTACGTTGCAATCATAGAATTCAACTGTATTAAGGTAGGATTATTTCAAAAAGCCTGAATTTAATATTACCCCTGTTTTAGACATATGTATCAATCCTTACTACTGGGGACTACTAGTTATTGTGGGTGTGTGTGTGAAATGCTGACACAGCCGCGCACACACAGACCTGTGATAAGGACAAGGGGAGGGGTCGTGCGGGCGGGGGTTTTACATGTACACTTACAAGTGCACTGTCTCTGCAATATCCTGTAATATGCAGTCAGTTTACGGGAGTAGTCTTTCCCCCGCCAAATTAAACGAATTCAATCACAATATTGTGAATCCATTTTCTTTCTTTGTAGGCTAAGTTCATCTCCGTTTATGTTGGTGTATGTGTTCATATATGGTCCACTTTGTGCGCAAATAGCGTAAGAATATGTGTCGTTGACATCACCCCCCATGCAGCGGGGGTGAAATTCATCACTTCAGAGTGTTTAGTCCCCTACACGCCTAAACTGGGATCGCGGATTAAGTGGTTAGCATTGACTCGGTGCGAGTCAGGAAGGCTATTACTGGTGCAGCCGCGGGGTCTGTTGATTTTTTTTAAATTATGATTTTGGCTGCTGAGCCAAGTACCTTAGACTTGCATTGACGTTTTGTTTTCATGCCGCGGAGCTATTTGTATGTATTTTAAATTTAAAGGACTTGCCTGTAGGTTTGTGTGTGTTGTTTTATGTTTGGCATCTTTCCGGTTGTAACGCGTGTCTGTGAGAAAATCGGAGGGGAGGGGAGGGGAGGGGAGAGGTAACAGGTGGGCACGGGTAAAGCACAACTGCCCTGGTAATATGCCACATGATTTTCCTGGACTAAAGCAACCTTCGGGGCCGTGGTTTTGTGGTTGGCGCAGTTAATTGTTTGAAACACATTGTCAGACCGCCATCACTACTACACACTATATGAAAAATATTTGCCCCCTTGCGATTTCTAATTGCCCCCTTAGTAAACTGTTCCTGGCGCTGGGCCTGCTCTAAATTGACCATGAGTGTGAATGGTTGTTTGTCTCTATGTGTCAGCCCTGTGGTGACTTGTCCAGGGTGTACCCCACCTCTTGCCCATAGTCAGCTGGGATAGGTTCCAGCTTGCCTGCGACCCTGCACAGGATAAGCAGTTACAGATAATGGATGGTTAATGAAGGAGTTGGAAGAGAGAGAAGCAAGACATTTAGCAACTATTGATAAAGCTTTAGGAGATGTACAGGAGTCAATAAGCTTTATTAAAAGGAATACTCAAAAAGAATCTGAAAGGGAGGAAGAAAGAGAGACAGAGGCATTTCAAAGATAGCCAGTTGAATATTGGTCAGATTTTGAACAAGACCAGCCTGTAAAAAGAAAGTTAAGAGACAGACATACACTGAAAGCACCTAAAAAGTTTATTACTCATGATTTTGAACAGTTCCTAATTCTAGTTAAAGGAAGACAGATGCAGTACATCCCATGGCAAACACAATACCTTGAGAACCTTCTGGGATCCCTGCCAAGCATCCATGAAGGAGCCAACAAGTGGATAAGAGACTTTGAAGAAAAGACAGTGGGAAAGATGCTGGCAGTTGGTGACATGAGAGCACCTTTGGCCAAAGTAATTGATCAATCAGCTATGGAAGAGCTCCTCAGAGATGCACAAATGACAAGAGCAGCATGAGACCAGAGGATGGATGGGACAGAGTTTAACCCATACCGTCCTGCCCTGTGGTGTGCATTGAGAGCAGCATACCCAACAAAGCTGGATCCATCTGCTTACATTCACAAACAAAGAATGAGATGACATGAAGAAACTGGAGATAATCCAGAAGAAAACCCACTTATGACTGTTATTTTGTTCATCAATCCTAGAAGGGCTGCCAGAACCAGTCAGAAGCAAGCTGGAAGATGTGGTGGGCCTGAACTCAATGAGTCAGGCAGAGTTCTGTGATCATGTGACCCATGTTGTGGAAAAGCACAGGAAGAATGAACTGAAAGCCAGAGACCAAGAAAAAGAAATCCTGAGAAATGTGGCAAAACTGCAGTTGGGAGAGCTGATTGAGAAATCCAAAAAGAAAAACAGACAAAGTACAAGCACCAGTGACAAGTGAAAAGGTGGAGCAGGCACCTCCTCAACCCCAGAGTGCAACACCTCAGAATGCAACGGTACGGACCCCTCAGACTGGACAGATGGTCCCATACACAGGACAAGTGGCTTCTCAATTAGGACCGGCGGTCTCAGTAATCAATGTCTACACCCAGAGCCAAGGCTGAGGCAGATTCAGGCCAAAGGGAAATGGTGAATCCTTTCAAAATAGTACATCCAAAATCTGCTGGGGATGTAATCAGCCTGGTCACAACTGAAGAAATTGTCCAACTAATCCATGGCAAGGTCCTACTGGATGTAGGGGACTGGCATCCTGGTGGGCTCCTCAAGGTCAAAATTAAGGCTCAATGGCACCCTGACAACCTCCTCAAGAACATCATCCTGGCCCTGTAAACCCATGGTCAGGTCCAAATCAAGATTACTAGGGGTGCCTAGAGAATCCTATCGGGGAGAGTCAGTTCCTTTTAGCATCTTATGGGGCTGATCAAGAACCAATGGTGCTGGTTCAGGTGGAAGGCAGGCCGACACCCATGATGGTTGACACTGGAGCAACTTACACTTGTCGAAGTCCAAATTATGCCTCACATCTCCCCAAGTCTGGTAAATTTGCTAAGAAATGCAGCTAATTCTGATGACAGCTCCAGTAAGTCTAACTGCAAATAACAAGACAGCAAAAATTCCAAGCTTAGTCTCAGAACACACTACAGTAAATTTGCTAGGAAGAAATGCATTATGCAAATTGGGACTTCAAATTTGGTGTACGTCTGATGGTGTGTATATAGATGAATTAGGAGTAAATAGTCAGATTAGTTTATTAGCAGGGAATGCTAATGTCTGTTGGTTAGGTGAAATAGAAGAGTCAGTTCAAAAGACAATAGATAAGTGGGGAGAATTTATTCAGGCTTAAATTCCAGAGGCACAGAGGCTTCATTTACAGTACCACTGTACTTTGGTTTTTGATGATAAACAGGATTCCAATTTGGAGGAAAAGTGGCAGAAGGCAACAGATGGTAGGGAAGTGCAACTCAATTCTCAGTATATTGTGGTAGGGAAAGAAGGTGCTGCTTTACAGGTAGACAATAATGATTTAATTCAGGAGTGGTATAGTATACCAGGAGCAAAACCGCACGTGACGTTACTTGTAAATGAGGGTTATGAGGCGAGAGATTTGGGATACATGGTTAAAAGAACATATACTGTTGATTGGAACAAAACAGAAAACCCATTGATTTTCCATGCCTCTGACAGCTCAATGATAAAAAATACTTTGCTCAACAGTAATGATAGCAACACCTCAAGAGGTAGTTGTAAAAGAGGAAGAGACAGAAAAACTCATGAAACAGCTAGTTCAGATGACAGAGCAAGAAAGCTCATTGAGACAGCAAATGCTAGAACAGATACCAGATGTGTTATGGTCTAGACATGACACAGATGTAGGATTAGTGAAATCTGCTAGCCCAATTAGGGTAGAGTTATAATCTGATGTCAGATTGCCAAGGAGAGCCCAATATCATATAAAAACAGAAGCAGAAAAAGGGGTTGAAAGAACAGTACAGGGTTTAGTCACAGCAGGCATGCTGATAGAAATGTGTAGTCCCTGTAACACACCTATTCTTCCAGTCTAGAAGGCTGATAAGTCAAAATGGAGGTTAGTTCATGATCTCTGTAGTTAATGAAGTAGTGAAAGATTGGCCAGCTGAAGTGCCAAACCCTCACACATTGCTTACCAATGTTCCTCCTGATGCTAATATTTTACAGTCATAGATTTTTGTTCAGTCTTTTTCAGTGTACCATTAGCTGAAGAATCTAGGTATCTCTTTGCATTTACATATCGTGGGAAACAGTATACTGACAGTAGAATGCCACAAGGGTTTAAGCATTCTCCTCACGTGTTTAATCAAGTGTTAAAACAAGATCTGGAAGAGTTGGACTTAAGAATTATTGTGGATGACAGTGATTTATTCTCCTCCACAGGAACAGTGTCATAAGGACTCAGTGAAGGTGTTGATAAAATTAGTGCAAAGTAAAGCAGCAGAAATATACACAGATTTGGCGTATGCTCATGGTGTATATCACCTTTTTGGAGCAATTTGGTAACAAAGGGGTTTTAAGAAAACAGATGGTTCTCCAATTCAACACCTAGGTCAGATATTGGAGCTAATGTCAGCCATGATGATGCCAGCTAAGTTAGCAATCATTAAATGCCAGGCACATAAAAAAGGGAATAATTTTGCTACTGAAGGTAATAATGCAGTAGATGAGGCAGCGAGGCAGGTCTCAAAGTGTCAAACAGCTATTTTTGTGCCAATAGTTTCTATAGAACCTATCACTACTTTGGAAGACATAGCCACATTACAGCAACAAGCTGCCCCTTATGAGAAGTCATTATGGGGACAAAGGGGGGGGGGATGCTAGAGATAATAATGGTATATGGAGAGCCCATGATGGTTTAATTATTGTACCAGTATGATGCACATGGTTTAGACCAGTGTGCAAGGGGGGAGGTAGTAAAAAACAAAAACAAACAACAACAACAACAACAACAACAAAAACCCAACACAAGGTTATTGGTCATGATATCTTCAGGCCATGGTAGATGCAGCATTAAGCAGAGGTGAAAATTGTGCTTAAAATAATGTCAGGAAGGGAATCACAACTCCATTAGGTCACGTACCGGTGCCAGAAGGACCATTTGGACATTTAATAATAGATTATGTGCACGTGTTTAAGAAAACGGTACATGCTGGTAGTAATAGACAGATTCAGCAGATGGGTCGAAGCTGTGACATCAAAAGATCAAGGTGCTGAAACAGTGATTAAATTTTTGACTAGGGAAGTAATTCCTAGATTTGGTATTCCAGCAGAAATAAGGTCAGACAATGGATCAGCTTTTATTCAAAAGTGGCAAAGCCAGTGCTACAACAATTGAGAATTAAGCAGAGGCAGGGTTGTGTGTGCCATCCACAGTCACAGGGAATGGTGGAGAGAGTAAATGGAACTCTTGAGGTTAAGCTGAATAAGATTTGTGCTAGTACTAAATTAAACTGGGTAGATGCATTACCATTAGCACTTATGAGTTATCGTATGCAAGCAAATAGAAACACACCTAACCCCACATGAAATGCTTACTGGAAGATCTATGCCAGTTCCACATTTCAGGGGACCTTACAAAGGTCCACCTTTTGAACAACTGCAGATGGAATTGAAAGAATACATGAGGTAATTAACCGCTATGCAAAAAGTTATATAATCACAGGAACAAAGCAGAGCACCAGTATCAGAGACGGAACCAGAAAATCCAAAGTGGAATGAGCCAAGAAGGGAAGGTCCCTACATGGTGGTAAGAGTAGCTCCAATGGGTGTTCAGGTGCAGGGAAGCAATACGTGGTATCATTTTAACAATTGTTCTAGAGTTTCTAGACAGGCTTTACCAAGAGATCAGCCTGAAGATGAAGGAACATCTGAAGATACAGAAGGTGAAGCTGATGAGGAGAGACCCTCAAACTCTGGAGATGAAGATCCATCTGGAGTGTTCCCGAGTGAACAACAAGAGAGACCAGAACCAGAAGAACTACATGAAGACTCAGACAAAGATAACACAGACACCAGAGAACCTGAAACCCTAGCTATGAGATTGACTGGCCAGATCTAAATCCTGTACCAGATTAAATGAAAGATAATTGTAGTCATAACAGTAACACTGAGAATTCAAAGGAGTCAGTTACTGAGGTCAAAACCGAAATTGTACAAATGTAAAATTAACAGATTGAAATATTGATCAATGATTTTAATGATTAACAGTTATTTTGATTTTTAATCAGCATGAGGTAAAGTGCAGAGGGTGAGCTGCTGAACCCAGGTGCCGAGTGCATTATTGTGCTAAAAAGCAGGTGGAGTGGGAATTTTTTGCCTCACAACATCAGGCCATAAAAAAAAGTTTTTTTCATCCACTCCTTGGGAATGAGTGAACTTTTCTGTCACTCTGAGATTCTTTTCTTTTGTTTCATTACTCGAATCAGTATGTTAATCAAATTAGAGGATCATAACAGTAAAACATTGTGAAATCCATATAGTCAAAAATTGTGATTTAGTTTTTTTGGTGTATTAATTTTTTTTTTGTCACTTGAAGAATGTCCCAATACTTAGGGGGAACATGCAAATTTGTGAGCTAACACTTGTTCGATAAAGGACAGAGTATTGAATGCAGCTGGCACTACCCAGGGGGCTCTCTGGTATGTGTCTACTCCATCCTAACACCACAACTAACTGAGAATGGTGATCTGGCAATGGGTGTGCAGTGACTAGCAGATGCACTTGATGCCAATCCTGGGAAGGCTGTTGTGCGTATGTGCAACAAGTACAGGCTGCGATATAACGAAAGTGCTAATCAGCTATTTCCACTTCTGATGGTTAAGCTGACTGTGCAAAAACGGGACAAGGAACCGATTTGGGGACTGTTTCGTGAGATTTGCTCCATTGGAAACTACAATATGGAAAGGATGGAAGAGGAATGACAGCGGGGACAGATGAAGTGCTAGTGACTGCTCTTTGTCCCTGCAACAGTCCCTCGACATGGTGCAAAGTCACATGGGACAGAAGAGGATGCTGAAAGTTGGAAACCTTTTGATTTTGAATGTACTGAAATGGACATGCACATTTATGTTATTGATTTTTTTCTGTCACCTTTATAAATCATTAGTTATCAGTCAGTATGTTAATCTTTAGATGTGATTTTTTTTGTAGCCACTAGAGTCTGACTTTAAAAGTCAGAAAGGGAGGAATGTGGTGATTTTATATGCTCATATGCAGTCATGAACACACACACCTTAAGTAATCACAAATGTATTCTGATTCATATATATATATATATATATATATATATATATATATATATATATATATATATATATATATATAAACACACACATCTTAAGTAATCACAAATGTATTCTGATTCATATAACCACATATATAAGCACACACAAGTAATCACAAATGTATTTTGATTCATATAATCACACATACACTGATTTATTTTTATGCTGATTATATATTAATTCAAAGCCGAGCATGTTGATTTTCAGTAAAGAATAAATGAAGTTAGTTATATTAAAAGTAATAATAAATTGGTTTATGAATGATCATAATTACAGTAAAATACAGCATTGACATTGTTTTTACTGAAGGTTGTTTTCTGTTAAATCCCAGGCCTCTTCAAAAAGTATATTATTCTAACTCCAGCACCTGCAATGTTACATATCACAAGCTGTAATGAGTTAGCCAAGACCATGTTGAATTAAGCAATTGTTCGTTCTAGGGTGTTTTGCATGCTGACGTAATACATTTTATGAAGTTATTCTGAATTGGGTATTGTTACAAATTGCAATGTGCATTTTCTTTTTTTAATCCTATGTTGCGGTAGACTGGCCAAGGCCACGAGTGTTGTGTTTTTTCGCACCAGTGACCTGTATTTAGCCTTAAACCTGATTTGACCCCAGTAATTTTGAATCATGTATTGCATGCTCTGAACAAGGACGCATTATCCTGATGGGCTTCATGGGCAGCTGCCCAGGGCCTTGGCCACTAGGGGGCCTTGGAGGTAGCGAGATCGGAAAATATGAAACGATATTTTCAGAAGTTTTGATCATATTGATAACATTTTTGATGCATTTCACCACCTGTAAGGAAGCCCACCTTGTCCCGTCACATAAATCACCCGTCATTGTCAATATGATCACTGTCCACCATGTCTTCACACACTATGCCAGCTTGAGTTCAATGATTTAATTAATGACTTCGCTTTCCAGAAAAGTAGGAAAGTGCCCTTGTAAGTTGACCCATGGCTGTCAAACTGAATGCGCAAAGCTGTGTGCCACTGCTGTTTGGGACATTACGTGTGTGAAAGGATGAAATGTTTCACATAGCCTAACATTTTGAGATTTATTTCTGAGAAGCAAGATATTTTTCTTTCTTTGTTATCGCTCTTTGTTTTCACAAGTTAAAAGTCGCCTGGATTCCAAAATGAAAACGAACGGTTATATACCAAATGAATGTTCTTGTTCTGAATACTAAAGAAACTGTTGTGGGCCTAGGTTATGTTCTTGACATGTTGTTCATTGACTCACTCATTCAAAGGCTTCTTGATGCTAAACTTTAGTTAACCAGACTTGTTAACCATGATGTCTGATGGATTTTTTCACCATGCAACTGCCTATTTCACCATTGCTTTTTCTCAATTAAATAGGTGTTGATGGATATAAAGTTTTATCGTTCAATAGTATTTCTAACTGTGCCACTATCATTATTTAAGTTTCTGTGTCTAGTTAGACAGGCACGTCTGAGGGGTGAATTTGCTGAGTGCAGTTGACAACAGGTGGGGGTGGGGCCTCAGGGGTGTGTCTGCCCAGGGCCTCGGCAAGGGTTAACGTGGCCCTGGCTCTGAATGCTGTGTTGTTCATGACATACCACTGCTTATCATATGTTTTGATTCTTTCTGAATTGGCCATTCATACTGGAAAATTTGGCTCAGTTGATAAAAAATATGAGAAGCATGAAATGTACTGCCCAATAGAAAATGTTGAAGTGGTAGGACGTGAGATGTTAACCAATGAAATTATTTGTATACACTGTGGGTTTTTTTTTCTTGAGACAGTATAAAATGAGACCTTTGTGATTTTGAGTTCGTTCATTCTGCAGACCGAACACGGCTTTTATTATTTGATTTAATTAAAGTCTAAACTTTTCTGCAACCTCTTGGGCTTTGAATAAATTTTTCCTTGGAGAATTTGAGAGTTTCCATGACACTTCAGATATTATTTCCCTAACAGGAGCTGTTTTTATTGCATAGTCCTCTATCCAGTCTGAACTAAAACCTGTCATGCCTAAAAAGGTCATCCGTTGTCTGACTGTCATGGGTTGTGGTACCTTGCTTATGCCTTCTAACTGTGATGGAGCTACTGCTCGAGTCCCATGAGCTACTACATGACCCAAATACTCTACTTGAGGCTGACAGTATTGCAACTTAGATGAGACACTTTATGCTCACCTTCCGCTAATCTTTTCAAAACTGTATTTGAGTCTTTGTGGCATTGTTCGAGTGTTGGAGAGCAAATCATGGGGGCAAAACATTATACAGCCATGTGTTTTATATATATATATATATATATATATATATATATATATATATATAGATAGATAGATAGATAGATAGATAGATAGATAGATAGATCACTGATGCCTCAGAGAACGAAGGTTCTGGGTTTGAACCTCACGGCAGATGGGGTCCTTTCTGTGTGGAGTTGGTATGCTCTCCCTGTGTCTACATGGGTTTCCTCCCACTTCAAAGACATGTAAATTAGGTACAAAATTGTTGGACTTCTTGTACATTGCTCTGGATAAGAGCATCTGCTAAATGCCTGTAATGTAATATAGGAAACCAGGGGCTCAATAACACCATTACTTGGACCCAAACACATGTGGAATGTGAGGACCCTGGATCAAACAAGAAAGGCACAGCAGCTATCTAGAGAATTAAAAAATACAAGAGAGGTATATGCGGGATTAGTGAATGTGGATGGAAAAAATCTGAGAAAATGACGCTAACATCAAGTGAAACTGTTGTGTATTCAGTTTGTGAAGAAGATCACCACAGAGGAGTTACAATAATCATGACACCAGAAGCGGCAAAGTGCTTAGAGGAATGGGAAACTGTAATTGAAAGAATAATAAGGGCAACATTCAACTCCCAGTAGATCAAAGTTACAATAGTCCAATGCTCTGCGCCAACAAATGAAGTGGATGAAGAAGATAAGGAAGAATTCTACCAACAGCTGCTAGCAATAAAAGAGAAGATACCCAAACATCATGTCATCATCATAATGGAAGACTTCAATGGCAAGGTAGGATGTGAGAATGTTGATTATGAGAGAACAATGGGGAAGCATGGAATGGGGGAGTGCAACGAAAATGGCCAAAAACTAGTGGAGTTTTGCAGTGAGAATGAGCTTGCAATAACAGGAACATTGTTTGAACACAAAGGTATACATAAAAGCACCTGGGATTCACCAGACCATACAACCAACAATCAAATAGATCATATAATGATGAATGGAAAGTACAGGAGATCAGTGCTGAACACTAAAGCAAGAGTGGATATTGGGAGTGACCATCATGTTGATAAAAGAAGCAGAGGATGCAGCCCAGAAAGGTGAGCAAGGAACACAATATAGAATCACAAAGATGATCAGTGCAAAATACAAAGGTAACAGTAGTGTCTTAAAAGATAAGGATGGCAAAGCTTTGACAATTTAAAAGGGATACAAGAGAGATGGCCAGAGCATTTTTCAGAAGTACTGAAGAGAAAACCACCAACCCGGCCAGTAAGATTTGGAAAGAGGAGTGTTAATGAAGAGATAGAAATTGGTAACTGTCATGCTCCGCCCCAGACATCCACTCCGGAAATTACAGATCTCTCACGCCAGCGTCGATCCGGATCTGGGACAGGAATTCCTTCTCACCTGCATTCACTTCCTGGTTTTCACCGCTGCTTATTAATATGCCATTCTCAGACTCATACTTTGCCAGAACGTCTCGTTTTGCTACTCTAGCCGTTTCTGTGCCTCTCTTACTTCTCATGGTTTTTCTCTCTAGCGATTTTCTCTTGTTCATGGTTTTTGCACTAGAGTTTTTCTGGTTCATGGTTTTTTGCACTAAGAGTTATTTCTGGTTTATGGTTTTTTTGCACTAAGGGTCTTTTCTTGTTCAGGGTTTTCTGCACTAGCATTTTTGTCTTTGCCTGTCTCATGTTTTTGTCAAGTTGTTTGTTCTCATTTTGTCTGGACTATTTTTGCCATTTGTTTTTTGTCCTGTTTGTTTACCTTTTGCCACGCCCTTTCTTCCCTGTATTAAATCATCTTATTTATTGGATTACTGTCTGTGTTCTGCTTTTGGATCCAAACTTCACCATACCTCCACCCACCCTAACAGTACGTTCTGGCCAACATGGATCCAGCAGAACTCGCCCATCTGAGAACGGCCATCCAGCAGCATGGGACTCTCCTCGGGACCACCAACAAGACCTACAACAAATTACCCAGAACCTTGCCACCCTGTCCAATGCACTCAACCTTCTCACCACACAGATGGAGCGCTGCCAATCTGTGCCTACCCCTGCTCAGCCATCTCCTACTTCAGCTCCTGCCACTGCCTTTCTCCACGAACCGAGACTTCCAGCGCCTCAGCCCTACAAGGGAGAACCAGGTACTTGCAGATCATTTCTGTCTCAATGTTCATTAATCCTAGAGCTGCAACCTCTGGCTTTCCCCACAGAATGCTCCCGGGTAGCATATATAATAATGCTCCTCACTGGCAAGGCCAGAGAGTGGGGAACAGTGGTCTGGGATGCTAATGCACCCTTTTGTTCCAGTTTCAAGGATTTCTCTGAGGAGATGAAGTGAACTTTCAACCACTCTTTGTCCAGCCAGGAGGTGGCCAGAGAGCTCATGGAGCTGTGGCAGGGGGTCCCGGTCTACCTTGGATTACACCATCGAGTTCCGGACGTTGGCGGCTTCATGCGGTTGGAACGAGAACGCCCAGATCGACGTGTTCCTGCACAGCTTGTCCGACGCCATCAAGGACGAATTGGTATCACGGGAACTGCCGTCAGACCTCTCCAGCCTCATGGACCTCACCAACTGCATCAACGCTTGGATCCAGCAATGGAGGAGAGAGAAGAACCACCCCAGCTTCACCTCCTCTCCACCTCCCGCCATGTCTGTCGAACCCATGCAGGTAGACTGGGTTCAGGTGTCAGCAGAGGAACGACATCACCGGCGGAGCACGGGGGCCTGCTTCTACTGCAGTTAGCTGGGACACATCTGCCGAGCCTGCCCCCTAAAAGGACGAGCCCACCAGTGAATCAAGGGGCCCTGGTGGGCAACGCTTGGAACCAGTCCCCCACTAATCATCCATTACTTCCTGTCATCATTATCCATGACAACCAGCATCACCACCTTCAGGCCCTCGTCAACTCAGGGGTGGACAGGAACCTGATGTGCTCTGCCACTGCCTGTCTGGGAATCCTGCTACTTGCTCTCGACGTCCCTCTCATGGTCCTGACACTCAATGGCACTGGCTTGACCAGCATCACCCACCTTACCGCCCTGTTCACCCTAAGGATTTCCGGTAACCACTCAAACCATCCAGCTTCACATCATGAACAACCCCCACGTACTCATTGTCCTAGGATTACCATGGTTAATGCAGCACAACCCCCATCTTAACTGGGCTGACAACACCATCCTAGGCTGGAGCCAGTCCTGCCTAGCTTCCTGTCTGAACTCAGCTCTGCCTCCCACCAAACCACCGCAGCCTTCAGCCAGCGAGTTCCCCGACCTCTCTCATGTGCCTTTGGAATATCTGGATCTCAAACTTGTTTTCAGTAAGACCTGAGCAGTGTCCCTCCCTCCTCACAGACCCTATGACTGTGGAATTGACCTCCTACCTGGGACAGTGCCACCCAAAGGATGACTCTACTCTCTTGCTCCCGTTGAAGGGCAAGCCATGGAGAAGTACATCTCCGAATCTTTGGCAGCTGGGATCATCCACCTTTCCTCCTCCCCAGCAGGGGTGGGATTCTTCTTTGTGGAAAAGAAAGACAAGTCGCTCTGCCCCTGCATTGACTATCAGCAATTTACAAAGTGTATTCTTTAATTTAAGCCATGAATGAATATTGTGCGTGGGCGACACGGTGGTGTAGTGGTTAGCACTGTCACCTCACAGCAAGAAGGTTCTGGGTTCGAGCCCAGTGGCCAACAGGAGCCTTTCTGTATGGAGTTTGCATGTTCTCCCCGTGTCTGTGTGGGTTTCCTCTGGATGCTCCAGTTTCCCCCACAGTCCAAAGACATGCAGGTTAGGTTAACTGGTGGCTCTAAATTGACCGTAGGTGTGAATGTGAGTGTGAATGGTTGTTTGTCTCTATGTGTCAGCCCTGTGATGATCTGGCCACTTGTCCAGGGTGTTCCCTGCTTCTCGCCCATAGTCAGCTGGGATAGGCTCCAGCTTGCCCGCAACCCTGCACAGGATAAGCGGTTACAGATAATGGATGGATGGATGGATGGATGAATATTATGCAATGTGCAGAACCACAGATATTCAATGTTTAATTGAAACAGTCAAATATAGGCAAAAATGATAAATTTTGAGATTTTGGAGCAAGATATTCTGCATTCAAGATGACATCTTTTCCAGGGATCTTTCAACAAGACAAAGCAAAACCACATTCTTCTCATATTAAAAAGGCATGGCTGCAGATGAAAAGGGTGCCTGTCCCCGCTATCTCCAATCGAGAATGTGTGGTGAATTTTGAAACAAAAAAAAGAAAAAAAGATGACTTTGACTTTACATTCCTTTAGACCTGTTTGCAGAAAGAATGGGAAAAAGTAACACCTGAAATGATTCATCACTTGGTGTCTTCAGTCCCTGAACATCTTTTAAGTGTTGTGAGAAAGAATGGTCACATTCCAAAGTGGTAAATGCTTTACTGTCCAATTTTTTAAAAAAAAGCGTGAAATCTGTTGTTTTGATGTAACACATCAACTAATGTGCTGCTGCATTGTTTTGAATGCAATACAGGTCAAAGATTATTTACAAATCATTGTTTTCAGTTTTAATTTTCAATATACCATTGATTTGGGGTGGTTTATTTGCACATTTATGTATTATTGCATATATAAATAAATATAGGTATAATTATGAATATATTTATTTATTCTTTGACACATTCTTTTATTTATGTATTTATTGTTTACCTCATTTATTTATTTCCATATTTCACTGCCCGTATGATAATTTGGGGGTGTGGTTTCAGGCTGTAGCAGTTGAGCAAAGAGAAAAGCCTTCGCTTTTATTGAGCCATGAGGTTTCATGTTGAGCCCTATGACTTGTGCTTACACTGGACTCCTTGGTCTGTGTTTCAAGATGGGTCAGCTGGGTGTCAGGCATCGCTGTGGACACTGAGTGCCTTTTGTTGTGGACCAGTCCCCACCATGGGCAGACAGTCCAGTGAGGTTAGGTGAGGCATTAGCTGATGAAGTTTCCATGATTTTGCAAGTGGTATATACCCGTCTACTACCTATTTCGGAATTCTCTGGTGTAAGTTAAGTAACTATGGATGTCCTTGTTTTGATTTCCTTGTGAAATTTTTAAATGTGAAAGTCAGAAATGAATCAATAAAGGAAAATAATTAGATTAGATTTAACTTTGACTCTAATCTAATTATTTTCGTTCATCAACTGACTTCTTACCTTCGCATTTAAAAGATTTCATCATAATGAACATTTATGATTGCATGCTTGTGTAACCGGGGTGAACTTCTGCATTGTGTTGTTGTTGTTTTAAATGATGACCCAAAACAAGTGCTGCACTGAAGCTTTATTTTCTGTACATATGCAAATCAAGACGAAAACATTGGCCATCCATGCATCTACTCCTCCAACTCCTCTATCCATACGGATATCAAAACAGGCAAAAAAGTGCATGCTTTTAAAGAAATAATAAAACATGGCACACCTGTACCCCTCCTAGAACCTCCACCTTATTGTGGTGGAGGGGTTTGTGTGCTTGAATGATCCTAGGAGCTATGTTGTCGGGGGCATTATGCCCCTGTTAGGGTTTCCCAAGGCAGACAGGTCCTAGGTGACAGGCCAGACCAAGAGAAGTTCACCAAACCCCCTTATGGAAATGAAAAAATCAAGGACCGTGACGTCGCCTGGTATGGCGCAGGCGGGGCCCCACCCTGGAGCCAGGCCTGGGGTTGGGGCTCGTACGCGAGTCCCTGGTGGCCGGGCCTTTGCCCACGGGGCCCGGCCGGGCTCAGCCCGTAGTGGTGACGTGGGCCCGACCTCCTGTGGGTTCACCACCCACAGAAGTAGCCATAGGGGGCCGGTGCAGTGTGGATTGGGCGGCAGTCGAAGGCAGGGGCCTCAACGACCTGATCCCCGAAGACAGTGGCTAGCTGTTGGGACATGGAATGTCACTTCGCTAGGGGGGAAAGAGCCTGAGCTTGTGTGGGAGGTTGAGAGGTACTGGCTAGAAATAGTCGGGTTCACCTCCACGCATAGCTTGGGCTCCAGAACCCAGCTCCTCGAGAGGGGCTGGACTCTCCACTTCTCTGGAGTTGCCCACAGTGAGCGGCGGCGGGCTGGTGTGGGCTTGCTTTTAGCTCCCCAGCTCAGCCGCCATGTGTTGGAGTTTACCCCAGTGAACGAGAGGGTCGCCTCTCTGCGGCTTCAGGTCGGGGTAAGGGCTCTTGCTGTTGTTTGTGCCTACATGCTGAATAGCAGTATAGAGTATCCGGCCTTCTTGGAGTCCCTGGGAGAGGTACTGAGAGGTGCTCAGACTGGGGACTCCATTGTTCTACTGGGGGACTTTAATGCTCACGTGGGTGACAACAGTGACACTTGGAGGGGTGTGATTGGGAGGAACGGCCTCCCCGATCTGAACCCAAGTGGTGCTTTGTTATTGGACTTCTGTGCTAGTCATGGTTTGTCCATAACGAACACCATGTTCAAGCATAGGGGTGTCCATAAGTGCACGTGGCACCAGGACACCTTAGGTCGGAGGTCGATGATTGACTTTGTTGTCATTTCATCTGATCTCCGGCCCTATGTCTTGGACACTCAGGTGAAGAGAGGACCTGAGCTGTCAACTGATCACCACCTGGTGGTGTGTTGGATCCGCTAGCAGAGGAGGAAGCCAGACAGACCTGGCAGGCCCAAACGCATGGTGAGGGTCTGCTGGGAACGTCTGGCCAAGCACTCTGTCAGGGAGGTCTTTAACTCCCACCTCCGGGAGAGCTTCTCCCAGCTTCCGAGGGAGGCAGGGGACATTGAGTCTGAGTGGACCATGTTCTCTGCCTCCATTGTCGATGCGGCTGTTCGGAGCTGTGGCCGCAAGGTCTCTGGTGCCTGTCGGGGTGGCAATCCCCAAACCTGGTGGTGGACACCGGAAGTAAGGGATGCCGTCAAGCTGAAGAAGGAGTCCTATCGGGCCATGTTGGCCTCTGGGACTCCTGAGGCAGCTGACAGGTATCGGCAGGCCAGGAGTGCTGCAGCTCGGGCAGTTGCGGAGGCAAAAACTCGGAACTGGGAGGAGTTCGGTGAGGCCATGGAGGAGGACTATCGCTCAGCCTCAAGGAAATTCTGGCAAACCATCCGGCGCCTCAGGAGGGGGAAGCAGTACTCTGCCAACACTGTTTACAGTGTGGGTGGGGAGCTGTTGACCTCGACTGGGGATATTGTCGGGCGGTGGAAGGAATACTTCGAGGATCTCCTCAATCCCACCATCATGTCTTCCATTGAGAAAGCGGAGGCTGATGACTCAGAGGTGGATTTGTCCATTACACAAGCCAAAGTCACTGAGGTGGCTTGCAAGCTCCTCGGTGGCAAGGCACCAGGGGTGGATGAGATCCGCCCTGAGTATCTCAAGTCTCTGGATGTTGTGGGGCTGTCTTGGCTGACATGCCTCTGCAACATTGCATGGCGGTTGGGGACAGTGCCTCTGGAGTGGCAGACCGGGGTGGTGGTCCCTCTTTTTAAGAAAGGGGACCAGAGTGTGTGTTCCAATTATAGGGGAATCACACTTCTCAGCCTCCCCGGGAAGGTTTACTCCAGGGTACTGGAGAGGAGAATTCAGCCAATAGTCAGACCTTGGATCCAGGAGGAACAATTCTGTTTTCGTCCTGGTCGTGGTACACTGGACCAGCTCTATACCCTTCATAGGGTGCTCGAGGGTTCATGGGAGTTTGTCCAACCAGTCCACATGTGCTTTGTGGATCTGGAGAAGGCATTCGACTGTGTCCCTCGTAGTATCCTGTGGGGGGTGCTTCGGGAGTATGGGGTTCGGGGCTCTTTGCTAAGGGCTATCTGGTCCCTGTACAAACGGAGTAAGAGCTTGGTTCGCATTGCTGGCAGTAAGTCAGACCTGTTCCCAGTGCATGTTGGACTCCAGCAGAGCTGCCCTTTGGCACCGGTTCTGTTCATAATTTTTATGGACAAAATTTCTAGGTGCAGCCAGGGGCCAGAGGGAATCCTGTTTGGGAACCACAGGATTTCATCTCTGCTTTTTGCGGATGATGTTGTCCTGTTGGCTTCTTCAAACCAGGACCTTCAGCATGCACTGGGGCGGTTTGTAGTCGAGTGTGAAGCGGCTGGGATGAGAATCAGCACCTCCAAGTCCGAGGCCATGGTTCTCGACCGGAAAAGGGTGGCTTGCCCTCTTCAGGTTGGTGGAAAAGTCCTGCCTCAAGTGGAGGAGTTTAAGTATCTCAGGATCTTGTTCACGAATGAGGGAAGGATGGAGCATGAGATTGACAGGTGGATCGGTGCAGCCTCCACAGTGATGTGGTTGCTTTACCGGTCCATCGTGGTGAAGAAGGAGCTGAGCCAAAAGACGAAGCTCTCGATTTACTGGTCGATCTACATTCCAACACTCACCTATGGTCATGAGCTTTGGGTAATGACCGAAAGAACAAGATTGCGGATACAAGCGGCTGAAATTGGTTTCCTTCACAGGGTGGCTGGGTGCTCCCTTAGAGATAGGGTGAGAAGCACAGTCACTCGGGAGGAGCTCAGAGTAGAGCCACTGCTCCTCCACATCGAGAGGAATCAGCTGAGGTGGCTCGGGCATCTCTTTTGGATGCCTCCTGGACGTCTCCCTGGGGAGGTGTTCCAGGCATGTTCCCCCAGGAGGAGGCCCCGGGGAAGACCCAGGACACGCTGGAGTGACTTTGTCTCTCGGCTGGTCTGGGAACGCCTCGGTGTTCTTCCCGAGGAGCTGGCCGAGGTGTCTGGGGAGAGGGAAGTTTGGGCTTCCGTGCTTAGACTGCTGCCTCCGCGACCCGGCCCCAGATAAGCAGAAGAAAATGAGATGAGATGAGATGAGATGAGATGAGATGAGATGAGATGAGATGAGACACCTGTACATATGCAAATCAAAACAAAAACGTTGGTCCTCTATGCATCTACTCCTCCAACTCCTAAAGCAGCCAAAAACCAGACAAGCATAGTGCCACAGCTAGTTAAGCTAGTCTTGCCTATCTAAACATAGCTGGCATCCAATGTGGGGCTAGCCCCCACATGTGGAGAGACAGAAAAACAAACAGTACTTTTAGAAAAGTCATCTCACAAAAATAACCCAAAAATCTCATCTCATCTCATTATCTCTAGCCGCTTTATCCTGTTCTACAGTGTCACAGGCAAGCTGGAGCCTATCCCAGCTGACTACGGGCGAAAGGCGGGGTACATCCTGGACAAGTCGCCAGGTCATCACAGGGCTGATAACCCAAAAATATTGTGTATAAAATAGATACAGATAAAATGAGTGCAATTAAACTCATAGATGACAATTTTGAATATTAATATTTTATCAAATTGATTATCAGCTAATATCACCCAACCTACCTCTATCCATAGGGATATCAAAACAGGAAAGAGGAAGGGGGGATGGAGACAGATAAGGCAAGGGGGGAGAGGAGGAGCTACCAGGACCCTGAAAGCAGTGTACCAAGTAAAAGAAAACTATAATACAGACTAGATCTATTGTGCAATTATACATTAAAAGATAGGTGATTATTCTAACCTGTTACACTCACCCCCTCAGAATTCATTCTGGACAGACTCAGCATCCACCTCATCATCATCTGTTGAGCTTCCATCCAGCTTTTCACTCAGTGGGAGAAAGTTGACCCCCAACAGCAGATTTTGTTGTACTACTTTTTCATTTCCATGGCTGTCACCAATCCTGTAAACATGGGGTGCTGGCTTGGCAGCAACGACTGTGTAGATGGCATCTCCCCACCTGTCTGTTAGTTTATGTTTACCACGGCAGGCCTTGTTCGCCACCAGCACTCGGTCTCCTACTGACAATGGCTGACCTTTGATCTTGTTGTACTGATCTGACTGGTGTTTCTGCTCTGACTCTGTGTTTCTCTGAGTGACAGGCAGACTTGAGATCTTTCAACAGAAAGTCCACAAAGGCATCATAGTCACTTACTGTGTCATCCAACAAAACACTGCGGAACATCAAGTCCACTGGTAGCCTTGGGACATGGCCAAACATAAGATAAAAAGGAGCAAAGCCAGTGGTCTCATGGACTGTGCAGTTGTAAATGAACATCATTGTCTGGACCACCTGAGGCCACTTGAGTTTCTGTCTAGGTGGCAAAGAGCGGAGCATGCTACCCAGAGTCCTGTTAAATCTCTCGGTCCCACCATTCCCCATAGGAATAAGGGGTGGTGTGAGACTTGGAGACACTGGCAAGTCGAAGTAGTTCTGTAATCAGCTTGCTCTCAAAACTAGTTCCCTGGTCAGAATGGATGCGCTCAGGGAATCCATAGACACAAAAACACTTGTCCCACAGTGTCCTAGCTACTTTTCTTGCTGTCTGGTCCCGACAGGGGAACGCTTGGGCTAGCTTTGTGAAATGGTCTCTGATTACGAGAACATCAACACACTTGTTGTTGTGATCCTCTGCAGACCAAAAGTCAATGCAGACTAATTCCAGTGGAGCAGTGGTTTTTATGCTCTCCAGCGGGGCTTGGGCAGCTGGCTCAGGCGTCTTACTCAGTACACACCTGCCGCACTTCTTGACATAGTCATGGATCTCCCTCTCCATGTCATTCCAGAAGAACCGTTGGTGGGCCAGATGGAGTGTGCAGGCCTGACCTTGATGACCAGCATGATCATGGACTCCAGCCAGAGCGTCACATTTCAGTGCTTCAGGCAGCACATACTGAAATCTTGTGGTTTGTCAGGGGGTCCTTACAGACTCTACTGTATACAGGACACTGTTCTGCAGGGTAAGCTTGTCCCAGTGTCTCAACAGCTGTAGAGTGGACTGGCTTTCCTTACAGTGTTCACAGAAAGATGGCCTCTGTTTTCTCTCCACATAAGGCAAGACAGCTGCGATGGACAGGTCATGCTGCTGGCAAGACTGCAGCTCCTGTAGTGACAAGGCAGGCAGAGCAGGCTGGCCAACAGGAACCACATCGGACAGGTGTTCCACCACAGACATAGCCCTTAGCTGCAATGCAGATTCCCAGTCACTGTGAGTTCCAAGCAGCATTGACACCTCATCCTCAGAGAGAGACGCATGAGAGCTGGCTGAAGACCCAGTCATACAGGTCAGCACTTGGGGCTGGCTGGTAAAATGGAAAACATCCTGGACGAATCCATCCTCAACATCACTCGCACACTTAAGCAGTTCTATGTATGACTCTGAAAGCAGGTGCTGGCTCAATGGCTTGACAAAGGGGTCTCTGCTCAATGCATCGGCAACAACGTTCAACCTGCCTGGGACATGTTTGACCTTGAAGTTATAAGGGGCCAACTTCACCACCCAGCGCTGTTCACAAGCATCCAGTTTCAGCTTTGTCATGATGTATGTGAGGGGATTGTTGTCTGTCCACACTGTAAACTGATTGCCCTTGAGCCAATGGCTGAACTTGTCGCACACTGCCCATTTCAGTGCTAAAAATTCTAGTCTGTGTGCAGGGTAGTTGGCCTGGCTACGGCTGAGTGACTTACTTGCAAACGCCACAGGCCTTGCTCTGTTGTCGCCATCTTGGACTTGTGAGAAAACAGCGCCTAAGCCATCAAGAGATGCATCGGTGGAGAGGATAAAAGGCTTGTCGAAGTCTGGATGGGCGAGAACCACACAGTTGACTAAAGTGTTCTTCAGCTTTGCAAAAGCATTATCACAAGCTGTCATCCAGTCCTGTTGAGTTAACTGGCAAAATGTGCCACCTTTTCCATTCTTTCCTGTCCTGCCCCTACGCTTGGTGCCTGCAGTCAGACTAAACAGAGGCTTTGCGATGGAGGAACAATTGGGAATGAAATGTTGATAATACAGGACCATGCCCAAAAACAACCTTATCCTCTTCTGGGATGATGTGCAGCCATCTGATTCCATCATGTCAGTCTTCTCAAAGGATGAAATCACAGCAACCTTTTCCTGATCCACAGAGACTCCATTGCAGTCCACTGTGTGGCCCAAAAACCTAACTGACCACCTCAGGAAGTAGCACTTCTTCTGTGACAGCTTGAGGTTGTTGGCTCTCAGCTGGCTGAAAACAGTCCTCAGACGCTCTAGCCCCTCATTGACAGACAGTGCAAAAGACAGCAGATCATCAAGGTAACATAGAAGCCTGGAAAAATTCAAGTCACCAAAGATACTGAGCATCATCCTCATGAAGGATGCTGGACTGTTACAGAGGCCTTGAGGCAAATGGTTATATTCATACAACCCTAGCGGAGTGGTAAAAGCGCTGAACTTCCTTTCAGCTTCATGCAGGGGGACATTGTAGAAGCCGGATGTCAAGTCCATTGTGCTGAAAACAACATTGCCCCTAAGCGCAGCAAGGCAGTCAGACTGATGGGGAAGAGGATGGGCATCTTTAATGGTCCACGCATTCAACCACCTGAAGTTTGTGCAGATACGCAGGTCTCTGTTCTTTTTCCAGACCATAACTAGAGGGGATGCATAGTCACTCATTGACTTTCTGATTATTTCACACTCCTCCATGTCATTCAGTACTTGCCTTAGCTTTTGATAATGTGCTGGTGGGATGCACCGATAGGGAAGCCGAAAAGGACGGTCATCTGAGAAATGAATCCTCTGAACAAAGTCTTTGGCCTTTCCACAGTCAAGAGAGTCTTTTGAAAAGATGTCACTGTACTCTAAGAGCAGGTTCTCCAGCTTAGCTTTGTCAGCAGGAGAAACCTCGCAGCCGTCCAAGTCAATATCACTCAAACCAGCCCCCTTCATTGCCTGGGAAAGGTCAGTGGGCATGCTGTTGGATGGCGCTGGGCTAGGAGCTGCATCCTGGGTCTGACACAGTCCTTGTGTGATGTTCAAGTCCTCCATCACTAGGCATGATGACACATCTTAGCATTACGCCGCAGAGTGATGGGTTTCGGTGTTGGATTAAGGGTGTTTTCACACTTGGTCCCTTTCAGCCATCTAACTGAACTCAGATCGATGACTCAGCATTTTTTGCGCATATGTGAACACTCCAACCGTACCCAGACCCCTTTAAAGCGAACCGAACTGAGACCACCTCAGGAGGTGGTCTCAGTACGGTTCGCTAAAAATCAATGGCAAGGTTCGCCTAATCTGCGCATTGTGAACAAAAAGTGCACCAGGTTCACTTCGCCTTTTTCACTGTAGTTTAACCTTCTTTGTTTGCCGTAGTTGGTCACGTGACTGTAGCAGGGAAACTCAACTTCCTTTTGGAACTTACCACAGCCGCTTTACAGTTCTCTGAACTTACTGACTGATGAGTCGGCCACAATAAAAAAGTGAGCATGGCAGCAGCAGGTCTCAGTCGAGACAAACGAAGCCATGAAGATTCTTCAAGTTCTTCTTCTGCCCCACCTGGACGCAGTGTTGTTTGGGGAGAAGACGAGACGGAATGCCTTTTGGACATCTGGAATGACGATAGTATAAAATCACAACTCGCTACAACTCACCGTAATGCCAGAGTATACCAAGAATTTTCAGTCCATATGAAAGCAGCAGAATATAACAGAACCGCAATTCAGTGCAGAATCAAAGTAAAAAAATTAAGGCAGAAATACCTAGCTACCTGCGACAAAATGTGAAGAAGTGGGCTGTCTGGGGATATTAAAGACAACTGCCCCTTCTTCGATGAACTTGACGACATTCTTGGATATGGCGCCTGTGCAAATCCACCAAACATTGTAGAGGGGGGAAGCGTCGACATGGAAAAGCAAAGTGATGAAGGTATGGCAATATCTGTTTGTCTCTTGTTTTTTGTTTTGAGTTTTGATAATGTTGTAGAGGCAGCAATTGTGTTAAACTGCAGATGCAATGGAGTATGGAATGAAGACCATTATTAACCACAATTTGTTGAATTAACATGAAAAACGTGTTGAAATGGCAGTAATAGTAGGCTATACCCCCCCACACAGACTCACGTATTAATTTTCTTAATCACTGAGTCTGCTATTAAAAAGAAACAAAGATTTGATATTCTTTTTGTACTACAGATATGAACAGCAGCATTGATGCCACAGAGGAAACTGCTGCAGCAAGCAAGAGTGACCCCTCAGTACCAAATACATCAAGATCCCCTGATGCCAGTACTTCAGCCAGAGCTTCCTGTAGCTCTTCAAAGTCCAATAAGAAGACCTTAACACAAGAGGTAACAAGCCTCATCTCTTCTTTCTTGGAGCAACAGAGAAAGGACCATGAGTTCTTTATGCTTCAAGAAGAACAAAGGCTTGAAAGAGAAATGGAGATGGAGAGGGAGCGCTTTAGGCTCCAAATGGAAATGGAGGAGAGGTGAAGGCAGGCACAAATTGAAAGTGACCAGGCGACAATGCGACTAATCGCTCAAGTCCTAACCACAGTTGCTGCTCAAACTAACCATTCAACCAACCCTACCAACTTGCTTCACACACTAACACCAGTACAACATACTGACACCACAGCAGGTGGCAATGATGCAGAACCGCCATTGTCCTCAGTTCTCCACGACTTGAACAGGCTTTAATAGCCTTTTTGTATTTACAATGCACTTTATTTTTTGCCATTGATGGTTAAGTCAGCTTTTTTTGTTAACAGATGACTAGTGCCAGGAAATTTATTTTATTAAACTGTATTGTGGTTTATTTTCAAGATTAAAGATTTGTCATTGATGGGCCTATATCTTTTTGTGTACAATTTATAAGAAAAAAAAATTTGGTTTATTTTCAAAAAATGACTACAGAGATGTCATTCACTGTACTTTTTGTTAATATACTAGATTAAACAGTTAAAACAAGTAACAACAAACAAAAGGCCCATTTGTAAACAGTGTCACTTTTCAGAAGTTTAGAACAAACTACCTGTTGTGTAAACAATACGAATATTATGTGAAAAAGATTATTTAGATGTGGCATGTTTTGCCCAGTTCCTTCTGCTCCTTCTGCAGTTCTATGAAGGCAAAGTAACAATCTGCAGTGTTTGGGAATGCCCATGCACAATAAATTGTCACCAAGACAAGTCTGCTTTGTTTTTTTCCATGTTTGTCTGAGCGAAACACACTGAACCCACTAATGTTAATGGAAAGCTAAATTAGTACTCATATAATCACAACTGAGGCATAAAAACTACTAAGGTTATTATATTTGAGCAAAGTATGAGGTAAGTGCCCTCCAAATTTCATGTCCAGTTCCATGGTCAGTTCCACCCCCCTCCATTGCCTCTTCCATTTCATCAGCCACATTTTCTAGAAGATGTGGCTCCACTTCCTCCCCTCTGCTCTCACATATGTTGTGAAGAATACAACAGGCGGTCACCACCTGAGTTATTTTGTTGATATTGTGGTCATTTCTTTTCAGTAAGCATCTCCAGTGAGCTTTTAGCCTCCCAAAAGCCCCCTCAACACACATTCTTGCTCGACTCAATTTATAGTTGTACCGTCGCTGGTCAAGGGTTATGCCACGTCCTTCAGGATAGGGTTTTTGAACCCATGGCAACAATGGGTAGGCTGCATCAGCAACTATTGATATAGGGATGCCAACTCCCTGGAATTCTTCAGTCCAGGGTGGGAAGAGTCTACCAGACTGGCCTTTCTGGAAAAGAGTAGAGTTTGCAAATACTCTAGCGTCATGTACTTTTCCTGGCCAACCTACATTAATGTCCCAGAACTGCAGTTTGTGGTCAACTACAGCCTAGAGTATAACTGAGTAGTGAGCCTTACGATTGTAGTAGTCGGCTTTGTTGACATGAGGGGCTATGATGGGCACATGTGTGCCATCAATAGCCCCAGCACACTGGGGGAAACCCCATTTATCTCTGAAGCCATTAACTACATCCCTCAAAGCAGTGTCTCTTAGGACACTGATGAAGCGTGACTTGAGTACATGGACAATGGCAGATACAGTTTCATGTGTGATCATGCAGGCAGTGGAGACACCTATACCAAAGAGGTGTGAGATTGAACGGTATTCTACATTAGTAGAGAGCCTCCATAATGCAACAGCAAGGCGGTGCTCCACTGTCAGAGGTTTCCTGTACTGAGTTCTCTGCCGCTCAAGGTAAGGCCTCAACTGCTGGCAGAGGTAGTGGAAGGCATCCTTGCCCATCCTGAAATTACGCCTCCAGTCAGTGTCAGTCCAAGCAGCTGTGCTCTCCCACCAAATGTGAGATCTTGGTTTTGTCCAGCATGCTCTGTTAAAAAAAAAAAAAAACATTTCAAATATCTGTCTGTCTCTCTCTATCTAGCTATCTATCTGTCTGACGGCTATCCATATAATATTATGTACACTAGCTGTTTGTCGCCTTTCTCTGCCATCCTCTGAACCCCATCACTTTCTGCCCACCTATTCATTGATTCATACCTTTCAAATGAAAGCTGAATTGTCACAAGTGTTGCCAACATCAGACAGTTTATCATTTTTTGTCGCAATGAAGTTCTCTTAAGCCATGCCCTTCTTCTTTGTAGTCTCCTCAGCCATGTTTTGTGCTCATAGATAGCTGGAATAAATTTATTTTCCTTAATCCGCACTATTTTGATCAAAGAATACAGCAGGGCAAGCATGGCAGCAGACATTTTGATTCAAGAGAAAATTACCCAGAATTCCATGCACTGGGGGTCTGAGGGCTCTAGAGGACCTGGTGTGAACAGAAAGAGGACTGAGGCCCCATCAAAGCTTAACTGGATCAGAAAGAGAACCCAGTCCCTCTTTGTAATAAATTCACAGTGTGAACACAAAAAGAATGGAGTTCTTTTTCTGTTGGTCCACTTTTTGGTCCACTTAAAGAGGACTGAGTCTGGTTCCTTTAAAGGGGACCAGGTGTGAAAACACCCTAAGAATCTTCATCGGGACCCAGCGATCGCCCCACAAGGCAGTAACGAGTTTTCCAACTAAAATATTTCTCAGAGCAGAGCGAGCAGAGGTGGGCTCAACAATGATGGTGCTACCAGGTGATACAGGAACAGCACTGGGAAGTCTGCCCCACACCAGGTGTTCTTGCTGTGGAAGGAGTGTAACGCTGTGCACTGGTTTCACTGTCCCGCTTTTGTCACAATCACCTGGGCCTTCCCATCATGACACAGCTCAGCAGCTCCAGAAAACATTCACAGTCAGGATCATTGCTCCTGGAGGAAATCAGCTTCCAGTATTCTTTCCCGCTTCTCATGTTTTGAAGAACAGACTTTATCACGTTTGTGCCAATTATGAAGTCATCTCGCTGGCCTGAAACAACTAGAGTGGGTACAACAAACTTTGACTCATACACTTCAATTTCAAGGTCATAGAAACACTTTGGATATGTTGTCATGCCACCACAGCCCACAAGCACCACATTTCCAGGGATTAACTGAGCACCGGGCAAGACACCAGCAGACTGAAGTTCCTTCTTTGCCTCTTCACTAAGTGTACAAGACATGGAGCCAGAGTCCAGCATTCCTCTCAAAGTGACTACCACTTACCAGCACAGGCGTATAAAACAGCTCGCTCGACCCTTCAAGTCTCTGTGAACTGATGAGAATCGGCACCTGTCCTGCTGGCAAAAGCTGATAGTTGTTACTGTAGATTGAAAGCAGATCCAGTTCTCCAGTGAGGGCTTCTGTACCATCACCCATGCTTGCCCTCTCACAGCGTGGGGCCTCTAGTTTAATGGCATGCAGTTGGGCTGCGCGGACGCTGCAGCTGGACGCGACACACTTGGACAGTCTTTCTTGAAGTGACCAGGCTGGACGCAGTTACGGCAGAGTTTCAGCAGCTTTCAGTGGCTGAAGGTGGAGTGGTCAGTGCTGCTGCACACACGGCAAGGAGAGGACACTGGTGGCTGAGGCGGCTGCTGTTGCTGCTGAGGTTGCATCTGGCGTGACACTGACTGGGGAGCAGAGCACAGTGTGATCACTTTATTCAGCATGTTTGCCACCTCTCGCATACTTGGCTGTTTCTCCGCATGATTCACAGTGAGTGGCACAGCTGCGGGCGGTTGGTGAAGCAAAGGATGACTTGTTGCCTCTGACTGCACATATGAGTTGTTGAACTGTGTTAACTGATTGACTGCCACATGGCCAGGACTGTAAATAGGAGGAGAAAGCTGACACACTGAAGCCCCGCGTCGTAGATCTCTCTGGTGGTCATCCAACTGCTCCTGGACTTCTGAGGCTGACCATTTCCCAGCTGGTTTGCTTTTGAAAGACAGGGCAAGGTGAGGGTCTGGGCAGTGAGTAACAAACATGATTACTACTTCAGCACTCATGTCTTCAACACATTTACCCTGCCTGCAGAGGCACTCATCAGCAACATCAATAGCCTTGTTCAATCGTACCCAGTAGTCAAGTGCACACTCACCAGTTTTCGGAAGTGTGCTATAAAAGTCTGCCATAGGCATGCCAGAGTAAAGGAGCTCACCGAAATTCTGCTTCAGTATGTCAAAAACAGCTGTAGGACAGCTATAGGGGTCAATGTCTGGGCTGCTACACAGAGAAACCTTCACAATGTCCCTGGCTTTCCCCATCAGCCTGCTTGCTATCACATCATACATCTCAGCAGTGCTGCACTTATGTCTGTGCAGATAACTCTGCATCAAATCTTCCCATTCATGGATAGTGCATGTGTCAGTGTGGTCACCTCTGAAGAATGGGGGTGGTTTAACATCTGATTGGACTACCACATTCAGTCTTGAGGCATCCAAGCACCCCCCTGAGCAGGTCTGTGTAGCATGTACTGGGGCTGAATGATTGTTAGGTACATCATGCATTGTATTGTTAATGTCATGTGCTTACTCTGTATGTCTAATAGGATAATCAACTGTATTAGTGTTTGCCACTTGCCCTGGTGTGTTTCTGACTACATGGGTGATAGGGGTGGAACATGCTACTGGTCCCAGAGCTGACTGGGCTACCCTTTGATAACTGGCCTCTCCCTCTGAACTCATAGAGCAACCTCTCCCAAACCCATGAGATACATAAACACCATTCATTCTGGACAGTGACATTCTGACTGGAGTGATTATGCAAACATAGGAAAATATATCGTTCAAAAGCGAAACTTAAATATATATGAGGAGTAGCATTATTTCTTAAATGAAAATGTAATACACTAGACTATACATTCAGTTTACAGGTCTTTTCACATAGTAGCCCATGAAATATTCAACATAAAATCAGCCCATGTAAAAATAGAAAACGCTTTCAAAACAGCGATAGTCTATAGAATGTTCAAAGGGCTTAGAATGTTCAAAACTAAAACACCATGTGACGTAAATACCTTACGCACAAACCACAGTATAAATACAGCTGCGCGATCACTTTCCAGTAGAGGAGTGGAGGATGCTAGGCGGGGGAACTAGGAGATGTTAGCCGCAGCGATGGCAGCAATGGCTCCAGCAGCAATGTTCCCAGTGATCTAGCGAGTGTAGATCGGACGAACCAAGGGTCACGGGCACCATTGTCACCAGGGGTGAACTTCTGCATTGTGTTGTTGTTGTTTTAAATGATGACTCAAAACGAGTGCTGCACTGAAGCTTTATTTTCTGTACATATGCAAATCAAAAAGAAAATGTTGGTCCTTCATGCAGCTACTCCTCCAACTCCTCTATCCATAGGGATGTCAAAACAGGCAAAAAAAGTGCATGCTTTTAAAGAAATAATAAAACATGGCACACCTGTACATATGCAAATCAAAATAAAAATGTTGGTCCTCTATGCATCTACTCCTCCAACTCCTAAAACAGCCAAAAACCAGACAAGCATAGTGCCACAGCTAGTTAAGCTAGTCTTGCCTATCTAAACATAGCTGGCATCCACTGTGGGGCTAGCGCCCACATGTGGCGAGACAAAAAAACATAAACAGTACTCTTAGAAAAGTCATCTCACAAAAATAACCCCAAAATAATGTACATAAAATACATACAGATAAAATGAGTGCAGTTAAACTCATAAATGACACTTTTGAATATTAATATTTTTATCAGATTGATTATCAGCTAATATCACCCAATTTACCTCTATCCGTAGGGATATCAAAACAGGAAAGAGGAAGGGGGGGAGCTACCAGGACCCTGAAAGCAGTGTACCAAGTAAAAGAAAACTATAATACAGACTAGATCTCATCTCATTATCTCTAGCCGCTTTATCCTGTTCTACAGGGTCGCAGGCAAGCTGGAGCCTATCCCAGCTGACTACGGGCGAAAGGTGGGGTACACCCTGGACAAGTCACCAGGTCATCACAGGGCTGACACATAGACACAGACAACCATTCACACTCACACCTATGGTCAATTTAGAGTCACCAGTTAACATAACCTGCATGTCTTTGGACTGTGGGGGAAAACGGAGCACCCGGAGGAAACCCACACGGACACGGGGAGAACATGCAAACTCCACACAGAAAGGCCCTCTCTGGCCACGGGGCTCAAACCTGGACCTTCTTGCTGTGAGGTGACAGCGCTCACCACTACACCACCGTGCCACCCCCAGACTAGATCTATTGTGCAATTATACATTAAAACATAGGTGATTATTCTAACCTGTTACACTTGGTAAGAAAATAAATCAATGACAACCCCAGTTCAAAAAAAAAAGTTGGACACTGTGTAAAATGTAAATAAAAACAGAATGCTATGATTTGCAAATCATGGAAACCAATGTGGACACATTTGTTGGTACCCTTACAGCTTGTTGAAACAATGCTTTATTCCTCCTGAAAAGTAATGAAATTAAAAGCTCATGTATACTTGCAGGGGTTTCATTAAGAGCCGGCGCCCAGTGCAAAATCTGGCTATAATCAGCTTGGTGCTGGTTACTTTTCAAAGTTCCTCAACCAACAATGCTAGTAGATTTCCTATTTTCCCAGACTTTTTCTTTCCTATGGTTATTTTCACGTTCTTTTACACTTTTTACTGTTTGTGTGTGTGTGTGTGTGTGTGTGTGTGTTTGAGCTTCTTTTAGGGACGTTCCCACTCGAAGTGATTTGGTGTCCTATAAGGATTGGAACTACTAGTTCACATATTGTGACCAAGCACACACACACACACACAGGTTTTTTTTTTTTTTTCAAAATTAAATTTTTATTTCTTTTTCAATAATAAACTTATAATTGCCATCATAAAATTCTTTATGTAAAAGTAAATTTTTAATATTCATTTCTAATTGTTTATTTCTCATTTTTTGAATAATTTTATCATGAAAGTTTGGATATTTGATACAATCTAGAAGCAGGTGTTTGACATTTTCTTTTACACCAAAAGTTGTACATTGATTGGAGGTTTTTTTTAAAAGAAATTGTGTATCATTAAGTAGATATTTTCCAACTCTAAGTCTTGCAATTATCCTTTGTTTCTGTTTTTGTCAGAATATGTGGTATGTGTTGTAATATTTGGTTCAAGTTGGTAGAAGAATTTACCAGTTTGGGAATTTTCCCATCTGTCTTGCCATATTGTAAAAATAGCATCTTTGATATGTTTTATGATATCAGAAGTGGTAAAAGGGTAATGAATGTCATAATAGGTTTTATTTACAGATCTTTTGGCCAATTTATCAGCCATTTAATTTCCTTTAATACCCACATGATCTGGAATCCAACAAAAAACAACCTCACCACCCATAAGATAAACATGGTACATTATCTTCCTTTGGCGGCACGGTGGTGTAGTGGTTAGCGCTGTCGCCTCACAGCAAGAAGGTCCTGGGTTCGAGCCCCGGGGCCGGCGAGGGCCTTTCTGTGTGGAGTTTGCATGTTCTCCCCGTGTCCGTGTGGGTTTCCTCCGGGTGCTCCGGTTTCCCCCACAGTCCAAAGACATGCAGGTTATGTTAACTGGTGACTCTAAATTGACCATAGGTGTGAGTGTGAATGGTTGTCTGTGTCTATGTGTCAGCCCTGTGATGACCTGGTGACTTGTCCAGGGTGTACCCCGCCTTTCGCCCGTAGTCAGCTGGGATAGGCTCCAGCTTGCCTGCGACCCTGTAGAAGGATAAAGCGGCTAGAGATAATGAGATGAGATTATCTTCCTTTTGAATTTTTTGCAAGACAGACAAGGAATCAGAAAATATCATACATTGAAAGGGAGGCTTATCAATAAGAAGTTCCAAAGACTTTGTAATTGCTAGTAACTCAGCTCTAAAAATAGTACCATTAGAGATTTTATAATCTTTTTGAATATTTAGATTTGGAATTATAATTCCAGATGCACAATCAAAATCTTTTTTTGAACCATCAGTAAATATATCTAAGTGTTGATTGTATTTGAGTTGACTGTGTTCTAATGCTGATTGTAACACGTAGCAACTACTATCCTCTTGCTTAGAGATTTTAGGGACTATATCCAAGTCAACTTTTGGAGATTGGGATTCCCAGAATGGAAAAGGATCAACCAAAGGATTTCAAACTGGAACCAGAAGCCCATTAATCAAATGAACAACTTTAGAAAATGTAGGACAAAAATGAAGAGTCACAATTTTTTTCTTCTAAAAACATTTTTTTTTATTATCTTCAAAAGATCTCATCTCATCTCATCTCATTATCTCTAGCTGCTTTATCCTGTTCTACAGGGTCGCAGGCAAGCTGGAGCCTATCCCAGCTGACTACGGGCGAAAGGCAGGGTACACCCTGGACAAGTCGCCAGGTCATCACAGGGCTGACACATAGACACAGATAACCATTCACACTCACACCTACGGTCAATTTAGAGTCACCAGTTAACCTAATCTGCATGTCTTTGGACTGTGGGGGAAACCGGAGCACCTGGAGGAAACCCACACAGACATGGGGAGAACATGCAAACTCTGCACAGAAAGGCCCTCGCCGGCTACGGGGCTCGAACCCAGATCTTCTTGCTGTGAGGTGACAGCGCTAACCACTACACCACCGTGCCGCCCATTCTTCAAAAGATCTATATTTAATTGCACTTTGAGTTTGTCTGAATTTTCTTCCACGGTCCAAAGGCATAATAGAACAGTCTATCTCCAAAACAGAGATAGGAGTACATTTAATTAAGAGCACCAGTGCAGATTCTCAGGCATTGATTTTGAATGTGTTTGTGTGTGTGTGTACTCGCAGCTGTTTTATGGCCTTGACCTTCAGTCACGTCGGCTACCCTGTAGCTTGACGCTGATTGGCTGCTTGTCACGGCAACGTCGAGGTGCCAGAAAGCTCGCTTCTGATTCGCTACAGTTCAAAACGAAGTTTTGCTGGTGAGGACTGCGCATGCTCACACGCACACAAGCAGGAAGCAGCGCCGATTTTTAGCAGACAGAGGGCAGAAAAGACAGAAAATAAAGTGTCTTACTTGGCTGGGGTTTAAACATATTCTCCAGAGCACAGAGAATTGGTTTATTAGTGATTACCGGAATGAACTGGTGTGTTATGAGAAACCCATTGCGATGTAGCTGTGTGCTGTACTGAACTAACTATGCTAACGCTACACAGAGCAGTGAGGACAAGCACCCACTTTATGCCAGATAAACAGATTATAGTATTATCACACAGCGTGGTTTTCACTCAACAGTGCATTTTAATACTTTAAAATGCACTTATGAATATTGTTTACGACAAGCAGGAGCCTGTGGCAATCAGTGTTGGGCAAGTTACGGTACTTCAAAACTGTTTTGCATTATTTATTAATTGTTACTGTCATTTTAAAGTAATTAGTTACATTACAATATTGCTGTATTTAAAATGTAAGGCATTACACTACTATTGCATTACTTTTAAGTTACTCTCACCAAAATAACTGGAAGTATGGATTTGGCAATCTAAATGTAGCTCAAGACACTCAATTAGCTCATCACACATCCAGTGGAAGGTGATGTGGTATCTGACTGAGCTAGGCTTATGGTTAAAAACAGTAGAATATAATAGCCACAGTGATGGCTCATGGCACAATACAAGGAACAATCATCGCAAGAACAGACAAAGGTGAAAGTCTGGCAAATTGTGATAGAAATACTGTAACTTTAGGCCTATTCATATTAACATTAATTGAACTGTATTGGGGCGGCACGGTGGTGTAGTGGTTAGCGCTGTCGCCTCACAGCAAGAAGGTCCTGGGTTCGAGCCCCGGGGCCGGCGAGGGCCTTTCTGTGCGGAGTTTGCATGTTCTCCCCGTGTCCGCGTGGGTTTCCTCCGGGTGCTCCGGTTTCCCCCACAGTCCAAAGACATGCAGGTTAGGTTAACTGGTGACTCTAAATTGACCGTAGGTGTGAATGTGAGTGTGAATGGTTGTCTGTGTCTATGTGTCAGCCCTGTGATGACCTGGCGACTTGTCCAGGGTGTACCCCGCCTTTCGCCCGTAGTCAGCTGGGATAGGCTCCAGCTTGCCTGCGACCCTGTAGAAGGATAAAGCGGCTAGAGATAATGTGTGTAATGTGTGAACTGTATTGTATTGTAATGTCTAAAGATATGACAGGATACAAAATTAGCATTTCTATGCCTTTATTGTTTTCAAGTTTACAGCATTAAGCATAGTTTATGCTTCATAAAAAAAAAAAAAAAAGATTAGCCCTAAGGGATATGACTCCATTTCAGAAATTTAACAAAAATGAACATATTATGGCAAATCGTAGCCTACAATAAAACTGGCCTGAAAAAAACCCACAAGCCTTTTAAGTCACAGCTAGACAATGACTATTAGCTATATGAGGCTACCCAGTCACATTTCGAAAAACAGAATTAGAAATAACAATATCAAAGTGCTTTTAATGATATTGAAGTGCTTAGGCATATTAGCCCTTGAAGGAAAGGCAGCTCAGTCACTTTAGTCTGACTTCCAACCAGAAAAAAAACTCAGTTATACAGGACAAAAATGTAAACAAACTGTCAGCATATCTTCAACAACATACTCCGCCACAAGTCTCCTAACCTCTTGAGGCTGAAGTAGCATCTCAGAGCGGCAGAACGTTAATTTTGGCTGCTTTGTGATTTTATCGCCACTCTCATCCTCCGCGTGCTTCCATAACTTCATGTTACTATGGCACCTCTGTAAATGTTTAGTTAAATTCTGGGCTGCCAACTCTCACGCAATGAGCGTGAGACACACGCATTTGATTGTCTTCACACGCCATACCTCCGATTTCTCACGCTAGAAAAAAATCTAGTTTATCTGTCTGATCTAGGCTACCCATTGCGTCGCGCCAACCACTTGCGATCGATCAATTACGCCTTACGCATGGCTAAACAGGCAGAGAGGTGTTCCCTTCTGTACACACTCCTCTATGGTAGGTGGCGCATCTAATGATGCCGCACTCGCTGGAAGTTGGATAATTGCCTACCGTCAATTTAGAGGAAGAGGAGAGAGAAGAAGGTATCTGAGTTGAAGACGGGTGTCAGTTTTGTACATATGCACGCCAATGTGTGGTGTTACTGGCGTAATTATGAACTTATATAAAGTTTCTTAATCGTTTTAGCCTATAAGTATTGTGAGAATATTTAATGCCATATCGAGAGCTGTGTACTAGGCATGCTAAATCATTACAGGCCTACTGCTATGCCACAGCCTCTATCTTCCCCAACAAGCAGCACGGGAGAGCACCTCCTTAGCACACGTTTATTAAGGCGCATTTTTAGTTTGTTTACTGTATGTTATCATACTTTATGACTTTATTTGAAGCCATACTGGAAATGTTGTAAAATAAAGCAAGTAAGAGATAATATTACAAATGCAAGAAGAGCCATTAGCCACCATACCTATTGTTTATTTACAGGGTATTTATTTTTAATTATTTATGATGTATGTAATTGCTCAGTTAAAGTAAATAAAGCATGGGCACCTGTAATATCAAATAACTTGAACTTGTGAATAATTAAAAAAAAGACAGAACAATATACTGAGGAGACAGGGTTTCAAAGAGGGCAAGACAGGTAGAGAATATTTGTCAGATAACAGGCCCTGACGAATGCTCTATTACTAATAAGAAACATAGATAAGAAATAAATTAATAAGAAATATATTAATATAGCTTATTTAAGTATGAGCAAAATTTTTAAGCCCAACTTTGTGTGCACATTCCCACCTATGGCCAAGGTTCAGCTTTTTGTGTTTCAATCCTGTTCAAACTTAATCATTTTAATGTTTCTTGTAGCACACGCACATTTTGCTTACTGTTTAAGCATTTTATTTGTTCTTTTGCTGTTGATATTTTTCCCCATGCCAATCTTCTGCTGAACCCAGTGGTGGGGAAAGCCCTTAAATGCATAATGAATAGTCAGTGAGGGACAATCTTATTTTTGCAACAGTTATTAAAAACTTAGCATTTAGTTTCAATTCAGAAGGTGTTTAGGCTTAGCTGATGAAATATTTTCAAACATGAACTTGCCTTTAAATCTGAAACACAGGTCTATAGGGCTACAGGAACATTGGCAGTCATCTGTAGTTTTCTAGTGTGGGGGCTTTTAAGCCAAAACTTGGTGCTTTTGTTGGCCACATGCTGAAGGCCTGGCAAGTCAGGGTGTGTAAGAATGTAGGTATGGCGCAGCAGGCCACTCCAAAAATCCACCAGAATGCAGGAACAGCTACTAAATCCAAAATCTCAACCCCCCATTGTCCATCTCCAGCTGGATGACCCACAAACAAAACACCAGAATGCAGGGGGACAAGTGAATATCAAACTGAATACAAAATTCCCACTTACTGCATGGTGTGCGGAAAAATTTTGCCGTCGACCCCCCCCCAAAAAAAAATCTCACTCCAAGGAATTTCGAAAAGTTGGCAGCCCTGGTTAAATTACTGGTGCTATTTCGGGAAGTGGACAGTTCTTTAGGTTTAGCATACAAAATGCATTTGACTACAATGTTCTTCACATCCTTATTTTTCACAAACTTAAAGTAATGGGCGTGTGCCCATCTGGAGAATGTGCTATCCGACGTTAGATCAGCTGCAGGTTCACTCATCTCTCTCTTCTGTCTGACTAGCCTAAAGGAAAAGGAAGTGAAACATTTTGCGCGGATGTTTCACTTCTGCTGATCTCGCGGTGATTTTGGCAAATTTGTATGAAGGAAAAAAAAGCCCACCACTTCATTCCAGGTTAAAAATGCATTGTAACGCGCGTTACTGACATTTGTACCGAGTAAAATATTACCAAATTTTTTTCTGTAATGCCTTACATTACCGTGTTACTGCAAAAAGCAGTGCATTACAGTAATTCGTTACTTTTGTAACGCATTACTCCTGACACTGGTGGCAATAGCAGTCATGAACTGTGGGTGGTAAAAGAGAGCAACTGGACTTGGATGACTGAGAATCTTCACAGACATAGCAGTCATGAAATGTATAGCTTCGTTTATTATCGTTTATTGGTTTGTCTTGCCACTCTAAATTACATATAGAACATAAAACTTTTAATATTTTACCTAATTATGGATTGAATGTCACTTTGGCTCCAGAAGTACCAAAGAAAATGCGACAGGACCAGCCAAACCTTGCCCAGATTCTTTCCAAGTTTGGCAAGAAAGGTGCCCAAAAGAGGAGAGATCGGTAAACGATGATGAGTTTATTTAGTAAAATAACGTATGGAATACAAGCATAGTGCACGTTAAAATACATGGATAACACAAAGCCTCATCTCATTATCTCTAGCTGCTTTATCCTTCTACAGGGTCGCAGGCAAGCTGGAGCCTATCCCAGCTGAACTACGGGCGAAAGGCGGGGTACACCCTGGACAAGTCGCCAGGTCATCACAGGGCTGACACATAGACACAGATAACCATTCGCACTCACATTCACACCTACGGTCAATTTAGAGTCACCAGTTAACCTAACCTGCATGTCTTTGGACTGTGGGGGAAACCGGAGTACCCGGAGGAAACCCACGCGGACACGGGGAGAACATGCAAACTCCGCACAGAAAGGCCCTCGCCGGCTACGGGGCATAATCAGAGGTGGACAAAGTACCCAACTTCATTACTTAAGTCAAAGTACAGATCCCATTGGTCAAATGTTACTCTGATACAAGTGAAAGTTGTACAGTCAATTTTTAACTTAAGTCAAAGTACTGAAGTACTTGCTTTTAAAAATACTTAAGTATTACAAGTACATTTTCTGTCAATGCATCTTTGTATTATTGCCACAATGCTTACAAAACCTAATGCTAGCAAACTAACACCTTCTGCGCACTTCGACAGCGCATTGATACTGAGCTCCGTATCAATGCGCTGTCGAAGTGCGCAGAAGGTGTTAGTACGCCTGTCATTATAGTGCGGACTTTCCATAGCATAGAAAATCGCCACGTTTCAATTTGTGTAACTGAACTTGTTTCATATCACTGGTCATATAAACCTGTGTAAACAGGAAAAACGCGGAAGAGTTTGGTCGCATCTAACTACAGCCCCAAAAAATACCATTGGCCATACTGAGCCTAGCTACACTGCTAACAGGAGTGACAGCGCGTCTGACTGCGTCTGACTGACTGGGAGGTCGCACAAAGCTCAGAGAGGTACGGAGCAGCTCGTCTCAATTCAGATAAGAGCATATTTCATTATGGAAGTACGGTGGACTGTTCCTTTAAGGTAAATGAAAATGAGGATATTTGTAGTTCAGAACTGGATTTCAAATCTGCTGGTGGTGGGAATGGGCATCTATTTGTTACGTGCTTTTTTTGCTAGTCAGTAGCATTAATTAATTAATTAATTAACTGACTAGTCAGTCAGTAGTCATGGTGACTAGATAATAGCTGCAGTAGCTGCAAAACATATTCTGTTCTCTGAACAGAGCCTGCCCCCTCTGAACAGCCTTCCCTGCTTTAATCATGTGACTTCTAGTTTTCAGGTTTGATCTGGAACATACATGGACTGATATGGAGTCTATGCTGTAGTGATGTGGCATTATATTTAATAATAATAAATATGAATAATTAAGCCTTTTTCTCTCTGCATATTAATTTAATACTAATAAATTATTTATTTCAACAAAACAGGTTTAGTTAAGAATTCATGTTTTATTGGCTGACATTCCAACTGCATGTGTAAGCTATTAATTACAATAGCATGTTATTATTTTGGATTATGTTATGCCATACGCTCAATTTCATGCACAAACGGATAACAAACACCCATAAAATAGCAATAAAAATGGGCATTATCTGCAGTGAAAATGGGGCCTAGAATGCACCAGAGAGCATTAAAAAATTACAAATTTTCTGGGGGAAGGCCCCCGCACTCTTCCCCACTACATCAGGCCTGGGTATCACACCAATTGCCCTACTTCCTTCTTTCCACCCCCTACTTTATTTCTTAATGAAACCCCTGTACTTTCATGCCTTTGGTGTGTCACAGAGTAAAGCAAAAAAGTGTGAAAATAAATTATTTATGGTTTATTTTACAAAGCTATTCTAAAATAGCCTGGCCATATTTGTTGGTACCCCTAGAAATATTATAAATACTTGGATTTTAATGATATTTCAAACTAATTGTTGAACCTTAATTAGTGTTACAGGTGTCTTCAATCTTGTAATTAGTCATTCAGTCTATTTAAATGGAGAAAGGTCATCACTCTGCCGTTTGGTATTGTCGTATGCACCACATGGAACATGGACCAAAGAAAGCAAAAGAGAGAGTTGTTTTCAGAAGCTCAGAAAGAAAATTATAGATAAGCATGTTAAAGGCAAAGACTATAAGACCATCTCCAACACCAAGCAACAAATCTTGATGTTCCTGTGGCTACAGTTACAAATACTTTTAAGAAGTTTAAGTTCCATGGGACTGTGGCCACAAGAGGAAAATCGACCACAGATTGAACAGAAGGATTGTACCAATGGTGGACAAAGAGCCAAGATAACTTCCAAACAGATAAAAGTTTAACTCCAAGGTCAAGGTGCATCAATATCTGATTGCACTATCTGTCACTTTTTGAACGATAGTGGACTCAATAGAAGGACTCCATTGTTGAAAGAAAAACTTTCAAAAAAGTCAGGCTGGAATTTACTAAAATGCATATTGACAAGCCACAATGCTTCTGGGAGCATGTCCTTTGGACAGAAGAGACAAAACTCAAGCTTATTAGATTAGATTAGATTCACTTTATTCATCCCACATCAGGGAAATTCACGTGTTACAGTAGCAAGAAAAATGTCAAACAGATAACAAATAAAACTGAAATACAAATTAGACAAACGAAGGATTAAATACAGAGGGCTATTTGCATTATCTACCGTGAAAAAGTATAGAAAAATTGCCTTATTGAGAGGCTCGGAAAAATTGCACATTACAGGTAGACTCTGTGTATATATACACACACACATATATACATAAATAATATATAAGTATGCATAAAAATAGTTTAGGGCCTATATTATTGCACATAATTGCATCGATGAGAGATGGCAGAGGTAGTAGTGGTGAAGTAGTGTAAATTAAACGACAAACAGGTTATTGGTGCTACGTTACAAGTTGTGCGTGTTATACAATCTGACAGCAGTAGGTATGAATGACCTGCGGTATCTCTCCTTCCTACACCGTGGGTGTAGCAGTCTACTACTAAAAGAGCTGCTTAAAGCCCCCACAGCCTCATGTAGGGGGTGAGAGGGATTATCCACGATTGAGGTCAGCTTGACTAACATCCTCCTCTCACCCACCACCTCAATGGAGTCCAGAGGACAGTCCAAGACTGAGCCAGCCCTTCTGACCAGTTTATTAAGTTTCTTCCTGTCCCTCTCTGAACTTCCACAGCCCCAGCAGACCACAGCGTAGAAAATCGCTGATGCTACCACAGAGTCATAAAAAGTCCTAAGCAGTGTCCTGCACACACCAAAAGACCTCAGTCTTCTCAAGAGGTGGAGACGACTTTGGCCCATCTTGTACAGGGCATCTGTGTTGTTAGTCCAGTCCAGTTTGTTGTTGAGGTGAACACCCAGGTATTTGTACTCCTCCACGAGCTCAATGTCCAAACTCTGGATGTTCACTGGTGCAATTTGAGGAACCGTCCTTCTGAAATCGATCACCACCTCCTTTGTCTTGCTGGCATTGATGCACAGGTGGTTCAGTTCGCACCAGGCGACAAAGTTCGTGATGACCTCTCTGTACTCCAGATCGTCCCCCTCTGACACATGTCCAATGATGGCTGTATCATCTGAGAACTTCTGGAGGTGGCAGCTGTCCGTGTTGTAGCTGAAGTCAGATGTGTAAAGTGTAAAGAGGAAAGGAGAGAGCACTGTACCCTGTGGAGCCCCTGTGCTGCAGACTACCACATCAGACACACAGTCGTGGAGCCTCACATACTGCAGTCTGTTGATGATCCATGCAGCCAGGTGGCAGTCGACACCAGCTCCCTCCAGCTTCCCCCTAAGCAGTGATGGCTGGATTGTGTTGAAAGCACTGGAGAAGTCAAAGAACATGATTCTCACAGTGCTCACAGTGCCCTCCAGGTGCAAAAGTGACCGGTGTAGCAGGTAAATGACAGCGTCATCCACACCAATCCCCGGTTGATATGCAAACTGCAGGGGGTCCAATATTGGCAAGTCACATCAGCTCTATGTTCATAGAAGAAAAAATGAAGCATTCAAAGAAAAGAATATCATACCTACTGTGAAACACGGATGAGGCTTGGTTGTGATTTGGGGCTGCTTTGCGCTGTCTGGCGGGGTGCCTTGAATCTGTGCAAGGCACAATGAAATCTCAAGACTATCAAGGTATTCTGGAGCAAAATGTACTACCCAGTGTCAGAAAGCTCTGTCTCAGTCACCAGTCATGGGTCTTCCAACAGGATAAAGACCTAAAAACACAGCTAAAAGCACCCAAGAATGGTGAAGAACAAAACATTGGACTACTCTGAAGTGGCCTTTGATCAGCCTTGATCTGAATCCTACTGAACATCTCTGAAAAGAGCTGAAACATGCAGTGTGGAGAAAGCACCCTTCAAACCTGAGACAGCTAGAGCAGTTTACTTAAGAAGAGTGGGCCAAACAACTTGTTGGCAGGTGCAAAAGTCTCATTGAGAGCTACATAGATCACTTGTTAGCAGTGATTTGCTGCTAAAGGTTGTGCAACAAAATATTAAATTAAGCATGCCATCATTTTTGTCCATGCCATTTTCATTTGTTTTGTGATGTAAAATATTCAGTTGAATCAAAAATAAAAAGCAAAGTCTGATTTGTGTTCAACATGGAATGAACAGTGATGGATGGAACTTTTGTCAGTTTCAAGTTATTTCAGAGATAGTTGTGGGTTTGTTTGTTTGTTTGTTTGTTTGTTTCTTTCTTTCTTTTGTGGAAGGATACCAACAAATTTGTCCATATCTGTATTTCATTGAAAATATTACAAAGACAACATATCAAATGTTGAAACTGAAAAATCTTATTTATTTTTGAAAAATGTATGCTCTTTTTTTGAATTTAGTGCAAGCAACGTGTATCAAAAATAGTTGGGGCATGGGCAACAAAAGACTGGAAAAGTTGTAATGTTAAAAAAAGCTAATTAGGTTAATTGGCAACAGGTCGGTAACATAACTGGGTATAAAAAGAGCATACCAGAGAAGCTGAGCCTCTCAGGAGTAAAAATGGGGAGATATTCACCACTCTGTTAAAGACTGCACAGGCAAACAATGCAACAATTTAAAAACCGCATTCCTTAATGTAAAATTGCAAAGAATTTGGGGATCACATCAGCTACAGTACATAATATCATTAAAAGATTCAGAGAATCCAGAGAAATCTCTGTACACAAGGGACAAGGCCAAAAACCAATATTGGATTCCCATGATCTTCAGGGCCTCAGGCAACACAGCATTAAAACACATGATTCTATAGTGGAAATCGCTGCATGGGCTCAGGAACACTTCCAAAAACCATTGTCTATGAACACAGTTTGTCACTCCATCCACAAATGCAAGTTAAAACCATATATAAACAAAATCCAGAAACAGAAGCCTTTTCTGGGCTCAGTGAGGTGAAGTGCAAAATTGTCCTGTGGTCTGACAGATCAAAATTTGACACTCTTTTTGGAAATCATGGACACCACATCTTCTGGAGTTGTTACCATCCGGCTTGTTCTCACAGTTAAAAAGCCAGCATTTGTGATGTTATGGGGGTGCATTAGTGTACATGGCATGGGTAGCTTGCACATCTGGGAAAGCACCATTAATGCTGAATGACATATACAGTTTTTAGAGAAACATCTTTCCATCCAGATGACATCTTTTCCAGGGAAGTCCTTGCTTATTGCAGCAAGTCAATACTAAACCACTTTCTGCATGTATTACAACTGCATGGCTCTGTAGTAAGTGTCTGGGTGCTAAATCAGCCTGGCTGCTGTCCAGAACTGTGTTCATTGAAACATTTGGTGCATTATGAAGAGCAAAATATGACAAAGGAGAGCCTGAACTGTTGGGCAAATTAAATTGTATATCAAGGAAGAATGGGACATTTCATTTTAAAAAGTACAGCAATTTGTCATGCTCCGCCCTGGACTTCCACTCCAGAGAATCATTATCTCCTAGCTCAGTGCAATCTGGATTCGGGACGGGACTTCCATCTTGCTGGCATCCACTTCCTGGTTTGCTCTGCTGTGCATAAATAGTCCGTTCTCAGAAAGGGACTTTGCCAGAATGTCTTGTTGGTTTCTCACCTCGTCTCTGTGCCATTATTGGTTCCTGGATTTTTGGTCTCTGTTTTTGCCTATTCTTTGCCACAGTTTTTGCACTCTCGTCTTGCCATTTTTTCATGTTTTTTGTGCTACATTTTTTGTCAGGACTATTTTTCATGTTTTTTCATACTAGCATTTTGTCTTTGCCTACCTTGTTTTTGTCTGGACTATTTTTGCTATTTTTGTTCATTTACTCTCTTGGACTTCAGTTAAATCTTTTTTTATTCATTGGATTTTCTGGTTTGTGTTTCTGCTTTTGGATCCTAACTCACCACATCTCATCACCCATAACAGTACGTTCTGGCCAACATGGATCCAGCAGAACTTAACCATCTGAGAACGGTTATGCAGCAGCAAGGAGCCCTCCTCGGGACCCACCAACAGGAACTCAGGCAGATCACCCAGAACCTGGCCACCCTGTCCGACTCACTCAACCTCCTAGCCACACAACTCCAGCACTCCCAAGCCGTGCCTACCCCTGCCCAGCTGTCTCTTTCTTCACCTCCCACCACTGCCGCTCTCCACGAACCAAGACTCCTTTTGCCTCAGCCCTACAGTGGAGAACCAAGTACCTGCAGATCTTTTTTGCCACAGTGTTCACTAATCTTGGAGCTTCAACCTCTGGCTTTCCCCACAGAATGCTCCCGGGTAGCCTATACCATCACGCTCCTCACCGGCAAGGCCAGGGAATGGGGGATGGTGCTTTGGGACGCCAACACGCCCTGTTGTTCCAGCTTCAAGGAATTCTCTGAGGAAATGAGGCGAACATTCGAGCGGTCTCTGTCTGGCCAGGAGGCGGCAAGAGAGCTCATGGAGCTGCGGCAGGGGTCCCGATCTACCTCGGATTATACCATCGAGTTCCGGACGTTGGCAGCGTCATGCGGTTGGAACGAGAGTGCCCTGGTCGATGCGTTCCTACATGGCTTATCCGACGCCATCAAGGATGAACTCGTCTCGTGGGAACTGCCGTCGGGCTTCTTCAGCCTGATGGACCTTGCCAATCATATTGACGCGAGGGTTCAACAACGGAGGAGAGAGAGGAGCCGCCTCAACTTCAACCCCTCTCCATCACCCGCCTCATCCATCGAACCCATGCAGGTAGATTGGGTATGGGTGTCGGCGGAGGAACGACTGTGCCGATGGAGCATGGAGGCCTGCTTCTACTGCGGTCAGCAGGAACACATCTGCTGAGGCTGCCCACTAAAAGGACGAGCCCACCAGTGAATCGAGGGGCCCTGGTGGACAATACCTCAGCACCAGTCCCCTGCCGACCGACTGTTGCTCCCTGTTATCATCACACTCAACAACCAGCATCATCATCTTCAGGCACTTGTTGACTCAGGGGCAGACAGGAACCTGATCTGCTCTGCCACCGCCAAGGATCTCGGAATCCCGTTACTCACCCTCGAGGTCCCTCTCACTGTCCTGACACTCAATGGCACTGGCTTGACCACCATCACTCACCTCACCACCCCGCTCACCCTAAGGATTTTAGGTAATCACTCCGAAACTATACAACTTCATGTCATGAACAACCCTCACGTTCCCGTTATTCTTGGATTACCCTGGTTGATGCAGCATAACCCCCACCTAAACTGGACTGACCACACCATCTTAGGCTGGAGTCCTTCCTGCCTGGCCTCCTGCCTGAACTCCGCTCTGTCTCCTGCCAAACCATCTATGCCCTCAGCCAGCGAGTTTCCCAACCTTTCTCATGTGCCTCCAGAGTATCTGGACCTCAAGCCTGTCTTCAGTAAGACCCGAGCAGTGTTCCTTCCCCCTCATAGGCCCTATGACTGCGATATCAACCTCCTGCCAGGGACAGCACCACCCAAGGGACGTCTCTACTCTTTTTTCCCCCTCCGAGAGACAGGCCATGGAGAAATACATCACTGAGTCTCTGACAGTTGGGATTATCCACCCTTCCTCCTCCCCGGCAGGGGCAGGATTCTTCTTCATGGAGAAGAAAGACAAGTTGCTCCACCCCTGCATTGATTATTGAGGTCTCAACGCCATCACAGTCAAGAACCGCTACCCACTACCGCTCATGACCACAGCCTTCGAACTACTCCAGGGAGCCAAGGTGTTCACTAAACTGGACTTGCGCAATGCCTATCACCTAGTTAGGATCAGGGAAGGGGATGAGTGGAAGACGGCCTTTAACACCACCACAGGCCATTGTGAGTACCTCGTAGTCCCTTTCAGCCTGACTAACGCATCCGCAGTATTCCAGGCATTGGTTAATGATGTCTTGAGGGACTTTCTTAACACCTTTGTCTTTGTTTATCTGGATGATATCTTGATTTTCTCTTGCTCCCTGGAGGAACATTGGGGTCACGTCTGGCAGGTTCTTCAATGCCTACTGGAGAATAAGCTGTTCATTAAGGCAGAGAAGAGTGAGTTCCACCAAGGCTCTGTCTTGTTCCTGGGGTTCATCATCTCACCAGCCAAGATCCAGATGGACCCCCTCAAGCTGGAGGCAGTCACTGACTGGCCCACCCTATCTTCAAGACGAGAGCTCCAGCACTTCCTGGGGTTCGCCAACTTCTACAGGTGCTTCATCTCCCGTTCCTAGTCTGGACCAACCATAAAAACTTGGAGTATCTCAAGTCTGCCAAACGTCTCAACTCCCGTCAAGCCTGTAGGTCTCTCTTCTTCTCCCAATTCAACTTCACGCTCTCCTACCGCCCAGGCTCCAAGAACGGCAAACCTGATGCCCTGTCCAGGATGTTCTCTTCCCACCAAGAGGAGTCCAAGCCACCCAAGACTATCCTTCCTCCACGCTGCCTGGTGGGAGCCGCTATTTTAGAGGTTGAGACACTCGTGCAGAAGGCCCTGGAGCAGGATCCCGGTGAAGGTAACTCCAACAATATTCCTCATAACCATCTGTTTGTCCCCTGTCATGTGCGAACTCAGGTGCTGCAGTGGGGTCATGGTTCCAAGTTGGCCTGTCATCCGGGAGCTGCCAGAACCCTGGCTCTCAGCCAGCAGCGCTTTTGGTGGCCATCCATCAAGGAGGACATCCAGGAGTTCGTGGCAGCCTGCGACACATGCTCCCGGAACAAGACAGCTAATCGACCCCCTGCCGGCCTACTAAGACCCCTTCCTACTCTGCATCGACCTTGGTCTCACATCGCCCCTGCCGGCCTACTAAGACCCCTTCCTACTCCGCATCGACCTTGGTCTCACATCACCATGGACTCCATAACAGGACTCCCCAACTCAGGTGGCAATACATGCATCCTCACTGTTATTGACCGTTTTTCCAAGACCGTCTATTTCATTCCTCTGCCCAAGCTCCCCTCAGCCAAAGAGACCGCAGAACTACTCATCCACCATGTTTTCCGCCTACATGGTCTGCCTACCGACATAGTTTCTGACCGGGGTCCTCAATTCACTGCACAGTTCTGGAGAGCCTTCTGCAAACTTATCGGGGCCACCTGTAGTCTCTCCTCAGGCTTCCACCCACAGACCAATGGCCAGGCAGAACGGGCGAACCAGGCTTTGGAGGTTGCACTCAGGTGCATGGCATCCAGGGATGCCAGTTCTTGGAGCAAGTACCTACCTTGGATCAAGTACCTACCTTGGATCGAATACGCACATAACACTCTCCCTTCCTCTGCCACAGGTCTCTCTCCATTCCAGTGCTCACTAGGCTACCAACCACCACTGTTCCCAGCCATACCCTCAGCCCAGGCCTTTATACACCACTGCAGGAGGACGTGGGCATTGGCCCAGAGAAGACTCATTTGCTCCGCACTCACATCCAAGAAGCAGGCTGACAAACATTGCTCCAAGGCACCCACCTACCGAGTGGGCCAACGAGTTATGCTCTCCACATGCCACCTGCCACTTAGGGCCGTCTCTCACAAGCTGGCACCCAGGTTCTTTGGACCCTTCCTCATCAAGAAGGTAATCAACCCATGTTCCGTTAGACTGGCATTACCACTTACCATGCGACGTATTCACCCTACCTTTCATGTATCACAGCTTAAACCTCTGGTTTCCAGTCCTTTGCAAAGAAGAGGTGATGCAACACAGTGGTAAGCATGTCCCTCTCCCAGCTGCTTTGAAATGTGTTGCTGACATCAATTTCAAAATGAGCATGTATTTTTCAAAAAACATTAGCATTTCCCAGTTTCAACATTTGATGTTTTCTTTGTTCTACTTTCAATTAAATATAGGGTTTCCATGATTTGCAAATTATCACATAGTTTTTATTTATATTTTACACAGTTTTCCACCTTTTTTGGAATTGTGGTTGTAATTAAAAGCCATTTGTGGGGTGTGACTAACTCTAGGTGAAAGCCTACAATTTCAGACACCATGGTCCATGCTTCGGAGTTTTGTTTTGTTTTTTTCCCTTCATGCAAACAGGGACACATCATGTATAGTCAGAAAACACACCACCACAATTAATAATTTCTCCTCCATTGTACTTGCACAAGGTGTGAACAGAACCAAAATTTACATGGTTGTGTTCTCTAGAGCCAAGCGCTTCTAAATTCCAACTGGCTACAGCCAAACCATGTCATAGGTCATTACCATAAAGTTGCCTGGACTTCAACTTTATTCTGATGCCCTCATTACACAAGACATGCTACCAACAGTCATGGTGCTGCTCACCACTGAGAGATGCTGACTCATGAAAAAAATGAAAGACTTCCGGTCACTTTGACACTCTCGCTGCTTTTTGTCTGAACTCACTATCCGTCTTAGATTATGTGGAGTGTCCCCCATATAAACCCCTGTGTATGAACTGTTACTATAGAAACAACAATGTATGTGAATGAACACATTAATCCAGTAATTTATGTTATGGTGGGAACTACTGTCCCTGCCATGCAGTTATACAAAAATAATGGCCATCTTCTGACTAATCAGATTTGAGAATTAAACTGCATGTTTTTATTCTAAATCTTTAGTTCAGAAAGTTTGCATACCATCTGGCAGTAGAGTATAACTTCAAACAACCCCAGTTGTGGGATGACAAATCCATGGCAGGTCCTGACAGGTTCTCAGCTTTCATGATATGGCATGCCTGAGAGGTTGAGAGGATTCTGAGACTTCTGAAGATGATTATTTTTGCATTGGGTGCACAGAATCCTTTTATAAATTTAAGGCTCAACGAATTTTAGGCCAAATAAGTGTACTGCAAGTTCTGGGACCACAAAGCATACATCCCTGCTACACCCATATACTGTATATCTGTCAACTCCGTGACTCTAAGCAGTCATAGGATACAATGGTGTACACTAGTAAATGAATTTTACCTGAATTAAGATTTAAATTTGATTGAGATTTAATTTGGCAGCATGGTGGTTCAGTGGTTAGAACTGGTGCCTCAGGCCAAGAAGGTTCTGAGTTTGAACCTGTCAGTCAACCAGGACCTTTATGTTTGGAGTTTGCATTTTCTCCTTGTGCCTGTGTGGGTTTCTTCTGGGTGCTCTGGTTTCCTCACACAGTCCAAAAACGTGGATTAGCTTAACTGGCTTCTCTAAATTGCCCATAGGTATGCATGTGAGTGGGAATGGCTAGCTGTTTCTCTATTTTAGCTGTACAATAGATTGGTCCAGGGTGTACCCCGTCTGTCGCGCAATGTCAGCTGGGATTGGCTCCAGTTCACCCATGACCCACAATGAAGAATCAGCATAGGAAATGAATGAATGAATGTATGAATGAGATTTAATTTGAAAAGACAAGCCATATATCTTTGCCATTATAATAAAATAGCCCAGTTGAAAAGGATTTGCATAGCCAAATCCACACATTAACTGTCATGTCCTTTCATTTCTTATATTCCTCATTAAAGCTCTTCAAATGAAAATGTAACTTTTGAGGGGTAAATTTTATCTTCTTCCCTCTTATTGTCGCAATTTACCCTTGGTGTTGGGGTAAGTTGTAATAATGCCATGCCTTATATTTAACATCAGTTCATGAAGTCAATGATATAATACAACCTGATCCAAAAATGTTGGGATGCTGTCTAAAATGTAAATAAAAATAGAGTGCAATGATTTGCAAACCTGTTTTGACCTATATTCAATTGAATACAATACAAAGACAAGATGTTTAATGTTTAATTGTTGAAATTTTGAATGTGAAATTCTTTCCCATTCTTGCTTAATATATGACTTCAGTTGCTCAAAAGTCCAGGGTCTCTGTTTTTTTTTTTTTTTTTGTGCATCATAATGTGCCCCACATTTTCAGTGGGAGACAGGCAGGCCAGTTTAGCACCCACACTTTTTTACTATGAAAAGACTTCTGTTTTCTCGTTGAGAGTACACTGTGCGCATTTTGTCTGTTGCTTTTCACCAAAGCTTTTTCTTTTTCTTCTTTTGCTTTCTGTGTTTGTCTGTTTTGATGTTCATTTTCTGTTTGAATGTTTTGCTGATTTTGTCTCTTTGTTCGCCGGTTGTGGTGTGACTCAAGCCCAGTCTTGAGCCTTTGTTTCCTCAGGCCTTGGTCCGCCATGAGTGATGCATGTTCTGCTCACAATGGACTGCACTGTGCTTGTTGCTCTCATCAACATCGGAGTTGCCCAGCGTCCTGTGCAGCGATGTTTGTTTGTTTCTGTGCTCAATTTGTGGATCTGTGACATGATGTTCTGAGCACTGATGCCTGGTGGCATTGTGGCAGCTGTGTGGCAGTATGGGACATACCTGTGTGCACCTTTCAGTGAGACCGAGAATAGCTATTTCACTGTGGTAACATGCTGACTGCTTTTGGTGGACATTTTTTTTTATTGTAAAGCGACCTCGAGTGTGAGAAAGTCACTATAGAAGTGAAACTTTATTATTATTATTATTATTATTAATCCATGCTGTTCTAACATGTGCAGAATGTGTTTTGACATTGCCTTGCTGGAATAAGCAAGGATGTCCCTGAAAAACACACAATCTGGATGGCAGCCTATGTCACTTCAAAACCAGTATCTACCTTTCAGCATTAATGGTGCATTCACAGATGTGCAAGTTATCCATGCCATGGGCACTAACACACCCCATACCATCACAGATGCTGACTTTTAAAATTTGTTCTGGTAACAATCTGTAGTGGGTTTCCCAAAAGCCTCTTTACACTAAGAGTATCTTAACTAGGAGAGAGTGTGTTCATTGTGCTGCTCGCTCTAACATTTAACTATGATCTTTGTACTACGATGCTTTTGGGAAATTTGGCACTGAATAGTCCTGTGGCAGCGAGGGTGTGGTCAAGCATCGGTCTGTGACCGGAGGGCGGAGTCAGGGAAGGTAAGTGGCAGAATCACTGCACCTGATGTCAATTAACGTGTGTTTGTGTGTCTTCCCCAGTGACCGCGCCCTATAAAAAGGAGAGAGAGAGCAGAGGAAGAAAGCTCTCTCCCCAGCCAGACGACTTGTGTGCATGTGTGGCTGGGAGAGTGTACATTTGCTCCTGAAAAGTGCAAAAATAAAAGAGTTTTTGGAACTCAGTTCTGGCCTGTCATCCTTCTGTGCTCCACCCACCCATCCGAACAGTTACAGTGGTGCCGAAACCCGGGACCGGAGCACAGACAAGAACAGCCCTGTGGAGTCCTCCCCCTTTGCGGACCTGGTCCACGCCCTCGCCACGGCCCAGCAGAGTCAGCACCAGGTGCTAGTCGCCCTCCAGGGTCCACCACCTCCACCGCCGCGGGCCCTCCCCACCTCACCCTAATGAAGATGGGCCCGCAGGATAACCCCAAGGCCTTCCTCACACTCTTTGAGCAGGCAGCAGAGGCCTCGGGCTGGCCGGTGGAACAGCACGCAGCGCGCCTCCTCCCCCTGCTAATGGGCGAGGCGCAGCTGGCCGTGCTACAGCTCCCGCTGACTGGTCTACGCGGACCTCCGTCGGGCCATCCTCCAGCATGTGGGGCGCACCCCCGAACAACACCGACAGTGCTTCCGCACTCTGCACCTGGAGGAAGTTGGCCGTCTGTTTGCGTTTGGCCAGCAACTCCGGGACGCCTGCTGGCAGTGGCTGAGGGCTGACAACCGCGACGCCGCGGGAATCATCGATCTGGTGGTACTGGAGCAGTTCATCGCCCGACTACCCGAGGGGACTGCGGAGTGGGTCCAGTGCCACTGCCCGGCGTCGCTGGATCAGGCCATCGAGCTGGCGGAGGACCATTTGGCGGCTGTTCCGATGGCAGGACAGCAGATCTCCTCTTCTCCCCTCTTCTCTCTCTCTCCCTCCCCTTCTGTGTCTCGTCCTCACCCTGTTCCCCCACCGCGGAGGCGGGGGCCGGCTCCATCCCAGCCGGCCCGCCGCACCCATGGTGCCCTCCCGTTTCCCGCTTCTGTGTCTGTCTCTTCCCCCCCTCAGGTGAGTGAGCCCCAGAGCGCCAGTGCAGAGAGAAAGCCCGGGCCGGTTTGCTGGCGCTGCGGGGAGCCGGGGCACCTCCAGCAGCAGTGCTCAGTAATGGAGATGGGCACGGTGGTCCGGATCCTTGACATGCCAGGAGCCGCCCTCAATCGGGCCGGAGTGTATCGCATACCGGTGAGTGTCCAAGGGGATACATATCAGGCTTTGGTGGACTCTGGCTGTCATCAGACCTCAATCCACCAAAGCCTGGTGCAAGACGAGGCATTGGGGGGAGCACAATTGGTGAAGGTGTTGTGTGTGCATGGGGATGTTCACAACTACCCTTTAGTGTCGGTCCACATTCTTTTTCGAGGGGAAAAATTTAGTGTAAAGGCGGCGGTTAATCCTCGCCTTACCCACTTGATAATTTTGGGGACTGATTGGCCGGGATTTCGGGAGTTAATGAGGCATTTAGTGAAGAGTGGGTCCTGCCGTAGTTCAGCAGGGGGAGGTCCCGGAGTGGCTTTGGTGGAAGCAGCTGTCACAGAGCCATCTACGTCATCACCGCGTCAGAGCAAGGAGCTGCAGGCTCCTCCTCCTTCTCTCAGGGAATCCCTCACAGATTTCCCGTTAGAACAGTCGTGAGACGAGACTCTGCGGCATGCGTTTGACCAAGTGAGAGTAATCGATGGTCAAATGCTCCATCCAAATGCCACCCCGTCCTTCCCCTATTTCTCCATTATGAGAGATAGATTATACCGAGTGACGCAAGACACTCAGACTAAGGAGCCGATTACACAGCTTTTGATTCCTAAGAGCTGCCGGGAATTGGTATTTCAGGTGGCTCACTTTAATCCCATGGCTGGACACTTGGGGCAGGATAAGACACTAGCCCGAATAATGGCCCGGTTCTATTGGCCAGGGATTCGCGGCAATGTCGGTAGGTGGTGTATGGCGTGCCACGAATGCCAGTTAGTAAATCCAGCGTCCATTCCAAAAGTGCCTTTGTGCCCTCTACCTAGCCTGGCTAACGCAACTTCAAAGCTCTCCGAGCTATTGGTCTGGCCAAGATATTCAGCCCAACCGTTTCCCAGAGCCCGTGGTTGATCTGCCTCCCTGAAATGCCTCAGTTTGCTACTGGTCGAAGCCAGAAAAGGCTGTGACGAAGCTTAAACCAATCACATCACTCTTTCCTCTGATGTATGCGACTCGACGGGGCTAACTGGTAGATTAAACTCTTACCGAAGCCAGTCGGGAGCAAGGCGAAAACGTCCTTCCTTTCAATAAATACCTCCAGGGCTGCTCTTTGCTCCGTTTTCAATGAGAACTTCCCCTTGAATGCTTTCAATACAGCATCTATGCGTAATAGATGTGGAAGCGTGAATGAAGCGCTTCCGGCATAGATTCTGTAAACAATCTATGGCTTCCGGTCGCAGTTCTACTACATCAGTGCCTTGAACACACCTCTACCCAGGGCCATTGGAGATGCTCAAAGTTGATTGGTTCCCGATTTTTCGGGAGCTTGGAAGAGCTGTAGATAGCTTGCCTGGCCAGACTAAGCTTGCAACAGGCCCTCATGTTGCGTCACGCTTAGGATGGGCGGGCCCAGGCTACCCTCTACCATTAATCGAGACCCCGTTCGAAAGAATTGGGATGGATCTCGTCGGGCCATTAGATTGGTCAACAAGAGGGTAATTGCTTTATTTTAGTCCTGGTGGACTATGCAACGCGATACCCGGAAGCAGTGCCTCTGTGCAATATCTCAGCATGCAGTATTGCGGAAGCGCTCTTCCACGTCATCTCCCACATTGGAATCCCCAAAGAGATTCTGACTGATCAAGGCACCTCGTTTATGTCACGAACACTGAAAGAACTGTACGGGTTATTGGGAATTAAGCTGATCTGCACCAGCGTTTATCACCCACAAATGGATGGTTTAGTCAAACGGTTCAACCGCACCCTCAAAAATATAATTAAAAAATTCGTAAGCAAGGACGGAAGCAATTGGGATAAATGGCTCAAACCCCTGTTATTCGCAGTGCGAGAGGTCCCACAAGCCTTCACGGGGTTCTCCCCGTTCGAATTATTATATGGGCGTAAGCCGCGCGGCATCCTAGATGTACTGCGGGAAAATTGGGAGGAGGGACCTTCACCGAGCAAAAACGAAATTCAATATGTGATTTACCTGCGCGCAAAACTCCACACACTCACACACCTAACCCAGGAGAATTTGCGGCAGGCACAAGAACGGCAAATCCGCCTGTACGACAGGGGTACGCGCCTTAGGGAGTTCGCACCGGGAGATAAAGTACTCGTACTGTTGCCCACGTCAAGCTCCAACTTGATCGCCAAGTGGCAAGGACCCTTTGAGGTGACACGGTGAGTCGGGGACATTGACTATGAGGTGAGGCGAACGGACGGGGGCGGGGCGCTACAGATTTACCACCTCAATCTGCTTAAACTCTGGAACGAGAAGGTCCCCGTGGCGTTGGTGTCGGTGGTTCCGGAGATGGCGGAGCTGGGGCTGGAGGTTCAAAAAAGAACATCGCTTACCTCTCCAGTCCCCTGTGGAGACCACCTCTCCCCGACCCAACTCACGGAGGTTGCCCAGTTGCAGGCCGAATTTTTGGACGTGTTCTTGCCCCTGCCCGGCCGCACCTGCCTCATAGAACACCACATCGAGACACCCCCGGGGGTGGTAGTGCGCAGCCGCCCTTACAGGCTACCTGAACACAAGAAAAAAGTGGTTCGGGAAGAACTCGAGGCCATGCTCAAAATGGGCATCGTCGAGGAGTCCCACAGTGACTGGAACAGCCCAGTGGTCTTGGTTCCCAAGGCCGATGGGTTGGTCCGGTTCTGTGTAGACTATAGAAGTCAATGCGGTGTCTAAATTCGATGCGTACCCAATGCCTCGTATTGATGAGTTGCTGAATCGACTAGGCATGGCTCGCTTTTACTCAACACTGGATTTGACAAAGGGTTATTGGCAGATCCCCTTGACTCCACAATCCCGAGAAAAAAACGGCCTTTTCCACACCGTTTGGCTTACACCAATTTGTTACACTTCCTTTTGGGCTGTTTGGGGCGCCCGCTACGTTCCAGCGGCTTATGGACAGGGTCCTCCGCCCCCACGCCACCTATGCGGCCGCGTACTTGGACGATATCATAATCTATAGTAATGACTGGCCGTGGCATTTAGAACACCTAAGGGCCGTCCTTAGGTCGCTGAGGCGAGCGGGTCTCATGGCCAACCCGAAGAAGTGTGCAACTGGGTGGGTGGAAGTACGGTATCTGGGCTTCCACTTGGGCAATGGGCAGGTGTGTCCCCAAATTAACAAGACAGCAGTGATTGCGGCCTGCCCAAGACCAAAAAGGGGGTGAGACAGTTCCTGGGGCTGTCTGGCTACTATCGTAGGTTTATACCTAATTATTCAGACATCACCAGCCCACTGACTGATCTCACTAAAAAGGGGGCACCAGATCCGGTCCAGTGGACAGAGCAATGCCAGCGGGCTTTCTCGGAGGTGAAGGCTGCACTGTGGGGGGGGGGGGCACTGTTACACTCCCCTGACTTTTCTCTACCCTTTATGTTGCAGATGGATGTGTCGGACAGAGGGCTGGGGGATGTTTTGTTCCAGGAGGTGGAGGGGGAGGACCGTCCAGTGCTGTATATCAGCAGAAAGCTGTCGGTGCGCGAGGGGCGCTACAGCACCATCGAAAAAGAGTGCCTCGCCATCAAGTGGGCTGTCCTCGCCCTTTGCTACTACCTGCTGGGACGCCTTTTCACCCTCTGTTTGGACCATGCGCCCCTCCAGTGGCTCCACCGCATGAAGGATGCCAACATGTGGATCACCCGTTGGTATCTGGCACTCCAGCCTTTTAACTTCAAGGTGAGCCACAGGCCGGGGGCGCAGATGGTCGTGGCAGACTTCCTCTTCCGTCAAGGGGGGGGGGGGGGAGGGGAGTCGGCTGCGGGCTGGACAGCCGCCCAGCCTGAGTCGGGCGGTAGGGGTATGTGGCAGCGGGGGCGTGGTCAAGCATTGGTCTGTGACCGGAGGGTGGAGTCAGGGAAGGTAAGTGGCAGAATCACTGCACCTGATGTCAATTAACGTGTGTTTGTGTGTCTTCCCCAGTGACCGCGCCCTATAAAAAGGAGAGAGAGAGCAGAGGAAGGAAGCTCTCTCCCCAACCAGACGACTTGTGTGCATGTGTGCGTGTGGCTGGGAGAGTGTACGTTTGCTACTGAAAAGTGCAAAAATTAAAGAGTTTTTGGAACTCAGTTCTGGCCTGCCGTCCTTCTGTGCTCCACCCACCCATCCAAACAGTTACAAGTCCTTTTCCTCTTCAGCCCAGAGGACATGAAGTCCATGATTTTCAAAAACAAATTGAAATGTGGACTTGTCAGAACATGGCACACTTTCTACTTTGCATCAGTCCATCTTAGATGAGCTCAGGCCCAGAGAATTAAGCAACATTTCTGGATGTTGTTGATACGGTAGTGCTTGAAAGTTTGTGAACCCTTTAGAATTTTCTATATTTCTGCATAAATATGATCTAAAACATCATCAGATTTTCACACAAGTCCTAAAGTAGATAAAGAGAACCCAGTTAAACAAATGAGACAAAAATATTGAACTTAATCATTTATTTATTGAGGAAAGTGATCCAATATTACACATCTGTGAGTGGCAAAAGTATGTGAACCTCTAGTATTAGCAGTTAATTTGAAGGTGAAATTAGAGTGAGGTGTTTTCAATCAATGGGATGACAATCAGGTGTGAGTGGGCACCCTGTTTCATTTAAAGAACAGGGATCTATCGAAGTCTGATCTTTACAACACATGTTCGTGGAAGTGTATCATGACATGAACAAAGGAGATTTCTGAGGACCTCAGAAAAAGTGTTGTTGATGCTCATCAGGCTGGAAAAGGTTACAAAACCATCTCTAAAGAGTTTGGGCTCCACCAATCCACAGTCAGACAGATTGTGTACAAATGGAGGAAATTCAAGACCATTGTTACCTTCCCCAGGAGTGTTTGACCAACAAAGATCACTCCAAGAGCAAGGCGTGTATTAGTCGTCGAGGTCACAAAGGACCCCAGGGTAACTTCTGAGCAACTGAAGGCCTCTCTCACCTTGGCTAATGTTAATGTTCATGAGTCCACCATCAGGAGAACACTGAACACCAATGGTGTGCATGGCAGGGTTGCAAGGAGAAAGCGACTGCTCTCCAAAAAGAACATTGCTGCTCATCTGCAGTTTGCTAAAGATCACGTGGACAAGCCAGAAGGCTATTGGAAAAATGTTTTGTGGACAGATGAGACCAAAATAGAAATTTTTGGTTGAAATAAGAAGTGTTATGTTTGGAGAAAGGAAAACACTGCATTCCAGCATAAGAACCTTATCCCATCTGTGAAACATGGTGGTAGTAGTAGTATCATGGTTTGGGCCTGTTTTGCTGCATCTGGGCTAGGATGGCTTGCCATCATTGATGGAACAATGAATTCTGAATTATGCCAGTGAATTCTAAAGGAAAATGTCAGGACATCTGTCCATGAACTGAATCTCAAGAGAAGGTGGGTCATGCAGCAAGACAACGACCCTAAGCACACAAGTCATTCTACCAAAGAATGGTTAAAGAAGAATAAAGTTAATGTTTTGGAATGGCCAAGTCAAAGTCCTGACCTTAATCCAATCAAAATGTTGTGGAAGGACCTGAAGCGAGCAGTTCATGTGAGGAAACCCACCAACATCCCAGAGTTGAAGCTGTTCTGTACGGAGGAATGGGCTAAAATTTCTCCAAGCCGGTGTGCAGGACTGATCAACAGTTACCGGAAACATTTAGTTGCAGTTATTGCTGCACAAGGGGGTCACACCAGATACTGAAAACAAAGGTTCACATACTTTTGCCACTCACAGATATGTAATATTGGATCATTTCCCTCAATAAATAAATTACCAAGTATAATATTTTTTGTCTCATTTGTTTAACTGGGTTCTCTTTATCTACTTTTAGGACTTGTGTGAAAATCTGATGATGTTTTAGGTCATATTTATGCAGAAATATAGAAAGTTCTAAAGGGTTCACAAACTTTCAAGCACCACTGTATATGGCTTTTACTTTGCATAGCAGATGCAGCGATATACTGTGTTTACTCGCAATGGTTTTCCAAATAGACCATATAGGTCACAGGCATTCAATCTTGGTTTTTGGCCTTGCCCCTTACGTGCAGGGATTTCTTTGGAATCTCTGAATCTTTTGATATAATGGATTGTTGGTGGTGAAATCCCTAGATTCCTTGCAATTGTACATTGAGAAACATCGCTCTTAAACTGTTGGACTATTTGCCCATGCAGTTTCTCACAAAATAGTGAATTTCACCCCATCCTTGCTTGTGAATGGCTGAGCCTTTCCAATTACTAATTAACCTGTTTACCTAAACAATGTTCCAAGCAGGTGTTTTTGAGCATTCCGTGACTTTCCCTGTCTTTTGTTACCCCGTCCCAACTTTTTTTGGAACACTTTGCATGTATCACATTCAGAATGAGAGTATATCTACAACAAAACGATGTAGTTTGAACATTAAATATCTTGTCTTTTTATTGTATTCTATTGAATATAGGTTGAAAAAAGATTTGCATATAATTGCATTCTGTTTATTGGAATTGGGGTTGTAGATGTTGAAATTACTACAGTATGTAGTGGAAAAATTTGAGAAATTTAGCACCAAGACTCTTCAGAATCCATCCATTATCTGTAGCGTTTATCCTGTACAGGGTCACAAGCAAGCTGGAGCCTATCCCAGCTGACTATGGGTGAGGGGCAGGGTACACCCTGAATAAGTCACCAGGGCTGAGCTTTTGGTTGTTTGTCTCTATGTGTCATCACAGGGCTGACACATGGAGACAAACAACCATTCACACTCACATTCACACCAGTTAACCTAACCTGCATGTCTTTGGACTGTGGGGGAAACTGGAGCACCCGGAGGAAACCCACGCAGACACAGGGAGAATATGCAAACTCCACACAGAAAGGCCCTCGTTGGCCACTGGGCTCGATCCCAGGACCTTCTTGCTGTGAGGTGACAGTGCTAACCACTACACCACCGTGCAGCCCCGACTCTTCAGAATATTATTGCTAAAACAAAATGTCTTAAAAATTGTCCCTGCCTGTCCTACTAGCTAAATTATTTAAATCACTCATTAGATTGTTTTTGCATGGCAGTGTACAAGTTCAAATGTAGCTGTGCATCAGTGGTTTTTAAAATAGGGGAAGCTTTTTTTTATTATTTTATTTATTTTTTTTTACAAATTTCGTGGTTAGGCTTAAAGCAGTCACCTATGGTGCTCAAAAATAGGTGTTCAAAAATTGTGAATTGATTTGGCTTTTCCAATCCCATCATTCAGTATGAAATCCGTTCTATGAGTAAGCTACCCCACTCATCAGGTAAGATTGAATAACGTACTGTCAAACAGGATGATGAATAGCAATTCTGTTTAAAAACAGGGAAGTAAGATTTATCACCATAACCATTAGCCTAGATAATAACCACTGTTAATAAATGTAATCAGAGATCCTGTAAATGCACAAGGCTACAAAACTTACAATCTTCTGAATAAGTCACCACCAGGGGTCACGTATTTGCTGCTGCATGCATTCAAACCTTCTGGGTTGTTATGAAGTTTGTCTTGTTAATTTTGGGGTATTCCCCACATAAACATAGTGATGTATTTGAGTATGGCCTCTCACTGTGGCATTGGAAGTATGCCCTATAATTGTTGCGGTTTGTCTCAGCTGTTGCTAGCATTTCATGTTCAGCTGGCTACTTCATCTCATCTCATCTCATTATCTCTAGCCGCTTTATCCTTCTACAGGGTCGCAGGCAAGCTGGAGCCTATCCCAGCTGACTACGGGCGAAAGGCGGGGTACACCCTGGACAAGTCGCCAGGTCATCACAGGGCTGACACATAGACACAGACAACCATTCACACTCACATTCACACCTACGGTCAATTTAGAGTCACCAGTTAACCTAACCTGCATGTCTTTGGACTGTGGGGGAAACCGTAGCACCCGGAGGAAACCCATGCGGACACGGGGAGAACATGCAAACTCCACACAGAAAGGCCCTCGCCGGCCCCGGGGCTCGAACCCAGGACCTTCTTGCTGTGAGGCGACAGCGCTAACCACTACACCACCGTGCCGCCTGGCTACTTCATATGACACTTTTTTTTTCTTGGAGTATACATCATCATCTTCATCATCATGTTCCCCTTTCTGAAGACTTGGCTCCTTGGGGTGCGCCCATGTCAATGAGGCGCATAAAGTTCTCTCTGTCCATCATTTGTCGCCTGATCTGCTGGGCATCCATGCCCAACAATCTTTCGAACCTCGTCCATTTTGAGGACCGCTCGTCAAACACTATCTGCTTTCTGATGTCTGCATTGTCCATCCTGTAGATGTGTGCCAGGTATTTCAGTTGATGAGCAATACAGACGGACTTGATTGATTTAATCCCAGTTATATGGTGCAAATCCACGTTTGAATATTTGAACCTCCACTCCTGTCTCATATCATCACCCATATTATCCACATCCTCATCACTTTGTCGCTTATATCCACCTTTCACCATATTCCTTAAGAAACCGTTGCAGACCACCTCGACCTTTGCTAATTCTTTTGCAGTCAGCTCCCATGTCTGAACACTGTATAAGAGTCAGGATCTCACGCAGGCAGTGAGGAACTTTACTCTAATGGACAGGTGTATACGATGATCTGTTAACACGTTTGAGCTCGTTCCATTTCTCAAAAGCGGATCCGATTCTAGTGCCAAGAGTCTGTGTATTGTCGCTTGAGTTTGTGATTGTGTAGCCCAGGTATTGGAAACTTCTGACATTCTTTAATTTGGTTCCCCTGACATCAACAAGACTCTCTTGGTTCTTGACGGCATCGCTGACATTGAAGGCCATCGTCTCTGTTTTTGTGTACGACGTTTTCAGTCCAAATCGCGTAGATGTGTTATCATAAATCTGGAGGATGGTTTGTAGTTCTTCTATTGATTCTGCGAAGATGGCTTGGTCATCTGCATATAGAAGCTCCGATATTCTTCTCTCCCCTCTCGTTATACCATGTTAAAGTTTTTTAAACATCTATATTTTTGTTGTTTAAAAAAAGGTGATTTGTTTTTCAATTGTTGCAAAAGCTCAATACACAATACAGGGTACATAAGTAACAATCCAGTGGACATACATATTAAACATATATGCATGACAAAGAAAGAATTAAAGAGTTACATATCTTCAAAGTTTTACAAGCTTACCTCTTCTCAGATGTAGAGAGTCAATCAAAAGGCAATGTCAGTATTGTGTACAATAAAATGGCATACTTCATGCCTAAAATGACGAAAGAAGGGGCAATTCCAAAACAAAAGAAATGACACAGCTTCTGGGACAAAGAAAACAAAAAAACTGAAGAATTGAAATCAGTATCCTTTACATGGATAGTAACAATGAATGATTTTCTATATTTCCTTGACTTCATTAAGAATCAGATATTTTGAGGGTAAACACCATATCTTTACCTCATTTAGGTCTTGCACCAATAAAGCTAATTTTGGATCTTTTTGATTTGCAGCAACCTTACCACAGGGAGGAAGCTGGAGAATGAGGAGGAAACATTGAGAGACGAGAGGAACACAAGACCATGGAATATAGAAAAATCTTACCAAAAATAGTTTTACACAGAAATTAGTACAGTTGTGTACAGTTCCATTTTGGATAGATGTGAATGTATTTAAAAATAAAATATTGATTTTTAATACAGCTGATTGGCATAGAAGCTGGGCAAGAGAAAAATGTCTCCTAAAAACTTAAATGAACTAACATTTGAAAAACTAAGAGTTGCAATACTCCCCATAGCTCAAGGCCAATAACACATTTAATTCTGTTCATGTTATGTGGTTGAAAACTCAGGAAGAGAGCATGAGCACAGTGCGCTGGAATTCTTTTAATCAGAGGAGGCTCATGTGATAATGCTCCATCATGTCACAGAGGAATGTTGGCAAACTCAAGCTAATGGATCAACCTAAATATGTACATTCACAGATCTAGTGTGGTGTTAAGATGAGCTACTGCAGATAGTTATAAGCAAACTGGTGATGTTAATTAAATTATGGTATGTGTTTTATCAGAACTTTATTTTATTAAAGCTATAAAAAAAGATGCACTCATGTCTTAGGGGTTTTTCCCTCAGTTGTCATGTACGCACACGATAACTGGAGTGATTTCCATGTATCTCATTTATACAACCGAGCAAAGGCCCAGCAGGCAACTTGGTGGTGCTGGGATTTGAACTCTCTCTCACACACCGAGAGAGAGAGAGAGAGAGAGAGAGAGAGCACACACAATGTACAGGCTTGGGGATTAATATGGCTTTAGGGGAAAGATCCAAATAGGGACATGCTTTCAACTCCTTTCATAAGGACACAGTGTTTACAGACTGTGTCTTACAAAACTTAGGGGACTCTAGAAAAAGATATATTAATAACTTCTTCAGTCCAGCCCACCACATTCTTCACATGTGAGTCACACTGTAAACCAGTCTGTGTGGAGAAATGGGTGGTTTGATTCTGTTTCTCATTTGTGTATATTTCCATGAAGGAGTGCTCGGGGGTGGGGGGGGGGGGGGGGGGGGGGGGGGGGGGGGCGGGGGGTGGTGGGGGGTGTAGGTGACTACCTTTTCCTTTAGAAACAACTGCCATGTGTGCAGAGTTAACAGAACAGAAAATAGTTTGTGTTAAAGAGGAAAAAGTGAAAAAGTGAGGGAGGGCAGCAGTGACTTGAAAATGGAAAATGGTGGTATAGCTGTTTTGGCATGGATGATTGTGACTCACTGCTTTGGTTTGTTACTATGAAAACAACTGCACAGCATACAGTGGTGCTTGAAAGTTTGTGAACCCTTTAGAATTTTCTATATTTCTGCATAAATATGACCTAAAACATCACCAGATTTTCACACAAGTCCTAAAAGTACAACCCCGATTCCAAAAAAGTTGGGACAAAGTACAAATTGTAAATAAAAACAGAATGCAATAATTTACAAATCTCAAAAACTGATATTGTATTCACAATAGAACAGGGGTGTCAAACCTGATCCATAAAGGGCCTTGTGGCTGCAGGTTTTCATTCCAGCCATGCAGCAGCACACCTGACTTGGCTCATTCAATCAACTGAACTGTCTTCACACAGTCAAATACTTGCAGCCACACCCACCCTTGATTAAAGGGTGGGTGTGTCAGTTGATTGAATAAGCCAAATCAGGGTGCTGCTGCATGGCTGGAATGAAAACCTGCAGCCACACGGCCCTTTATGGATCAGGTTTGACACCCCTGCAATAGAACATAGACAACATATCAAATGTCGAAAGTGAGACATTTTGAAATTTCATGCCAAATATTGGCTCATTTGAAATTTCATGACAGCAACACATCTCAAAAAAGTTGGGACAGGGGCAATAAGAGGCTGGAAAAGTTAAAGGTACAAAAAAGGAACCGCTGGAGGACCAAATTGCAACTCATTAGGTCAATTGGCAATAGGTCATTAACATGACTGGGTATAAAAAGAGCATCTTGGAGTGGCAGCGGTTCTCAGAAGTAAATATGGGAAGAGGATCACCAATCCCCCTAATTCTGCACCGACAAATAGTGGAGCAATATCAGAAAGGAGTTTGACAGTGTAAAATTGCAAAGAGTTTGAACATATCATCTACAGTGCATAATATCATCAAAAGATTCAGAAAAACTGGAAGAATCTCTGTGCGTAAGGGTCAAGGCTGGAAAACCATACTGGGTGCCCGTGATCTTCGGGCCCTTAGACGGCATTGCATCACATACAGGCATGCTTCTGTATTGGAAATCACAAAATGGGCTCAGGAATATTTCCAGAGAACATTATCTGTGAACACAATTCACCGTGCCATCCGCCGTTGCCAGCTAAAACTCTATAGTTCAAAGAAGAAGCCGTATCTAAACATGATCCAGAAGCACAGACGTCTTCTCTGGGCCAAGGCTCATTTAAAATGGACTGTGGCAAAGTGGAAAACTGTTCTGTGGTCAGACGAATCAAAATTTAAAGTTCTTTATAGAAATCATGGACGCCGTGTCATTCGGACTAAAGAGGAGAAGGACGACCCAAGTTGTTATCAGCGCTCAGTTCAGAAGCCTGCATCTCTGATGGTATGGGGTTGCATTAGTGCATGTGGCATGGGCAGCTTACACATCTGGAAAGACACCATCAATGCTGAAAGGTATATCCAGGTTCTAGAGCAACATATTCTCCCATCCAGACGACGTCTCTTTCAGGCAAGACCTTGCATTTTCCAACATGACAATGCCAAACCACATACTGCATCAATTACAGCATCATGGCTGCGTAGAAGAAGGGTCCGGGTACTGAACTGGCCAGCCTGCAGTCCAGATCTTTCACCCATAGAAAACATTTTGCGCATCATAAAAGGGAAGATACGACAAAAAAGACAGTTGAGCAACTAGAATCCTACATTAGACAAGAATGGGTTAACATTCCTATCCCTAAACTTGAGCAACTTGTCTCCTCAGTCCCCAGACGTTTACAGACTGTTGTAAAGAGAAAAGGGGATGTCTCACAGTGGTAAACATGGCCTTGTCCCAACTTTTTTGAGATGTGTTGTTGTCATGAAATTTAAAATCACCTAATTTTTCTCTTTAAATGATACATTTTCTCAGTTTAAACATTTGATATGTCATCTATGTTCTATTCTGAATAAAATATGGAATTTTGAAACTTCCACATCATTGCATTCTGTTTTTATTTACAATTTGTACTTTGTCCCAACATTTTTGGAATCGGGGTTGTAGATAAAGAGAACCCAGTTAAACAAATGAGACAAAAATATATACAGTACTTGGTCATTTATTTATTGAGGAAAATGATCCAATATTACATATCTGTGAGTGACAACAGTATGTGAACCTCTAGGATTAGCAGTTAATTTGAAGGTGAAATTAGAGTCAGGTGTTTTCAATCAATGGGATGACAATTGGGTGTGAGTGGGCACCCTGTTTTATTTAAAGAACAGGGATCTATCAAAGTCTGATCTTCACAACACATGTTTTTGGAAGTGTATCATGGCACAAACAAAGGAGATTTCTGAGGACCTCAGAAAAAGCGTTGTTGATGCTCATCAAGCTAGAAAAGGTTACAAAACCATCTCTAAAATGTTTGGACTCCACCAGTCCACAGTCAGACAGACTGTGTACAAATGGAGGAAATTCAAAACCATTCCTCCCCAGGAGTGGTCGACCAACAAAGATCACTCCAAGAGCAAGGCGTGTAATAGTCGGCAAGGTCACAAAGGACCCCAGGGTAACTTCTAAGCAACTGAAGGCCTCTCTCACATTGGCTAATGTTAATGTTCATGAGTCCACCATCAGGAGAGCACTGAACAACAATGGTGTGCATGGCAAGGTTGCAAGGAAAAAGCCACTGCTCTCCAAAAAGAACATTGCTGCTCATCTGCAGTTTGCTAAAGATCATGTGGACAAGCCAGAAGGCTTTTGGAAAAATGTTTTGTGGATGGATGAGACCAAAATAGATTTTGTTGGTTTAAATGAGAAGTGTTATGTTTGGAGAAAGGAAAACACTGCATTCCAGCATAAGAACCTTATCCCATCTGTGAAACATGGTGGTGGTAGTATCATGGCTTGGGCCTGTTTTGCTGCATCTGGGCAAGGACAGCTTGACATCATTGATGGAACAATGAATTCTGAATTATACCAGTGAATTCTAAAGGAAATGTCAGGACATCTGTTCATGAACTGAATCTCAAGAGAAGGTGGGTCATGCAGCAAGACAACGACTAAGCACACAAGTCATTCTACCAAAGAATGGTTAAAGAAGAATAAAGTTAATGTTTTGGAATGGCCAAGTCAAAGTCCTGACCTTAATCCAATCGAAATGTTGTGGAAGGACCTGAAGCGAGCAGTTTATGTGAGGAAACCCACCAACATCCCAGAGTTGAAGTTGTTCTGTACAGAGGAAAGGGCTAAAATTCCCCTAGGCCAGTGTGCAGGACTGATCAACAGTTACTGGAAACATTTTAGTTGCAGTTATTGCTGCACAAGGGGGTCACACCAGATACTGAAAGCAAAGGTTCACATACTTTTGCCACTCACAGATATGTAATATTGGATCATTTTCATCAATAAATAAATGACCAAGTATAATATTTTTGTCTAATTTCTTTAACTGAGATCTCTTTATCTACCTTTAGGACTTGTGTGAAAATCTGATGATGTTTGAGGTCATATTTATGCAGAAATATAGAAAATTCTAAAGGGTTCACAAACTTTCAAGCACCACTGTATAAGATCTCACTTAAATTATGCAAGTGAATTGTGGGCACCCCAGTCCATAGGGAATATTTCTAGGATAGAAAGTGTCTAGAGGAGAGCAACTAAGTAGATCCAAAATCTTAAATGGAGCAATACTACTAGTTACCAAGCTCGATTAGTTAAGTTGAAATTCTTACCTATCACATATTGTCATGAAATTAGTGATCTCCTTTTTATTTCAAGTGTTGCCAAGGTCACTTAGATTTCCCTGTAAATAAATTTATTAAACCTAAGTTTCCAGTTCGTACTACTTGTAACAGCTTAGACTTGCTAATTCTTCCATACTGTACTGGCTTGGCTTCATGAATGAAGATCATGAAGGGGGCTGTTTATGTCTACTGCAGGTGCACTGATGGCTGATCAGTCTGATGCGGAATAGGCAGGTCTGACTGCAGCAGCTGCAAGGGAGAACAATCTGTTCCGGGTTTGGTGCTGTCACACAGTACTTCCTTCTTCTCCTTAAGGCTAGCCCAGCAGGAGTTCTCAAAGGAGGAGACAGCCTGGTGGACAATGTGTTGCCAGGCCTCACGGTCAGTGGCTAGGTCAGACCACTGGCAGCGGTCAAAGTGGCAGGCAGCAAGGGATTTCTTGAGAGTGTCCTTGCATCTCTTTCTCGGTGCCCCTCTGTCATGATATCCAGTGGAGAGTTCACCATACAGCACTATCTTAGGCAGGCGGTGATCCTCCATCCTGGAGATGTGCCCTGACCAGAGTAGTTGCATCTTCAGCAGCATGGCCTCGATGCTGATGACCTCCGCCTGCTGGAGGACCTCAATGTTGGTGATGAAGTCACTTCAGTGGATATTGAGGATAATGTGGAGGCAGCGCTAATGAAAGTGCTCTAGGGGTCACAGGTGATGTCGGTAAGTGACCCATGACTCAGAGCTGTACAAGAGAGTGGTCACTACAATGGCTCTGTACACACTGACTTTTGTGCTCTTCTTCAGGTGCATGCTGTTCCAGACGCTTTTGTACAGTCTGCCAAATGCACTGTTTGCCTTGGCTAGTCTGCTATTGATCTCCTTTTCGATCTTGGCATCTGTAGAAATGGTGCACCCTAGGTAAGTGGACTGGAATGAACAAGTTGGTGACATTTTGCAGCATCAATCTTTTTCCATTCTTCAACAATGATCTCTTTTAGTGACTGGATGCTGGATGGAGAGTGATGCTCAACTTGTCTCTTCAGAATTCCCCATAGGTGTTCGATTGGGTTCAGATCAGGAGACATACTTGGCCACTGAATCACTTTCACCCTGTTCTTCTTCAGAAATCCAACAGTGGCCTTAGATGTGTGTTTAGTCATGTTGGAAAAGTGCACAACGACCAAAGGCATGGAGTGATGGTAGCATCTTCTCTTTCAGTATAGAGCAATATGTCTGTGAATTCATGATGCCATCAATGAAATGCAGCTCCCCGACACCAGCAGCACTCATGCAGCCCCACATAAGGACACTGCCACCACCATGTTTCACTGTAGGCACCATGCATTTTTCTTTGTATTCCTCACCTTTGCGATGCCATACAGTTTTGAAGCCATCAGTTCCAAAAACATTTATCTTGGTCTCATCACTCCAGAGTATAGAGTCCCAGTAGTCTTCATCTTTGTCAGCATGGGCCCTGGCAAACTCTAGGCAGGCTTTTTTGTGTCTGGGCTTTAGGAGAGGCTTCTTTCGTGGATGGCATCCATGCATGCCATTCCTCTACAGTGTACGCCGTATTGTGTCACGGGAAATAGTCACCCCAGTTTGGCTTTCTACTTCTTTAGATAACTGCAGTGAACTTGCATGCCGATTTTCTTCAACCCTTCTCATCAGAAGACGTTCCTGTCGAGGTGTTAACTTCCGTGGACAACCTGGACATCTCTGTGAGATGGTTGCAGTTCCAGCTTTCTTAAATTTTTGTACCACTTTTGCAGTATTCTGACTGATAAGTAAAGCTTTGCTGATCTTCTTGTAGCCTTCACCTTTGTGGTGTAAAAAAATTATTTTCTTTGGGGAATTCTGAAGAGACAAGTTGAGCATCACTCTCCATCCAGCATCCAGTCACTAAAAGAGGTCATTGTTGAAGAATGGAAAAAGATTGATGTTGCAAAATGTCGCCAACTTGTTCATTCTATGCCTAGAAGACTTGGTGCTGTCATTAAAAATCATGGAGGCCATACAAAGTACTAGATGTAGTAGTTTTTGTTGTGGGGTGTACTCATTTTTGCACCACCCTAATTTTGAGTAAAACTGAAAAATGTGTAATCTAAGTTATATTATTAACCTTACTTTTTCCCATTATAAGTTAAACAGAGGCGGCACGGTGGTGTAGTGGTTAGCGCTGCCGCCTCACAGCAAGAAGGTCCGGGTTCAAGCCCCATGGCCGGCGAGGGCCTTTCTGTGCGGAGTTTGCATGTTCTCCCTGTGTCCGCGTGGGTTTCCTCCGGGTGCTCCGGTTTCCCCCACAGTCCAAAGACATGCAGGTTAGGTTAACTGGTGACTCTAAATTGACCGTGGGTGTGAATGGTTGTCTGTGTCTATGTGTCAGCCCTGTGATGACCTGGTGACTTGTCCAGGGTGTACCCTGCCTTTCGCCTGTAGTCAGCTGTGATAGGCTCCAGCTTGCCTGTGATCCTGTAGAAGGATAAAGCGGCTAGAGATAATGAGATGAGATGAGAAGTTAAACAGCTGTTATATTAAACTTTGTCTTGTCAACATTTTGGAAATTGTGTTCACTGAGATATTGTTTAAAATGTTACTTTTCAAAGGGGGTGTACTCATTTATGCTAAGCACTGTGTGTATATATACACACAGTTAGGTCCATAAATATTTGGACAGAGGCAACATTTTTCTAATTTTGGTTCTGTACATTACCACAATGAATTTTGAACAAAACAATTCAGATGCAGTTGAAGTTCAGACTTTCAGCTTTAATTCAGTGGGTTGAACAAAATGATTGCATAAAAATGTGAGGAACTAAAGCATTTTTTCAACACAATCCCTTCATTTCAGGGGCTCAAAAGTAATTGGACAAATTAAATAATTGTAAATAAAATGTTCATTTCTAATACTTGGTTGAAAACCCTTTGTTGGCAATGACTGCCTGAAGTCTTGAACTCATGGACATCACCAGACGCTGTGGTTCCTCCTTTTTAATGCTCTGCCAGGCCTTTACTTCAGTGGTTTTCAGCTGCTGTTTGTTTGTGGGCCTTTCTGTCTGAAGTTTAGTCTTTAACAAGTGAAATGCATGCTCAATTGGGTTGAGATCAGGTAACTGACTTGGCCATTCAAGAATATTCCACTTCTTTGTTTTAATAAACTCCTGGGTTGCTTTGGCTTTATGTTTTGGGTCATTGTCCATCTGTATTATGAAACGCCGACCAATCAGTTTGGCTGCATTTGGCTGGATTTGAGCACACAGTACGTCTCTGAATACCTCAGAATTCATCCGGCTGCTTCTGTCCTGTGTCACATCATCAATAAACACTAGTGACCCAGTGCCACTGGCAGCCATGCATGCCCAAGCCATCACACTGCCTCCGCCGTGTTTTACAGATGATGTGGTATGCTTTGGATCATGAGCTGTACCATGCCTTCGCCATACTTTTTTCTTTCCATCATTCTGGTAGAGGTTGATCTTGGTTTCATCTGTCCAAAGAATGTTCTTGCAGAACTGTGCTGGCTTTTTTAGATGTTTTTTTAGCAAAGTCCAATCTAGCCTTTTTATTCTTGAGGCTTATGAGTGGCTTGCACCATGCAGTGAACCCTCTGTATTTACTTTCATGCAGTCTTCTCTTTATGGTAGATTTGGATATTGATACACCTACCTCCTGGAGAGTGTTGTTCACTTGGTTGGCTGTTGTGAAGGGGTTTCTCTTCACCTTGGAAATTATTCTGTGATCATCCATCACTGTTGTCGTCTGTGGGCGTCCAGGTCTTTTTGCATTGATGAGTTCACCAGTGCTTTCTTTCTTTCTCAGGATGGACCAAACTGTAGATTTTGCCACTCCTAATATTGTAGCAATTTCTCGGATGTTTTTTTTTTCCTGTTTTCGCAGCTTAAGGATGGCTTGTTTCACCTGCATGGAGAGCTCCTTTGACCGCATGTTTTCTTCACAGCAAAATCTTCCAAATGCAAGCACCACACCTCAAATAAACTCCAGGCCTTTTATCTGCTTAATTGAGAATGACATAATGAAGGAATTGCCCACACCTGCCCATGAAATAGCCTTTAAATCAATTGTCCAATTACTTTTGGTCCCTTTAAAAACAGGGTGGCACATGTTAAGGAGCTGAAACTCCTAAACCCTTCATTCAATTTTAATTTGGATACCCTCAAATGAAAGCTGAAAGTATGGACTTTATGTCCATGTCCATTATATAACTATAACTTGAATATGTTTCAGTAAACAGGTAAAAAAAACAAAATTTGTGTCAGTGTCCAAATATATATGGACCTAACTGTATATATTACACACACACACACACACACACACACACACACACACACACACACACAAGTTTTGGTCAGAAGTCTGAACTGTTCTTTTTCTGTGGCAGAATGATTGTACAGCACACATCTTTTTTTAAAAAAAAAAACTAGAATTTGGTGCACAATTTTGAGTTTTCTGAAATCAACACAGGATCAAACATTTGCATACACTCACTTAGATTATTAATTCAGAGGTGCTGAGACTTCCAGAATGTCTCTTATCTTGCCAAGGCCAAAGCCTCTTAACTTCCTGTTAGTGATTATGATTGACTACAGCTGGTAGCTTCTCTGTGCCTTCATAAAAAGGGTTTGTTTACAGCACTCATTGGATTGACCAACACACAGTAAAATGGGAAAGTCCAAGGAGTTCAGTGCAGATCTGAGAAAGAGGATCACAGATGTACAGAATTCAGAAATGTCTCTTAGAGCCATTTCTAAACAACAGCAGGTCCCAAGATCAGTTCAAACAATTGTATGTAAGTTACTGGGAGGTGTAGTCACTTTGCCAAGCCAATTTGCTTCAAGTTTGGGTTTCAAACTGTCACCCTCAGCTGAAAGGAAATTGGTTTGGATGGTCAGGAACAACCCAGGAACCACCATGGCAGAGCCTTGCCATGAACTGGAAGCTGATGGATCACTGTCTACAGTTTGGTGAGTTTTACAGTACATCACCATGGACTAAGAGGCTGCTATCCAAGAAATAACCCCCTGCTCCAAAATTGACACCTTCAAGCTTAACTAAAGTTTGCAACTGACCACATGGACAAAGAAAAAGCCTTTTGGAGGAAAGCTGTATGGTCACATGAGACAAAGATTGAGTTGTTTGGCTACAATGACCACGATGTACACAGGAACACTATACTAGCTGCTGGTGGTGGTAGCAGCATCATGCTCTGGGGCTGTTCTATTGCCAGTGGAACTGGTTCATTGCACAAAGTGGATGGAATAATGAAGGAGGACTACCTCAGTATTCTTCAGCATAACCTCAAACCATTGGAAACTTGAACATGCTTGGGAGTTATAACAGGACAATGAACCCAAACATGCATCAGAGCTGGTTGTGGAGGATAAAGTAGGCTAACGTTAAGCTTAAAACGAGCCCTGACTTCAACCTGACTGAAAATATATGGACCGTGCTGATAAGTCCAGTCCATGCCCTGTATGTATACTTTTGACCCGGTGTTGACTTCAGAAAACCCAAAGAAAATTGTGCACTGAATTCTATTTTTTTAAAGATATATGCTTTACAGTCATTCTGCCACAGAAAAAGAACAGTTCAGAGAGATAATTGAAAGCGCAAATATTGTCATGACATTCCTATCCAAGATGACATTCATGTCATTGTATGTAAACTTCTGACCACAACTAATATATATATATATATATATATATATATATATATATATATATATATATATACACACACACACACAGTGTCTTGCAAAAGTATTCATCCCCCTTTCTGTTTGTCCTGTTTTGTTGCATTACAAGCTGGAATTAAAATAGGTTTTTGGAAGGTTAGCACCATTTGATTTACACAACATGCTGACAACTTTAAAGGTGAAAATTGTTGTTTTCTTGTGACACAAACAATAATTAAGATGGAAAAAAACAGAAATCTGGAGTGTGCATAGGTATTCCCCCCAAGGTCAATCCTTTGTAGAGCCACCTTTGGCTGCAATTACAGCTGCAAGTCTCTTGGGGTATGTCTCTATCAGCTTCGCACATCCAGCCACTGGGACTTTTGCCCATTTCTCAAGGCAAAACTGCTCCAACTCCTTCAAGTTAGATGAGTTGCGTTGGTGTACAGCAATCTTCAAGTTATGCCACAGATTCTCAATTTGATTGATGTCTGGGCTTTGACTAGGCCATTCCAAGACATTTAAATGTTTCACTTTAAACTACTCCAGTGTAGATTTATCAGTATGTTTAGGATCATTGTCCTGCTGGAAGATAAACCTTCATCCCAGTCTCAAACCTCTGGCTGACTCAAACAGGTTTTCCTCCAGAATTGCCCTGTATTTAGCGCCATCCATCTTTACTTCAGTCCTGACCAGCTTTCCTGTCCCTGCAGATGAAAACCATGCCCACAGCATGTTGCTGCCACCACCATGCTTCACTGTAAGAATGGTGTTCTCAGGGTGTTGGGTTTGCGCCACACATGGCATTTCCCATGATAACCAAAAAGATCAATTTTAGTTTCATTTGGCCAGAGAATCTTCCATGTTTGGGGAGTCTGCCACATGCTGTTGGGCAAACTCCAAATGTGTTTTCTTCAGCAATGACTTTTATCTGGCCACTCTTCCATAAAGCCCCACACTGTGGAGGGTATGGCTTAAAGTGGTCCTATGGACAGATACTCCCATCTGTGGATCTTTGCAATTCCTTCAGTGTTATCTTTGGTGTCTTTGTTGCATCTCTGATTAATGCCCTCCTTGCCCGGTCTGTGAGTTTTGGTGGCCGGTCTTCTCTTGTCAGGTTTGTAGTAGTAACGTATTCTTTCCATTTTGCTTTCATGGATTTAATGGTGCTCTGTGGGATATTCAGAGTTTGGGATATTTTTTAATAACCAATCCTGATCCATGCTTCTTCACAACTTTGTCTCTGACATGTTTGGAGTGCTCCTTGGATTTTGTGTTCCTTGCTTATTAATGTTGCATAGTCAGGGTCCTTCCAGAACAGTTTGATTTTTACAGATATCATGTGACAGATCATGTGACACTTTGATTGCACACAGGTCAATCTTAATCAACTAATTACATGACTTATGAAGTGAATTGGTTAAACCAGCTCTTATTTAGGGGTTTCATATGAGAGGGGGTGAATACTTATGCACACTCCAGATTTCTGTTCTTTCATCTTAATTATTGTTTGTGTCACAATAAAACAACAATTTGCACCTTTAAAGTTGTAGGCATATTGTTTAAATCAATTGGTGCTAACCCCCCAAAAATCCATTTTAATTCCAGTTTGTAATGCAACAAAACAGGATAAACAGAAAGGGTATGAATACTTTTGCAAGACATATTTTTTTTTTTTTTTTTTTTTGTGTGTGTGTGTGTGTGTGTGTGTGTGAGAAATCTCCACATCCTCCAGCAGTTGGTGGATAGCTCAGTTGATAACATCACTGACTTGCAGGAGGTCATGGGTTTGTGTCCTGGTTGAGGGCTCCAGTGAGGGCCTGTCAGCAAGGCTCTTAATGCTACCTGCCTACCTTATAAAATTGAGAGACAGAAAAACAAGAGTCATGCTGGCTCTGATGTCGCCCAGTCTAACAAGGTCTGCATCAGGTCTTGAGGAACCAGGGCAACCTGATGAGAAATGGGTTACTGCACTGCAAAAAATGGCCTTTCAAATATAAGAAATAAAAGATTAAAACAAAGCATATTTGCTTGAATCAGGTGAAAAAAATCTGCCAATGGAACTAGTCAAATTTGACTTGGTATGATTTCTTAAAGTAAGATGAAAAATCTAACCTGTTTTTAGATTAAATAATTCCAAAATAAGATTGGGGAACTTATTATGTGAGATCTGATTAACTCAAAATAATCAAAATAGTTCTTATAACAAGATCGTACTTCTTACATTTAGCCATTCAAGTCATTTTTTTTTAAAGATTTTTTTTGGGCCTTTTCCACCTTTATTGGATAGGACAGTGTAGAGACAGTAAATGAGCAGGAGAGAGACAGGGAGAGATTGGGAAATGACCTCAGGTCGGAATCAAACCCAGGTCCCCGGATTTATGGTATGGCGCCTTATCCACCTGAGCCACGACAATGTATTTTGGGGGCACTAGATTCAAAGATTTCAGTAAAGTTAATTTATTCCCAAAACAAGCATACAGTACTTTTTTTTTTTTTCTTGAAACAAGATGAACCGCATTTGACAAATGTCCAAAACGTACTTACTTGTTTAAAAAAAAAAAAAAACTTGTTTTATTTTCAAAGGTGCTCCAAATAAGACTTTTTCAAGACATTTTGTCTATACAAGATTTTCAAGATGGACTGTCTAAAAACTAGCCTTTCTAGCTAAATGAGGTTTTGCTTGTTGGGCAATTATGTCTTATAATAAGGGTGGCTAGATGTTTTGACTTGAAAATAGACAAATAAACTTCCTAAGATTTTTATTTTTTGCAGTGTGGACAAGAGCTGAAAACACTGGACTGTTGGAATGTTACTCTTCAAGTAACCCCAGAGTGAGAGGTTACATGCGAAGGATATGGGACCAATGTAGGTTATCATCACCCCTAAACTCAGAGATTGGTAGTAGGAAACCCCCCCCCCCCCCCCAGCAACACACCCTTGCGAGCAAGAGCTTAATGCATGAGCAGCTGACCTGAAATTGAAGATACCACCGTGTTTGACTGAAAATCTCCTAGATGTGAATGCAGCAGTATGAAGAGAAGAGAAGGTTAGAGGCTGAGATCAAGGTGACCATAAGAGAAGTTAGCCAGAACACCAGAAAGGTATGACAAGGAAAGAGCTGCCTAAGAAATACAACAAGCTGTCCATACCTGAGGCCTTAGACACTGCCACTCAACCATCAAAGGTGTACACCCAGTGGTGTACATAATAACATGGTTCCATGAACAGTACTGGACTGAATACTGGAAAGGGATATGGGAGAAGGAAAAAAAAATCACATAACAGCACTCACTGGCTAATAGACCTGAGAGCACCTGAACAAGACCCAGTAACCATCACTGTGGCAAGTAAGAGCCAGCACCAGACCCAGATATGGTTCACGCTTACTGGCTAAAGAAGTGAACCTTACTACATGAGCGATTGGCAATACAGATGAACCAGCTGCTCATGGATGGGACTCACCCAGAATGGCTGACTGAAGGTCGGACAGTCCTGATCCTGAAGGATCCACAGAAAGGAGCAGTCCCATCCGACTACCACCTGATAACCTGCATAACATGGAAGCTACTGTCAGGCATCATAGCGGATGAGTAGGCACATGACTCAATACATAAGCAAGGCCCAGAAAGACATTGGTAGGTTCACCAGATGAGCAAAACTGTACTGGTAGACAGTGCAGTAGCTCGAGACTGCAGAACCGCCTGGATTGACTACAAGAAAGCCTATGGCTCGATGCCCCACAGATGGATCCTGGAATGCTTGAAACTCTACAACATCAACAGGACTCTCAGAACCTTCATCAAGAACTGAATGTGGCTGTGGAAAACAACCCTAGAGGCCAGCTTCAAGCCAATAACATGGGTCATCATCAAGTGCAGCATATCCCAAAGAGATGCTCTGTCCCCGCTGCTGTTCTGCATAGGACTGAACCCCCTCAGCCAGATCATCACCAAGACCGGCTATGGATACAGACTGCAAAATGGGGCAACCATCAGCCACCTCCTCTTCATGGATGACATCAAGCTGTATGCCAGGTCTGAGCGAGACATTGACTCACTGACCCACACCACCAGGATCTACAGTAATGACATCGGAATGTCATTCAGACTAGATAAGTGTGCCTGGATGGTAACAAGGAAAGGGAAAGCATTCAGAACTGAGGGGGTGGTGCTACCAGATGGCATAATAAGAGATGTGGAAGACAGCTACAAGCACCTTGGAATCCTGAAGGCAAATGGCAACCATGAAGAGGCCACGAGGAAAGCAGCAACAGTCAAATACCTACAAAGGGTAAGGCAAGTCCTGAGAAGTCAGCTGAAGAACAAGGTCCGGGTCATGAACACCTACACCCTGATGGTCATCAGATACCCTGCTGGCATAATAAGCTGATCAAAGGAGGAGATACAGGCCACCAACATCAGGACAAGAAAACTCCTGACAATGCATGGAGGGTTTCACCCCAAGTCCAGTATCCTGAGGCTGTACACTAAAAGCAATGTAAGAGGCCAGGGACTAGTGAGCATCAGACCCACTATCCAGGATGAAACAACAAAGATCTACGAGTACATCAGGGAGATGACCCTGAATGATGAAGTGCTTAATGGATACCTAAGGCAGCAGAAACCCAAGAAGGAAGTGCAAGAGGAACCATCATGGAAAATGACAAACCACTGTACAGGATTGTAGTAAGCCCTGATGTGGGTGGAGTACTGAAGCATGGCAGGTGGGAGATGTTCACACACACCATTTTTAAGATTATTGCTTTTCAGCTTCATTCATTCACTCACTATTCACACACACACACACACACACACACACACACACACACACACACACACCTTCCCTGACCCTGCCTTCCATTCACAAACCGATGCTTGTCCACGCCCCCGCTGCCACAGGGATGTACTACTGGCAGATGGTGAAAAATTCTACCAGTGGCTGGATAAAGCTGGACTGGAAGACTGCACAGAGGCATTAATCATAGCTGCACAAGAACAGGTCCTAAGCACAAGATCCATAGCGGCCGAGATCTATCACACAAGCATGACCCCAGGTGCAGATTGTGTAAAGATGCCCCCAAGAAAATCCAGTACATAACAGCAGAGTGTAAAATGCTAGCAGGAAGATCATATATGGAACTCCATAATCAAGTGGCTGGCATAGTGTACAGAAGCATCTGTGCTGAGTATGGACTTGAAGTCCCAAGGTCAAAGTGGGACACACCTCTGAAGATGGTTGAGAATGACCAAGCTAAGATCCTGTGGGACGTCCAGATAGACAAACTGGTAATGGCTAACCATGGTAGTGGTGGACAAACAGGAGTACAAGGCTGTGGTGATCATCTTCTCATGTCGAGATTCCCTCTCAAATCACAATGGCACTCCAGATGTCTTGATTTTTCATTGCAGATTCTAGGTCCTCTGGTCTCAATCCAGTATCTGACTGTAATCTGTCTATGAAAGTCATCTGTGGCCTGCCAGGATTTCTCCTTCCGTGTTTCAGCCTCCAGAGCACTGATAGATGTGGTGATAGATGTAGCAATACCAAGTGACAATAACATCAGGAAAAAGGAACTTGAGAAGCTCGAAAAGTATCAAGACTGAAAGAAAAGTCAGAAAAGATGTGGAAGATGAAGCCAACAGTGGTCCCCATGGTGATCGGAGCCCTTGGTGCAGTGACTCCCAATCTGGGAGAATGGGTCGAACAGATCCCAGGAACAACATCCAAGATCTCTCTGTCCAGCAAAGTGCAGTCCTAGGAACAGCTAAGATACTGCACAGGACCCTCAAGCTCCCAGGCCTCTGGTAGAGGACCCGAGCCTGGGGCGGGGGGGGGGATTTTTAAATATGTATGTGTGTATATATAAAATGTGAATGTGTATGTATACATTGTATATTATATATTAAGTTATATGAATTTAGTTATTTTACATTATGTTCCTATATAGGGCACACTTTAATTGGGGCCCAGCTCTGTTATGTGACCCCTACCATATTTTTGTTTCTTATTGTATTTGGTGAAAGCTTAATCAAACAAAACTGAATAAAACAAGACAAAAAGGACCATCCAGACTGTTACTAGCAGCAAGTCCAAATGCCAGGGTCTGTCATGGTATGAGGTTGTGTCAGTGCCCTTGGCAAAGGTAACTTACTCTTCTGTGATGCCAGCATTAATGCAGAAAAGTACATTGAACTTTTGGTGCAACATATGCTGCTTTCAAGACATCATCTTTTCCAAGGATATTTCAACAAGACAATGCAAAACCACATTCTGCACACAGTATAAATGCATTGCTACAGAAGAAAGGGCACCTGTCCCTACTGTCCCCAAGAGAGAATGTGTGACAAATTTTGAAATGAAAAATATGACAATGTTGACCCCATACTGTTGCAACCCTTAAGACCTGTTTGCAATAAATATAGGACAAAAGAACACCTGAAACGCTTCATCACTTGGTGACTTCAGTCTCTGGATATCTTTTAAATGCTGTGAGAAGGAATGGCAACATTATAAAGTGATAAATGCTTTACCATCCCAACTTTTTTGAAATGTTTGGCAAGAATCAAAATTGAAATGTGTTTATTAAAAGAACAACAAAATAACATCAAATAAAACATAAAATTATGTGCTGCTGTGTTGTTTTAAAGGCCAACAATTATTTACAAATTATTGTTTCCAGTTTTAAATTTAATTTGAACATACCATCCCAGGTTTTTCTGATTTGAGGTTGTACATTGCCAGCTAAACAGAAAAGGACCAGTGTACAGGATGAAAGAGCTTAAATCAGCACAGTTTATTTGGTTTTATAATAATGGTATCCATTATTAAGCAATCAGTAAAGTGTTGCACAGTAGTCAAAAACAATTTTATTTAAAATGCATGAAATTAATAAGAAATTTACCAGAAGATTTCTTAGTTTGCAATGATTTAAGCAAATGTCACATTTCAGTCTTCATGGTTTTCTTTTTTCTGGTTTTTTTTTTTTTTTGGTTAATACTGTGTTGAAATACAAGTCATAAAATTATTTAGCACTTGACCTCTGGGTAACTGTTGTATGTACTGATATTTAACAAGAGACAGACAGAGGCAATAGGTGAAGATGCATAGCGGCTGTGATTCAAGAATGATAGGTCTGAAGAGAGAAAACAGTGCAGACTCCAAGACAGTTTTCTTAACTTAATACATATTGGCATTGACACATTGAGATTTGTCTCTCCAAAGAGCTAAATAATTTCTCGCTTTCAAAGACTCGACTGATAAGGAAGATCTTCCCTTATCACTAATTTCGGTAGATCTTTGCAAATGAGGGCATAGGGCACTGAAAAATTCTTGGCACCCTCCATGTAAATGAGCGAAAAATATGTATGTACATCCATCCATCCATTATCTGCCAGGGTTGTGGGAGAAGCTGGAGCCAATCCCAGCAGCTGACTTTGGGCAAGAGGTGGGGTTCACCCTGGGTAGGTCACCAATCTACACAGAAACAACCAACCATTCACACCTATGTAGCCAGCTGACCTAATCTGCATATCTTTGGACTGTGGGAGGAAACTGGAGCAACTGGACGAAACCCACACAGGCACAGGGAAAATATGCAAACTATGCAGAGAAAGGCCCCAGTTGGCCACGAGGTTCAAACCCAGAACCTGTGTGCTATGAAGTGACAGTGCTATATATACACACACATACACACACACAGTGGTGCTTGAAAGTTTGTGAACCCTTTAGAATTTTCTATATTTCTGCATAAATATGACCTAAAACATCATCAGATTTTCACATAAGTCCTAAAAGTAAATAAAGATAACCCAGTTAAACAAATGAGAGAAAAATATTATACTTGGTCATTCATTTATTGAGGAAAATGTTCCAATATTACATGTCTGTGAATGGCAAAAGTATGCGAACCTTTGTTTTCAGTATCTGGTGTGACCCCCTTGTGCAGCAATAACTGCAATTAAACATTTCCGGTAACCGTTGATCAGTCCTGCACACCAGCTTGAAGGAATTTTAGCCAATTCCTCCATACAGAACAGCTTCAGCTCTGGGATGTTGGTGGGTTTCCTCACATGAACTGCTCGCTTCAGGTCCTTCCACAACATTTGGATTGGATTAAGGTCAGGACTTTGACTTGGCCATTCCAAAACATTAACTTTATTCTTCTTTAACTATTCTTTGGTAGAACAACTTGTGTGCTTAGGGTCGTTGTCTTGCTGCATGACCCACCTTCTCTTGAGATTCAGTTCATGGACAGATGGCCTGACATTTTCCTTTAGAATTCGCTGGTATAATTCAGAATTCATTGTTCCATCAATGATGGCAAGCCATCCTGGCCCAGATGCAGCAAAACAGGCCCAAACCATGATACTACCACCACCATGTTTCACAGATGGGATAAGGTTCTTATGCTGGAATGCAGTGTTTTCCTTTCTTCAAACACAACGCTTCTCATTTAAACTAAAAAGTTCTATTTTGGTCTCATCCATCCACAAAACATTTTTCCAATAGCCTTCTGGCTTGTCCACATGATCTTTCGCAAACTGCAGACAAGCAGCAACGTTCTTTTTGGAGAGCAGTGGCTTTCTCCATGCAACCCTGCCATGCACACAGCTGTTGTTCAGTGTTCTCCTGATGGTGGACTAATGAACATTAGCCAATGTGAAGGAGGCATTCAGTTACTTAGAAGTTACCCTGGGGTCCTTTGTGACCTCGCCGACTATTACACGCCTTGCTCTTGGAGTGATCTTTGTTGGTCGACCACTTCTGGGGAGGGTAATAATGGTCCTGAATTTCCTCCATTTGTACACAATCTGTCTGACTGTGGATTGGTGGAGTCCAAACTCTTTAAAGATGGTTTTCTAACCTTTTCCAGCCTGATGAGTATCAACAACACTTTTTCTGAGGTCTTCAGAAATCTCCTTTGTTCGTGCCATCATACACTTCCACAAACATGTGTTGTGAAGATCAGACTTTGATAGATCCCTGTTCTTTAAATAAAACAGGGTGCCCACTCACACCTGATTGTCATCCCATTGATTGAAAACACCTGACTCTAATTTCACCTTCAAATTAACTGCTAATCCTAGAGGTTCGCATACTTTTACCACTCACAGATATGTAATATTGGATCATTTTCCTCAGTAAATAAATGACCAAGTATATATTTTTTCTCATTTGTTTAACTGGGTTCTCTTTATCTAGTTTTAGGACTTGTGTGAAAATCTGATGATGTTTTAGGTCATATTTATGCAGAAATATAGAAAATTCTAAAGGGTTCAGTAACTTTCAAGCACCACTGTAAAAAAAAAAAAAATATATATATATATATATATATATATATATATATATATACACACAAACAAACACTGTGCTGGATTGACTAACATCCATAAAGGTTGGAGACAACCTTGTGACCAAAAATTTCTAATGTCACTTGGTGAAGATCAGGTGCAGTATTTTGTGAGATGATCTCAGGACAGGTTTCTTTCTTGCAATACTTCAAAGAGCTTCCATCCATCCATCCATCCGTCCATCCATTATCTGTGACTGCTTATCCTGTGCAGGGTTGCAGGCAAGCTGGAGCCTATCCCAGCTGACTATGGGCGAGAGGTGGGGTACACCCTGGACAAGTCGTCAGGTCATCACAGGGCTGATACAAAGAGACAAACAACCAGTCACACTCACATTCACACCTGCGGTCAATTTAGAGCTACCAATAAGCCTAACCTGCATGTCTTTGGACTGTGGGGAAAACCGGAGCACCCAGAGGAAACCCACGCAGACACGGGAAGAACATGCAAACTCCACACAGAAAGGCCACTGGGCTCAAACTCAGAACCTTCTTGCTGTGAGGCAACCATGCTAACCACTACACCACCGTGCCACCTTCAAAGAGCTTCAAATATTAAAAATAGCCATTAGAATATATATATATATATATTTTTTTTTTTTTGAGAAAATAATATTTAGTGAAAATGAGAATTATTTTTGTTAGAAGAAATAATAGATTCTTCTATGGTTTGAGTGGAAATTTTGAAATTTTGTGTATAATGTTTGTTTTATATATAGTTGTTTGCTCACTTTTATGATGCATGCCAATAATTGTCTTAAATATGCATTCTGACAAGAAAACTATAGTAGACACAGTTGGCAGCTTGTGTAGTCTAGGCATCAGATCCTTTTTGTCTGCGTTTAGAAGGGGGCACCAGACGAGCAGGTAATTCAGGCGGCAGGCCATGCCCTTCAAGTTTCACCTCAATCAAGTGGCTAGCCAGGGCAAATTCCTCATCATCCAGCATGCCATCACGATCCACATCTGACAACTTCCATATGCGACCCAGGACAGAGTTGGGCAGCCGTGTGCTCACCATCCAGTCTTTGGCTTTGGTACCACTCAGCTTTCCCTCATTGGGTGCAAGATTGTAAAAGATCTCATCATACTTGGGCTTATCTTTCGTCACAATCCAGTCTTCTTCCACCTCTTCATCCTCACCGTCATCCTCACCTCTCTCACCGAAAGGGTCACCCTCCACAAATGGTCCTGCTCGGGTCCCCAAAAAAGCCCCTCCTTGGACTCCAGGTTGACTTCCTCCTTCCAGCTCCTCCTGCCTGAGGAGAGGCATCAGCTTGGCGATGTCAGTGGACAACAGTTCATCCAACATAGCCATCATATTGGGTTTAAGGGCCTTAAACTTGGTGAAGTCATGACCTGCAAGGAGTTCCTAAAAAATTAACAAAAAACACAGTTTTATGTTTCATACACCTGAAAAGAATATATCATACAAATGATTAAGATTAATTAATAACCAGGAGGAGACCAATTATAATGATGGTATTTGCAGTATTAAATTTAATACTCTTAACATTTAGAGTGCCCACTTTCAGGACATTGCAGGAAAAAAGGGGTTTCCATACTTTTTTTTTTTAAAGCTTTCAAAATATTTTTTTCTCAAAAGGAACCCTTTTCTTTCATGGTATGACATAAAATCTTTAGGGGTTTCCCTCAAAGACACAAAGTGTCATCATTAATGCCGCTTTTCCACTACCAACACGGCTGAGTTGGGCTGAGCCGTGCCGTGCTGAGTTGGGCTGAGTCGAGCTGAGCGGGGCTGTTGGCGTTGCATTTCGACTACAATCGCGCTGAACCGTGCTGGCTGGAAGTGGGTGGACACATTGGGTGGAGTTAGCGAAAGTGGGTGGACGTCAGGTGATGTCGTTAGGCGGCGCAAACAGTGACATCAGTGATCTTTTAAGCGGTAGTCTCACGACCCGGAGAGTAAACAATAAACATGGAGGACATGGAGTCATTAGTGTTGCTGGTCTTGGTGCTGTGGCTTGTTGTCACCAACAACGCCAACAGATACTGGCAAGAGCGTATAGATGAGGCGAGGCGCATAAGGCTTCATAATTCTCGTAATTCGTAATTCTCCTTCTTCCGGGTTTACGGTGTTTACAGATCCCAGCATGCTCGCGGGGCGTGTGTGGGCGTGTGAGGACACTCCTCCTCACCAATCAGTGCACAGGGGAGTGTCTCCTCATGCCCCTAGCCTCACTCAGCACGGTTTGGCTCGCTTCAGCCCTACTCCAAAACCGTGCTAGTTTTGGGGGCTGAGCAGGGCTGAAGCGAGCTGAGTCGTGCTGTTCTTAGATAGTCGAAACGCGAGCCATGTCGGGCTGAAGTGAGCTGAAGTGAGCTGAAAAAGGGTAGTGGAAAAGGGCCATTAGGTTGTTCGATATGTTCTGTGAATATATAATGTTACCATTTTAACCTGAAAAAAGTCACTTAGTTTCTGTAGTTCAATAATCAAAATTAGTATTACTATGATCAGTAAGTATAGCAAAAGTAGTATAAACAATGATACAAATAGCATCAATCCATCAAGAGCTGAACTTGGAGCAGAAAAACAATAAATTTTATATCTTCAAAGATCCTTCAATATCATTACAATTACTTCCCATGACATAACTTTTAGGGGAAACTTTCAAGTACAGTACCTTATACCTTTAGGGTATACTGTATCTTTAGATTTAGTAAAAGTAGTTTAAGTAATGATACAAATAGCATCAATCCATAAAGTGCTGAACTTGCAGCAGCAAGTGATCCTTAAATATCATCACAATTCATCTCTACCATGGATCTATTAAAGTTGCAAAAAAAAAAAGATGACCAAAAGTCTAAAAAGCCTTATAATGTCTCTGTGAAAGCCACTATCTGTTTTAGCTTGCACAAACCTGCATCTTGGCACAGTCAGGAAAATCTCCAGGGGAAATGTGATGTTGTAACTGGATCTTGGAGAAGATGACTGGCAACTGGTAGATCAAATTCTTTTTCTTATTGTCCTTCCTGAAGACAGAAGGCATCTCTTGCTTCAGGTAACTGATTATGTGAGCATGAACCTGTAAAGTGAGCAGATATTAAATAAATAAATTTACACACACACACACACACACACACACACACACACACACACACACACACACACACACACGGTGGTGCTTGAAAGTTTGTGAACCCTTTAGAATTTTCTATATTTCTGTACAAATATGACCTAAAACATCATCAGATTTTCACACAAGTCCTAAAAGTAGATAAAGAGAGGCCAGTTAAACAAATGAGACAAAAATATTATACTTGGTCACTTATTTATTGAGGAAAATGTTCCAATATTACAGATCTGTGAGTGACAAAAGTATATGAACCTTTGCTTTCAGTATCTGGTGTAACCTCCTTGTGCAGCAATAACTGCAACTAAACGTTTCCGGTTACTGTTGATCAGTCCTGCACACCGGCTTGAAGGAATTTTAGCCCATTCCTCCATAAAGAGCAGCTTCAGCTTCAGTTGTGTACTTTGTGAATATTTTGATATAATTAAAAAAAAACATCACACATTGAGCCCTGTGATGACCTGGCGACTTGTCCAGGGTGTACCCCGCCTTTCACCCGTAGTCAGCTGGGATAGGCTCCAGCTTGCCTGCGACCCTGTAGAAGGATAAAGCGGCTAGAGATAATGAGATGAGATCACACATTGGCTGGAAGATATGAAGTTTATCTCGTATTGAAAAACTTGCATTTTTCATACAAAATACATTGCGGATCTGAGTGACATATTTTCTGACATTTCACTCTGATGATGTCACACCCAGTGTTTTCTCTGACTAAATGCGTGTTGTCAAAATGGTGAACCAGTTCAAAATTAAAATTTCAGATTAACTTGTGTGTGTTTTTTTTTTTTGTGGATTTGTCCATATGATATGAAGAACATTACATGGTGGCGTGAAGCTATTAAGTTTATCTTCTCATATTGAAAATATTTTCACTCATTCGCTTTGCTCACTCGTGAATATATTCACCACTTGAAGATAAACTTCATATGTTTGCGCCACCATGTAATATCCTCTATTTATCACCTTCAACTGACATGTTTACTCAAATCATTTACTATTACATCAGTGGCAAAATATAGCTATTATATTGACTGTATGGACTGTATGTAAAAAATGAAAATAGACTAGAACAGCGGCTACAATTATTGACAGTCCATAATTAGACACCTTTTCAGATTTACCAGTAAAAAACAAATTTACAAAGGTGAGTTCCATTACAACAGTTATTATTGGTTAATTAATTAACCAGAAGACCCCCCTCGCCCTTTGATCTTGTCATCTGATGACACACCTCATTACCTAAGATGGAATTTTTTTTAGCACGATCAGCAATTTGAGGAAAACCTGGACATTATCATTGCAGGTAAGCATGGTGGAAAGATCATGGACCTGTTTTAACTTATCAAATTCACTGATATTTCATGATATCCTTGTCAAAACCTACTTTGTTTCTTACTCTTTCATTTCACAGTTGTCATTTTGTATCTAAACACACGTTTGAGAAGTCATGTGAGGTGTCGATAATAGTGATCACTTTCACCGGTGTCCACCATTATCGACACCCTGTGGAATTAAGTGACATTTACAACTGTATTGATCTTTGTGTAACATTGTTGAAATATATGAAATTCTTCAAAAAAAAATAAAAGTGCTGTGATTTATAGTAATTTTTTTCTGATTCATAACAGAATGGAATGCTTATGGAGTATTTGGAATCCTATTGCAATAAATAGAATTAGACCAGAATTAAATTCCTAGCGTATAAAAAAATTACATGCTTGAAATATTCAGGTTTTTCTATTCCGTTCAGAATTTGTTTTTTTGCAGTTTGTTGTAAATATCTACCACATATTACAATATCAGTAGACATTTAATATTTTTAGATGTAAAAATATAAAGTTTTGGTTCGAGGAATGACGTGCGACCTTTGACCTGGATTTTCATGTGGTTACAATGTCAATTGCCTGTTGACATTTATTGGTAAACTCCAAAACTAGAAATTAATACAAACAATGAACGATTAACAAAAGGTGATCTACGAAAATGCTTAGAAAGTGGGTAAGAAGTGGAACAAAGATTTTCTGACACAGGTTAAATATCAGTTCATTTGTTTACAAACGTTAGAATTACTTCCTTGTTTACATAAGCACCAACATCGATATATTTATATAAAATATATATTTTGTACTTCATATAAGTCTATGTAAAACTAATTTTAAATAAAAACTGTGTTTTGTTAACTTAATATCACATACCGATTATTTTTTTCAATAAATAATCATCTGGATGTCAATAATTGTGGAATGGTGGTGATAACTGTGGACAAAGGTGTCGATAATTGTGGAACAGTGTTATGTGATCTAATACACTAAGTAATCGGGAATCAACTCATTTTTTTTCCAGTGGAAGTTTGAGTAATTATTCATGCACAATTTACATATTGAAAGTATTTTCTACTTTTGCAATGGGCAAAAGATCGTCAAGGTGTTGATAATTGTAGCCACTGCTCTATTTTGTCATTGTGCATAGATAAAAACAATACAAAACAAAACCCAAAAATAAACACCATTTGCCGATCATGGTAAGTGCCCTGATGTACCCACTGCACATTTAAGTGAAAACTAAAACTTTATAACAACAATATATCAATTTTAAAAGTTATGATATTGCTAAAAATAGGCTTACCTGGCCGCAACCATTTGCATTTGTACTGAAACCGGATAGCTGCCTGTGACATAAGCGGCACGCTAGTACGCAATTTATCTTCATTACACAGAGCCATCAAATCAAGGCTTCTAATTTTAAAATAAATCCCCAGGTGCCACCTCTCTCTCTCTCTCTGTTCCCTGCTTCAGTGACTGGGCTGATTTTTACACCTAAACACTTGACACCTGGGCATCTTCAGGGTTGTCTACAACAATTTAGAAGCAACGTGTCCACTAGATCTCAGCCTTGGTAAGTCTTGTAAGCCTTGTCACAATCTTGGATTCTCTCGTGTAATTTGTACTGAGAGTGCGATATGTGAGCCTTGGGGAGAGTAAGATGGCGTCACCCAGGGACATTGCTTGTCTTTTAAAATAAAATCTGTCCACAGTATATAGGTACAAATATGAACAAGTGAATGAGTGGCAGTTCTGTGGGTGGAAATGTCTTGAAGAGAGAGGTCAGAGGAGAATGGATAAACTGATAGTTGAACATTGGTCAAACACCACCTGTTCCCCCCTCCCCCCAATCTTTATCTGTCCAGTTTGTGAGTCTGTGTCTCAGATTCCTATTCTTAGCCGACAGGAGTGGTGCCCAATGTGGTCTTCTACTGTTGTAGCCCATCCTCAAGGGTCCACATCTTGTGCCTTCTGAGATGCTTTTTTTGCTTACTATGGTTGTAAAGAGCATTTACTTGAGTTACCATCATGAACCAGTCTGACCATTCTCCTCTGACCTCTCTACCTCTCTCATCACCAAGACATTTCCTCCTGTAGAATGGTCACTGCCTTGTTGTTGTTTTGTTTCCACCATTCTGTGTAAACTCTAGAGACTATCATGTGTGAAAATCCCAGGATATCAGCAGTCTCTGAAATGTTCAAGCTGCATCGGGCAAAGTCACTGAGACCACATTTTCCCTATATCTAATATGAACGGTAATTGAAGGTATTGGCCTGTATTTGAAAATATATTGCATGTTCTGGATCTAAATCTAGATTTCTTTAAAGCTGCAAATAAAATTTAATAACACTATCTAAATGTTTTACTAGGAATGCTAAAATAATGTTTCATTCTTTTCTTTTTTTTTGTGCCAGAGGTCTGAGATATCAACCTAATAGTAACACTATTATCATCAACAAATTATTCAACACAAAATACCTCACCCTGACTAGACGGGCTCTCTTGACCAGATCATTGAGCTTGCGGAGGGCTGCATTTCGTGGCAGGTTCTGAATGTCAGCAAAAAGATCTTCCTCTTCCAATTCAAACAGCTTCCGGTTGTCTGGCACCATGAGAGGTTCAGACCAGAATGAGCCGATATATACTCTCAGCACTTCAGGGGTTCCAAACACTTTCCCCAGAGACCACATTAGAGCACCATATACTCGCATTAGCTGCTGTGTCCCAACCATATCAGCCTTGTTAAGCACCACACGCAGTTTGTCCTCATTGCCCTTCAAAGCACTTATGGCCTCTGAAAACTCATCAGAAATCTCCAGCTTGTGGGCATCAAAAAGGAGAATAATTCGGTCCACTCGTTCAGCAAACCAGCGCAAGACAGCTGGGAAGTCATAGCCTATAAAAAAAAGATAGACAAACTGATCATTTTTTTTCAACAGCTTGCAAATAATTGCATAAACTTGTTTACATCTTTAACCCAAACACTATTTCTTTATTTACTAGAATAAAAATAGAAGCTACAGCATATATCCTCCATCTGTCTGCAGCCTTTCTTACATTCATACATTGTTGCCATGCTTATGCAGTCCTTGTTTTCCTCTCCCTGACTGTCACACCCTGTGTTTCACCCTCCCACACAGTGTGTCAGATGTGATACAGCTGTTTTCTGACAGAACATTTGAAATAAACCAGGTGTAAGCTGAAGCTCTCCCATATATATTCTCTGTCATATGGCTAATGCCTAGGAATATACATAAACTCTGTGGTATTAGAATGGGTAGAAAATGCACAAAGCAACATGAAACACATCAGCAAATATTCTGTTACAGCACATGCTCTTGGTTCATTTTAGTTTTACCATTAAAAAAAACGGATTCACAGCACTTCTCACAACTACAGTTAACTGCAGCAGTGTGTGGTGTTTTTTATGACAGAGGATTAGCACAGTATAGGGTGCAGTTACTTGAGGGTGGAGTTTCTTTCTTTTCTCTACACCACTGGCCCTTCACCTTTAGTGTTAGTCTTACCTCGGCTCACTCTTTGTTTCGCTCCCGACAGGATGCCAGGGGTGTCAATGATACTGATGCTCTCCAGAACCTGGTTGGGCAGCTGCGCACACTGGAATCTAACAATACATTGTCATTTATTTAACAAGTCAAGGTCCAAATGTTTCCTGAGATGTTACTGGATGCTGTTTCCTGACATTTTCTAAACTTTGCAATGGAATTCTTTGCCTTTCACTACTTAAACTGCACTAAAGTTACCGATTCTTTAAACACAGATGAACAATAAAAGCTGAAGTCAGAACAGTTGACCTCTCGAGGACCTTGGACCAGAGCTATGCAGAAGTTTCCAGTCCCCTTGTATCATGGTGAGGCGATCTCATGTATACTCTGGTCTGCACCCCTCCCAGTTTGGGCCATTGTGTGGAAGTGGTGCTCTAAAAGCATAGGGACTTCCTGAAGGAAAATGATCAGTGCTGCCAGAATCAAACAATGTGGCTCACGAATGAACGGATGCTTAGAACAACACAGCCACTTCCTCCTATAAATGGATTTTTCAAGCTGTCCGATTCCCAGGGCAGGAAATTGAAGAAGAGACACAACTTGCTAAAAACACATGGAAATAAGTGAACCTCTGATTTGAGGTGATTACCATCAGGACAGAATTACAGTACAACAAAAATATCAGAAACTACTATGTCTGAATAAAGCACTAACTACTCAAGTCTCCTTTATATCAAACTTATTTTTACTTGATATTTGTACATATGAATTATTTCAAATTACATTATAAAGTTTATATATTATAATTTCAACTGCTTCAGATATACAGTTCTGAGCTTGTCTTGAGCAAGTAGGAGAAAAATTACAATCATTATGTGATAGACTGGTTTCAGAAAATCTTAAGAGTTTCTTTTCAATATTTCAGTTTAATTTGTCCTGTTCCATATAGACAATGACATTCTATAAACCCTCTTTAGTGTCATGCATTGCAGCATCTACTTTCACAATTATCTCTTGTGATATCTCACCCTTTCTCTATAGTTCTACAAACAAGTTCCTCCTCCCTCAGAAATTTGGCAAAGGCACTTGAAATTCCATGGAGCAGAAATAATTTTCTATGATCTCTTGCTCCTTACTCTGCGTACCTCTTGAAGGAGGAGTGATCGGGTGACATATTCTCTCTCACTTTTCTACTTTCACTCATATCTTCTCATATTTATGAAAAAAAAAACATGTTTGGGTATACACAATTATTCATTAACCTGTTTAGGAAAGTGTTTCCAAAGGGGTTGAGTTTGCGGAAGGGCTTGTTGGGATCCACTATGAGAGCATTTCCAGGGATTATTCCCTCCATGTCACCATGCATGATAGCAGTAAAGCAATCTGTAGTAGGCTCTGGACCCACACGGCTTCCGGGCACTTCTTGTTCCAGAAGGTACCTGGGAAAAGAGATCAACTGATTACCCTTTATGTCAGGCAGCTTTCTCAGTTTTTAAGAGAAATTCTAGACCTGCTGAATTTTTTTTATCTTTTCAACCTATGAATAATTAATATTCTTACTTGATGAAAGTAGTCTTTCCTGTGGAGTACTGACCAACCACTAGCACCATGGGTTTGTTGTCAAAGTCAGCATCCTCCAAACTTGGAGAGTGGAAATCATGAAAACCATAGTACTCCTCAATAGGCAAAAGCTTCTTACGATACAGTGATTTCAGCCCCTCTGTGACTGTTCTGATCACTTCAGGGGTCTTCTTGACGTTTTTCCGCCCCCAGCGAGACATATTGTTGAATCTGTGGGACTTTGGAATGATTTGCTTCACTGACAATTTAAGGGTCTGTTTTGGACTATGTATTTATGTTTCCTTTGGCTGTACAGGCTATTCTCCTTTTCCCTGTCTTTACACAGGGTGGTAGCGTAGGTCTGCCACCTAAATTTAGCAAAGGAAGATAGATAGATAGATAGATAGATAGATAGATAGATAGATAGATAGATAGATAGATAGATAGATAGATAGATAGATAGATAGATAGACAGACAGACAGACAGACAGACAGGATGAAGTTAAAAATGGGTTAATAATTGTACAACCCCAAATCAGACAATGTTAGGATGGTATGTTGAAATTAAAACTGAAAGCAATGATTTGTAAATAATCTTTGACCTGTATTGCACTCAAAACAATACAACAGCACATTATTTGATGTTTTACCTCATGACTTATTTATTTATTTCAAAATATACACATCAATTTTGATTCTTCCACCACATTTCAAAAAAGTTGGGATGGCAAAGCATTTACCACTTCATAATGCTGCAGTTTATTCTTCCAACACTTAAAAGATTTTTAGAGACTGAAGACATCAAGTGATGAAGTGTAGTGTTTCAGGTGTAATTTTGTCCCATTCTTCCTGCAAACAGGTCTTAAGCATTGCAACAATATTTTCATTTCAAACTTTGCCACAATTCACCTCTGGAACAGGCACCCTCTTCTTCCACAGCCTTTGTAATTACATTACATTAATAGGGAGGGAGTTTGCATGTTCTCCCCGTGTCCATGTGGGTTTCCTCCGGGTGCTCCGGTTTCCCCCATAGTCCAAAGACATGCAGGTTAGGTTAACTGGTGACTCTAAATTGACCATAGGTGTGAATGTGAGTGTGAATGGTTGTCTGTGTCTATGTGTCAGCCCTGTGATGACCTGGCAACTTGTCCAGGGTGTACCCCGCCTTTCGCCCGTAGTCAGCTGGGATAGGCTCCAGCTTGCCTGCGACCCTGTAGAACAGGATAAAGTGGCTAGAGATAATGAGATGAGATGAAATAATAGGGAAGGAAAGTGAAACACAGCGATCCTAGTGGTAGCATTCCTAAGCCGAAAGCCATACGGTACTATTGAAAATCCCATAGACCCGATTTTTTAAAAAAATCCCACGAAGTTATGATGTGGAACTTGGATTTGGAAAGGCGCTAGACTTGTAGTGACGTCACATACGCGACGTCGGGTCCGTATAGTCTTTGATCAGCTTGTTAAAAAACATTCAAAACAATTCAAATCGGTGGAAAAAAAAAAGTATGATCACCAGGATCGATAGAGCTGCCCGACATGCACAACATATGGAAGCCATTGTCTTAACTTTGAAGTGTAACCCAAAATGTAATTTTTTGAAAAGATATTCCCATTCATTTTGCCATAGAGGTTGGAACACATCCAGTAGGGGGCAATGAGATTACTTTCCCTCCCTATGGCATTTAGCAGTCTTATACAGATGTACAATGTACCCAGAACAGTCTGGGGAGGGGTTAGGTGTCAAGGCCACTTCAGCCATTCCTGCTGGTCCAGGGAATCAAACCTGCAACCTTTTGGTCTCAAAATTGCTTCTTTAACCATTAGGCCATGGCTTTCCATGTGTGCAGAATCTCATTTTGCATTGTCTTGTTGAAATATCCATGGAAAAGCTATCATGAAGGCAGCATATGTTACGCCAAAATCTCAATGTATTTTTCTGAATTAATGCTTCTATCACAGAACTGTAAATTACATTTGACAAGGGCACTAACACAACCCCATACCATGATAGACCCTGGCTTTTGGACTTCTTGGTGGTAACAGACTGAATGGTCCTTTTTGTCTTTGCTCTGGAGCACATGGCGTCTATTTCTTTGAAAAAAAGACCTGGAATACTGATTTGTCTGACCACAGTACATGTTTCCACTGTGTGATGGTCCATCCCAGATGTCTCTGACCCCAAAGAAGTCCACAGCTAACAGAAGGCTTCCATTTTGTACAGTAAAGTTTTAACCGGCATTTGTGGATGTCACTGTGTATTGTAGTGCTTGACAAAGGTTTGCCAAAATAATCCCATGCCTATGTGATTATATCAGGTATGATACATGTGTGGCAGTGGGGGTGTGGTCAACCGTCAGTTTGTGAATGGAGGGCAGGGCCAGGGAAGGTGAGTGGCAAAATTATTACACCTGTTGTCAATTAATGGTGTGTGTGTGTGTATTTTGCAGTAACGATGGCACAAAGAAAAGGAGGAAGAGAGCAAAGAGGGGGCGCTCTCTCCCGACCAGAGCATGTCTGTGAGAGAATGAGTCAGCTAAAAGCTGAAAAGTGGTAGAAAAAGAAAGTGAGAATAAAGCCTGTGTTGACACCAACTCCTGCCTGTCTGCGCTTCAGTATTCAACCCACGTCAGGGATCTATTACAGTGGTGCCGAAACCTGGGATACTGAAGGGAACCACCCCATGGAGTCCTCCCCACTTAAGGACCTTATTCATGCCCTCACTGCTGCCCAATAGACTCCGCATCAAGCCCTGATCAACCTTGGGAAGGAGCAGGAGCATCGCTTCGAAGCCTTGCTGCTGGCCCAGCAGGAAGATCGCCATGTGCTCTGGCACCTGCTCGCATTGGCGGGGTCCATGACAAACACAGTCAACAACACAATCAGCGCTTCTGCACACTGACATTGGAGGAAGTTGGCTGGCCGTTCATGTTCGGCCAACAGCTCCAGGATGCCTGTTGGCGATGGCTGAGGGCAGATGACCGCAATGCTGAGGGGATCATTGACATGGTGGCGCTGGAGCAGTTCATCATGCAGCTGCCGGAAGGGACAGTGGAGTGGGGCCAATGCCTGGTGTCACTGGATCGAGCCATTGAGTTGGCGGAGGAGCATTTGGCAGTGATTTCAGCAACAGGCGGATATTCTGCTTCTTCTCTTTCTCTCGCTCCTTCTCCTACCTCCATCTTACCTCTCCCTGTCCCCGTCCTGTTCCCCCACCATGGAGGCAGGGGACGCCCCCCCAGCTGGCTCGCTGCACCTGTGGTGTCCCCCTCCCTTCTTTCCCTTCTGTGTCTTCTCCCCCCCAAGTGAGTGATCCCCATATTGCCAGTGCAGAGGTGAAGCCTGGGCTGGTATGCTTGCGCTGTGGGGAACCTGGGCATCTCCAGAGCCAGTGCTCTGCAATGGAGGTGGGAAGCTGTGGTCTGGATCCCCAATGTGCCAAAGACTGTCCTCGATCGGGCCAGAGCGTTATCACATACCAATGAGTATTCAAGGGGATACATATCATGCATTGGTGGATTCCAGCTGTAAATCAGACCTCAATCCACCAAAGCCTGGTGCAAAGTGAGGCATTTAGGAGAGCACAAGTGGTGAAAGTTGTGTACACACCGGGATGTTCACAAATATCAACTAGTGTCCATCCACATTCTATTTTGGGGGAAAAAGCATAGTGTAGAAGCGGTGGTTAACCCACACCTCACCCACCCACTGATTCTGGGGACTGATTGACTGGGGTTTAAAGGTTTAATGGAGGATGTAGTAGTGGGCGGGTCCTGTTGTAACACCTTGCAGGGGGATTCCAGTGTAGCATTGACCGGGGAAGCTGTCTTAGATCCGTCCATGTCAGCATCATGTCAGAGTGATGTGATGAACGGGGAGCAGCCTACCCCTCCTCCCTCTCTCAGGATTCCCTCAAGGATTTCCCATTAGAACAAATGCGAGACGAGACCCTGCGTCATGCCTTTGCCCAAGTGAGGGTAAATCGATGGTCAATCTCTCCAGCCAAATGCAACATCCTCCTTCCTGTGCTTTGCAGTTATTAAAAACAGGCTATAACAAGTGACGCAGGACGTTCAAACCAGTGAACAGACAACTCAGTTATTAATCCCAAAGAGCCATAGGGAACTCGTATTCCATGTGGCTCACTTTAATTTGATGGTCGGACACTTAGTTCAGGATAAGACACTAGCCCGAATAATGGCCCGATTCTATTGGCCAGGGATTTGCACGGATGTCCGTCGGTGGTGTGCAGCATGCCACGAATGCCAGCTGGTAAATCCAGCAGCCACTCCGAAAGCATCTTGTGCCCTCTCCCTCTAATCAAGACCCCCTTCAAGAGAATTGGCATGGCTCTCACTGGGCTATTAGATCAGTCGGCATGGGGATAGTGCTTTATTTTAGTCCTGGTGGACTATGCAATATGATATCTGCAAGCAGTTCTGCTGCATAACAGTTCTGCAAGTAATGTGGCAGAGACACTGTTTAAAATTATCTCCCGAGTCAGGATTCCAAAAAAAAAATCCTGACTGACCAAGGCACTACGTTTGTGTCATGCACACTTCACAAGCTTTATGAGTTATTTGGGATTAAATCTATCTGCACCAGCATCTATCACCCACAAACAGATGGCTTGGTAGAATGGTTCAATCAAACACTTAAAATTTTAATTTAGAAGTTTGGAAGTAAAGATGCATGTAATTGGGATAAATGGCTCGAACTGCTGTTATTTACAGTACGAGAGGTCCCGCAAGCCTCCACAGGATTCTCCCCATTCGAATTATTATATGGGCATAAGCCTTGTGGCATTTTGTACATGCTGTGGGAAAATTGGGAGGAGGGACCTTCAAATAGTAAAAACGAAATTCAGTACGTTCTTGACCTGCATGTAAAGCTCCACACACTCATTTCACTTACCCCAGGAGAATTTACAGCAGGCACAAGAATGCCAGGCCCAGATATACAATGGGGTGCACGCCTTAGAGTTCACACTGGGAGATAAAGTACTTGTATCACTGCCCACTAAGAGCTCCAAATTGATCAAGCGGCAAGGGCCCTTTGAGGTCACATGGTGAATTGGGGACATCAACTCTGAGGTGAGGCGAATGGATATGGGTGGGGCGCTACAAATATACCACCTCAACCTGTTAAAACATTGGAATGAAGGTGTCCACATGGAGTCGGTGTCAGTAATTCTGGAGAGGGCAGAGCTGGGGCCAGAGGTAAAAATGAAAGTAACCACTCAAGCTGCTCCAGTCCCTTGTGGAGACCACCTCTTACTGGCCCAGCTCACAGAGGTTGCCAGGTTGCAAACAGAATTTTCCAACATGTTCTTGCCCCTTCCCTGCTATGCTCACCTCATAGAACACCACATTGAAACACCTCCAGGGATGGTGGCACATAGCCGCCCATACCGCCTGCCTGAACACACACACACACAAAAAAAAGGTGGTTTGAGACGAACTCTAGGCCATGCTTGAAATGGGAATAATCGAGGAGTCCCACAGTGACTAAAGCAGCCCAGTGGTCCTGGTCCCCAAGACCGATGGGTCAGTCCAGTTTTGTGTAGACTATAGAAAAGTCAATGCGGTGTTTAAATTCAATGCGTACCCAACGCCTCACATTGATGAGTTGCTCGAACAATGAGGCACTACTCGCTTTTATTCGACACTGGAGTTGAAAAAGGGATATTGGCAGATCCCCATGACTCCTCTATCCGAAGAAAAAAAAAAGGCCTTTACCACACCATTTGGTTTACACCAATTCATCATGCTTCCTTTCGGGTTATTTGGTTCTCCCGCTATGATCCAGCGGCTCATGGACAAGATCCTCCACCCCCATGCCTAAAACACCTCAGGGCCATCCTGGAGTCACTGCAGTGTGTGGGCCTCACGGCTAACCTGAACAAGAGTGCTCTGAGAGCACAATATATATCCCCTGCTAGCAACTATACCTATACTGTAAGTGCTTAATACACCCTCATGCAGTTGTCAAAGTACAAGTTTGCCAAATTACATGAAATTCCTCCAAAAACTGTGAGGAAAGTTGATTTCAGAAAGCAGATTTCAGAAAGCAAGCACACCTTGATGAAATTGCCAAAGGACAAGTTTGTTAATAATCAAGGGCATGACTCTGGTAAAATTTGCCCAAATTAAACTAAATTATTATACGTATAACTGTCATATTACAAAGCCTTTTGCCAAGTTTGGTGAAATCCCTCCACAAATTGTGAGAGGAGTTGACCTCAGAAGAACGTACACCCTCATGAAATTGTCAAAATTAAAAGTAATTTAATCAAGGGTCAAAACTCTGGTAAAACTTTCACAAACGAAATTAAATTGCAATATGCATATTACCATCATACAACAAGGTCTTCTGCCAAGCTTCGAGAAATTTGTCCAAAAATTGTGAGAGGAGTTGATGTCAGAAGGCAAGCACACCTTCATGAAGTTGTGAAAGTACAAGCTTGTTAATCAAGGGCCACAACTCTGGTAAAATGTGACCGAATGGAACAAAACAACAATGCCTTTTGGCAAGTTTTGTGAAATTCCTCCAAAAATGGTGAGAGGAGTTGATTTCAGAAGGTGAATACCTTTTCCTGGAATGGACAGTCGGACAGACTTCACCACAACATAATCCCCCTTTGGGCCTTTCGGCCAGCGGGGGATATAAAGTGTGCAATTGGGCGGGGGGAAAGTATGGTATTTGGGTCCCCAAATTGACAAGACTGCAGCAATTGTGGCCTGCCTGAGGCCCAAGACCAAAAAGTGTATGAGGCAGTTCCTGGGGCTGGCTGGCTACTATCACAGGTTCATACCTAATTATTCGGATGTCACCAGCCTGCTGACTGATCTCACTAAAAAGGGAGCATCAGATCCAGTCCAGTGGACGGAGCAGTGCCAACAGGCCTTCACCAAGTTAAAAACTGCACTGTGTGTGTGTGGGGGGGGGAGGGCACTTTTACACTCCCCTGACTTCTCTCACCCTTTTATTTTACAGACAGACGCATCAGACAGAGGGCTGGGGCTGTTTTGTCCCAGAAGGTGGAGGGCGAGGGATGTCCAGTGCTGCACATCAGTCGCAAGCTCTCAATGCATGAAAGTAAGTACAGCACCATTGAGAAGGAGTGCCTGGACATCAAATGGGCAGTCCTCACCCTCTGGTACTACCTGCTGGGGCGTCCGGTCACACACTGTTCGGACCACGCACTGTTCCAGTGGCTCCACTGCATAAAGAATGCCAATACACGGATCACCCATTGGGACTTTGTCCCATCTGGGGGCGGGGAGTCCACAGCAGCCGGACAGCTCCCTGGCCTGAGTCGGGTGAAGGTGAGTGGCAGTCATTACACCTGTTGTCAATGTTGTGTCTGTTGCAGTGACTATGGAGCAAAGAAAAGGAGGGAGAGCGCGAAGAGGAGGATCTCTCTCCCCGACCAGAGCATGTGTGCACGCGCGTGCGAACGAGTCAGCTAAAAGCCGAAAAGCAGTAGAAAAAGAAAGTGACAAAGCCTGTGTTGAAAACCAACTCCAACCTGTCCACACTTCAGTATTCCACCCATGTCAGGGACATACTACAATATGATGGTTTTTGATGCAGTACCATCTGAGGGATCAGAAATCGCTTACGCTTGTGTGCTTGCCCTTTATACACAAATTCCTCCAGATTCCTTGAATCGTTTAATGATATTATGCACCATATAGGGTGAAATATCCAAATTCCTTCCTATATTTCTTTGAGGAACATTATTTTTTAAACATTTCAGTAATTTTCTCATGCATTTGTTGACAAACTGGAGATCCTCAGCCCATTTTTTCTCCTCAAAGACTAGGCCTTTCTTGGATATTGATTTTGTACCAAATCATGATTACAAATCACCTGTTTCAAATCACATCATTATTTAATGGTTTTACCTCATCACTAGTCCTAAATTGCCCCTGTCCCAACTTTTTTTGGAATGTGCTATAGGACTGAAACACAGGAATGGATGTATATTGACAAATGAAATGAAGTTGACATTACATGACAGCCATTTCACAGATGCTCTTATCCAGAGCAACATACAACAGAACACTGACATACCCACAGCAGTGGGAAGCCCAGGGAGCAGCTGGGGGTTAGGTGCCTTGCTCAAGGGCACTTCACCCATTCCTGCTGGTCCAGGGAATTGAACCGGGGACCTTTTGGTCCCAAAGCTGCTTCTCTAACCATAGTCTCAAGACCATGGCTTCCCTATGACCAGACCAAACATGAAATGTCTTGGGTTCATCCTGTCTGCAATGAACTACAAGTCAAAGTAAAATTAGAAATCACTGCTTTCTTTTTATATTTGCATTTTCCATACCATCCTTACTGTTTAATTTTGAGTTGTAAATTGTGCATTAGGAGTTTAAAATCTCAGTTTAAATCTCCCTCTTTAATAGTAGGATATCCTCACATCCTTCTGAATGTTATTGGACAACCAAAAACAATTATTAGTTAAGCATTAGCAAATGAAGAATGCATTTCTGTACTGTTAAATACACTTAGATGTTTTATTTAGAAGATGGGTTACGCTCCAAAAATAAAGACTTGTCTTTTTCTTTTGGCTTGTGTGTATTCCTTTTATTCCAATGAAAAAGTTGAGTGCATTGCCTGTGCCTGGAAAATGTTGGCATTCACTTTGGAAACACTCATACACCCCTTCATCCACATACATAGCTCATTTCTGTATACTGAAAAGAGATTCTTCCAGTTGAGATTAATCTAGTCACCAAAAGACAACAGCTACAATGTTCACATGTGAGGCTTATTTCTTTTTCTAAAAACAAACCACCAAAACAACCCCACCACTGTTGTGTAAAACAGTGCTGTAGTTTTAAAACAAATCAACATGTTAATGTGGTTGTTGATCCACAGACTATCCAAGTGCTGTGTTAGACTATATTACTCAATATGTATCCTCAGTTGTATTTCCCCCCTTTTTTGCAAAACCATTTTTAGTCGAGAGGACTACATGCACTGTTTGCCTGAAAAATGTGCTTTGAGGATTTGATATCATTTTGGCTGGGGAAACAAAACAACTGATCACAGATAACCCAGAAGGAAAAAAAAAAACAAAAAAAAACAGCAACATCGAAACTCTCAATCTCAGATGCACCAAGTTCAGTAACTTGGTTTGAAACAATTTCCAACTGTATCCGTGAAGAAGTAAGCTTTTGAAGTTGGACTTCTAACAAGCCTAACAGTCTGCACAGGAGATGGAAAATTCTTTGTTGCAATCATCTTGATGGAAGCACTGACTGATGTACATTCCACTTTAGTCTCAAAGACTGTAGATTCACAGGGTGTATTTAAGAACCATAAAGGGCAACATGGTCTTGTCGATTCGGACAGAATCGAAAGATAGCTTATCGATTACTGTTCTCAAATCATCTGGCTTACTTTACACTCCATATAGTTATCAGTTTTTGGCAGTTTTGAACCATCTCATGATTAATTTCGTAAACTGCAGCTGTGTTGCATAAGAGGAGACACTGAAATTGGGCATATTTTCTGTAAATATTACTGTACTGAAATTTATTTAAAATACATCTATGAAAGAAAGTGTAACAAAGTATTACAGGAGAAATAGCTACATACGAGAATAAAATTTAATGCAACTATTTCAGGTAACAAAATATAATCATATTTGATTATTCTTACCTGTTATGCTGCTGTAAAAAAAGAAACCACAAATATAAAAACGTAACAATGCTCTGTTTTACTTGTTAATATTTAACTCAATGTTTCACCCCAGAAACAGGTTTTACTTAGGATAGAATTTTTGAGAAAAAAAAAAGTCTTCTTCAAATAAGTTTTTGGATCAGCTCGACACGTCTTCGCTATGCATGCAGCACTGAAATGTCTTGGTTGGGTCTCCTCCCTCCCTTTCCCCCCCTCCCTTTTTCTCCTCTTGTTTCTCACCACAAAAACTTCTCACCACTACACACTCTGAGGCTCAAACTGTTTTAGGGTTTAAGTTAGAGGAGGGTGGGAACAGATAGGTGAGGGAGGAATGGTAAACACCAGTTGTGCACCAGAAAAGAGGGGTCAAAATTTTGAGGATTGGAGGTACTCATGATTTCGTGCTGTCTTCTCTGTGAAATGGAACACTATTTTGTAAAGAAGCCAAAAGACAGTTTTTTGCAAGTTGTGAGTAATTAGTTTAACTCAGTCAAGAGCTGCACATGAGCCTCGAAGCTACTGTAAATGCAATGCATTTTTCCTTGGCCCAGCCCTCGACAACCCATGATAATGATCATAATTTAATTTGGCAAACAGTCGCCACCTTGTGGCCATAGAACGAGAACTTGAAATCAGTTTAAAATAATCAGATAAAAGTACTTGCTTCTCCTCATTAACCTTGCAAATTTAGAAATAACAAATGTACAAATGTTTGATACTTTCATAAAAGAAGCAAAGTTTAATTTACAGTTTTACTAAATGTACAGTTTCCTTTTTAAAAAAGTGTCATTATACACAATAAATACAATACAAAATTAATTTGTAGTACTATACTTCAAATTCTTACAGTTCTATTTTTTCTGTAGATTAGTCTTCTTTTCCTCATAATTAAGCTGTGTTTGCATTTGAATTCTCCAGAGGGTTTTGAAGGAGTCTACATTATGTGTACATAAAATATATAAATAAATTAGGAGGGTGTCTTTACGACCACTTGAATGTCAGTGATAGAATAACAGTTGTACATAATCACAAGAGTGGAGATGCTTATCTGCTTGATGATGATGATGATGATGATGATGATGGATAGTGGTTGATGTTCCCGGGACTGAGAACCATTAAAAGAACTGGGTTGCTGTGTTGGTACCCAGCACTAATCAAACCTGATTCAGCTAATGGAAAGTTAGAGCCAAAGAAATAAACAAAACAATTAACTCTTCCAGATGGTGGATTTTCAGGAAGAGAGCTGGGTAGCACTGGTTTTGCCCCTGAGCGGGTCACTAACATTTCTTGGAAAAACTGTAGAGGCAATTTTGAAGTTTGTATGCAAACAAACAAAACAAACAAAAAACAAACTCATACTACAAGTATTTTCTGTAAATGTACTCCAGATGATGGTATAATTTAAGGTTAAAAGATGTTAGAACCCTATCTGTTTATTTTATGAATGGGACTTTTTCCAATCCCAGCACTCACCACATCAGATTGTTCTGATAAATCACAAATGAAGAATGATTCTCAAAGGCAAGATTTTAGTGCTAGGTGACTTTCTATCTTATTGTAATTCATGATTTTGTGTAAAAGAGGGATAACTAAAGTCTTAACCAGTGGACAAAGACCTCATTTTAAATTCAAAGAACAACATTAAAAGATTAACATCAAACCATAAAGCCAGAATTCTACAGTGGTAATGGTAATGAATCAAGGGCCACACAAATTAAATGGACAGATGGAAAGAACAAAAAAAAAAACCCATTCCTCACATTGAATTCTTACTAATGAAGAGTTAATTTAAGAATTTAAGTGAGCCCTGTTAACAATGAACATAAGAACGGTCCTGAAACTTCCCACACAGAACAAAACAAAAATGAGCATGGCATGTCAAAGTGCACTTCATGCTTATGAAAGTACACCTAAAGGGCCTTCCATTACACCCAGGAAATATTATTATTCAGTAGCCATCCATAGACAAGCAGGGCAAACACAGCTAAACAGAGTCAAGTGATTTTCCTGCTTTGGCCTCTCTCATGCCTTTCAGTCTTTAAGCATCTTTCAAATAAAAGTGGCCGTTATCTACTATGCGTCTGTGACACCAGATTTCCATTCTGTCCTCGACCCCCTAACTGTGGGTGCTGTGAAATGGAGGATGAAGGTGGAGAGGAAGAAGAAGTGACAATGTGTCTATACGATGATGTTGATGAAGATGCTGTGCCCTGACGATGGTGGGTTTGGTGCTGGTTGGTTAAATTTCCAGTATAAACCCTGTCCACGGGTCCACGGGTCGGTGGGCCCTGCTGCAGATTCAGTATGCTATCTATAGCACACTGCAAATGTTCGTTCAGTGAGTTGTCCAGTGGGGGACTACCACTCGAGAAGCTGGCATTGTCCATGTCTGGGGAATCTGATTTAGATCGTTTTGCAGGAAGTGAAGAGTCTCTCGCCCAGGATGTTTCGCCAAATGACGGAGGGCCTGGTGCATGCTGGTCCATCCGAAATGTGCCCACTGCCCATTCACAGTTTTTACTCATCTGTCCCATGACCCTCCCCATGTGGTCCCCAGTATTACCATCCTCCTCATCCTCTTTATCAGAGGATTGCTGCTGTTGCTGATAGGCATTTTTAATTCCATGGTAGAATTCATGCTCTACAAATGTCAAGCCCTGTGACCCTGGGTCAGTGTGGGTGTGAGGGGGCTTACAGACACCTTGCTGCTCCAATTTCACACTGGCAATAACTGTCCTCTCCATTGGAGGAGAGGATGCAGGTGCTGCTGGTGGATTGGGTCCCACATCACCACCTCCTGGGACACCTGGTCGATGATGAGGGCTGATGTTTTTGCGGTATGTCTTTCGTAGTGGGAGTCGGCAGGTGGTCAGCTGAGGTGCTGAAGTGGAGGTAGGGTTCAGTTTGTCCCCAGACACCTCATAGTGCTCTAGAGTGCCATTCACTTGGGCTGAAGATGTACGGGAGGATAAGGAAGCAGACAAAGATGACCAGCCATGAGAGACTGAAGGAGGGGGTGCAGTTGAAGTTGTAATCCCAGACTCTGCATGTGTGGTTGCTGCACTGAAAGTAATAGCAGATGTAGAATTACTGGTTGGAGGTGAAGTCCTTTGAACTACGGACAGTTGAGTTAAAGGCGGTCTTGTTTTAGAGGGTGGCTCAGGGACTTGTGGTAGTGGAGTGTGCTGTGGCTGTAAATGAACTGGGTCTAATGCAGTGTTGTGAACCACTTTGCTGAACCCTGCCTCTTGCTTAATCTTCAATTTCAAGCCAATTCTCTGACGTGCCTCATAGGTCTTGATGGGTGGCTTGCTCGTCCGCTGAGGAAGTTCATCATCATCATCATCATAATCATCATCTACAGAATGAGTAGAAGATGAGGTGGGGCCAAAACAGCGATCAGAGCTCAACCCTGTGGCTTTTGTACAAGGCCGTGCCACTGATGCAGGCATGGGGGAGCAGCTAGTAGACCATGATACCAGCGCTCCCCCTCCCCCTTGTTTTATCACTAGTTTGGTGGGGGGAAAGGGAACAGGAACAGGGTTAGCACTGGCAGCAGCAGTCACTGCAATAGAGGGAGGAGTTGGTGTGCCAGCTACATGGGCTGTCGCTCCAGCAGATTTAACAGTGCTCAGTTCCACTCCTGCAGGCCCAGTTTTAACAGAACTCAGTTCCACCGCTGAAGGCCTCACGCCACTGTCCGCAACCCTGTTCACCATACATGAGCTGGCCACAAACTCCTCTGTAGAGAAATAGCAAGAGTGTTGAATAAATAACACACTGATTTTGCACCTAAGGTTTTAATGCGATACTTGATCAAGACTATGTCTCGATGTTGCATGACATCCTACAGTGGTGCTTGAAAGTTTGTGAACCCTTTGGAATTTTCTATATTTCTGCATAAATATGACCTAAAACAATCAGATTTTCACACAAGTCCTAAAAGTAGATAAAGAGAACCCAGTTAAACAAATGAGAGAAAAATATTAGACTTGGTCATTCATTTATTGAGGAAAATGATCCAATATTACATATCTGTGAGTGGCAAAAGTATGTGAACCTTTGCTTTCAGTATTGTGCAGCAATAACTGCAACTAAACATTTCTGGTAACTGTTGATCAGTCCTGCACACCAGCTTGGAGGAATTTTAGCCCATTCCTCCATACAGAACAGCTTCAGCTCTGGGATGTTGGTGGGTTTCCTCACATGAAGAAGTGCTTGCTTCAGGTCCTTCCACAACATTTTGATTGGATTAAGGTCGGGACTTTGATTTGGGTATTCCAAAACATTAACTTCATTCTTCTTTAACCATTCTTTGGTAGAACGACTTGTGTGCTTAGGGTCGTTGTCTTGCTGTATGACCCACCTTCTCTTGAGATTCAGTTCATGGACAGATGTCCTGACATTTTCCTTTAGACTTCGCTGGTATAATTCAGAATTCATTGTTCCATCAATGATGGCAAGCCGTCCTGGCCCAGATGCAGTAAAACAGGCCCAAACCATGATACTACCACCACCATGTTTCACAGATGGGATAAGGGTCTTATGCTGGAATGCAGTGTTTTCCTTTCTCCAAACATAACACTTCTCATTTTAACTAAAAAGTTCTATTTTGGTCTCATCTGTCCACAAAACATTTTTCCAATAGCCTTCTGGCTTGTCCACGTGATCTTTCGCAAACTGCAGATGAGCAGCAATGTTCTTTTTGGAGAGTAGTGCTTTCTTCCTTGCAACCCTGCCATGCACACCATTGTCGTTCAGTGTTCTGAAGGTGGACTCATGAACAATAGCCAATGTGAGAGAGGCCTTCAGTTGCTTAGAAGTTACCCTGGGGTCCTTTGTGACCTTGCTGACTATTACATGCCTTGCTCTTGGAGTGATCTTTGTTGGTCCACCACGGTTTTGAATTTCCTCCATTTGTACACAGTCTGTCTGACTGTGGATTGGTGGAGTCCAAACTCTTTAGAGATGGTTTTCTGACCTTTTCCAGCCTGATGAGCATCAACAACGCTTTTTCTGAGGTCCTCAGAAATCTCCTTTGTTTGTGCCATGATACACTTCCACAAACATGTGTTGTGAAGATCAGACTTTGATAGATCCCTGTTCTTTAAATAAAACAGGGTGCCCACTCACACCTGATTGTCATCCCATTCATTGAAAACACCTGACTCTAATTTCACCTTCAAATTAACTGCTAATCCTAGAGGTTTACATACTTTTGCCACTCACAGATATGTAATATTGGATCATTTTCCTCATTAAATAAATGGCCAAGTATAGACCCTTTTCACGTGACGTCACAACAAACGCGGCTGCCATTTTGGACATGTACTACCAGTAGTTTACCACAGCCAACATTGAGGAACGGCAGCAAAGAAAGTTTTTACTTTCAGCAAGACTTCCATCATGCCACTATATTGTTGTGCACCTGGATGTAGTAACCATCAACAAACAAGGCAAGGTTTATCATTTTATCGGATCCCGACGGAGAAGATGGATAGCGGCCATAAACAGGAAAGATTGGCAGCCCTCGGCATACCAACGCTTGTGTAGTGACCACTTTGTTGGAGGTAAGACGAATAAAATTAGCCAGAAAAGGCATTACATTGCTGTTAACATTCTGTGGCGGAGAGTGTGTAACCAAATAGGTTAAAATAACCCATTGTAACCTCTTTGTTCTTCTGTAGTTGCTATTGTTGACTAGCTAATGTCAACAACATACTAGCTAGTATGTTACTGTAGCAATGTTTACGTTCAGTCATTTGGATGACTGTTAAAACCTTTCAGTCTCAAGTTTTTCCTTTACTGTATTTACTAGTTTACTGTAATTATGATCTGGCAGCTATTTACACCGGATCCAGTGTAAATAGCTGCCGGAGCCAACGTCTGAGGTTCCGGAGCGCGCTCCGGAACCTCGGACGTTGGCTCCGGCAGCTATTTACCTGTACAGGGCTTAATTTGAGGGAGAGCAAGCCGGAGCGCGCTCCGGAACCTCGGACGTTGGCTCCGGCAGCTATTTACCTGTACAGGGCTTAATTTGAGGGAGAGCAAGCCGGAGCGCGCTCCGGAACCTCGGACGTTGGCTCCGGCAGCTATTTACCTGTACAGAGCTTAATTTGAGGGGCGCAAGCCGGAGCGCGCTCCGGAACCTCGGACGTTGGCTCCAGCAGCTATTTACACTGGATCCGGTGTAAATAGCTGCCGGATCATAATTACAGTAAACTAGTAAATACAGTAAAGGGAAAAACTTGAGACTGAAAGGTTTTAACAGTCATCCAAATGACTGAACGTAAATATTGCTACAGTAACATACTAGCTACTATGTTGTTGACATTAGCTAGTGCTAACAGCTAGCTGCTAGTACACTGCTACAACACAGACACCGACCCTAACAGGTCATTGCCTGGTAACAGCAAATTTATAACGGGCCATGTCTCAACAGACTAAGAAATTATTTCAATGGCATTTAATAACATTTTGTTTATCCTGAGGACCGAAAGTAAATGAAAATGTGAACAAACCTTAGTTGTAATAAGATGGCGACCACTGGCTCCAGGGACGACCCGCTGATGTAGGCATGTTACCCAGCCTGACACAAAATATTTGTAGGCATCCAAACTCTTATACGCTTTCAGATCAATACCTGTGTATGGCGATGGGTTTTTAACAACATAGGTATACAGATCATGTGGGCAGAAGTCAGGTAAAGACGAGGGCTTCGTGTACTTCCGTACGTCAGTGAACAATCCTGGTGGAAGCAGGTAAACGTCGTTCTCTAAGCCTGCTAACCTCAATTTTTGCAAATACCCCTCCCTCTGCTCGCCCTGTAAATGCCCTACGTCGCTGGATAGTGAAGGTGTTTTCTGCATCTCGCTCCTTTTTCTTTTATGTTTTTCGTTTGTCGCCTTCCTCGCATTCAAACTGATTCGAGCCGAAGTCCACTACATGTCCAAAATGGTGGTCGCGTTTACGAAGGTCACGTGACTGAAAAGGGTCTATAATATATTTTTGTTTCATTTGCTTAACTGAGTTCTCCATCTACTTTTAGGACTTGTGTGAAAATCTGATGTTTTAGGTCATATTTATGCAGAAATATAGAAAATTCTAACGAGTTCACAAACTTTCAAGCACCACTCTAATTATTACACAGGGATGGACAACACCAGTCACTGAACCTCAATGCTCTAATCTGAAGGCTTCACTTGCCACAGTGAGAACTCTGAACAGTCTCCTTCTGTAAAGATTCATTGAAAATGTACATTAATTTTTCAAAGCCAAAGCTAGAATGTAAACAGCAAAGAATTATCTTTATTTTCTGACATAGTCTGCACTGAACACTTTCCCCAGTTTTGTTCAACAGTTACATTTTATAATTGTAAAATCAGGCTAATTTACAAATGCATTAACTATATGCCTCCTGACTAACACTAGTTTGGCTGCTTTATTCCTTGTATTTACAATGCACTATGTAAACAAAGTGTAATGAAATATGCTTCACACTTTAATTTGATATGCATTTAAAGGTAATTTTTGCAAGACTTAAGTCCAATTCCTTTTCCACCATTTCTTAATTCTTATGCAGAATTAAATTTGACTTTACCTGGCTTATCCTTGGCCAGTATCCTGTCTTGGTTCAGGGCAATCTTCTCCTCTTGGATAAACATCCTATCAATCATCACCATCTCTGCAGAAGGACCCAGCCTCTGCTCAAAACACCACAAGAAGCACCAATACAAGATCAAACCCCAAGGGAAATTATGGGTGGCATGGGTAGAGTAATCAGACCTGTGTGTTCATACCCTTGATTCTTCGAACAGCAGGTGACGATACTTATCCAGCATAGCTTGTGTGCGCTTCAGAAGTTGGCTGGAGACATTTTCAAACTCATCATCCACTGGGCAGAGAACCAAAAAGGAAGGCGTTACACAATCAGTTGTGAAGACAGGAATGCACATAACTGCACTTCAAGTTGTTAAAATTACAAAAGATTGAGGCTATATTAATGTACTTGATTAATTAACCGGATAAATCATATGCTCAGTCATATGCAGGCATAGGTGTTTTACCTTTGCAGTAGTCTTGAGGGGAGGGAGCTGTGCCCTGGTACACGTGGTAGGGCAACAACCGGCAGAGTGTGTCCTCAAAAGAGTGGAAAGGTGAACTGTAGTCTGGATGTAGTACAGAAGCCTGAAGCTTCCTCAGCTGTTCTAATATCCTACACACACACACACACACCTTCAGCACATAGTCTGGACAATCCTATATGATTTTATTGTTCCTTCTATGAATCAAACAATTCATTATTTCTGCGGTAGAAACACTGGATTCTATTACTGGATCAAAATTTGCGTTTCTGATCTAATTATAATTTAAAAAATGGATAGGGCATGTCTTGATCAATTATTATATAAAACAACAAAGCCACACAAAAGGTATGTACCGTGCTTCTTTGCTTGGCTCCACACTAAAAGGCCTTTTTAAAGCTGAAGTCTGTGGAAGGTCATAGGAAGACGCAGTACATTATTAACAAATACATCCACATGCCACAACAGTGTATATCACAGGAAGCAATGTGTATACAACCCTTGCCTGGGTTTGAACAGGAGCTGAAGGCTGCAGGGTAGGCATCTGTGAAAGTCCACTGTTCAGAACCTGAATCTGTAACCCTGGTTTACCTAATGTCAGCCCTCCAACTGCACTTATAACCCCGGGTTTTGCCTGCAGGTAATACAGTATTGGGTTACAGATGATATTTTAAATAAAAATGATTTAAATATACATTAAAGAAAACCAAAATCAGTAAATAGTTGTACAGGTTGCTCATGATTCAGACCTGAATAGACTGAGCAAGATTTAGAGGAGGTTTTCCTTGATTAACTGTTACTCCACTTGGCCCTGAAGTTCCAGGAAATACATGTGCGTCATTTGAACCTGGAGTATGGACAACACAAGTATTTAAAAAAAAAAAAAAGATAACTCTATGAGCAATATTAAATAATCTCATAAAAGTACCAAAATAGAGGGTTCACCTGAAACTGAGGACTTGACGAAGACAGACTTCTGTTGAAACAGAGATGTGACAGATGCACTGACTGTGCTGCTGGCTGAACAGTTCATCACTTGGGCTGAAGACTGATCAGGCAGTTTACTAAACTGATTGGCCTGAGGCTGAGTCTGAAGTTGTTGTTGTTTTGCCTGGAGTAAAATGTTTTGCTGAACCTAAATAAAACACAGAAAAAGATTGGTTAGAGCAAGGTCTCTGTACTGTATTACATTTCGAGAAACAAAAAGATTCCTTCAAGCACCCTTGAGAAACCTGTTTCCCCCTTACAACTGTAGTCATCATACATAAACTTCAAGATGCTGTTAGTGACATTTCAGTAGTCTGCATTAAGGTTTCACAAAAGCTTGCCTGGTTTAGCTTTTCTAGTAGCTGCTTCTGTTGTGGTGAAGGCTGGGTAATGGACGACATTGTCTGCAGTTGTGCATTAATCAGCTGTAAATGGTGCTGCTGTTCAGCAGTCAGGCCTGGCATCTGCTGTTTCAACACTGCCCCACCTGTGGCACACACTGCAGGTGTCACAAAATGCAATTGTGACGAAGGAGCCGGGGGAGGCTTTGGGGAGCAGGAGGAGGTGGGTAGCTGTTCCTGCTGAACGACCACAGACTGAGGAAGAACTTGTGGAATCTGCACTTGAATCGGCTTAGGCTGTAGCTGCTGCTGCGGAGTTTGGACAACTGGCTGAGATGGTTGTGGGGAACCTCCTATTGAATTGTGTATTATAAAGAGTGGAGGGATAGAGGAAGGTGTGCAAGCCCGAGAAGGTGCCTGAGACTGAGATGATGGCTGTGCTTGGGGCTGAGAGGGAGGTCGAGACAGTGGAGGGTGAGGGGACTGGATCTGAATAAGGGGAGAAGCCTGGGATGGCTGCGGGCTGTCTGATAGAGTCGGTGTCACACTGTGAGTGGCCACAGACTGAGAAGGTGAGGCGCTTTGGATCTTCAAAGCTTGCTGCTGATGAGCTGCTGATGAAACCTGGAGGTTAGGAAATGAGAGGGCAAGCAGATATTAATGAATTATTTTGTACTTAAAAGAAACTCAAAATTGTATCTAAATTGACAAAAACTGAAATTCATATTCAAAATCATAGTAGCAATATACAAACAGCATAGTAGGACAGCCAAAGAGACATGAAAAATGTGTTATTGTTTTTACAATTACAATGAAAAACAAAACATCCTTTTTACAGATCATACAAAGTGTGCAACAGACATTTTAGACAAACCATGTTCAGTTTACAATACTTCACTTGGTAAGGGAAATATATTTCAAAGTAACACAAAAAAGTGTGTGTATAGAATCAAAGGAGTATTAAAAAAATGTGCAGCAATGTCATGGTTTAAATGAGATTAGTTAAGTTGTTTCATTTTGGCTTGTTACGATAAGTAATAAGGAAATGGTTATGTGAATACAGTTTTGATGAAGTGGTAGAGAGAAAGAACAAATTAAAATCAACAGATTTTCAAGTATCTTGTGATTTAATTTAAAAATTCTTATTAAATTCCTTTTTTTATATTATATGACTACATTAATTTCATATAAACATAAAATGCATTATTTAAAAAAATTGTTACAGCCTCTCTCTTTTCCAAGCCACATTTAAGTTGATTTCTCAATTATGTTGATTAATTAACATGAATAATCAACTATTAAAATATTTGCTTTGTGCAATACTTCTCCAAAGACATTCATCTTCAGTAGTCATTTTATACTGGTCAGAGGGATGTAGTAGATCTGAAGCCTACCACTGGATGCATACACCCTGAAATCAGAGGTCAGTTACTGTGAAAAACAAACAGTCACACCACCATGTTTTTGGTAGGTGAAAAGGGGCATTAATTCCACCCTGAGGTAACCCTCCTGGGCACAGGAAGAACATGAAAAACTCCACATAGAAAGTAACTCGAACAAGGAATTGTCAGGCAACAATGCTACCTGCTGCACCACCCTTATTTAAAAGACATTTTCCCAAAATCATATTAAATCACAAAAAATGGCAATTGACTCTAGCCATGTTGTGAAGCATCCCTGCTCACAGTTTAATAGTTGGCTAGCTATTTGGGACACTTATGAGGCTAAATTTGCAGAAATGCTCCAAGGACATTTTTTATTATTTTTCTTTGAATTAAAAAAATACTACACCATTACATCCTTAAAATGATAGACACAAGGACATTTGGACAAATAAAACACCAAATTACCAGAGAACAATACAAACATATCATGCTGTCATTACCTCACATACAGTGGTGCTTGAAAGTTTGTGAACCCTTTAGAATTTTCTATATATTTCTGCATAAATTACCTAAAACAACATCAGATTTTCACATAAGTCCTAAAAGTAGATAAAGAGAACCCAGTTAAACAAATGAGTCAAAAATTATACTTGGTCATTTATTTATTGAGGAAAATGATCCAATATTACATATCTGTGAGTGGCAAAAGTATGTGAACCTCTAGGATTAGCAGTTAATTTGAAGGTGAAATTAGAGTCAGGTGTTTTCAATCAATGGGATGACAATCAGGTGTGAGTGGGCACCCTGTTTTATTTAAAGAACAGGGATCGATCAAAGTCTGATCTTCACAACACATTTGTGGAAGTGTATGATGGCATGAACAAAGGAGATTTCTGAGGACCTCAGAAAAAGCATTGTTGATGCTCATCAGGCTGGAAAAGGTTACAAAACCATCTCTGAAGAATTTGCACTCCACCAATCCACAGTCAGACAGATTGTGTACAAATGGAGGAAATTCAAGACCACTGTTATCCTCTCCAGGAGCGCTCGAACAAAGATCACTCCAAGAGCAAGGCTTGTAATAGTCGGCGAGGTCACAAAGGACCCCAGGGTAACTTCTAAGCAACTGAAAGCCTCCCTCACATTGGCTAATTGTTAATGTTCACGAGTCCACCATCAGGAGAACACTGAACAACAATGGTGTGCATGGCAGGGTTGCAAGGAGAAAGCCACTGCTCTCCAAAAAGAACATTGCTGCTCGTCTGCAATTTGCTAAAAAGATCATGTGGACAAGCCAGAAGGCTATTGGAAAAATGTTTTGTGGATGGATGAGACCAAAACAGAAGTTTTTGGTTTAAATGAGAAGCGTTATGTTTGGAGAAAGGAAAACACTGCATTCCAGCATAAGAACCTTATCCCATCTGTGAAACATGGTGGTGGTAGTATCATGGTTTGGGCCTCATTTACTGCATCTGGGGGCCAGGACAGCTTGCCATCATTGATGGAACAATGAATTCTGAATTATACCAGCGAATTCTAAAGGAAAATGTCAGGACATCTGTCCATGAACTGAATCTCAAGAGAAGGTGGGTCATGCAGCAAGACAACGACCCTAAGCACACAAGTCGTTCTACCAAAGAATGGTTAAAGAAGAATAAAGTTTAATGTTTTGGAATGGCCAAGTCAAAGTCCTGACCTTAATCCAATCGAAATATTGTGGAAGGACCTGAAGCAAGCACTTCATGTGAGGAAACCCACCAACATCCCAAAGTTGAAACTGTTCTGTATGGAGGAATGGGCTAAAATTCCTCCAAGCTGGTGTGCAGGACTGATCAACAGTTACCGGAAACGTTTAGTTGCAGTTATTGCTGCACAAGAGGGTCACACCAGATACTGAAAGCAAAGGTTCACATACTTTTGCCACTCACAGATATGTAATATTGGGATCATTTTCCTCAATAAATAAATGACCAAGTATAATATTTTGTCTCATTTGTTTAAACTGGGTGCTCTTTATCTACTTTTAGGACTTGTATGAAAATCTGATGTTTTAAGTCATATTTATACAGAAATACAGAAAATTCTAATGGGCTAAAATTCCTCCAAGCCAGTGTGCAGGACTGGCTGCAATAAACTTTCAAGCACCACTGTAGCACAAAAATCTAATGAATAGTGGACCATGGAAATTAGCAGAGAAGGAAGGAAAAGCAACAAATTAACTAAATAATAATGCAGACCAGAATCAGACTGGCATAGCAACTGAAATGAGGACGCAATACTAAGAGGAAAGACATGGCAGAATGTGAGGTCCATCAAAAAGTGTGTATTGGTGTGCGCGCGCACGCACTCAGAGGGAGCAGTTTCACTGGATTACAAGGTGTTCCAATAGAGCTGAACAGTCAGGTTTTGGAAGTAAAAATGTCACCAACTTCTGCCATAGCTAATATGATTATTAGCAATAACATGCAAACTTGTTAAAAGTGACTATGAGATTGTCACATAACAATTGATGCTCCTGTAGAATTCATTGGCCAGTCTAGTTTCAATGTTTTTATACATAGGTCATTCTAGAATTCAGGGTACATTTCGTGTCTCTGAGATAAACCTTTCGTTATTTTCCACAAAAGAAATATTTATTGAATCAGTTTTGAACTATAATGCAAATTATGGCAAACTTTTACCAATAGCAATGCTTGATGTATATTTTAGATCAAATTTATCCATAAAACATTAACTAAATTACTCCCCCCCCCCCCACACACACACACACATTATTGGCTGTCTTCAACTACTGATTCATACATTCAACTTGGAAAAAAACAAAAACAAAAACATGAAGTGACTCAGTCTAACAATCTGCTTTTTGGGGCTTATTCTATTAACTGTTATAAAATCAGTTGCATAGAAAATCTATTTTCTGTCTTATGTGAAATTTCAGTAATAAAATAAATAAATAAATAAATACAAATTACCTGTCCTAAAGTTAATGTCAACTCTGTTATAAAACTGCAAAAATCCACAAAGACTTAATAATACGCATGACACCTGCACTGAGAGAGGTCATTTCCTCTGGCAGGAAACTTCAGAAAGGCAGTGAGGTATGTTGTGTTTCTTCTCTCATTAATTTGAAGAAAATTGAGGATACACCAATAGTAGATTAATTATTAATCAAATCTGATATTGTGATTTTTTAAAACAATATGCTTAAAATTCATAAAATTCTGTTTTTATACTTGCCATGTGGTAGTTAGTATGAGGTTAGCATATGGAGTTAAGACAAAATGGTGGGAAATGTCAACTCTGTTGTCGCCAATTCATTGCCCAGTTTAACGATAACAGAGTTGATGATGACTAAGAGCCAACACCTGAAAATGTACCCACAATTATAGATTGGGCCATTTTTTTTTCCTCTCACACACACACACACAACTTGTGGTCAGAAGTTTCAGGGATGAGAATTTTCCGCCGATTGGCGGATTTCCGACTTTTTCAGACCAAAATGATTGTTTTTGAGATCGATGTAAATCCGTTGAGAATTATTTTTTTTTGGGGGGGGGTATGATTAACGATCTGTGGTCACCTTATAACGCAGACATCCCAAGTGTTCCGGGAGTCTCCTGCATATTGACAGAAGCGAGCAAGAGCGTGCACGCGCAACATTAAGGTCTGCATCACGCATCTTAGAATGTGCGCGCGTGAGGGGGTGCGCGAGGGAGACTGTGTGCAGTGTTGCCAGATATTGCTGACGTTTTCCAGCCCAAAATATGTTCAAAACCCACCAAAATGCACTTAAAACCACCCAATCTGGCAACACTGCCTGTGTGCCTGTTCATGTAGCGCATGCCAGACAAAGAGCATCTTGATTGGGTTACTCAGCAAAATAAGCCAATCAGCTTTCAGTGTGGGCGGGCTTTTATCTCTTTTCTCGAGGACCGGAGTTTTCAGTTGTATTGAGTCAGTGCAGCCTACAGGATCGGCATGGCAGAGAGAGAGCGCGCGCCCCCAAAAATATATATCAATTACATGTCATATATAAGTGTGTATCTTTTATAAATGGGGTTAGCTTATCTAATGTAGCATGTTGGGGAGAATCATAGTATCATATCTATATTTCTGATGAAATTTTAAGTATGATAGCATGTATAACTCTCCTACTTATTGCTCATTTCATAGGGGGGGAATTGCTGGGATGTGCCGCGCGGGAGCGTCTGCCCAAATTTTTTAGGCCGAGATGAACTTAGTTTTTGATTTAAAAAAAAATTCCAATATGTAATGCCCATTGTACATGCCTGTTCTTTAATTCAAAATCACCATCTCGATCTTCAGATTGACCATATGGTATCTGTATTACATTCCACAACATCCTGTCCAGATAAAACCTAGTTAGTACACACAACAGTTGAAAGGGAAGTGATGAGTGATGTTGAATGTTGCCTGCTTAATATGCAAGACCTCCTGCTACCATGATAACTTCAGAAGAAAGCTTCAGAGAATTATATGATAGAACTTTTTTCTGGTTTGCACTTCATTTTAAAGGATTAGAGTATTCAAAGACATGAAGAGCTAAAATGCAGAAATATAATACTGTGGAGCTCGTTTATATTAAAAGGTGCATTGATTTTTTGAAATCATCAAATGTGAATTGATTAAAAACAAGTCTCTTGTACCATATTAATCATTTTCACCTGGGAGTCCACCAAGAAGGGGAATTTATTTCCAAATAAATTGCAACTTTTTGCTGATAAAATTAATGGTTTTGGGGTAAAAAAAAAAAAAATAGCCAAAAATCATTAGCCCCATGGGCCCCGCCCCGGTTTTTTCAGACTTTTAAAATATTTTTCATTCTCATCCCTGGAAGTTTACATCCAGTGACTAGAGATGAAAGTGGAGCAAAGAAAACAATCCTGAACTTTTGAAAGTCAAACTAAGATTGGGGGGGGGGGGGGGGGGGGGAGGCAACGTCCCCCGAAAAATTTTTAATAACAAACACGCACGCAAAACCCTGCATTCTAGTGCATTTTAGTACTTATTTTCACTAAAACAAGTTATAACTTTTAAGCATTTTTCTTTCATGTACATTAATGATTAACATGTCAAAAATATCAAGTTTAATTCCCCGAGTTAATGAGTAATTTTCAGGAGTGCATTTAGAAAATGCGGTGATTTTCCTGGCTACACAGTTCATTACTTTGAAAAATATCAGACAGTTGAAGGTAAACTCAGCAAAATCCCAAAACAGTACTGTTAAAAAGTAAAGGTCTGTTAAGAGTTTCTAAAGCTTTCAGGTTTCAATGTTGGGGACATTGAGCCTCGTTTATCAATCTTTTAGTAGAGTTGTGCGTTTGCATCAGCTAAAGTGAACTAAAAATTTCCAATTCATATTTATGAGAGTTGAAGCCAATTGTTTACATTAGCTTGTATTGTCTGTAAATTTAAACACACCAATGAATACCAAATTTCTCATGTAAATCAGGAGCGTAGCTAGGATTGTGTGTGTGTGTGTGTGTGTGTGTGTCAGTCACACACTGACTGGCAGCCTGAGTACATTATGTAACAAAAAATAAATTACCATTGCTAGTTTTAAGTAGCTTAGAAACCGGCTCTTCCATTATTGCTGTTTCTTCCATGTTTTCTTGATGTTGGGCTCTAGAAATGGCACTAAAACTTAGCTTCGAAGCCACAAAATGCAACTTTGATGGAAAAAAATATATAATAAATTGCTTACCTCTCTTCACGCCGAAAGAAGGAGGAAAGTTTTGCTTGTTTTGACATGGCGAATTATTAACACAAGAGAAAATACTTGTAATTTGCAACTAAAAAGACTGCAGCTATACTGGCAGCTTGAACATGCTTTCTAGTGCGATTGTGTTGCGCTTGCGCAGAACGGTGTCAGTCCTGCGCGCCTAATGAGCTCTGGCATGCGCGCCGTTAACAAAGAACACCTGTCTTTAATCAATGAACTATGTTTGGGCTATTTAAGGACCGCGCCCATGCAAGGACGATGCGAAGTATTACGCCGCGTCTAGGAATGCGAAAAATCTGAAAAATAAATTTCTCCATTCGGAAAACCAGAGATTTTCAAGAGTTTTGTCAAATATCTGGATTTCCGGATAAATCCGGAAGACTTTCATCTATAAGTGACATGAATGTCATGGCAATATTTGGGCTTTCAATGATTTCTCTGAACTGTTATTTTTCTGTGGCAGAATGATTGTACAGCATACATCTTTAATTAAAAAAAAAAAGCCCACACAACTAGAATTTGGTGCACAATTTTCTTTGGGTTTTCTGAAATCAACACAGGGTCAAAAATTTACATACAGCACACCTAATATTTGGGTAAAATGTCTCTTTGCAAGCTTCACCTTGACCAAACATATTTTGTTTACCATGAACAAGCTTCTGGCAGAATTCTGGTTCGATATTTCACAACTCTTCATGGTAGAACTGGTAGAGTTCAATTAAATTCTTCTTTTCTTGGCATGGACCGGACTTATAAGCACAGTCCATATGTTTTCAATAGGGTTGAAGTCAGGGTTTGTTTTAAGCTTAATGTAGCCTGCTTTATCCTCCACAACAACTGATGCGTGTTTGGGTTCATTGTCTTGTTGTGACTCCCAATCATGCTTAAGTTTCAAATGGTTTGAGGTTATGCTGAAGAATTCTGAGGTCGTCCTCCTTCTTCATTATTCCATCCACTTTGTGCAATGAACCAGTTCCACTGGCAGTAAAACAGCCCCAGAGCATGATGCTGCTACCACCACCACCACCAGCTGGTAGAGTGTTCCTCTGTACCTCGTGGTCATTGTGGCCAAACAACTCAATCTTTGTCTCATGTGACCATACAGCTATCCTCCAGAAGGCTTTTTTTCTTTGTCCATGTGATCAGCTTCAAACTTTAGTGAAGCTTGAAGGTGTCAATTTTGGAGCAGGGGGTTATTTCTTTGGATAGCAGCCTCTTAGTCCATGGTGATCTGAACTGTAGAAAGTGATCCATCAGCTTCCAGTTCATGGCAGGGCTGTGCCATGGTGGTTCCTGGGTTGTTCCTGACCATCTAACCAATTTCTTTTCAGCTGAGGGTGACAGTTTGGGTTTTCTTGAAGCAAAGTGGCTTGGCAAAGTGACTATACCTCCCAGTAACTTACATACAATTGTTTGAACTGATCTTAGGATCTACAGTTGTTTAGAAATGGCTCCAAGAGACATTCCTGAATTGTGTACATCTGTGATCCTCTTTCTCAGATCTGCACTGAACTCCTTGGACTTTCCTATTTTATTGTGTGTTGGTCAATCCAATGAGTTCTGTAAGCAAATCCTTTTTATGAAGGCACAGAGAAGCTACCAGCTGTAGTCAATCATAAATCACTAACAGGAAGTTAAGAGGCCTTGGCAAGATATGGGACATTTTGGAAGTCTCAGCACCTCCGAGTTAATGATCTAAGTGAGTGTATGTAAATTTTTGACCCTGTATGTATAATTGTGTGTGTTGATTTCAGAAAACCCAAAATAAATTAAAACTTCTGCACCAAACTAATGCTTTTTTCTATTAAGGAAATATGTTGTACAATCATTTCGCCACAGAAAACAAATAGTTCAGAGAAATTACTGAAAGCCCAATATTGCCATGACATTCATATCCAAGATAACATTCATGTCACTGTATGTAAACTTCTGACCACGACTGTATATATACATACATACATACATACACCCCCAGTGTGACAAGCGAGTGCGTGACCAGTGCCGTCATGGCTGCAGGAACGGACTGCTTGCTTGCGCTGGGTTACCTCTACCCCTCCCCCCTTACCCCCCCCCATGATCGCCCCCACCCTCCCCCCTCAAGTCCCGAGTTTTCATGTTGTAAAGTGTACTGTGTTATTTTGTGCTTATGTGCTGAGGTGTTTTTTTTTTAAATGTTCCCACACTGTACTCCCCATAGGAGCATAGTGTGGAGGTTGCTTTTTTCTCCTCCCCTCCGGTTACTCTGTATTTTTTCTTTTCATCCCTGTATTCCTGTCCTGTCTACTCCCCCTTGTATGTATGTGTATATGTACGGACGGGTTGATGGTCAATTTCGCTGGCACTTGTCTAGTGACAATAAAGGGTTCATTCATTCATTCCTTCATTCACATACATACCGTTGTCGTCAGAATTTAACATACGGTGACGTGAATGCCATCTTGGATATGAAGGTCATGGCAATATTTGGGCTTTCAGTAATTTCTTTGAACTGTTCTTTTTCTGTGGCAGAATATACAGCATATATATATTTAATTTAAAAAACACAAAAAAAAACCCCTAGAATTTGGTGCAAAAGTTTTAATTTTCTTTGGGTTTTTTGAAATCAACACAGGGTCAAAAATATACATACTACACACCTAATATTTGGGTAAAATGTCTATTCACAAGCTTCACCTTGAACAAACAAACATTCTTGTTTACCATGAACAAGCTTCTGGCAGAATTCTGGTTGGATATTTCATGACTCTTCATGGTAGAATTGGTAAAGTTCAATTAAATTTTTTTTTCTTGGCATGGACTCGACTTATAAGCACAGTCCATATATTTTCAATAGGGTTGAAGTCAGGACTTCTTTTAAGCTTAATGTTAGCCTGCTTTATCCTCCACAACCAGTTCTGATGTGTGTTTGGCTTCACTGTCCTGTTGTGACTCCCAATCATGTTCAAGTTTCCAATGGTTTGAGGTTATGCTGAAGAATACTGAGGTAATCCTCCTTCTTCATTATTCCATCCACTTTGTGCAATGAACCAGTTCCACTGGCAGCAAAACAGCCCCAGAGCATGATGATCCTACCAGCACCACCAGCTGGCAGTGTTCCTCTCTACATGGTGGTCATTATGCCCAAAAAACTCAACCTTTGTCTCATCTGACCATACAGCTACAGTGCCTTGAAAAAGTATTCATACCCCTTTAACTTTTTCACATTTTTCCACCTTACAACCACGAACTTAAAAGTTTTTTATTGAGATTTTATGTGATAGACCAACACAGAGTAGCACATAATTGTGAAGTGAAATGAAAATGATAAATGGTCTTCAAAATTTTAAACAAAAATCTGAAAAAATGTGGTGTGCATTAGTATTCAGCCCCCCTGCATCAATACTTTGTAGAGCCACCTTTTGCTGCAATTACAGCTGCAAGTCTTTTGTGGTGTGTCTACCAGCTTTGCACATCTAGACACTGAAATTTTTGCCCATTCTTCTTTGCAAAATAGCTCAAGCTCAGCCAGATTGGATGGAGAGCGTCTGTGAACAGCAATTTTCAAGTCTTGCCACAGATGCTCAATGGGATTTAGGTCTGGACTTTGACTGGGCCATTATAACACATGAATATTCTTTGATCTAAACCATTCCATTGTAGCTCTGGCTGTATGTTTAGGGTCATTGTCTTGCTGGAAGGTGAATCTCCTTCCCAGTCTCAAGTCTTTTGCAGTCTCCAACAAGTTTTCTTCCAGGATTGCCCTGTATTTAGCTCCATCCATCTTCCCATCAACTCTGACCAGCTTCCCTGTCCCTGCTGAAGAAAAGCATCCCCATAGCATGATGCTGCCACCACCATGTTTCACAGTGGGGATGGTGTGTGCAGGGTGATGAGCAGTGTTAGTTTTCTCCCACACATAGCGCTTTGCATTTAGGCCAAAAAGTTCAACTTTGGTCTCATCTGACCAAAGCACCTTTTTCCACATGTTTGCTGTGTCCCCTACATGGCTTCTGGCAAACTGCAAACGGGACTTATGCCTGTCTTTCAACAATGGCTTTCTTCTTGCCACTCTTCCAAAAAGGCCAGATTTGTGGAGTGTATGACATAGTTGTCCTGTGCACAGATTCTCCCACCTGAGCTGTGGATTTCTGCAGCTCCTCCAGAGTGATCATGGGCCTCTTGGCTGCTTCTCTGACCAGTGTTCTCCTTGCTCGCTCTGTCAGCTTAGGTGGACGGCCATGTCTTGGTAGGTTTGCAGTTCTGCCATACTTTTTCCATTTTTGAATGATGGATTGAACAGTGCTTCTTGAGATGTTCAGAGCTTGGGATTTTTTTTGTAACCTAACCCTGCTTTAAACTTCTCCAGAACTTTATCCCTGACCTGTCTGGTGAGTTCTTTGGTCTTCATGATGCTGTTTGTTCTTCAGTGTTCTCTAACAAACCACTGAGGCCTTCACAGAACAAGTATATTTATGCTGGGAGTAAATTACACACAGTAGGACTCTATTAACTAATTAGATGACTTCTGAAGGCAATTGATTGCACTGGATTGTATTTAGAGGTGTCAGAGTACAGGGGGCCGAATACTAATGCACACCACATTTTTCAGATTTTTATTTGTTTAAAATTTTGAAGACCATTTATCATTTTCGTTTCACTTCACAATTATGTGCTACTCTGTGTTGGTCTATCACATAAAATCTCGATAAAAAACTTAAGTTTGTGGTTGTAAGGTGGAAAAATGTGAAAAAGTTCAAGGGGTATGAATACTTTTTCAAGGCATCGTATCCTCCAGAAGGCTTTTTCTTCGTCCATGTGGTCAGCTTCAAACTTTAGTTAAGCTTGAAGGTGTCAATTTTGGAGCAAGGGGTTATTTCTTAGATAGCAGTCTCTTAGTCCATGGTGATCTGAACTGTGGACAGTGATCCATCAGCTTCCAGTTCATGACAGGGCTGTGCCATGGTGGTTCCCGGGTTGTTCCTGACCATCCAAACCAATTTCCTTTCACCTGAGGTGACACAGTTTGGGTTTTCTTGAAGCAAAATGGCTTGGCAAAGTGACTACACCTCACAATAACTTGGATACAATTGTTTGAACTGATCTTGGAATTTGCAGTTGTTTAGAAATGGCTCCAAGAGACAGTCCGGAGTTGTGTACATTTGCAATCCTCTTTCTCAGATCTGCACTGAGCTCCTTGGACTTTCCCATTTTACTGTCTGTTAGTCAATCCATTGAGTGCTGTAAAGAAACCCTTTTCATGAAGGCGCAGAGACGCTACCAGCGGTAGTCAGTCATGATCACTAACAGGAAGTTAAGAGATCTTGGCAAGAGACATTTTTGGAAGTTTCAGCACCTCTGAATTAATAATGAGTGTATGTAAATTTTTGACCCTGTATTGATTTCAGAAAACCCAAAGAAAATTAAAACTTTTGCACCAAATTCTAGTTGTTTGTTTTTTAAATTCAAGATATATGCTGTACATTCTGCCACAGAAAAAGAACAGTTCAAAGAAATTACTGAAAGCCCAAATATTGCCATGACATTCACGTCACTGTATGTAAACTTTTGACAACAACTGTGTGTGTACACACACACACACACACACACACATATTTAAAAGTGCTTGTAAGGCACTTCAAGCAAGGCCCATTAATGAGGGATACTGATGCTGTAACCATGGAAACGTAACTACAGCATGTATTAGGCTACATCCACACGACAACGGCAACGAGATGTTATTTAAAAATATATCATGTCCAAATGGGCAACGATCAGTAAAATATCAGGTCCATATGGCAACGCAACGCTTGCTGAAAACGATGCCATACACATGCCGCACCTCTAGGGGCGCTGTAAGACGGTCCCTTCGGAGACACCAGAACAATAGAAGAAGTAAGGACGCATGGGCATAAACTATTATGCGCGAGACTTCATATTAGCCACAAAGTCAGGAAAATCTGTTCGTAAAATTACATTATAATGACCAAATACAATGAAAAGTATTTTTCCAGTCTCACCTGTGAAAGGTAATCCCATGTGATCTCATTTGGCCGGCAAACCTGTTGGTACAGTTAAACGCAGCTAATCTTTATTCTCCGCTTTGACCTATCCAATATGGCGGCGAGGATGACGTATGATTCTACGCGGAAGGCGGCGTCTTTAATGGTCCGGAATAAATTGAATGCTACACGTTGATGGATTAATTTGCTCTTCTACGCCCTTTTTGAGGAATGTATTGTAGAATTTAAACCAACATCTGAAGAGGTGAGATTGCTCCTTTTTTTCCCTATTTTTGCTGGCGGGATTGACTCTGCCCTAAGGGCAGAGTCTCTCTCTCTCTCTCTCTCTCTCTCTCTCTCTCTCACTTTGCACCATTACACAATAAATATTCACAGTGAAAATATTTTGTAAGCGCGTTTCATGAACCAAGTTATAGGATTTGTTGACAACTCGCATCGAGTTTGTTACACTTCTACCCGGCGTGAAGCACTCACAGTCATGTGGTTGTGACGTCATCGTAAACAAATCCGTTCTACTCATCCAGACGACTTCACAATGGCAACGTTGCCAGATCTTTCCACTCTGGAACCCGTTCTCAAAAAGATTGCGTTTTGGGCACCCAAAACGCTGGTGCCGTGTGGACGCCAGGCCTAAACGATAAGCAATTGTATCGGAGTCACCTGAATCCGTTGCCGTGTGGACAGGGCCTTAATGTCTCACCTTCTTTCACTAGGCTGCATGCTATAGATAGGATATGTGCTTATTAGTATGGAATGCCATTTTAGTCAAAACTAACTAATAAGTATACCTATGATATCATTAAAAAATACAGTAATATATATTAATGTGTAAAATTTTGTCATACTCTTTTACAGTTGCATTTTAGTTTGTTTTTATTTCAGAACAAGTTTTATTTCAAACTGACTACTTTTTCAAAAGACTTTCATAACGAGACTTTTCAAAACAGCACAATAACTTCATTATGTTGTAATTTGTCAGTCAGCTCCAATTGGGCGGAACATCAGTAATCAGCTAATCCTTTGCTAGCAATTATTTTTGCTTGGAGAGGGCATGAGACTACCTGCTGGCAAACTTCTATGGTTATGATAGTTTTCAGGCAGATGGAACGACACAGGAGACCTTAATGAGCTCTGAAATGTGATGTTTTCTTTAGCTAATCAAGCAGACTTTAACAGCTGCTGCTATTTTGACCACATTGAAGATTTGCACCTGCCCCCATACACAGACAGACAGATTGATTTTTGGCAACCACAACGGATTATTGGTCATAATAGTAAGTGTCCGTCATGTCATCAGTATTTGCACACTCAGTCATGGGTTTAACAAAGCGTATTGCTTTCTCTAACATCCTTTTCCCCCAAAATGTGTTTGGAGAAGGAACTAAAATTTGATAATCTTAACAAAAACTAAACCAAGCAGCCTTTGAAAAGATGTTGGCTATATAACTTTCATTTGGTGTCCTCTCTAGGAATTGTGTTAATGCAGAAATTGTGTGTTTTTACGCACAAAAATGTTAAAAATAAATAAAATTAAAAAAAAGCATGTTCAGGATTTTCATGTATCCCGGGACACAAAGCTCCTACTTGAAATTTTTTCCCCTGATTGCCTTGGCGGGGCGGCACGGTGGTGTAGTGGTTAGCGCTGTCGCCTCACAGCAAGAAGGTCCGGGTTCGAGCCCCGTGGCCGGCAAGGGCCTTTCTGTGTGGAGTTTGCATGTTCTCCCCATGTCCGCGTGGGTTTCCTCCGGGTGCTCCGGTTTCCCCCACAGTCCAAAGACATGCAGGTTAGGTTAACTGGTGACTCTAAATTGACCGTAGGTGTGAATGTGAGTACGAATGGTTGTCTGTGTCTATGTGTCAGCCCTGTGATGACCTGGTGACTTGTCCAGGGTGTACCCCGCCTTTCGCCCGTAGTCAGCTGGGATAGGCTCCAGCTTGCCTGCGACCCTGTAGAACAGGATAAAGCGGCTACAGATAATGAGATGAGATTGCCTTGGCAAATCTGTTAGATTATGTTGTTTAACAAAGAAAGCAAAAGTGAACAGAATGAAAAGGTCACAACATCGTGGAGTTTCACATGAACATCATCGCAACTTTGGATTTATGTGGCCATTTTGCCTGGTGAGCTTTGTTTGCCAGTGACTGGCCCAAGTGTGCATGAGTGACTGTAAGCCCAATTCAGTAAACATCTACAGATAAACTTGTAGAAGTTACATCTAAAAGAACAATGCCAGATACATGTAGTGCTTTTGGATGTAACAACAGATGTGGAGATAAGCTTGGTTTAACTTTTCACCACTTCCCGGTGAACCCAGAAAGACAAGAAAAATGGTGAGGTGCAGTTAAATGAGAAGATTAGATGCCAGCAAAACATTCCAGTGTGTGTGGAGAACATTTTATATCATCAGGCTAGTGTGAAAGCTCTGTGCAGTGTTAAAATGTATATCTGGATGTGCGCTTTGGATGCGATATTTTTTATTAGACCTAAAGCTTGGTGAGACTAGCAGCATGTTTGTTATGTACTGATAATGTAGACTCAGCTAAGCACCATAAAATATGCTAGATCTCAGCCCTGGCTTGTTTATGACTATTAGAAATCCATGTTTGAGCTTACTTTTGTCATAAGGTATTTTTTTCTTTATCGGGAATTTCCCATAACATTGCGGCACGAAACCTGCCTCGGAATATTGGTAGGCATCTGTACTTTTGTAAACCCTTTAGCATCTCCGGTGTATTTAGAAGTCCAAATAGTTCGGGATGTCGTAGTGTCCCAAATCTGGTTGCTGGTTTGCTGAACATTTTCAAGTGGAATAAATACATTTGTGGGTAAAGTAAGGAGAAGAAGAACCGTTTATTTTTTATTTTTGTCACGTGTAAACAAGCACAGCGAAATTCCTCCTCTGCTCCATCTGAAGTGGTGAACAAGCATGTGCGCATGCAAACGCGCATGCGCACACATGCAGAAAGAAAGAGAGAGATGTGCAGAATAAAAAATAAATACGTTTGTGGGTAAATTATATGGATCTGTAATGCCTGCATGCTTCAGCTTTTCGATGTAAAGTGATCTGCTCGTATAAAATAAAATTTTAATCATTATAGAGAGATTGTACTGACTGCAGTCATCTTGATTTTCATTATTAACTGTCGTGGCTGTTTCTTTGTTTATCCGGCAATATGGTGGATGCTGCGTGATAAACAAAAACCTGTGACATCAGTGAAAGACCTCTATATTCTATTCCAGGTAAACCACTTGCAAAGAATGACCGAAAAACCTTTAACTCCGTGGATTGTCAGTGAAAAAAAAAAAAAAGGCAAGATTGTGACCACACACTGCAACTGTATGGATATACACACACATATATATATAAAACATGCACATGCGCACACATATATATATATAAAAATAAAAAACACACACATATACATACATATATATATATACACACACACACCGGTGTGTGTATGTATGTGTGTGTATGTATATACTTATACATACACACACATTTTATATATATATACACACACACACACACACATATACATACACACACAGGTATATATATATATATATATATATATATATATATATATATATATACACACACACACATACATATATATATATATATATACACATATATACACACACACACACACACACAGGTGCTTGAAAGTTTGTGAATCCTTTAGAATTTTCTATATTTCTGCATAAATATGACCTAAAACATCATCAGATTTTCAGACAAGTCCTAAAAGTAGATAAAGAGAACTCAGTTAAACAAATGAGACAAAAATATTATACTTGGTCATTTATTTATTGAGGAAAATGATTCAATATTGCATATCTGTGAGTGGCAAAAGTATGTGAACCTCTAGGATTAGCAGTTAATTTGAAGGTGAAATTAGAGTCAGGTGTTTTCAATCAATGGGATGACAATCAGGTGTGAGTGGGCACCCTGTTTTATTTAAAGAACAGGGATCTATCAAAGTCTGATCTTCACAACACATTTGTGGAAGTGTATCATGGCACGAACAAAGGAGATTTCTGAGGACCTCAGAAAAAGCGTTGTTGATGTTCATCAGGCTGGAAAAGGTTACAAAATCATCTCTAAAGAGTTTGGACTCCACCAATCCACAGTCAGACAGATTGTGTACAAATGGAGGAAATTCAAGACCATTGTTACCCTCCCCAGGAGTGGTCAACCAACAAAGATCACTTCAAGAGCAAGGTGTGTAATAGTCGGCAAGGTCACAAAGGACCCCAGGGTAACTTCTAAGCAACAGAAGGCCTCTCTCACACTGGCTAATGTTAATGTTCATGAGTCCACCATCAGGAGAACACTGAATAACAATGGTGTACATGGCAGGGTTTCAAGGAGAAAGCCACTGCTCTCCAAAAAGAACATTGCTGCTCATCTGCAGTTTGCTAAAGATCATGCGGATAAGCCAGAAGGCTATTGGAAAAATGTTTTGTGGATGGATGAGACCAAAATAGAAGTTTTTGGTTTAAATGAGAAGCGTTATGTTTGGAGAAAGGAAAACACTGCATTCCAGCATAAGAACCTTATCCCATCTGTGAAACATGGTGGTGGTAGTATCATGGTTTGCACCTGTTTTGCTGCATCAGGGCCAGGATGGCTTGCCATCATTGATGGAACAATGAATTCTGAATTATACCAGCGAATTCGAAAGGAAAATGTCAGGACATCTGTTCATGAACTGAATCTCAAGAGAAGGTGGGTCATGCAGCAAGACAACGACCCTAAGCACACAAGTTGTTCTCCCAAAGAATGGTTAAAGAAGAATAAAATTATAGTTTTGGAATGGCCAAGTCAAAGTCCTGACCTTAATCCAATGGAAATGTTGTGGAAGGACCTGAAGCAAGCACTTCATGTGAGGAAACCCACCAACATCCCAGAGTTGAAGCTGTTCTGTATGGAGGAATCGGCTAAAATTCCTCCAAGCCGGTGTGCAGGACTGATCAGCAGTTACTGCAAACGTTTAGTTGCAGTTATTGCTGCACAAGGGGGTCACACCAGATACTGAAAGCAAAGGTTCACATACTTTTGCCACTCACAGATATGTAATATTGGATCATTTTCCTCAATAAATAAATGACCAAGTATAATATTTTTGTCTCATTTGTTTAACTGGATTCTCTTTATCTACTTTTAGGACTTGTGTGAAAATCTGATGATGTTTTAGGTCATATTTATGCAGAAATATAGAAAATTCTAAAGGGTTCACAAACTTTCAAGCACCACTGTGTATATATATATATATATATATATATATATATATATATATATATATATATATATATGCGATGCGGTGCTAGTTCCGTTTACTTTCACTTTACCGGGTGAAAATGTGTTGATATCTGATGGGCTACGATCGGGAATGCGCACATTCCCTTTTCTCCACCTGTAGATTGTAGGTAGCCTAGCGATTTCCAAATAGCCTACTGCTTCACTTGAATGAACTTGCAGGAGTCAAACTACTTCCTCTTTGCTCTTCGAAGTGTAGCTTGCAGCCATTACAGTTGAGAAAAAATATATAGTCTTATTTCTCCAAATCGTATTTTGCACATAGCCTATGCCCAACAGATGTCTGATAGGCTACATTGGAAAGAATATGCTGCATGCCTAGATCTAATATCAAAACCCGAATGCCAAATATTTGTGCATTAGGCCTATATATTGTCTATCATAGAGAAGATGAGCCTTATAATTGATATGAAGCATCAGACCATATATTCAAATGTTTGCTCTGATGTAAAAATGTATTTGAGTACAATTTAAACAGATGTTTAACGATTTTTTTTTGCAATTAATCTCGATTAACTACATAATTTTATGAGATTATTCGTGATTAAAAATTTTAATCGTTTGACAGCCCTAATATATATATATATATATATATATATATATATATATATATATATATATATACACACATATATATACACACATATATATACACACATACATACACACACACACACGCATGTGTGCGCGCGCATGTATAATACACACACACACACACACGCACGCGTATATACACACCCACACACCCGTGTGTTTTTTATATTTATTTATATATATATATATATATATATATATATATATATATATATATTTTTTTTTTTTTTTTGGGGGGGGGGGGGGGGGGGGGGGGGGGCAAAAAAAAAAATGCCAGGGACCCCAGTTTGGCCAGTAATGTGTGTCCCTGTACTCAAAATGAAAAATCCTAGTGCCATCCCTGCTCTTGCTTTGGCCTGAATGTGTGAACAGCCAATGCTCAATTCTTCACAAGTTTCTCTTACTCCACCCCATTGGTGTTGACTGAAGAATTACAAACAGAATGAAATATCACCATGAAATAACTGAAATCGTACAAATTCAACCACTTGTTCTCAAGATATTATGCAAACAAGAATCCCAAATGGACAAATCAAAAACAAACAATGCCTTCAGAAGCAGAAATGTAAAAACCCATTATTATGATATAAAAATGAACTAAAATGTTATTGTGAAAATGAGTATGATTAAGTAATATTTTATAATAATGAGGTCATTATTATTTATTTACTGACATTTATTGCTGCATCTACTCATTTTAGTATTTATATTATACGCATATTTATTTATTTAGTTTTGAAATGGCATTCCATAGTTCCATAGGGCACAATTACTTGAGCTCAACCAAGTCGTTAATCTCAGATTCTGCTAACCAGCAGAGGTTGGGTATTCATTTTGCAAATGAATGTAACCTTATGCCATCTAATTTGCAGCAGCCTAGCACTATTGAATTCACACACTCCAGTTATGCCAGTTGTGCTGTTACACTACACAGCAAAATCTCAGAGACTGAGATGGTTTAGTGTTTCCCTAGGCCATAAATCAGCATCAATATTTTTTGTTCTTCATACATTCCAGAATAAAACAATGGAAAGTGAAGAACAATGACACTAGAACAATATATGATACTATACTGCATTAAAAAAAAGCATTAGAATATTTATAAAAGCACTATCTTTGGAAAAAAATACAATTTGTTCATGTCATTTGCCATGCTTAAATGTGATCCATAGTTTATTCCTTTGTAAAAGTCAATAGTATATTCTTGCACTCCCATTTTTCAAAAATATTTTATGCTTTGAAATAATTGATTCATATAGTCTGTTTTCATGTACCAAACATTCTTTTAAGATGGCTATAAAGAAAATGAATAGACATCTACTTCCTGAACCAAGGCTGTTGAAACAAATGATCAGTCACTGTTCAGCTCTATATGCAGCAGTGCCATCAATAAGTGGGTGGGGCTTAGTGCAGAGCACAAGCTCATCTACCTTGTTAACCAATGCTGCCATGTCAGCAGGGCCAAGGGAAGGACTTGCATTCTCCCCTGGGTGAGTTTCAGTTAATGGGCCATCATGGGCTGTAGGGGCGGAACCAGAGCTGCCACCGCTGACGATAACAGATGCAGGTACACCCACAGAGGCAGGTGGGTCTTTCCCTGCTTGGTGCTGCTGATCCTGACATGAGCACATTTATCAGGTCAGGAAAGGAGAGGCAAAACAGTAATCCAAACTACGGAATGTTCAGCAGGGCTCTACATTGAAAAAACTTTCAGTTATACCAGACATACATAAATCTGATAAAGTAAATTTGCATGTCTGTATGGATGCTACATTATGTATTAAATCTGACTAGTGGACATGGCCTGGTATCAGGTCCATTTTGGATTTTACTGCTAAAGTTAGTTTGTTAGATAATGCACATATTTTAAATACAACAAACAGAAAATATAAACCAAGAGCACACCAACCTGCTGCAGGAACATCTGCACAGGCTCCTGGCTAAGGATAATGCTGGAGCTTGGAGGAGTGAACAACACCTTTCCTGGGCTGTGCTGGGCCTGGGACGTCACGCCCACTGTGCTCACTGAGGTCGTAGATGTAGTTACTGTAGAAGATGGAGATGTAGAGGAAGGAATCAACATAGTGGCTGAAACTGAAGGACCTGTCTGGACAGTAAGGATAGAGGGTTGGGCCTGGGTTTTTGATTGGGCTGCTTGCTCACTGGAAGTACCCAGTTCAGTTATGCTCTCATTTGGTTGGCAGTGGGGCACAGTTGCTACTCCAGTGCTGCAGTTTCCAGTAACAGCAGCAGCCTGCTGTTGAAGGGATGGCTGCAAACTAACAGCTGGGGTGAGGCCCTCTATTGACAAGGAACTCTGTATAGGCATGCCTTGTATAACAGTTTGAACATGTCCTGTAACTGGATGAGCTTGATTCTGTGACTGAGCTAGAGAAACAGGCATCTGGAATAGTGTGGGGTGGCCCATCTGACCTGGTTGAAGCTGTATGGGTCCAGAAAGAATGTGGGCAGTACCAGGATGACCTTGAGGGGCCAATACCTGTCCTAGATTTATATTTTGATTAGTTGCCAAGATTTGATTGGCAGCGATAATTTGTCCACCTGGCCCAGAACTGGTAATAATGTGTCCACCAGTTTGCTGGGCCAGGATTTGACCTCCAGTCTGGAGCTGAGGCAGGAGGAACTGATGATTCTGCCCTTGTAAGACAGCCTGTGAAGGAATGACAATGCTGCCCTGCTGATTTAGCAAGTGAACACTAAGAGGCTTGCCTGATGTAGGATTGCTGTGTTGCTTAAACAGGGCTTGGGAGAATTGCGTCCCCTGTGTGGTAGTCTGTGTACTTAGTACTACATTTGAACTTGGCTTGCCAGTGAGGAAGGCTACATTCTGAGCTGCAGATGCTGAGACTTGCTGCACCCCAAGAGCTTTATTGGCATCATTTTGCAATGCATGTGTGGCTGGCAGTTGCTGCTGTTGCTTGAAGGATTTGGGTTGGTTGGTGCTCCCTTGGGGAGGTTTGGGCTGTATTGGAGTTGGTGTCCGCTGGATGATGACATTCTGCATGACTTGGTTTTGAGTCTGAGACTGAGTTCCTGAATTTAAAGGACCACGAGCAAATCCCACTATACCACTTGGTGCAGCCATTGTAGTACCACTGCTGTTGGTGTTCGTGCTGCTGACACAAATAGCTGGGCCATTCAATGATGGAGACCCTAGAGTAGCTTTGCCTCCCTGAATCAAAAGTCCCCCTCCAGAGCTAAGCACAGAACCTCCAAGACCAGCCTGGGCTCCAGCACTTGCAGCATCAAGCCCAGGCTGGTGCAGAGGATAGCTGCCCATGGTTTTGGTCAGGATGTGCTGCCCTGATGGATTGATAGTCATTACAGTGGATTGACCCACCACTTGAATTTGTCCAATGCCCAAATGTCCAGACTGGCTTCCATTTGGTAGGGTCTGAAGACTTGAAATGGGTTGAAGGGTCACATTTCCAAGTCCAACTTGCTGCATGAATGGCTGGACATTGATGGCTTTGTTCATGACCTGGGGTTGAAGCTGCATTCCTTGGTGTGCCAGAACTGACCCAAGCATATCGGTGGTTGCATTTGTAGGTGTGGTAGTGGTGCCCTGGCCAGGAAAGACTTGTGTTGTTCCTGTAATGCCCACCCCAGGCATACTAGCATCAGGCAGTGGTTGGACTACCTGTGTTAGACTAGTTAGCCCAAATGAACTGAGGTCAAGCTCAGCTTCTGCTTCTTGAAGGCTTTGCTCTGTGATATTGGCTTCTGCCAGACTCTGCTGCAGAATATCACAAGGTTCATGATTTGACCCCACACCATTGCTTTCACTATCTCCTTCTTCTGGTGAGGCCCCAAGGATATCATCATCTTCTAAAAAGTCCAAATCAACACTGACCCGGGGAAGACTAGATGGCTCGCTCGTCGACAGCTGAGCCGGTGGTTGGACTTCAGGAACATGTTCCTAGAAAAGACAGAAAAGGCAAATTTTTTTACATGCAGACACTACATCACGTTATTAAGGGAAAAGCAAACAAAAGGTATGGATGGCTACGAGAGATGGTATGCCTCCAGTGGCCTAGTTAGCCCTATCAATTCACCACTGATGGTTGGTGGCATGTTTGAATCTGATCTGATGGGTGGGGCTGGAGAAGGCGTGGTACGTAAAAGAACATAGACAGAGAAGGTGGGGGGAAAGAGGGGAGAATACTTACCCCGGTGCTGGAGAAGAATGAGTTGGATGGGTCACTTGAGCCATCCAAAAGGTCGTCAGTGTCCAGCTACAGACAGGCATATCCAGAATAGGACAGACCACCACACCACCACAGACAAGGAGATGAAGGACAGGTAGAAAATGCAGAAGAACAAAGAGGCCAAAGCAAAGGAGAAGTATAGTGAGGATAGTGTCCAGACCCACCAAAGCACAACCATAAGTTAGCAACAAGACAGTTACAATGAAGGGAAAACAGGATGCAAATGATAAACATTAGATTAGTAGGTCAATATCATGAATTAACAAAAGAGAAAAATAAGAGTGAAATTCTGTGCAATCTTATTCTAATGAAGATAAAGAAACAGAAACAATCACTTGGAGAAGAGCTGGAGTAGAAGGGAAAATTTAAGCTAATGTGTTCTACACAATTTGTTGACAGTTTTTGTGAGTTTAATTGAAATCTACTTTTTGAAAGCTGTGTTTTAGGGTGTTTTTACACCAATTAATCAATTTGCGTAATCAGAGTGCTAATTATACTTTTGGTTTAAATTTTTTTAATTCCACACTACATATTTTAATGAACCTAAAAGCAAAAAATGTTGGATGATAGGTGTGTGAGATGATGGAACTGAAGATTTCATTGACAACTAATTAGTTAGATATATAGTAATGGGAAAGGCAGACAAACTTGTGCATGTAAAATCACGGATTATAATTATAAATCTCATTTATAATTGTTCATATTATAAAATCACTACTCTAATTATAAATCACTAGTTTGAAACATTTGGGGTATCAGAGCTAACATTTATTCTTTTTGTTCTTCAGTCCAGGATATGCAAATTAATTTCTACATGCGGCTCAGTTTGCTCTTCGTGGATCAGTTTAACAGCGTATGTTCTGCCTGCAACCATAAATACACAGCATGGTTGGTTCACTTTTTACGATTGAACCAATTCAGGATTTAATTGCTCTCTCACTGCAACTGAACTGTGCTAAAGTTTGCCTGGAAGCTGACCTAGACCACCTTGTGAACTGCACAAAGGAGTAAATGCACCAGAATTTGATTTTAACTAATCATATGACGCATAAGTAAAAGTACCCTCAACTGTCCTATTTTGGAATGTCAATTGGTTAACTACTACTGTTATAGTTCAGTACTCACCTGTGTTTCTGATCCATGAAGAAAGTCATTGAGAGCTTGTGGGTCACTGTAAAACAAGGACAAATCACTCAAATTCAATCCAAATTCCATTTACAACACTTAGGGATGGGGGAAAAATTTTTTTTTGTGTACACTTACCAAATTACATCTAGCAAGCACCTGCCATCTTCATCATCCATGTCAACTAAAAGAAGATTGAATAAATAATTAATTACATAAGGTTTATAAACAAGTGCGCAAAACAGTCACATTTGTCCATATGAACAAAAAGCAAAGTACAACCCTATTTCCAAAAAAGTTAGGATGCTGTGTAAAATGTAAAAACAGAATGCAATGAATTGCAAATCATGGAAACCCAATATTTAATTGAAAATAATACAAAGATAAAATTTCAAATGTTGAAATTGAGAAATTTGTGTTTGCTCAGATTGATTTTGAATATAATCTTGAATATATTTTCTTGAAGATATACAATCTTGAATAATATTGAACATATGCTCAGATTGATTTTGATGCCAGCAATACATTTAAAAAAAAAAAAAGTTGAGATGGGCATGTTTACCATTGTGTTGCATCACCTCATCTTTTAAAAATACTCTGTAAAAGTTTGGGAACTGAAGCAACCAACTGCTATAGTTTCAAAAGCAAAATGTTCTCATTCTTGCTTGATACAAGATTTTTGCTGCTCAACAGTTCAGGGTCATCTTTGTTGTATTCTTTGCTTCATAATGCATTAAAATATGTTTTCAGTAGGTGGTAGGTCTGGACTGCAGACAGGCCAGTTTAGCACCTGGACTCTTTTACTACAAAGCCATGCAGTTGTAATGCATGCAGGATGCGGTTTGTTTTGCTGAAATAAGCAAGGCCTTCACTGAAAAAGATGTGCACTGGACGGCAGCATATGTTGATCCAAAATCTGTATATAATCGGTCAGCATTAATGGTGTCTTCCCAGATGTGCAAACTACCCATGCCATGTGCACTAATGCATCCCCAGAACATCAAGGATGCTGGCTTTTGAACTGTGTGCTGATAAACTGGATAGTCCCTCTCCCCTTTAGCCTAGAGGAGGCAGCGTCCTTGATATTCAAAAAGAATTTCAATTTTCTATTCATCAGACCACAGGACAGTTTTCCACTTCACCTCAGTCCATCATAAGTGAGCCTGGGGCCAGAGAAGGTGGTGTTTCTGGATATTGTTTATACATGGTTTCTTCTTTTATGGTAGAATTTTAATTTGCATTTGTGGATGCAGCAAAGAACTGTGTTCACAGACAGTGGTTTTCGAAAGTGTTCCTGAGCCCATGCAGTGATTTCCACTAAAGAATTGTGTGCGTTTTTAATGCAGTGCCACCTGAGGGCCTGAAGATCATGGGCATCCAATATTGGTTTTCGGCCTTGTCACTTGTGTCCAGGGATTTCTCCGTATTCTCCGAGTCTTTTTATATTATGGTGTACTGTTGATGTGATACCAAATTCTTTGCAATTTTATGGCAATGAACATTATTCTTAAATTAATGTATTCTTGCCCACACAGTCTTTCACAGGATTGTGAACCATTCCCCCATATTTAGTCCGAGAGACTCAGCCTCTCTGTGATGCTCTTTTACACCCAATGATGTTTCTGTTCTGTTGACAGTTAACCTAATTAGTTGAGAGATGTTCCACCAGTTTGTTTTTTTTTATATTGCACAACTTTTCCAGTCTTTTTTAGCCCCGTCCCAAATTTTTTGAAACATGTTGCTTGCATTAAATTCAAAATGATCATATATTTGAAAAAAAAAAATTAACCTCAGTTTCAACATTTGATATGTCTTTCAAAGAAATACAGGTTTTCCAGTACAGTATGTATGTATGCATGCATGAATGAATGAATGAATGAATGAATGAATGAGTGTGTGTGTGTGTGTGTGTGTGTGTGTGTGTGTGTGTGTGTGTGTGTATACTGCTCTGGAAAAAATTAAGACACCACTTCAATATTTTCTTAAATCAACATCTCTATGTATGGTAGCCAATTCATTCCAGTGTCTGTACACAAGCACATCTCATTTTACTTAATGAGGTACCGATTAAGAGATCACCTGAACCAAATCTTATTTAACAAGGAAAAATATAAAAATCACTGCTGTGGTCATCACTATCCTCTGGGTTGTTTTACAATCAGGGTATAAAGTTTGTGTCACAGGGGTCCAAAATTCAAATTGATTCAAACTGGTTTTTTTAAAAAAACCTATCAAATCTGCACTTTTGGAAATTAATACACATATGAACATAGACATGTGTAATAGTTTGTATTATAACAAGATTAAGTGTAGCTTTAAGCAGGGCTGGGAGAAACAAATGAAGTGATTCTCGGAGAGAACATTTGACAATTCAGAATCCACTATTTCCATAGTGCTTTTAAATATAAGGCTGTAAGCTTTGTGTTAGTTGTCTCTAATATTTATGTCCCAATATTTTGACCACATTTTAGGATGAAAATAATCATTTTAGATATGTTATTTTATATTGAAAAATTAGCTGTCTCAGAGAGGACATTTTTTTGACACAATTACACACTAATTTGATCAAAATAGTCTGAAAACTTACTGGCATTCAACATTAAAACTTAACTATGTTTCCAATGATATGGAACCAAAACATTTGTTTTATGGTATAAAGAATGATTTAAGTGCATCCCTTTTGGAGCTACCTGTGGTCAAAAAAGCACTTTTTCTAAATGACACGAGTAATTTTGCTAAATATGACATATATTGCCATACATTCACCAAAAATAACGTTATCACCAACTTTTTTTTTGCATGGTAAATAGAGCTATCACAGGGCTACAATAAACAACCAAGTTTATTTAGTCAAGCCTTTTGATATTGAAGATAATAAGTGTTAAATGTGATTCTTAGCTTGCGTACCCTGATTGTAAAACAACCCCTCTTGCAATAAGAGCAGCTTGGGTGACAAACACAGTACGAACTCCAATTCCAAAAAAAGTTGGGACACTGTGTAAAACAAATAAAAACAGAATGTGAAGCTTTGCAAATCATGGAAACCCTATATTTCATGGCTCAACATTAACAGTTGTCCGACTGGACGGGACGACTAAATGTTTGGTCTGGATAAGTCAAATCTGCATCTGCTTGTCCAACAGGACAAGCTGAATTATTCCCAACTCTCGTGGAAGTTCCAGGAGTCTCCCGCATATTGATATCGGCTCCCTCAGAGACAGAGTGAACGCATGCTGATTGCTCCGTCTTGCTAAGTAGACCAAATCAATTTTCTGTGTGGGTGGGCTTTATGTCTTCTCTCCCGGACCGAAAGAGAGAGCACGCATCCTGATTGGTCTACTTAACAAGACCGACCAATCAGTTTTCTGTGTGAGTGAGCTTTACGTCTTCTCTCTTGGACCGAGAGTCCATCAGTTCAGTGTATCCAGCAGCATCATGGCAGAGTGCCCAAAATAACGAAAATACAAAACCCACTTCACCTCAGATGATATGAAAAAGTGCACCCTTGCCTAATAGGGGTAAAATAATGATGGTGTTGCGTGCTGTTCTGTTTGTAACAGTGACTTTAGCATTGCCCATGGTGGGTTAAACGATTGTAAAAGACATGTTGAGGTGAGTTTAACAGTGTCATGTGTTCATGTGCATATTATTTATACTAGCTGGCTCACTGCTAAGGCTACATGATAAGGCCAAACTCTTTGAAGACTTGTTTAAAGTTGCAGTAGAACATAAAAAATGAGTTCAATAATAGTAATAAGCAGTTTACATAAACAGTAAAAGTAGGCTATGTATTTTGTCACATTTTCTACATATAGGCCTATCTAATTTGGTTTAAGGACTAGAAGAGAAAATTACTCAAAGTATTACATATAACTGCCCCAGACAATATAGTAATGATACCTTATGCTTTTATGTCTTTTAGGGACCACATCTTTTAGGGACTGTTGAAAATAATTTTTATAGTAATTACTCAAGATAGTTTCATCAATAAAGTTCCAACAAAAATCAGTTCAATCCCCTCAGTGATCCAGCTGTGTTACTGTTTATGAAATTCCGAGGAAGCAGAGTACAGCAGGTGCACGTAAAAATAACCATGTCGTAATATATAATTATAGATGATTAGACTCTGAATTAATCAAAATTGGAGAAATGGTGATCAAATACCTCAATAAAATAAATATCTGTGGTGAATCTTAATTTCATTTGGACTTTTTTATTGTATTTTTCTTTTGTATGGTACACATTAACACATTATCGTAAAATATTTGGCAGGAATTTTACGACAGTGCTGAACTCACTCACGGTTTGTTTTCATTCACAATGTGACCGTCACCCTTATGTCCAACTTGTTTTCTTTCGGTTTAATTTCTTTAAATTAAATTTATACTTCACATTTTACTGGATTAATCAAAATTTAACTTTATTTCCTCCAGAAGCTTTGAAATTGGGTGAGTCTAACTCTGAAAATTGCAAATCAGGTAATGGATTACAACAACACATGCACCATAATGGGGCACTGGATAATTTTTGTTAAAGTTTGAGTTTTATTGCAAAATTATAAATCATTAAAGCATAATGATCAACATAACTATACCTGATTTGTGATAAACTTTGTTAACCACTATCAGGAAGTGCAGGTTGACTGGAGATGGATGTATACACAAAAAGAGTGTCTTTATTATAAAAGAAACAAACACGCATATAGTCCAAATTGGCAGACTGAATCAATAACGATAAACAGGCAAAAGAGTCAAGCGAGGCACCAAGCATACTAAACCGGGCAGGACAAAATCGGAAACAAAAACACAGAAACGACAGTCGATAACCAGGAAGACAATGCAATAACAATAGCTTGGTAATGGTGACAGATAATGCAATACTTCACACTGTGCAAGTATGTGCAGCGTCCTTTTATGTGCATGCTGACTGCGCTTAATCCAGGGCAGATGCTTGTTGTCAGAGGCACACGCGAGTGAAAGTCTGTGTGACAACCACTTTCCTTTCATTGAACTAGTAAATACATAGTAATAAAAAGGTTATGGCCAGGAGATCCCAAACTGTTCAGCAACCATAGGCTTAGCTAGCAAGCCATGCAGCTGTGTTTTACACGGCCAATTCTCAAAAAACATGGCCACAAATCCCCACACACAGTCTATAAATTTTATACTAACCTGTGCTAACCAAATTTTGTTGTTTTGTGAAGTAATTTTGTACATTTCTGTGGACATTTTTGTCGATGGTCAGCGGTTTCCCGGGGTGTGTGCTTTCCATATATGGAAGTTAAATCAAGAAAATCAAATTTACCACTAAAAATGTAGCATTCTTATTGGTCAGACTTCAAAACAAGGCTTGAATGGAAGCAAAATACTACAAGTTTTGAGAGCTTCGCTGGTGAAGCTCGGCAGGTTTAGAATGAGTAGGTCATGTATTTAGATAAATATCTTCGCGAGTTTAATCATACAAGCATGATAAACATATTGACAAACTTTACACTTTCCGATGTGCCCATGGCCAAATAATATTATAGTTTTTAAATGACCCAAATTAGATGAAATCATAAAACTTGTCACCTTCCTCAGTCACACCAGACTCGGCGCACTGGGAGCCCACTTCCGCATTCATAGACTGTTCACATGGTAACGGCACGATAATCACTTTCACTCTTTCGGTTTCAATTGGTTTCTCTTTCGCCAAGATTTACATTGCCTTAAATATTACTTTCATAAACTACCATTATTATTGATTTTTTTTGTCGTTTCCAATATTTACATTTCAAGTAACTACAGGAAAACTTCCTTTCATTTGTAACTTAATTTCACTTATTTTTAACTCCTGCTTATTGCACTTTTTAACAGAATCAAAATGATTCCTAACATTTTGAGATGTAACATTTGCATTATGTACATTTTGTAAAATCAAAACTTGTTAAAGGTATCTATTATTTTCAGTTGTATAAATGTCATAATATTAATCTTCAGAGTTGACTGAATCTCATTTGTTATCTTTGTTGTATATAGTAAAGATGTAGTCTGTGTAATTGGACTTGATTGCAGCAATTTGTATTTTGTTTTCTCGTCTTAAGTGCACTAGAAATTATAATTTAAAGTTTCTGCTTTAATAATTTGGTGGAGGATCGGTGATGATCTGGGGGTGCTTCAGCAAGGCTGGAATGGAGCAGATTTTTGTTTGTGAAGAACACACAAATTAAGCCATGTACAAGGCTGTCCTGAAAGAAAACCTGCTTCCTACTGCTCTGGCAATGTCCCCTAACTCTGAGGATTGTTTTTTTTTTTTTTAGCAGGACAATGCTCCATGCCAGACAGCCAGGTCAATCAAGGTGTGGATGTTGGCCCACAAGATCAAGACCCTGTCATGGCCAGCCCAATCTCCTGACCTGAACCCCATTGAAATCCCAGGGAATGTGATCAAGAAGAAGAAGGAAGGTCACCATCAAACAAAGCTGAGCTGATTGAATTTTTGCACCAGGAGTGGCATAAAATCAACCAAGAGCAACATGAAAGACTGGTGGAGAGCATGAAGATGCATGAAAGGTATAAATTAAATGTCAGGGTTATTCCACCAAATATTGATTTCTGAACTCAGCCCAAGTTCAAACATTAGTATTGTGCTGTTTAAAATTGAATATGATATTGCATTGAGGATACCATGCATTATCCAGGGTCTGAAAACACAATCTCTTTTGTTATTTTGACCAGTTGTCATTTTCTGAAATTAAGTGCTCGAAGTGACAATATTTTTATGTGGAATTTGGGGGAAATGTTGTTGGAAGTTTATGAAATCAAAAAATGTATGTTCAGAATTGTAATGCATTCCGGGACACAGGGCTCCTACTTGAATTTTCCCAATTACCTTGGCAAATCTGTTAGATTATGTTGTTGAACAAACAAAGCAAAAGTGAACAAAACGAATAGGTCACAGCATCATGGTCGCTTTTATGTGACGTCATGTCAACTGTGGATATCTGGATGTGGGCTTTGGGCGCAATATATTTTATTAGACCTAATGCCTGGTTCAACCAGCAGAATGTTTGTCATGTACTGATAATGTAGACTCGGCCAAACACCAAAAAAATATGCTCAATCTCGGCTCTGGCTTGTTTATTACTGTTATAAGTCCACGTCTGAGCTTACCTTTGTCATAAGGTATTTTTCTTCATCAGGAATTTCCCATAACATTCCGGTACGAAGCCTGCCTCAAAATATTGGTAGGCATCTGTACTTTTGTAAGTCTTTAGAATCTCCAGTGTATTTAGAAGTCCAAATACTAAATAGTTCAAGATGTTGTAGTGTCCCAAATCTGGTAGCTGGTTTGCTGAACACTTTTCAAGTGGAATAAATACATCTCATCTCATCTCATTATCTCTAGCCGCTTTATCCTGTCCTACAGGGTCGCAGGCAAGCTGGAGCCTATCCTAGCTGACTACGGGCGAAAGGCGGGGTACACCCTGGACAAGTCGCCAGGTCATCACAGGGCTGACACATAGACACAGACAACCATTCACACTCACATTCACACCTACGGTCAATTTAGAGTCACCAGTTAACCTAACCTGCATGTCTTTGGACTGTGGGGGAAACCGGAGCACCCGGAGGAAACCCACGCGGACACGGGGAGAACATGCAAACTCCGCACAGAAAGGCCCTCGTCGGCCACGGGGCTCGAACCCGGACCTTCTTGCTGTGAGGCGACAGCGCTAACCACTACACCACCGTGCCGCCGGAATAAATACATTCGTGGGTAAATTAAGAAGAGGCCTTTATTTATTTATTTATTTATTTTTGTCTAATGTAAACTCAAGCATCGCAAAATTCCTCCTTTGCATTTATCCCATCTGAAGCGGTGAATGTGCATGTGCATACACAGACAGACACACAGAGCGTGCAAGAGAGAGACAGACAGAGACAGACAGAGAAACAGTGGGCAGAAGAAATAAATATGTTTGTGGGTAAATTATATGGACCTGTGGTTCCTGCATGTTTCAGCTTTTCGATGTAACGCGATGTGCTGGTATAATCTAAATTTAATCATTTCAGAGAGACTGTACTGACTGCAGTCGTCACGATTTTCATTATTAACTGTCGCAGCTGTTTCTTTGTTTACCCGGCAGTATGGCGGACGCTGCATGATAAACAAACATCTGTGACATCACTGAAAGTCCTCTATATTCTATTCCAGGTTAAACATTCACAAAGAATGACCAAAAAAACCTTTAACTCCGCTGACTGATAGTGGAAAAAAATGGCAAGATCATTGCTACACTCTGCGATTGTATGGTGCTCTCTCTCATATGTTTTACACACACACAGACACACACGGTCATGTGAAAAAGAAAGTACACCCTCTTTCATGGCTAGGTTTTAAGTGTCAGGACATTAAAAAAAAATAATCTGGTCCTTACCAGGTCTTAAAATTAGGCAAATACAACCTCAGATGACCAATAATACGTGACATATGCAACCTGTCATTATTTATTTAACATAAAGTAAGCCGGGTGGCACAGTGGTGTAGTGGTTAGCGCTGTCGCCTCACAGCAAGAAGGTTTCGAGCCCCGTGGCCGGCGAGGGCCTTTCTGTGCGGAGTTTGCATGTTCTCCCCGTGTCTGTGTGGGTTTCCTCCAGGTCCTCCGGTTTCCCCCACAGTCCAAAGACATGCAGCTTAGGTTAACTGGTGACTCTAAATTGACCGTAGGTGTGAATGAGAGTGTGAATGGTTGTCTGTGTCTATGTGTCAGCCCTGTGATGACCTGGCGACTTGTCCAGGGTGTACCCCGCCTTTCGCCCGTAGTCAGCTGGGATAGGCTCCAGCTTGCCTGCGACCCTGTAGAACAGGATAAAGCGGCTAGAGATAATGAGATGAGATAAAGTAAGCCAAAAATGCAGTAGCAGTGTGTGAAAAATTAAGTACACCCTTAATGCTTCCATAGAAATTATAAAGGCAATTAGCAGCCAGGGGTTGCTGATCAAATTAATTTGATTAATTGATCATCAGCAAGTGTGTTGCCGCCTCTTAAAAAGCAGAAGTTTTGGCAGTTTGCTGGTTTGGAGCACTCAGGTATATGTTAACACAATGCCAAGGAGGAAAGACATCAGCAATTATCTTAAAGAAGCAATTGTTGCTGCACATCAGTCTGGGAAGGGTTATAAGGCCAAACAATTTGAAATCCATCATTTTACTGTGGGAAAGATTATTCAGAAATGGAAAACATTCAAGACAGTTGCCAATCTTTCCAGGAGTGGACGTCCCAGCAAATTTACTCCAAGGTCAGACCGTGCAATGCTCATAGAAATTGCAAAAAACCCAAGAACTACATCTAGGACTCTATAGGCCACAGTTAGCATGTTAAATGTTAAAGTTCATGACAGTACAATTAGCCTAGGGGGAAAAAAAAAAAGACTGCACAAGTATGGCTTGTTTGGAAGGGTTGCCAGAAGAAAGCCTCTTCTATCTAAAAAGAACATGGCAGCACAGCTTAGGTTTGCAAAGATACATCTGAACAAACCACAAACCTTCTGGAACAATGACCTTTGGACAGATGAGACCAAAGTGGAAATGTTTGGCCATGATGCACAGCACCATATTTGGTGAAAACCCAAACACAGCATATCAGCACAAACACCTCATAACAACCATCAAGCATGGTGGTGGAGGGGTGATGATTTGGGCTTGTTTTGCAGCCATAGGGCCTGGGCACCTTGCAGTCATTGACTACGTTTACATGCACATCCAAATCGAGCTGCTGTCGGTAATCGAGCTGAAGGTCCCAGCAGGGTGCCAGAGAAATCCAATCCTACATGCACACAATGAAATCGGGCTATTGTGTGAGGTGCATTGTGCACCCGAGCCACAGGTGGCGCTACACGCCCCATCGTGTTGGTACACTTCCGGTTGTCGTCATGAAGAAGAGCTATTCAAGAGTGTAAACAAAGTTATCAGTTCCGTGTTCTCCACTGCGCGTTTTTCTCCCGTCCATGAATTTTAATATATTCAACTCCTTAAGCTGAATGAGCATGAACTCTTTCTCCTCATTGCTCCAGAAGTGCACGTTTCTGCTTGCCTGTGGCAGTGGGGGCGTGGTCAAGCGCCAGTCTGTGACAGGAGGGCGGAGCCAGGGAAGGTGAGTGGCAGAACGACGGTACACCTGACGGTAATTAACCTGTGTTTGTGTGTCTTCCCAGTAACCTCGCCCTATTTAAGGAGGCAGAGGGGAGAGCTCATCCCGGGACTAGAACACAGCGCGTGTGTGCGCGCGCTTCTCTCAAGAATAAAAGTAGGCTGTTAAACTGAAAAGTCTGACGATAAAAAGCCTATAAGTACCAGAAGCTTTGTCCTGCCGTCCTCTGTGCTCCACCCACACTTCAGAGAGCTCTACATCCACATTTTCTCTTCTTCGTTTGTTCCTCCTGACCTCTTCTGCTGCTCGCTACTACTGTTGTCATGCTGACCGAGGCTGTTGTGTTTCCCGCTTGTGGTCTCGTCACTCGTCACTTCCGGAAGTAGCTCGACAACTAGCTCGATAGGGTATACATGCACAAAGTAGCTCGGCAGAAATCGCATAAACTAGGTCGTGTAGCTCGATTCCGAGAAATCAAGTTCGGTTCAATTTCAGCCGAATTAAGGTGTATACATGGCATTTTGAACTTCGATTTCAGTCGAGCAACGGCAGAAATTCGATTCTCTCTATGTGCATGTAAACGTACTGATTGAGTGACCCATGAACTCCTCTGTATACCAAAGTATTCTAGAGCTAAATGTGAGGCTATCTGTCCAACAGCTAAAGCTTGGCTGCAGGTGGGTCATGCAACAGGACAATGAACCCAAGCACGCCAGCAAATCTACAGCAAAATGACTGAAAAAGAAAAGAATCAAGGTGTTGAAATGGCCAAGTCAAACCCAGTTGAAATGCTGTGGCAGGACCTTAAGAGAGCTGTGCATAAACAAATGCCCTCAAACATGAATGAACTGAAGCAGCGTTGTAAAGAAGAGTGGGCCAAAATTCCTCCACAATGAGAGACTGATAAAATCATAGAGAAAACGATTGCTTCAAGTTATTGTTGCAAAAGGTGGTTCTACAAGCTATTGAATCATGGGGTGTACTTACTTTTTCACACATGGATTCTGCATTTTCACTTAATTTTTGTTAAATAAATAAATCTGTTGTGTGTTGCTTTACACCTGGGGTTAGATTTGCATAATTTTAGGACCTGGTAAGGATCAGATGATTTTTTTTGTCATGTCTTGAAAACCATGTAACTGGAAGAGGGTGTACTTTCTTTTTCACATGAAACACACATTTTATTTATAAAAAAATACATACAGATAATAAAATACATACAGACACTGCAACCCTGCTATAACAAACTCCTTGGGGGACATCCGAATAGTTTGTTAGACTGAAAAGTTCATAATACTGAAATGGACCCACTTGTCACACCAAGCACTTATGTCTCATCTCATCTCATTATCTGTAGCCGCTTTATCCTGTTCTACAGGGTCGCAGGCAAGCTGGAGCCTATCCCAGCTGACTATGGGCAAAAGGAGGGGTACACCCTGGACAAGTCACCAGGTCATCACAGGGCCGACACATAGACACAGACAACCATTCACACTCACATTCACACCTATGGTCAATTTAGGCCCTGTCCACACGGCAACGGATTCAGGTGACTCCGATACAATTGTTTATCGTTTCGGCCTGGCGTCCACACGGCACCGGCGTTTTGGGTGCCCCAAAACGCAATCTTTTGAGAACGGGTTCCAGAGTGGAAAGATCTGGCAACGTTGCCATTGCGAAGTCGTCTGGATGAGTAGAACGGATTTGTTTACGATGACGTCACAACCACATGTGCTTCACGCTGGGTAGAAGTGTAACGAACTCGATGCGAGTTGTCAACAAATCCTATAACTTGGTTCATGAAACGCGCTTACAAAATATTTTCACTGTGAATATTTATTGTGTAATGGTGCAAAGTGAGAGAGAGAGAGAGAGAGAGAGAGAGAGAGAGAGAGAATAGCTCTTAGGGCAGAGTCAATCCCGCCAGCAAAAATAGGGAAAAAAAAAAGGAGCGATCTCACCTCTTCAGATGTTGGTTTAAGTCCTACAATACATTCCTCAAAAAGGGCGTAGGAGAACAAATTTATCCATCAACGTGTAGCATGCAATTTATTCCGGATCATTAAAGACGCCGCCTTCCGCGTAGAATCATACGTCATCCTCGCCGCCATATTGGATGGGTCAAAGCGGAGAATAAAGATGCCTCATTCATGTGCTGCACTTAACTGTACCAACAGGTTTGCCATCCAAACGAGATTACATGGGATTACCTTTCACAGGTGAGACTGGAAAAATACTTTTCATTGTATTTGGTCATTATAATGTAATTTTACGAACAGATTTTTCTGACTTTGTGGCTAATATGAAGTCTCGCACATAATAGTTTATGCGCATGCGTCCTTACTACTTCTATTGTTCTGGTGTCTCCGAAGGGACCGTCTTACAGCGCCCCTAGAGGTGTGGCATGTGTATTGCATCGTTTTCAGCAAGCGTTGTGTTGCCATATGGACCTGATATTTTACTGATCGTTGCCCATTTGGACGCGATCTCATCTCATCATCTCTAGCCGCTTTATCCTGTTCTACAGGGTCGCAGGCAAGCTGGAGCCTATCCCAGCTGACTACGGGCGAAAGGCGGGGTACACCCTGGACAAGTCACCAGGTCATCACAGGGCTTACACATAGACACAGACAACCATTCACACTCACATTCACACCTACGGTCAATTTAGAGTCACCAGTTAACCTAAACTGCATGTCTTTGGACTGTGGGGGAAACCGGAGCACCCGGAGGAAACCCATGTGGACACGGGGAGAACATGCAAACTCCGCACAGAAAGGCCCTCGCCAGCCACGGGGCTCGAACCCGGACCTTCTTGCTGTGAGGCGACAGCGCTAACCACTACACCACCGTGCCGCCCAGCACTTATGTTATATGCAAAATTTTAGGCACATTATCCTTATCACAAATTTCTCCTGCCGAGTCACTAGTCCTTCACAGTCTGAGTCCTTCATTGACTGAGTTAAAGGATCGTGAATGGAGGTGATGAGTTCTTTGTCTGTTATGGAAATGACAGAGGTTATCCATGCATCACTGTCCACCCACTGACTTGCTATGTTTTTTAAATCTTCACCATTCAGTTCATTCATTTGTTGCAAATCGCTGATGATATCATTTATGTCACACAGCAGGGCTGATTGGGAGGTATAAAAAACGCCGCCAGCACGCTTTAACTGGGTGTTCAGTTTAGCGGTATCAGCAGCCATTTTGTCCTTTTATCAATCCTTTGATCACCGTTCTAGATTATTGTTAGTGATCGACACCTAAGCTAAGCAAGTTGTGTTGTTTTTGTGTTTTTTTAAGACTCCAACACATTGTCAATAAAGGCGGGGGACACACACACACACACCAGGTTTCCCCTAGAAAAACTGGAAACAGTAGTGGGCCCCCCCGAGCGCAGTAAAATGCAAAGAGCACCTCGTGTAAGCTAGGGGAGTCCAGGGGCACGATCCCCTGGAAAATTTTTAAATAAAAGGGTTCATTCCATGGCTTCTGGTGACCTCTAGCACTGAGTTTTACCAGTTCAACATGTTTGCGGGGGAAAAGCGATATTTTACTGAATTCCCACCCTAACAACAGGGGGAAAAAAAACCCCACAACGTCAATACAATACCCACTTGCATCTCACAAGCAGTGTACTGTTCCAAAGGAGACTGCAGTTTATTTCACATCAAACAAAGTGAGTGGTGATGCAACATAACATGAGCTGTTCAAAATACTGATCATTAAATTTGGGCAATTGTGCGAATGATTTTTTATATATGGCAGCGGGGGTGTGGTCAAGCATCAGTCTGTGAATGGAGGGCGGAGTCAGGGAAGGTAAGTGGCAAAATCACTGCACCTGATGGGAATTAACCTGTTTGTGTGTCTTCCCCAGTGACCGCGCCCGATAAGAGGAGAGGGAGAGCAGAGGAAGGGAGCTCTCTCCCCAACCAGAATGCTTGTGTGCGCGCGCGCATGTGACTGGGAGAGTAAAGTAGACACTGAAAAGTGTCTAAAAAGAGAACTTAGTTCTGGCCTGCCATGCTTCTGTGCTCCACCCACCTTAAACGATTTCTACTAGAAAGTCTGCACACCCCTTTCACCTTCTCCACGTTTTATTACATTACAGACTTATTCTAAAATAGATTGCGTTAATTTTTTTGTCACAAAGTTCTACACAAAATAGCCCATAATGACAAAGTGAAAGCAGGATTTTAGACATTTGTGCTAATTTATTAAAAAACAAAATGTAAAATATCATGTGTACACAAGTGTGTACACTAGGGTTGGGCGGTATTACGGTAAGAAGGTATCCCGAGGTATCCAAAAGTACCAACGGTATCGGTCTCATTACCGTCATTTTAAAAAAATATATAATATCTAAATAAATATGGAGTACATGAGGTCATAATATAAAATAATAAATTGAAGATCATCCCGAATAACTGTGTGATCGTATTTTCACTAATTCTATCAATTTCCTAAAGAAGTTTTCATCGCGTGCAGGGTTGTTTATGTCGTTACCATGGCAACCCTGCGTGACATTTTGGAGTCTGACAGAAAGCTTCGCAAGAGACTGAGACCGGGGGTGTCATGGCTCAGATGGCTAAGGCACCGTACCATAAATCCGGGGACCCGGGTTCAATTCCGACCCGAGGTTATTTCCCGATCCCGTCTCTCTCTCCCCCGCTCATTTCCTGTCTCTCTATACTGTCCTATCTAAAAAAAAAAAAAAGAGACTGAGACCGCGGTTGAAAGATGGCAAGTCAAGATAACGAGTTAGTGGCAAAAAAAAAATACAACATTGGCAGTGTGGCAGTATTTTGGTTTCAAACCAAACGAAAAATCTAATATGTCCCCTAAGGCACACCATAGCCTGGGGTACTCCACTTCCACGAGATCTCTCCAATGAGTTGTGTTTTGAGTAGGTTACATGAGTAACAACAAGGTAAAATAATATAACGTATGACATTTGGGATGTGGGTAATAAACGTATGTCATCTACTGAAGAAACGGAAGAAAACATCGTAGCGTAAACTGTTCGGTTTCTGGTGGGAATTAGCAATGCGCTTGCTATCTTTGTTGGGTGTGTTAAACCGTATGGATTTAAGTGGAATAATTGTAAGGAGTTATGTGATCAAGACAACGTTTTAAGCAAGGTAAGGCCATTTGATTATTAATTTCCCCGCCATGGCATGACGTGGGCCCATATGATTTTGCCTTGTGCAGCTACTGCGCATTTGAATTAGGTTCGCCTCATTTGCGCTGAAGAATATGGTTTATCGCGCAGTCTAAACGGACTTGGGTGTTGGTTGATTCTTTTTCTTTTTTTTATTTCCCATGCTTGAAAGGGTATGATCCTGCTCATCGTGTACTTTTTTTTGATGGAGTAGGTGAAATAGTGCTGCAAATGGCGTTTCAACGCAGACATGTGTAAACGACAGTTGAATGCTATTTTCAAGATGAAGGAAGAGTTGCGTGATGCTTTGAAATATCTCTTAATCCATTCATCAATGCACAAAATTCGCTTTGCTGCTTAATCCATACCACAATGCACACAATTCGCTATGCTGCTTTTAAATAGTACATTTGAGGCATAGGCGCACGTTACACAGTAGGCCGAAACAAAATATTATTTTTTTCTCGGTAATACCGTATACCCCGGGAAAACACAGAGACGGTTTAAAGGTATCAAAATTTGGATACCGCCCAACCCTAGTGTACACCCTTTGATATGACACCCAAAAGTGAACCGAGATGCATTTTGTTTCCACTGATACTGCTTGAGATGTTTCTACAACTTAACTGGAGTCCACCTGGGGTAAATTCAATTGACTGGACATGATTGGGGGTCACCAACATCTGCCTATATAAGGTCCCACATTTGACAGTGCATGTCAGAGTAAACTCCAAGCCATGGGGTCAAAGGAATTATCTGCAGACCTCAGAAACAGGATTGTGTCAAGGCATAGATCTGGAGAAAGGTACAGAAAAATTGCTGCAGCTTTACAGGTCCCAAAGAGCACAGTGGCCACCATCATTCGTAAATGGAAGAAGTTTGGAACCACCAAGAATCTTCCTAGACCTGGTCGCCTGGCCAAACTGAGCGATCGGAGAAGGCGGGCCTTGGCCAGGGAGGTGAGCAGGAACCCGAGGGTCACTCTGGCAGAGCTCCAGTGTATCCTTGTGGAGATGGGAGAACCTTTCAGAAGATCAACCATCGAGGCAGCACTCCACAAATCAGGCCTTTATGGTAGAGTGGCCAGCCGGAAGCCACTCCTTAGTAAAAGGCACACGACAGCCCGCTTGGAGTTTGCCAAAAAGCACCTAGAGGACTCTCAAACCATGAGAAACAAGATTCTCTGGTCTGATGAAACCAAAATTGAACTTTTTGGCCTGAATACCAAGCGTCATGTCTGGAGGAAACCAGGCACCGCTCATCACCTGGCTAATGCCATCCCTACAGTGAAGCATGACAGTGGCATCATCATGATGTGGGGATGTTTTTCAGCAGCAGGAACTGGGCGACTAGTCCTGATAGAGGGAAAGATGAATGCAGCTAAGTACACCGAGATCCTTGAAGTAAGCCTGCTCCAGAGTGCTCTGGACCTCAGACTGGGGCAAGGGTTTACCTTCCAACATGACAATGACCCAAAGCACACAGCCAAGAGAACAAAGGAGTGGCTTCGGAGAAAGTCTGTGAATGTCCTTGAGTGGCCCAGCCAGAGCCCAGACCTGAATCCAATTCAGGGATCCCAGACGTCTGCTATTTAGCGGAATTCCGCTATTTTCTAGCGAAAGTGTTGTTTTTTTTTTTAAATCTCTTGTATATCCATTAAAAATATATGTTTAAGTAAAATGACCAGCAGAATACATTCTGATTTGGTTTGCTTGTTTAGCTATGTTTTCGTCGGCTTCGTTTGTTCTCGTTGACATTCGGGAACACTCGGAAGTTAAATTGATGTAAATACCGCGAGCAGTGTTGCCAGATTGCGCGGTTCTACGCCCAGTTGGGGGGTTTCAAGTGCATTTTGGCGGGTTTTGAACATATTTTGGGCTGGAAAACGTCAGGAGTATCTGGCAACACTGACCGCGAGACTGTACGCGATAGAACAAGAAAACAATATGGCTGCGCCCATTTGCTAGAAAACATGTTTTAACTCCGTTCGTGCTTTTGTTTCTAATGCGTTGAACTTAATTCAGAGCACTGCAGGAACATCAGAAAAGCAGAAGGAAAGATCAGAGAAACAAAAGCAGAGAAAACTGGAGGAAAGACAGAATGCACCCCAGAAGAGAGCATTAAATTCCTTTGCAGTGAAACCTTTCAAAAAGAGAGGTTTAAATCAAATATCTCCAGTATTTGCTGTACATATGTATATATCTAATATTACTGAATCATTGATTTCTGCTCATATTCATGATTTTTGAAAAATGAATGTGGCTTATATTAGACTAGTTTTGACATTAACTTGAAACAAAAAAAAAAACAAATGAGATGAACTATGGATACTAGGGCTGTAACGATACACCCAACTCACGATTCGATTCGTATTGCGATTTTTGACCCACGATTCGATACACCCACGATTTTTTTTAAAATGTTTTTTTAAAGTAGTAAATTTGACTTAACATTTACTTACTTACATTAACTATTTAATAACAAATAATTCAGACCACTGCAGAGAATGAGTAATATGTATGCAAAAATGAACAAATGTATATCCAAAGATTGTTTTATTTCTCAAAATAATACTGTTGAGCCGGAAGCTCTGTTTTTTTCGGTTCTGAAAAAGTCATTTTTCCAAATCGTGTAAATCCGTTAAGATTTTTTTTTTTGGGGGGGGGGCGGCTCTCTCACTGTCTCACTCTCATAGGGCCAATGATTTTCTGTGATTGCGGAAAACAGATGGAAATTACGGAATTTTTATGGTGAAACATTGCTCGCATGTCAAAATGTAACTGCCGCAGAAGGCTTCCGCCCAAGCAGACATGCCTTCAGTGTTGCCAGATATTGCTAACGTTTTCCACCCCAAAATATGTTCAAAACCAGCCAAAAAGCACCTAAACCTGCCCAATCTGGCAACACTGCATGCCTTTCCGGTCAAGTGATTGTGATTGGCTTGTGGCACACCTAGCCAGCCAATGAGCTGCTTGTTTACAGATTCGCTCCCCGCGTCGCAACCAGAATGGCAACCGCTTAAAAGAAATGAATGCTCTGCCAGTGGCGAGTGTGGACGTTGCCTGACTCACAGAAGATTGTCGCAGGTCGGCAAAAAAACGACTTACTAATAGATATAAAAAAATAAAAGTAATTTAAGTAAGTTTAAAATGTAATTTAAATAAAAAGTAAAGTATTCATAAATTGAAGTTTGGAAGCGCCTCTGTTTTTGGGCTGAGGAGAAGTTTGAAAGTGTGTACCGCGATTCTGCCTTCTTGTATCGCGATACGGATCGTGGCTCTGTGTATCGCGATTTCGATACGCATATCGTTACAGCCCTAATGGATACTACTGTTATAACAAAATCAGTGGAATATTTAGGCAAGTATATTCTTCAAAGCTACATTTTCGTCTAATTTTTATAATTTTTTTTTTGCCACTTATGTCATTGATTACAAAATATGGCATCAAATAGATACACATTATGGTTAAATTCTGTTGCTTTTCTATGTTAAATCTATGAAAAAAATGTGTTCTATAGCATCTTTAAATGTTAAAATCTCAGCAGCTTCAGGCAGCCCCCTTGACCCCTGCTGATAGTTTCTCATCTCATTATCTCTAGCCGCTTTATCCTGTCCTACAGGGTCGCAGGCAAGCTGGAGCCTATCCCAGCTGACTACGGGCGAAAGGCGGGGTACACCCTGGACAAGTCGCCAGGTCATCACAGGGCTGACACATAGACACAGACAACCATTCACACTCACATTCACACCTACGGTCAATTTAGAGTCACCAGTTAACCTAAACTGCATGTCTTTGGACTGTGGGGGAAACCGGAGGACCTGGAGGAAACCCACGCGGACACGGGGAGAACATGCAAACTCCGCACAGAAAGGCCCTCGCCGGCCACAGGGCTCGAACCCGAACCTTCTTGCTGTGAGGCGACAGCGCTAACCACTACACCACTGTGCCGCCCAGCTTACTTTATGTGTACTTTATGGTGTAGCGCTAACCACTAGCCTACATCACCGTGCCGCCCGGTGATAGTTTCTTACATTCCTCTATTTTTTTCAATTACTGCTGGGATCCCTGCCAATTGAACATCTGTGGAAGGAGCTGAAAATGGCTGTGTACTGATGCTCCCCATCCAACCTGACAGAGCTTGCAAGGATATGCCAAGAGGAATGGGCAAAAATGTCCAGAAACAAGTGTGCCAAGCTCGTTGCTTCTTTCCCAAGATGCCTTTTGCTGCCAAAGGTGCATCAACCAAGTTTTAGGCTAAGGGTGTGTACAGATATGTAACCCCTAAATAACCCATTTTTGTCAGTAAAATAAAATTCCATATTTTCTAAAAACCTGCTTTGACTTTGTAATTATGGGCTATTTTGTGTAGAATTTTGTGACAAAAAATGAACTCAATCTATTGTAGAATAAGTCTGTAACGTAATAAAGCGTGGAGAAGATGAAAGGGGTGTGCAGACGTTCCAGCTTGACTGACATATACATACACACATACATATACTGTATATCTCATCATGATTCAAAGTTCCTAAATCAATTTTAAGTCAAACGCGATATCCTCTTTCTTTCCAAAACATGACAAGTGTCACTACTGATTTTCCATAAAACGTGTCATCTCCGCTTGAACAATCATAGCTCACTATTCAAAAAAACGGAAGCGGTAATAGCAGATCTCACTGTCAACATCGTGAAGAACCCTCATCTTTTAATGAGAGTTTGAATGAAATAAATTAATAACTGACTGAATCAAACATTTCTTATCTTAATTTTTTATATTATTATTCCAGTAGAGAATGTGGTCCAATGTTATTTTGCACCTTGAGTGCACCTGATTCCTCCTGTGATCTAGATATGCGTTACTTAAAATATATATATATATATATATATATATATATATATATATATATATATATATTCAGGTACTGCGTAAAAGCGAAGCTCCCAATGAGGGTAAAATTTGTTAGTAAATAATCCCATGTTACCGTATTGGCCCGAATATAAGACGACCCTGAATGTAAGACGACCCCCCCTTTTCCAAGTTCATCTTTGGGGAAAAAGTTTTTTGAAGACCAAATGTTCATTCATATAAAGCGTATTTATTTCAAAATTCTGTTTAAAATTAGAGGCTTTTGTTTTTCACATTTAAATAGAGGTCATTTCAGTCTCATTTCCGTGAACACTTTTCATAGAAGTAAAAAAAGAGGCTAAACTGCAGGCTACTAGACAAGCCAAATTAAAACATTTAAATTGCATTAATTCAACAAATTTGTCAGGTTTAGATTGAAAGTTTATAAACTTCAGAATGTTTATGCATTAACTTCCCATAGCCTACAGGTATATGGAATAAATTTGCAGAACAGTGCAAATGCTTTAAACAATGCATTAAACAATACATTAAGGTTTACAATAATAAACAACGGAAAGGGTAGTTTGCTAAATTACAGCTACTCAGCACAGAGATCCTCAGCCTCACTTTGCTCACTCTCACTGTCCTCACTTTCACTTTCGTTTTTGGCGGCATTTTGTCTAGTCCGCGAATTTAAGACGACCCCCCTTTTTAAGAGCTATTTTTTACAACAAAAACACCGTCTTATATTCGAGCCAATACGGTATTTAAAATTTAAATTAGTGCTGAATAAAAAACATCTATTTTATGTAAACAAAAGATACAAATTTTGTTGTCCGGTGCTCAAGTGTTTCTGAGATACATTACCTTGCACTTATGATTAAGTTCCCTATGGTCACAAAAGCCATCAAAAATCAGGTTGATGCATTACTATATTCTCTAAAGTATGGAGGCTCCACTCCGCTATGAATTTAACTGTACATGCTGTGAAAGGTGTCCAAACTTCTAAACTTACTGGTCAGAATAAAAAGTTTGTCCTTGAAAAAAACAAAAAGTTTCCATTTAAACATCTAACTAGGTATATTAATATTCCTCAGAGCTTTGTGTGTAAAACAGTGTGGGGCTAAAAGACTAGCATTTCTCAACCACTGGGCTGAGGCCCATTAGTGGGCTGCAATTTTTTTTTTCCAAGCTGAAGTGAATTTTTTACTCACAGGAGAGTACAATTGCTGGGTTGCATCCGATGTCACATCCGCCTCATTAAGCTATGGTCACACTACAGCTCGCAATGCTTTGCGGTGGGTTATCGATGAAAATGAGGCATTTTGGTGGCGATACACACATGAACTAAAAGTTGTGGTCACACAGCAGGCGAACATTTGACTGTTCCACCTTTGTGCGCTTGAGCCTGACGCAGCTCGAGTGGCTGCGCTCACTCACGGAGCACGTTGTGTGCGCGCTTGGATCCCAGAAGTTATGGGAAACACCTGATACCGATTTGAGCGCAACCAGCACATGCAGATACAGAAGCTGTTTTCATGGAGGCTTTGCGAATATGAGCATTATCACGGTTACGTTTGTTTCTAACCATGTTTATAACGCTGTTTAAATACTCTGCTTTATGATTCTGCTTTGCTTTTGTAAATATCACGCCTGCTAACAAACACACTTCCTGCACTTAGATCCATCTACCACTGTCTATCTTATCTGATCCCTAGATCTTTAACCCAGTCACATATAAAAAGTTGTACGCCTCCATGTTCTTCTAGGTTTTCATCTGTGTAGAACGATATCTGCAGCACCACGTAGTTTGATATGTCGGGGAACTCAACAAATGGATAATTTTTCAACTTATAGGAAAAATCCTTCTTTGTTAGCATGTAAGGATCCATCCCACTGAGTGGTTTCTATATCCACTTCTTTTGAGTGTACTTCTTGGTTTTAATAACCTGCTTGTTTGCTGTACACAAACATGGCAATAAGTTATTGTGTTAATCGACCAGACTCCACTTTTGGATCATTAATCCCTTTTGACTGAGAATGCCCGGCATGCATGGTTTTATGTTGGCTTCTGGCACATCCATACAGTTTTAAATACAACACCTACAATTAAAAAAAGTTTGTTTTTATTGCATTTATTTAATTCCTGGGCTCCCATCTTTAAAAGGGAGTGGTGTTGCAACCCATTAATACACTTTACAGTAGATTATTAGATTCTCATAGAATAGATAAGCCAAAATAATTGAGGATCTTTTTTTAATGGGCCCCGACTCGTTACAGGTAGGAATAGGTGGGCCTCAAAGCAGAAAAGGTTGAGAACTCCTGTTATAGACAACACGATGAATGTAATTTGGGAAACTCTGTGGTCCAATATAACAGATGGTCCAAGTTCAGATGCTGTCTGTGTAGATCAACTTTACTTCTTGTTTGTATTTATATTACACACACACACGCTCGTGCACGCACTCTTTCACTGATGGAACGGATATATTGCATTCTGGAGAAAAATTTTTTTTTTTTAAATAAAATGTTAAAAATCAAAATCTAGATTTGCATTTTTAATGTTATAAGAACCTCATACAGTTATAAAGTTTCAAACAGAAAACAGTGGTTTTCATGCTACCAATTTTTTGGGGAAAGAATGCATCCCCCCCCACAAGTTTATCACTGTATTTATTGCATTTTGGACCTCCCCCCCAAAAAAAAAACCCCACCACACACACATACACAGTACTGTGCAAAAGTCTTAGGTATGTGTAAAGAAATGCTGTCGACCAAAAATGGCTTAAAAAACAAAAATGTTTCAACATTTACATATTCAAAAAAAAAGCAGCAGTAAGCCATAATAAATGAAACAAAGTCCATATTTGGTGTGAGACAACCCTTTGCTTTAAAAAAAAAAATACAATAAAATAAATTTGTCGTCGCAGGTACAATTTGATAAGGAAATGAGCTGTAGGTTTTACTGAACATCTTGCAGAACCAGCCACAGTTCTTCTGGACACTTTGACTAAAACACTTGCTTCTTAATTTTGTAGCAAAACCCAGTAGCCTTCATTATGTTTTCTTTTTTTTTTAATCTGAAAAGTGGTCTCTTATGTAATATGCTGCTCAGATGCAAACATTTTTTTGCTGTAACATTTAATTTTGTGCTGGAAAACAAATGTTTGGAATGTTTTTGTACTGGCTTGATATTGTAGAAGACATAAAATGGAAATCTATAACAAAGTTTGTATGAAAAAAAGGGCGCCTAAGACTTTTGCACAGTACTCTGTGTGTGTGTATAATATATATATTTAAAAAAAAAAAACAGTATATACTCCTTGGAAACATGGATAACAGTCAAATTTGGGCACTGTTTCACAGCAACACTAACAAACTCTTGGGAGTTTGTCACTTTCTCACGCCGACTTAAAACTTCTTTCTGCACAGTTCTTTTGGCAGTGCCACCTATGCCATCCACTGCTCCCTTACCATGGCTTGTTGCAAAGAATGACCAAATTATGTCACGATTAAAAAAAAGCTAAGGCTTTCTGGCAGCCTAACTAACAACAGCAGTGGGTAATGTGCTGACATCTTCTGGATACTTATAAAACCAAAGCAAATTTATGAAAACCAACAAAAAAAACCCACAATGAAACCCATGCAAAACTTGTTATGATGTAATTCCGTTACCAGTTTTTATCAAAGATGCAAAAAGAATTGAGCTAGAATGCGTTTCCAGATTATAGATACAAGGGTCATGTAAGAGAATTTTAGATTACATAACATCTGAACTCTAACTTAATGAATAGTGAAAACTATATGATATATATATGGTAACGGAATTACTGCTTTGTTGGGGTGGGTAGCCATGCTCCATCAAAGAAATTCATTAATGCACATCCATTAACATGACGGTATTTTCTGAAACTTATATAGCCAACCTTGCAAACAAACTCAGAGACTTATTGGTTTAGCTGATATAATTCCTGTATTTTTCTAATGTATAAGAAGGAAATAACCAAAAAACAAAAAAATATCCTTTAAATTCAAAGCAACATTGCTATAACTGGGGGGGATTTTTAACTGTGGTTTTCAGTACATTTTGCCTTAGATTCCATTGCAATTCCTGCAATATCACTAAGCTGACAAGTTAAGGCAATTTTAATAATTTTGGCTTCTATGCTGAATTTTATATATACAAGAGTGGTTTACTGGGAAATATACCACTCGCATTTTTCATACATCTGGGACATGAAGATGTGTGACGTCATGTTGCCTTGACAACCATGCAATATCGTAAACCATATTCAATGCTCATTCTCCATTGGTTAGAGTGACGTAATACATGTAGTATAAGCAATATACTAACAATATTGCATGCTATCAAACCAAATGAATGAAACCCACTAGAAGGGAATAGAATGTCTTTTTATTACATCAAAAAGTGTCCTGTATGTATAATCACTTCTGATATTTCACTCTGATGTCACTCCTAATGCTCTCCCGCTGACTAGACGCACGTTATCAACAACGTGAACAAGTTCAAAATTAAAATTCTTAATAATTAATAAATACCTTTTTTTTGTAGATGTGTCCATCTAATATAAATAACATTACACGGTGGCATGAAGATATGAAGTTTATCTTCTTGTGTTGAAAAACATATCCATTCAACACTCGAAGATAAACCTTATATCTTTGTGCCACTGTGTAATACACTACCGTTCAAAAGTTTGGGGTCACCCAGACAATTTTGTGTTTTCCATGAAAAGTCACACTTTTATTTCCCACCATAAGCTGTAAAATGAATAGAAAATATAGTCAAGACATTTTTCTGGCCATTTTGAGCATTTAATCGACCCCACAAATGTGATGCTCCAGAAACTCAATCTGCTCAAAGGAAGGTCAGTTTTATAGCTTCTCTAAAGAGCTCAACTGTTTTCAGCTGTGCTAACATGATTGTACAAGGGTTTTCTAATCATCCATTAGCCTTCTGAGGCAATGAGCAAACACATTGCACCATTAGAACACTGGAGTGATAGTTGCTGGAAATGGGCCTCTATACACCTATGGAGATATTGCACCAAAAAACAGACATTTGCAGCTAGAATAGTCATTTACCACATTAGCAATGTATAGAGTGGATTTCTGATTAGTTTAAAGTGATCTTCATTGAAAAGAACAGTGCTTTTCTTTCAAAAATAAGGACATTTCAAAGTGCCCCCAAACTTTTGAATGGTAGTGTATCCCCTCTCTCTCATATATATATATATATATTCTGTTCACATTCACTGGACATGAGCAATTGCTTGCTCAGATTGGCTACTCTACTACTAGGCTATCAGCTCATATACTGTGAGTAGAGAAAAACAGAATGTCAGCACGTTTTGCTGAACCATCCAAGGACGAAATAAAAACTCTACTAAAAACAACCCCCCCTCCCCAAAAAAAAGCAACAAAATATGGAATAAAAGTATATGATAAGAACATATCTTTTTTATTTTTCAAGAATTATTATTGCATTTTTCACACACAGAGAGAGAGAGAGAGAGAGAGAGAGAGAGGATATTACTTCAGTTGAACATGAATTTTTTTCATAGAAGTGATTTCATGTTACATATATAATGCTCAGCAACTTTGCTTGTGTTTGAAAAGTGGTATAAATGTGCATAGCTACCAAAAGCACTTTAATACTCAGTTCATCCGAAGTGTATGCTTGGGGTATTCATATTTCCAGCGCGTAGATGTGTCACCCTAGACGCTGATGCTCTGTTGTGTCACATCACGCCTCTGATTGCAGAACAGTGGCTCACAATGTAAAAACACCCACTGGTACAGCTTCTTGCCTGCTTCATTTGAATTAGTGCGTAAATCACTAAAGCTGGAATATGGAGGTGCATTCTTTACACCAATACTCTTGAATACCTGTCTGAAAAGGGCTCTTCACTCTCCTTCTCGGTTAAATAGCCCTTACATAGCCTGGAGGTGTGTTTTGGGCCATTGTCCTGTAGGGGTGCAATGATTAATTGACTTTGTCAATTAAATCGACAACCAAATTAGTTGCCAACTAATTTAATAGTCAATTAGTTGGCGAGATCATCACGTTTTTTGTGTTAACGAGGAATGCTTTGACATTACTGCTTACTGGAGAGAAGTTAAGCAAAGTTCGACGGCAGCTTCAAAAACAAAAACCTCCACACTGTGGGAGCATTTCACACTGAACTCTTGGGGGGGGGGGGGGGGGGGGGGAGTTGTGAATTGCACAATTCGTAAAGCTGACCTTAGCTAGAATGGAAGCACATCTATGTTGGAGTATTTGAAGAGGAAGCAGGTCAGTTCATTGGATGAAGAAAATTCATCTCGGTAAATTATTTAGCTTGCTAGTTAGCTAATGTTAACAGCTGTTTTACTTCATGTTATGAACTATAACATTTTCTATTTGAAATGCATATTCTCTTGAACTGTTAAATGAGTTGGAACAGAGAAGCAAGTAACAACCTATTATTCACAACAAACCTGTTCACAGCCCAAATAACGTTTACAGTTTTAAACATTGCATTGTTGTCGTAACGTCATGGTGACGTTTATGGCTGGAGATAGTGTTGCTGCTGACTGCACAAGTTCGCAGATGTCCTGAGAATTTAATCTTTTCTCACTAAATCACAAAGAAAATTCTATACCTCCTGTTTATGTACATAGCCAAAGTGAACAATTTATGGGTTTGTTTGATCTCGTCAGAACTTGACTTTTGGGGGGAAAAGTGACAGTCCGAATAACTATCAAACATTGCCATTTATGGTGAAACATTTATTTTGAGTGCATTTCAATATCTACACAAGATTCTACAATTAAAACAAAAATACAGCTTAAATGTAGATTTCTTAAATGGAACGTGATGGACAGAGCCACCACGGGAACGCGCACTAAGCTGTTTACCTGCAAAAACAACTACGAGCAGAACCGTTTCTGTACTGTTTTCTTGTTCATTGTGTCATTTAATCACCATTCTCCATAGATTAACTCCATTTTCCATTACATTACAGGAATTGAGCAGATGCTCTCATCCAGAGCGATGTTCCCAGATCAGGCTGGGGAGCAGTTGGGATTTAGGTGCCTTGCTCAAGGGCACTTCAGCCATTCCTACTGGTCCAGGGAATCGAACCAATAGCCTTTTGGTCCCAAAACTGCTTCTCTAACCATTAGACCATGGCTTCCCCATTTTAATGAACCAAGTTGTTTTAGAAGTGCAAGGAAAGACCTACTGGCATTTTTAAAACAACATGTTTGTGTACATACCAGGGATGAGAGTGGGTGGTCATCAAAAAAGCAAAAAACGAAGCCAACCAGGGGGGTCTGGGAGGGATTCCCTCCCCCCAGGAAAATTTGGAAAAATAAGGCCTTACAAACCACTTTTCCTGCAATCTGAGCTGTAGTAGATAAAAAAATATATATCTGTTGTCTTTTTTATATATTTACATGAAAATATGTTTCAAATCAATAGGAGTATTGTTTGAATTCAAAATAAAATCACATTCTACAATCAAGGGTATGGTTATAATTCATGATCAACAATAATGACAAACTAAATTCACATTAAACTTAAGTTCTATTAATTATCAAAATGTTCATATATTAAATAAAATTTCTTAGGGTGACTGACCTTTTCTCCCTATGTCCTCATTAGTTGCATATGATTTCTTCAAAAAGTCTTTTGAAATATTTAAGTTTTCAAAACTGTCAGCATTAATTCAGATTTACTGACTGTCATATACATGTTCAATGTATTAAATCAAACGAATGCTAAGTTTATGGGATAAACTTAAAAAGCCGATATGAAAGAGAAACATATTTTTGAAGAGCAGCAACGATGAACATGTACAAGTTTCGATAAAATAGAACGGATGTGGGTACTTTTGTAAGAACTGTTATGATCGGCTATCATGCGCTCGTCATCGATGTTTTGGCCAATTACACTGAACACGTATTCATGTATTACATTGCGTATTCACCAATTACATTGAACACGTATTCTACCACAAGACTTAGCGAGACTAAAGATGGCGAAAATGTAAACATGTAACATCGTCGTAGGAATGAATTACGCTTGAGTATCACGAAGGAACATACCCCAACCCCCCTCAATAAATGAAAAAAAAATCTCAACGGATTTGGCATAATATAAAAAGGTCGATTTTTACTCAGAAAAAGCGGAAACCTGCCGAAAAGCGGAAAACTCTCATCCCTGACGAACTGAAATATTCCATCCTTATGCTGTCATGTTCACCTCTCATCTATATAAACATTATCTGGTATCAAGAATTGCAAACATACACACTGGCTGTTAAAATAGTTTCATTTATTGGTTAACACTTTGTAAAACAACTCCGTATCCAGTTTCACTCGCTGCCCTTCAATTCCACTGCTACTTCCTGGTTCTAGTGGGAAAAAGGTGGCTGTACCACTACAGAGAAATAGGGGTGTTTGGCAGTATGGTCCATTCTGACAGGGGTCTTTTTAAGGTCAATGGTAAATATCTGTATTTTGTCTGCACAAAGGGGTCTGGATGAAGAGAAAGTGTCTTGCACATTTGTTTGGTGTTTGTTTAGTTGAGCCATTATTTTACAATAATTAAGGTATTAACTAGTTAATTTAATTATTTTTGAATTTGTTTTTTCTGGTGGGTGGAGATGCTGACGTTCCTCCATTTCAATACAGTACTGTGATTGTAGTCTAATTTAGTTGCAGAGTGTCGACAGCAGAATGCAAATTTCTATCCTCACTGTTTAAAGCATATACGCAGAACCATGGCCTCACTTTCGTTTATAAATGCCTTGAGACCTCAAGAATGGCATAGGAATAGTTTTAAGCATTAACAATAAATCTAATATAGTAATTTTTATGATTAAAGTGATTTTATATAGGTAGCGACCTGCCTGAATGACCTTGACGTCCGTAACGTCACATCAGGAAGTCTGTCGGTCTCATTGCCATTTCCGCTATACTTAAACACAGCTGACTGCAACTCCGATCCTCCATTTTGAGCTAATTTATCGCCGTGCCACGTAGATGTGTTGCTGGCCGGTGCAGCAACACGACAGAAGATGGATTTATGTTGCATTCATGGCCCAAGAATGTTCAAACTGCAAAGATTTGGACATGTTCTGCGAGAAGTTCACAGGCACATTGGGTGCCTATGAAGTGGTCTCTCCTCTGCTCTGCACATTTTACTGAAGACTCGTACAAGACCTCTGATCTGTTGAGGAGTGTTGGCTATAAGCCCGTATTGAAAGAGGGTGCGGTACCAACAATTAAAGAAAAAGAAAACAAGAAAAGGAAAGTATTTATTTATTTTAAAGCTAGTTCAGTTGCACAAGTTCTCCCGGAGCATGAGCCAAGGGTTGTTGGTAAAACCCGGGACGGAACGGGACGTGACATATCGCTTGGGCAGCAACCTCCCCGCGGCTGTTGCTAAAACCAGTGACCTCCCATTCCGTCCAGGGTTTTAGTAATTGCCTGAGCTGAGCAGTAATGGTGGAGTACACAGTATGGAGAAAACAGAGAATGAGTGGAGCAGCCGTCTTCTTTTTTTTTTTAAAGATATTTTTTTGGGCTTTTTGCACCTTTATTGGATAGGACAGTGTAGAGACAGGAAATGAGCGGGAGAGAGAGAGACGGGAAGGGATCGGGAAATGACCTCGGGCCGGAATCGAACCCGGGTCGCCCGCATTCATGGTATAGCGCCTTAACCACCTGAGCCACGACGCCCCCGGAGCAGCCGTCTTCTTTCTAAACTGAATACTGCTGCCATCTCGCCCCTTACGTGGAAGAAGCAAATGAACGGAGAACTGAACGAACAACTGAAAGTCAGATTGTTTCAAAACAAGTGGCCACAAGATCGGCCTTCAAGGAGTGAGAACACAGACAGGTAAGCTCTGACTCTCATTTGTATATTAAAAAACAAAAAATTGTTTACCTGCATTTAGATTAATACATGTAACTTGTATTGTGTGTTTAAGTTACCGGTATAAGATTATTTAATTTGCTTCAGAATGTGATTGTCTCAGTTCATCTGATTATTTAATTAGCCTTTTACGTTTTATAAGTGAAAATGCACGCATGTACATGGATGTTGCAGAAGTTAACACCTATACTGTTTTAATGAGAGTCAACCCACAATCAATGAAGTTAAATCAGTCTTAGTTGAGCAAGTCGGTAACGGGATTTCTTACTCTCACCATAAATTTTTATTTATATGACTGTAGTCTATAGTTGTAAAAGGCCTTGGCCTTAAAACCGGTTACCACTGTGACATCATGCACTCAGGGCTGGCTAGCTCAGCGGGGCAGCTCCAATGCCAACTTTACGGTCGATTTTAACTCTCAAATATATTTTTTTTAATTCACATTTATGCAGCATACAAGAGTCAAGGATGGAGATACTATCCACTCAGATTTATTTAAAAATAAAGGTTCTGCGTATATCCTTTAAATTTAGATGGCTTATTTGATCTACTTGATTAAGGGAAAACTGATGTAGTTTATTTTCTTGCTGCTACTTTGCTTATCCTTGGTTTTAAATTTTGACAGGAAAATGGATATTGGAATTTTCATTTATCTTTTGTACCAGCAGTAAAGTTCATTAAAACATTGAATTTCTGAATGAAGCATTCATCTTTATTGTCTTCATTGTTAGTTAGCACATGCATAAAGCATCCTCAAGCTAAATAAGAGTTATCCGATAATTGGATGATACATAATCATATAACTGATTATTCGTTTCAATCACTGATAGACTATTTGACTATCAAAATAGTCGTTTCTTGCAGTCCTATTGTCCTGTTGAAAAACAAATGATGGTTCCACTAAGCATAAAATAAACTGGATGGCATGTCCCTGCAGAATGCTGTAGTAGTGACACTGGTTAAGGCCCTGTCCACACGGCAACGGATTCAGGTGAATCCGATAAAATTTTTTATCGTTTCGGCCTGGCGTCCACATGGCACCGGCGTTTTGGGTGCCCCAAAACGATATTTTTTGAGAACGGTTTCCAGAGTGGAAAAATCTGGCAACGGCGCCGTTGCGAAGTCGTCTGGATGAGTAGAACAGATTTGTTTACGATGACGTCACAACCACATGACTAGAACAAGCAGCACTCACTCGTTCACGCCGGGTAGAAGAAGGGGTTTATGCACATGCGTCCTACTTCTTCTATTGTTCTGGTGTCTCCGATGGGACCGTCTTACAGCGCATGTAGAGGTGTGGCATGTGTATTGCATCATTTTCAGCAAGTGTTGCGTTGCCATATGTACCTGATATTTTACTGATCCGTTGCCCATGTGGACGCGATTTTTTTTTACCCACTAAAAAAAAAAAAATCTCTTTGCCGTTGTCGTGTGGATGTAGCCTAAGTGTGCCTTCAATTTTGAATAAACTGCCAACGGTGTCACCATCAAAGCACCTTCACACCACCACACCTCCTCATTCATGCTTCATGGTGAGAACCACACATGCAGATACCATCCATTCCCCTTTTCTATGTCTCACAAAAACATGGCGGTTGGAACTAAAGATCTCAAATTTGGACTCATTCAATTAAAGGACTTCCAAAGTACCTTCCACTGGTCTAATGTTCATTCCTTCTGTATCTTGGCTCAAGCAGTTCTCTTCTTATTATTGGCTTTCCTCAGTAGTGGTTTCTTTGTTGCTATTCAACCATGAAGGCCTGATTCATGCTGTCTCTTCCAAACAGTTGATGCTGAGATGTGCCTGCTACTTCAACTCTGTAAAGCATTCATGTAGGCTCTAATGTGAAGTGCGCTTAATTGACGACTTCTGAGGCTGATAACTCTAATACGTGTATCCTCTGCAGCAGAATCTTGGTCTTTCTTTCCTGCGACGGTCCTCATAAGTGCCAATTTCATCATAGCTTTTGATGGTTTTTGCAACTGCACTTGAAGATACATTTAAAGTTCTTGCAATTCTCCAGACTGACTGAACTTCATGTCTAAAAAGTAATGATGGACTGTCATTTCTCTTTACCTAGTTGAGCAGTTTGCTTAGCTGAGTAATATGGATTACTACAGTTGTCAAATAAGGCTATTTACTGTATATCAACACCAAGAATCTAAAATATGAAACACTGTTTACCACTTTTTTTTTAACCACATAATTCCAGAGATGTTCCATGTTATTTCATAGTTTTGTTGGATTCTGGATTGTTCTACAATGTGTCAAACTACATAAAAACTGTAACTGTGACTAACACACACCACACACAATATCAGTCAAAAGTTTGGGGACACCTACTCATTCATAGGTTTTTCTTTATTTTGACTATAGAGAGGAATTTCACTGTGCTTAAATGTACGTGTAATAAATAGTTTTTGTTCTTGAACAATTCTGAAGACATCAAAACTGACACATGGAACATGTATGGAATTATCTGGTAAACAAAAGTGTTGTGTTAGATTCCTCAAAGTAGGCACCGTTTACCTCGATGACGCTTTGCACGCTATTGGCATTATCTTAACCAGCTTCATAAGGTAGTCACTTGGAATGCTTTTAAATTAACAAGTGTACCTTGTCAAAAGTTAATTAGGGAATTTCTTGCCTTCTAAATGCATTTGAGACCAACAAACAAGAAACAGTAAAGGATAAAAATACAGGAAATAGCCCTATTTGACAAATGAAGTAATCCAGATGTCAAGAACCACTCAACTAAGGTAAGAGAAACGAGAGTCCATCATTACTTTAAAACAAGAAGTGTCTTAATAAACAAAGAAAAAACATTGAATTCAGTGCGCCCAAACTTTTGACTGATACTCGTTACACACGCACATATATCAGGCAAAAGTTTGGACACACCTTATTCAGCGGTTTTTCTTTATTTTTATTAAGCTAATTCATGTCTTAAAAGTAATGATGGACTGTGGTTTCTCTTACCTTAGTTGAGCAGTTCTTGATATAGCCTAACATAATATGGATTACTTTAGAAAAATATGAGTGTTTTACTGGGGAATATGCCACTTGTATTTTGCATATGAGCTACATCTGGGACATGGAGGATAGCAACCCTGATATATTTCTCATCAAAAAAATTCCCATGCAGGTATTGGCCAAGCATGACTCACGTGATTTCCTGGATATACCATGAACCGGTGTCACGATTTCAAGCTTTATGACCGACTCAAGTCACAGCTGTGGCTCCGCGAGCATTTCTGTGTGTACATCTACTGTACATGTCATGATCTTGTCACGTGATTTGATTTTTTTTTTCAGATTCATTTCCAATTCTTTGTAGTTAAACACTTTTAGTTTGGAATTTGATGAAGGATACAAATCAAATATACCATGCACTGAGAGGCTCTGGTTGAAATTATGGATTCAGAGAATCCATAATTTCAACCAGAGCCTCTCAGTGCATGGTATATTTGATTGTCACTCGTGAGGAAATCAATGAATTGTTTTTGATATATTTGTGTCCTTTTTGTACGTGAATGTGTCTACATAATAAAAAGAACATTACACGTTGGCTTGAAGATATGAAGTTTGTCTTATGTTGAAAAACATGCATTTTTCATGCAAAATGCATCACAGAGCTCAGTGACATATGCTGATAGCCGACGAGGTACCTAGTGCTGAGTTGGCAATAAGCCATGTACAACGAGCTTGAGTGGAATAATTCTTATTCTATCCACATTCACTGGATTTTGAGAAACAGAGCATTTTTATTTTTAAAAAATTCAATTAAAAAAATTATACAAAATGTCAGACAAAATCATTTCCGCTTAGAATGTAAACAAACTGGCGAAATGAAAGTAGCTATGTGTGAAAAACACTCGAATAATAATTCTTGAAAAATAAAACTACAATCTTACCATTAAATTTTCCATTCTTTTTTTTTGTATTTTTGGGGTTTTTGTTTTCGAGTAGAGTTTTTAATTTCGTCCTCAATTGGTTCAGCATCACAATCCGCCATTTTCTTCTTTAGAGGTTTTTTTTTTTTGGTGGTTGGCAAACCAACTTAAAAGGTACATTACCGCTACCGACTGGGCTGGGGTGTAGAACAGGAGATATTGGGCAGGGGCAAAATTCTTTCAGTTATTTCTGTTTCTTTTAAATACTTGATAAAGTGATATATATGACTTTATGCGCTCTGCCATTTCTCTACTCATGGTATATGAACTGATAGCCTAGTAGTAGAGTAGTCAATCAGAGCACGCGATTGCTCACATCCAGTGAATATGGACAGAATAATTCCCGAGAACTTCCCTCCGATGATGTTACTCCGTGTTTTCCCATTGACTTAATGTGCATTGTCAAAATGGCAAACCTTGGTTCAAAATTGAAATTCTTTTGATTAAATTGTGTATTTTTTTTGCAGATGTGTCCATATGAAGAACATTACAGGGTGGCGTGAAGATATCAGGTTTGTTCATATATGTGCGCATATAAATAAAAATCAGGGTTCTAACTAGGCCTTTTTCAGCATATTGGACTGATGCGTAATGTTTCCTTACCGCTACATCCACAGTATTATCAACACACCTGTAGAAGTTGCCACTACATGAATAAAAATAAACATATCAGATGCTCGCTGACCATGCTGTGAAAACTGTGCATGCAGACGGTCATCTAAGTTTCCAAGTCTGTCATTGCTTAACTCTTGAATATTTTACATCATGAATACTATCATTAAAAAGCTTATAATTTATGCTTTCCAAAGAAATGTATCTCATTAAGATCTGTTCAAGTATTTTGGGAGTAACGACAGGTTGAATTTCGTACAACAAAGTTCACTCTCTGCTCATGTGACGTCAAGAAACTGCTGGTGATTTCTGAGTCATGGGAAAGTGGTCAGGCTCTCTTCTGATGGTTTTCTGACTGGATTACTTGTGAATATCAATCAGATAACCCCTATATGGATGTTCTGTAGCTCTCACTGTTTCTGATGAAGTATTCAGCAAAATTTCCCATCCGTTAGTTTTGACGTTATGATTCACAGAAGACTTTAGAGTTAATTCTCATAGCTTTACCTACTTTTTTTTCCAAATCAAACTGATTCATGGAAATAAATAACTATTTAAGAATATAACTATAGTTGTCTTAGGGATGGCATGGTGGTGTAGTGGTTAGCACGGTCACCTTACAGCAAAAAGGTTCTGGGTTCGAGCCCAGTAGCCAACGGGGGCCTTTCTGTGTGGAGTTTGCATGTTCTCCCCGTGTCTGCATGGGTTTCCCCCACAGTCCAAAAGACATGCCGGTTAGGTTAACTGGTGGCTCTAAATTGACTGTAGGTGTGAATGGTTGTTTGTCTCTATGTGTCAGCCCTGTAATGATCTGGAGACTTCTCCAAGGTGCACCCCACCTCTCGCCCATAGTCAGCTGCGATAGGCTCCAGCTTGCCCGTGACCCTGTACAGGATAAGCGGTTACGGATAATGGATGCCATCCGTGTTAAGAGGCAATACGTGCCAGTCCCCGAGTTAGATCTGGATAGTCATGTATTGTAATTGAATGGTTGAAACTGAAAATAAAGCTGACACTTGGTGAACATCAACTGCTTGTTTTATTCTTATGTCACCAATATAGTTGAATACTAATGATAAATCTTAAATCAAAAACAACCTCAGCAACTTTTGGCAAAAAAAAAAAAAACCTCATTAATATTACCAAAATATGTGACTTTCAGGGAGGCCTGTAAGTACCAGGAAATGTACTAGAATGCAACTCCAAGCATGTAGAACCTGTGAGGTGTTATAACTGGTGCCACTACACTGATATTTTGGTCTCGCTAGAACCCTGTATAAGACACACATACACACACGCTATCAGTCACCTAATTCAATGGCTTTTCTTTATTTTCTTAGTTAATTAAAAGACACTTCATATCTTCAAGTAATGACGGACCGTCATTTCTCTTTAAGCCAGTATCTCACTGGGCTGCGACAAATTGCGAACGTCATTCGTGAGAGAGTTTCAAAAGTGTCTTGAAACATTCGCGGGGCTTCTCAATTTCCTCGCATGAGTCACAAAGTGTCGCTCCTTCGTCGCTGAAATTTTGAACATGTTCAAAAAAAATTTGTGCAACAAAATTTCTCTCAAAATAGCAGCAAATGCGTCGCTGGTGTCGCAAAGCTGTCACAAACCCTTCTCAAGTCAGTTTCCGTGAGACAGGACGGGCGAGTGTATCTCACTGGGCTGCGACTAGTTGGAGACACAATTGCGATAAAATATGCGAATATCAATTCAGTGTGATTCCAAGTGAAAATTTGCATATTTTATCGCAATTGTTGTGTCTCCAACTAGTCGCAGCCCAGTGAGATACCTACTATGCTTACTTAAGCTGTGTTCATATATGTATGTGTATGTATATATATATATATATATATATATATATATATATATATATATATATATATACACACACACACATACACACACCGGTACGATAGTGGTATAACTATCAATACAAAGTACACCGGTACAGTTTAGTGCATCTGTCCACACTAGCGAGAAATGTTTGCGGTTTTCTTTCACGGTAGCTGAAATGCGCGTGCACGAAATGTTTCCGTGGTTACAGAGTAACTTCCTTCCGAGAATATGGCAGATGGAACAACGTGTGTGTGCTTTTTGTTGTCAATGTACAGTCTGTATTTCTGGTGCTCATTTATTCAGTCGAATCGTATAAAACGTGCGAGGCAGTTGAGAAAGAAACAAAGAAAACGAATCTCCGTTCTTCACTATTTTATTCAGCGAAGACATCGATTGAGGTGTGTGACTTTGCGCATGATGTTTGTATCGACACAGAACCGCTTCATCTGTCCACACTACAGCGAAGTGCTACAGTACCGATACTGTACCGGTACGAAACCCATACATTTGTGGGTTTCGTACCGATACAGTTATTAGGGATGTCCCGATCCGATCACGTGATCGGAAATCGGGCCCGATCACATGGTTTCAGACTCGATCGGAATCGGGCATTGCCTCCCGATCAGGGATCGGATATATATCTATACAATATATTCTCATTTTTAACACATCAATAGCTATGCGTTGGCACAGAGTGAGACCAGACCTCTTGTCTCAACACAGCAACATCAACGCGTGCGGCATGACATCACTTTGTAGCGGAGACGCTATTGGTTATTGCTGCCTGTTGCCGGCAAAGTTGAACACGGAAGCAGTTCGAAGCGGAAAGCAAAGCATGAGCTCTTTTTTTTTTTCGTTGGATGACAAAAGAAACGGGCTCAAACCTGAAAGGGTAGAAATGCTTGTTTTCATCAAGAAAAACGTTCATTTCCTTAATTGAAATTACTGTACACCACTGTGAGATGCGTTCTTAAAAGCAAATTACCGGCACTGTGGCACTTTATTTTTTTTATTTGTTTACATTCCTGCCAGGTATTTTAAGGTTATTTTTTAAAATTTGTTATTTATTGTTCAAACTGCCTCACGTAAGTGCTCTGTTTGCTAACGGAGTTGTTGGATGTTAAAATAAGGTGTTAAATAAAAAATGAGGAACATCCTGGATCCGTTTCTTTCCTCGTCTTTATTTTTTATGGATTATAAGAAGTATCGGATCGGGACTCGGTATCGGCAGATACTCAAAATCAAATGATCGGTATCGGATCGGAGGGCAAAAAAACCTGATCGGGACATCCCTAACAGTTATACCGCTACAGTACCGGTATAGTTGCTAGTATGGACAGGTGTTGCAGTACGAAAGTAGTATCGTATCGGTACAAACTCCCTAGTGTGGACAGGGTATTAGTTGAATGGTTCTTGACATAATTTGGTTGCTGAATAGGGTAATTTACTGTATTTTTATTACTTACTGTTTGTTGGTCTCAAAAGCATTAAGAAGGCAAGAAATTCCACTAGACTAAAACTTTTGACAAGGCACACCTGTTAATTGAAACAATGGTTGTAATTTAGGAGCAGTTTATGTAAAAAGTGTTTTTAAAATAACGTCTGACATTAATAAGTCTAATGCAACTAAAACTACATTTCTTGTGAGGGGGGGATGCGCTCCACAATCGATCAAAACAAATGAAATATCCTGCTCTTATACACAGGAAAACACCCACACACCGTGTGAATAAACTGACAAAACCGAACAAATAAATGTAATGGGTTTGGGAGTAACTGCAGAAACATGTTTCGGTCACAACCACTTATGAAATCTTTAATCGCAATCGATTAAAACTACAAAAAGAAGATAGGTAGGCGGGGACCCGACCTTGCTAGTTCAAGAATAACCTGCACACAGCAGCCTATCAGATTGGTTATGTCCAACGCAGACCACGGCTGTGATCCCTTTCACGCATAAAAGAGCATCCCACATAGAGGAAAGGGCAAAGCCATACGAGAATGGAGACTCTGGACCTCTAGGATACGGCGGTTGTACCTAGCTTAACACAACTACAACTTGTCCAAAATATCTTGGTGCAATCCAATTCCTTCCGTATGTAGCCATTTAAAACGTCTTGCTAATCTCTTCGATCGTTTTACTTCTTTTCATCCTTGCTAACATTAGACACAGAGATCGTTTTCTGTAATTTCACTTAGCTGAATCTAGCTAGCTGACTAGCAGTAAATTTGCGTTAACTGCTTGAGGCGCAGTACAAATAAACCTTACAATAACTGAATATCAGTACAAAGTAGATGTTATACAAAACACTTCCACAAAAACACGGATCATGACCAATGGCTATCGTGTGTTTCGGTACCAATACAAGCAACTGCGTAGCCTAGTATCTTTATCCTTGCTAAATATGAGTTTATGTTGGAATAGTCTTGGACCAGAGGGTATGCTTGGGAATTCGTTGTAAAATTAATCTATTCGCCGACTCATGCAGGAATTCGGCTCTATGAACATGGTAGAGGTGAAGTTTGTGACTCACGTGCAGACTGCAAACGTTGCAGCTTTACAGTAGTTATTCAGATTTATAGAGAAATTGCTATATTGTTACAAACTCACCCGAGATGATAGAGGTACAAGCAGCGCGGGGTCTCCAGAACAACCCTGCACGGGCTCCACCTCAGGACCCAATCACAGAGCTCAGAAACAGGAAAAGGTGCCCAGCGTATTTGCCTGAGTGATAAGCTTATGGGTAACTG